>NW_024870815.1:3755000-4355000 GCF_019054845.1 Dipodomys spectabilis | reverse complement strand
ATGTGGAGCCAGAGTCTCTGGCCTCAAGTTTTATGTATTTGTCATTTCTTAGTAGGCTACCAATGCTAGAGGGGTGAGGGGTGAGAACTGGAGGACTGGATGGACTTTGCTGAGGTTACTGACTCTCATTTAAAAAAAAAAAGAGAGGAAATGCTTCTCTGGAAGTTCAAAGGACCACATGTGGCATGTCTAGAAGGCTCAACCATGTCCGTTAGATGGCTCAAATAATAACCTGGAATTTAAGGCAGAGAATAACACCTCCGCCATAATAGGATCCAGCAGCAAAGAGTAAAATATACAGTTCAGGAATTCAAATGTATGTGCGAGGTATAATCAAGATGCTAACCAATCCAACAGTAGACCCAACACCAATACAAGGAGGGTTTAAAATGAAAAATTTTCCCCCAAGTTCAAGAACTTTGGAGCTCAAATATCATCTTTAAAATGTCAAACAGAGTACAGCTCAGTGGCAGAGTGCTCAGCATGCAAAGGCCAAGCATTTTTAAAAAGTCAGTGTAAATGGGCAAATACCAGCCTCACATCCACTGCACAGTGTGAGACATTCTAAATAAGGACACAAATATTGTACACAGGGAGAAAGTAATCTTTGAGTAATACCATATTTATGTTTGACTTGCAAGAAATCTTCATTGTGATCAACTTAATGAGTAACTTTTAATAATTTTCACATTCCCTGGGTCACATAAAGTCAAAGTTGCTGAAGTGGATGATTTAAACTTTTCAAGGAAAACTGAATTATGGGAAGGTCAAGTCCCCTTTTAAAAAGTGTATTAGGAAGCATTGCAAAAATAAGGAAGCGGTTACCAATTTGAGCCCCAAGAATGGAAACTCCCTCATATGGACAGAGAACATTAGGGCAGAACAAGACAATCCCTGGTCTGGAAAAACACATAGAAAAATAAAGACTACATAAAAGTGAAAATCACAGCATTAAAAATTTCACTGGGTCAATGTCGCACATTGAAATGAAGGAGGACAAAGGACAAGTAGTGAGATCAGTAATTCAATACAAGGCTTGTGCGCATACCAAAAGACAAAATGAACTGGGGCCATCAAATGGGTCCCTCAAAGGCAAATGCTGTGGACTGGCAGATGTTTGCAGACTCTCCCTAAACAAGGTGGTGCAAACAGGTGTTCTGTGTCTAGACTCACTCCATTTCCAATCTTAAAAGGTGTGATTTTTGCTTTTTTCAAGTTTTTTTTTTTCTTTTTAGGATTTAACACAGCATTCCTTAAGAGAAATGCAATTCATAGCTTTTATTTTCTGATAGCCAGTTTTTGGCGATTAATGTGATCTAATAATCACCAAAGTTGTGCGTGCGTGCGTGCGTGCGTGCGTGCGTGCGTGCGTGCGTGTGTGTGTGTAGAACCTGGGCTCTGTCCCTAAGCTTCTTTTTGCTCAAGGCTAGCACTCTACCACTTGAGCCACAGTGCCACTTCCAGCTTTTCTGAGGTTATTGGAGATTAGATTTCATGTACTTTCCTGCTTGGGCTGGCTTTTAACTGCAATTTCAAGTGTCAGTCTCCTGAGAAGCTAGGATTACAGGCATGAGCCACCAGTGCCTGGCACGACTGTATATTTTTAGTTCACATCAATTCCTGTGTTACGTGTTTATTGGCAAGATGTGGCATCTCTTTACAGTCAAAAAAGTAAATCCACATATCTATTCTAAAATTAATTAGCCATTGCCCAATATCTGAATTACCTTTTTAGTTTAAGTATATTGAAATAATTAAAATTTAAGTTAATAAACTTCAGGTCCTTAATCGTAGAGCTATCATGAGGCAAACCTCTCCCACAAATATTCTCCTTATTTCAATTCCCCATGGACTGTAAATCACCCAGTAAAGCTGAAGCTATCCCACAGGGAGAGAAGGATAATCACTTCTTTATCATCCAAACCTGTATGGAATTTAGCTTACAGAATACAAAAGGGGACCAAATAGGAAATGCCTCTTAAAACACACACACACACACACACACACACACACACACGCACACTTAGAGACTAGACGTATGTCTGCAGTTCAACTAGAGAGCTGTATTCTATCAAAAATACCAAATCTGATAGAAGGATCTATTACTAAAAATTACAAAGTATTCAGGGGAAAAAGAAAAAGAGTAGAATCTTTTGCCTTTCTAGCTTAACAAAGATCTTCACAAATTACTTAGGAAGGAGGGGGTACTTTTCTAAAACTTCCATTTTCCTATAAGGAAACAAAGGCTTGGAAAACTTACACAGAGGAAGTGGAATGCACAGAATCTGAGCTCAACTAATGAACTACACTCTTAGGTAATGAATCTGCATCTGCACAGAAAACCTTGCCCAACAATGCAGGCAAGGAATGATTACTTACAGCTTGGTGGAGTTCAGGGAACCCAGCCAGGGCAAAGTATATAAAAGGAAGTGTTCATCTATACAACTGCCCATTCAAAGCCTCTCCTCAGCACAAGTGTGTAATCTGTCAATCTCTCATTGTTGGAGTGACTCACCATTCCCTCTGGAATGTAAAAGTCCCGGGGTGGACCCGAGTAAGTCATAACTTTGTTTTCTTGCAGGTAGTGTAATGTCTCAGGAGAACTGGCCACAATAGACCTCCAAGTTCAGTTTGTTTCAGAATCACCAAAGGGCAGAGGATGAAATGCAGAATACTGGGTAAGCCCTTTTGTAATGTCTGATTAGGGAAGATCTGAATCAGAGCCCAAGAATTTCTAACAAGTTCCCTGGATATGTTGATGTTCAGGTCTGCATATATCACTGAAAAGGCCCCTGAACTGGACAATGCAGGCACCTGACAAGGAAAGAAAGGAACCATCACAAATTCTTTTTTTTTTTTTTTGGGTCCGGTCGTGGGCCTTGAACTCTGGGCCTGGGCGCTGTCCCTCAGCTCTTCAGCTCAAGGCTAGTGCTCTACCACTTGAGCCACAGCACCACTTCCGGCTTTTTCCTTTTTGCTTATGTGGTGTTGAGGAATCGAACCCAGGGCCTCATGCATGCAAGGCAAGCACTCTACCACTGAGCCACCTTCCCAGCCCCATCACAAATTCTTAAATGATCCTTGTTCCTTGTGCAGTTTTCTAGTCTACAAGGGTTGAGAAGGTATCTCCTTGAACCTGCAGATCTGGCTGGAGGACTCAGGTAGCAAACTTCGTTTTTCATTTAACGAGCCGCAGAAACACACACCCTTGCCCAAGAGGGCTGAATTCTCATGAACTTACTGAATCTTAAACCATCAGAGCCCCTCAATAACCTCAGTCATTGTTAAATAAAATGACTGCATAAACTAGGTGTCAGTGGTACATGCCTGTAATTCTAGCTTCTTGGGAGGCCGAAATCGCAAAGACTGAGGGAGGTTCAAAACCATTCTGGACAGAGGCTGGGAAGGTGGCTCAGTGGTAGAGCGCTTGCCTTGCATGCCAGAGGCCCTGGGTTCGATTCCTCAGCACCACATAAGCAAAAAAGAAAAAAAAGCTGTGGCTCAAGTGGTAGAGCGCTAGCCTTGAGCTGAAGAGCTATGGGACAGTGCCCAGGCCCAGAGTTCAGGCCCCACGACCGGACCCCAAAAAAAAAAAAACATTCTGGACAAAGCGTATGGAGACTCATCTCTAAAATAATCAGCAAAAAAGTCAGACTAGAGACATAGTTCAAGGGGTAGAGTGCCAGCTAAGAGTTAGAATCCTGAATGGGCACTGGCTTTGAGTTCATGTACTAGCACATTCACACAAAAGGATTCACATATAATTTTGTATAAACCTCAGGCTTCACAAAATCCAATCTGTCCTTGGAGACCTCTCGTCCCAATTTAAAAGTTTTGGGTTTTTTTGCTTTTTGTTTTCCCTACGAACAAAACAAGAGGTTTCAAAAGTCACAAATATGTTTAGGAGTGGTTTTTACCGTTACAATAATATCAAACAGCAACATCTTAAATGACTGTTTAATAAGGACCTCACATATATCAAGAATTATTACAACCTGATAGTGCTGTTTGTGAAATATTTGTGGAAGAGAAACCAGATGTTAGTGTGAGGAGGGGTTACTGTCAGAGCCTGGCAGAGCCTGGCATTCAGGGAACACTCACCAGCTTTAACCTGAGGTGGCGCACTGAGAAGCATTTCTTACCCCATGAAGTTAAGCTGTTCAGAATCTTTACACAAGCTATGGCTAAATGATGCACATATGTATAAAAATCACATAATAATTCTATCAGAATATCTTTTAAATGAGGTTGAAAACAAGTGTCCATCAAAAGCACTGTTTCAGTTAGTTTCCCGTAATGTAAAAGTGGTCCTAATCGTGACCTTGGTACCACTAAGACACTGATATCAGATTGTAAAAGCAATTCTGTTTCATCACTCACAAACTGAAAATAACTGGAAATGTCTGTACTTTTATTCTTGTTATTATTTTCTAAACAATGTGGTACACATAGCATTTACAAGCTATTAGGTTATCACAAGAAATAAGAGATGAATTAATTTACACAGCATTCGCAATCCATTTGGCTAATATAAAAAGAAATCACCAGGTTGTATGCAAACGGTATTTCCTTTTTCACAACGGACTTGAACAATTCATTATTTGGTATTTGTGGGGATCCTAGAACCAATCCCCACCAGACACTGAAAGAGCACTGCACACAGCACAGGTAGGTTGTAAATAACAGGCCAGGATCTCCAATGCTGCTTGTTAATGTCACATAGCGTGTCTTTCTGTCCATGGTATTTATAGCAATAGAGTCCTAGATATTAAGCAGAAAGGAGCTGGGGGTAGGGGGGGAGTGTGTGTGAGGACAACTAGGTACTCTCATTTAACAGCATCATGTCATTCACTCATTCATCCTGACTTGTACCAGGAGCTGATGCCATAGGCAGAACCAGGACAACAATCCTATACTGCCTATGGGTCTATGGTACCCAGGCCTACCACCTGCCACCACAATCCACATGTGATCAAGGGGAGAGGGCTTGGTATACCCTCCTGAAAGCTTTGGAAGATGTAGGAAATCAATAGAAACAGATTCCCAGGACTATGGGACTTATTCAATGAACAAAACAATCCATTGGACCTAGTTCCAGAAGTCTCCTAACCTCCCTAATCCTCAAGGCCAAATGGCAGTCCTTGTTATTTTAAACACAGAAAGCAATACTAAAAATCTTTCCCTCTCAAGTCCCGGTATGCCTTGGAGATCCTCCTTGGTCTCTCTGCCCTACTTCTCTCCAAAACAGGTTTAACCACTTTGATTTCCCAATTCTCCACCCCATTCTTATCTCTGGCACTGCAGGCTTTCAGACTGATAATGCTGGGCCTGGAGAGCAGGCTCCACTGAAGCATGTTTTGGTCAAAGTTTACTCTTGGTTATCCTCTTACAGTTGCCACTGGCAAATGGAATGAGGAATTTGAAATTCAATTCCAGGCTTTTGCTCAGCAGGCTGGATCTCTGGACAGTCATGACCTGAGTGCATCAGCAGCAGTGCGGTCCATATGGGGCTCCTGGAGTTGGAGTCCTCAGGGACAGTCCTAATCCCTGCTTGAAACCCAGTGGTTGTCGGCCAAATGTTGAGGAGAATTAGGTCTCCCTCTAAATTCTTTCATTGACATCCTCTTCCTCTGGTGCCTCAGAATGTACCTTACTTAGAAACAAGGTGAGTGCAGATGCAATTAGTGAACAATAAAGTAGTAGGACTGATGTTCTTATAAAAGGGGAGATTAAGACACAGACATGCCCACAGGGAAAATGCCATGTGAAGAGGAAGGCAGAGCCAGGGCTGAAGCTCCTATAAGCCAAGCAGTCTCAAAGATTGCCAGAAAACCAGTAAAAGCTAGAGGAAACACGTGGTTTAGATTCTCCACATCTCCCTAATAAAGAACCAGTCTCACTAATTGGCACCTCAGTTAAGTCTTCACCCATGTGAGGTAATAAATTCCAGAGTTGAAGCCATTCTGTGGTACTTGTGACAGCAGCCCTAGGAAAGCAGCAGAGCTTTACTGTGACTATTACAAGTTTTCTAAAAAAAAAAAAAAAAAAAAAACTACAGCAACAAGGAAACCTGGAGCTGAGAACAAGTCTTCTCTCATAACAAGGAATAAACAAATTATAACTGAAGTGGCTAAAATAAAGCTGGCAAGCAGGTACATTTTAGTGTTAAAGAATTATTTCTTAAGCATTCCCTTTTAATTAAAGATTGCTTCTTTGTTTTTGTTTCCTAATGTTTGTGCCTACCTACTAAGCTGCTTAGTGAAATGCCAAGTGCAAATATAAGCCCAGGCCAGATTTCTCAGGAGATGGGGGGGCCCTTACCCAGGGGCTGGCGCTGCTCCTGGTAGGGTGTGGCCACACACTAGAGACCTTCCCTTACATATCAACAGGAATCTAGGCTCCCTCCCTGCGCTTCACCACACACCCACTCAAATCCCATCCTTCCAACAGCAGCCACCACCCTAGCCTTGGCCCCAGGCCTGGCCCTTTTTTCCGGTTATATTCTCTGAAAATCCCCAATCATCCTGCCAAAATATAATAATTTTGGAACTTCACTCTTCAGTTTTATTCACTCCACCCCAACCCTGAGCTTTTAATGCTGTACAACGATGTCCGTCCCCTGTGGAACTTCATTTCCTGTTAGTTGTTCGCATATCCCTTCCTCGCCAGTTAGTCCCTTCACTCCACCTTACTCTTGATATGCCCCCCCCCCATCAGTACTGGTCTCCTCTATTAATGGTAACCTCCTCAGCCAAGGTCTCCCAGGCTCCATGGTTCACCGCTTCTTTAAGGCTTTCCCTCACATTTCTGTGGTACTGGCTGTCCATCTAGCATAACATGTGGCAGAAGTCCGGCACTGCTTCAGTTGTTTATCTATATCTGTCATATGAGCTCAACTAGACAGGAAACTTTTTGAGACCACAGAGAACCTACAACTGCCACCAGATGCCATGCTAGCCACTAGGATTTAGAATTTTCTGAGAATTTACTATGTGTCTAATTTTATCCTAATCCTCATCATAATACTTAAGAGAGGTGCTGGTCTCACCTGAAACACAGGGGAGAAAATTAAAGATCAAAAAGATTATAAAACTTACCCAATATCACATAAATATTAATGGGTAAGAAGGGGGAAAAGACAGAAAACAAGGCCAAGAAACAGGGCAATGGGTAAGCTGAGGACAAGCTGAATAACCAGAGCCTCAAGAATGTGAATTCCTCTCTGCCCATTTGGAAGGATGTCGTTCGCGTGCGTGCGTGCGTGCGTGCGTGCGTGCGTGTATGTATCTGAAGGGAGGGCTTTTTAGCTGTTCAATGCTTATTCATAAATAACTCGTAAGACTGTAATGAGCATGCCTACCAAGTTTATAGATGACTCAATGGGATTCTGATAGGAACTATAATGCAAAAATCAGAGAAATAGATTACTCTAACATAAAACAGAACTTAACAAAGTTAACTAACAAAGCAAAATTTAAGTGGGATAAAGTGTCTGGGTTCCAATATCTAATAGCATAAGTACCTGAAGAGAAATAAAGCAAGCAATATGTGTATGAATGAATGAATGTATGTATGTATGTATGTATGAATAGGGCAATGTAGCTACAAAAATAATGCCATGAAATTATATAAAAAAGTACATGTCTAGTGTAAACATTACATTGATTTTAATGTTATTTTGGAACAAATTTAAAGTTTTTCTGAGAACTGTACAGCTCAAAAACTGTACAATTTGGAAACCAAACTATTGCATCTGCTCAGATGAAATTAATGGTGCAATAAAGAATCCTCAGATTTCACAATTTACATGTTGACTGAATACAGGGACTCCATGTAACCCAAAGCTAAGCTGATAACATATAATTGAAGGTTGACATCATTCCCCAACTTTTCAGTGAAGGTATAAGATCGGATTATGATAGGTCTATCTGTGAAAGCAACCCCAAAATTATGACTGTAAAGTGGCACTTAAAAGAACCTTGTTAATCCCATATCTTATCAGATCAAGTCACTCAGTGTATTACAAGACTTAAAGGAAAACCCTAACAGATTGTCACCCCCTGATGAAACTGAGGAGCAGTTTCCATTCTTAACATAGGAAAAGGCATTTAACTTCACCTAACAAAGCCTACTGCAAATGAACTTTCACCAACATAACAATGGTACTGGGTAAGTACCAATCAACAATCACTTCTAGGGGAAAAAAGCAATGAAAACTTCATTATCACTAAAGAATGGGAACATTCTGGCTTAAACATTCAAGTCTCATATGAAACTGTGGAAATGGCCTGTGGCTAAGTAAACTGTCTCCAGAACCCACACTCTCTTTCCCTCGCCCTAAAGATTTGGCTAGTTTCATGGCTGCCAGCTATAGGATATTTTCCTGCCTCCCTTGCAGCTAGAGAGGTACATGTGACTAGGCCCAATCAGTCCCACATAAGGACAATGGTTTATGATTATACCTTTCTTTCTGGTCCCCTGAAACTTGAATGTTGATTACACAATGGGGGAATGCTGTCCACCAGAGTTGATAATGCAACTCTCTCTACATATACAAATTGACTATAGTATGGTATACATGGAGGGAAGTTCAATGGTGTAACTCCTTTAAATAACTACCTTACAATTTCACAAGATGAATTCCAGGAAACTGGAACATGCTTTATCACAGAGGGAGAGGAGGGATGTGGTGTGCAGTCAAGGTGGGGTAGATGAATGAACAGAGAAGGGATGTACACATGTAAAAATAGAACCAGGGGATGGATGGCTATGAGCAAGGAAGCCAAGCAAGTTCAAGACCCAGAGCCACATTTTTCTTTGTTTTGTGCCAGTCTTGGGACTTTTGTTCTCAAAGCTAGTGCTCTACCACTTGAGCCACAGCTACACTTCAGGCTTTTTGGTGGTTAATTGGAGATAAGTGTCTCACGGACTTTCCTGCCTGGACTGGCTTCAAATCATGATCCTCAGATCTCAGCCTCCTGAGTAGCCAGAATTAAGTGTGAGCTACCAGAGCCCAGCCAGAACCATGTACTTTAAAAATTAAATAAAAGCAGGTAAACCTTCCTAGTGCATTTAATTTGGATATCCAGGATATGTAATTATTTAAAGATTATTAAAAAAAAATCTTAGGACATTTGACACAATTTAGAGGGTGTGATAGCTGAAGGTATGACATCTGGTTTGCATTTTATGCTTATAAAATATCTCTATTTTGACTGGCCATATCTGAAATGCTCAAGGACCACAGTGGCTAGCCTAGTGGCTGGGAGAAAGCGGATGGGCTCGGGTCCTTCCTTCAGGAGTCTATGGAGTGGATCTGCCCTGCTGGCCTTTAGCCTGCTTGAAACTTTTACTTCAGAAGAAACAATGTCCACTTTGTTTGCACCACTGCAGTTCTGGTATTTTATTGGAACAGCTTATTCTGTCAACTTCTCATTTATGAAGAACTTCCATTTTTGCAAAGAATGGACAGGTTTACAAATTCACATTGACTCTCATCAAAAAACCCTCCAAAAATATAGGCCAAAGCCAGAAAGTTGCCATAGAAATACCCTGAGCAGTGGGAAATACATTTCAAAATAATCATATCCGAAAAGAGCATGTGGTTCCTTAGACTTGTTCTTTTCTCATAGTATCAATCTCTGTGCCTCCCAGAAAACCAGCCCACTGGGCAGCTGAGGAGGGAGGAAAGAATTAGAGAATGTCAAATCATTTGGCTCCTAAGAAAATGAAAACTTAAATCCTCTCAGGCAGTGTTTCCCAAAACAAAGAAAGAATTTTCAATAAAGCATAGAAACTAACAATAGAATAACCTTGTGGATCAGAATACGGTAAATCTTCCTTTTGTAAAAGGAGGTAGAGACTCAAGAAACAACCAAGCCAAGGCTAGTGACTAATATCGTTTTTATAGACATACTGGGTCTTGGGTTAACACCCTCTCTATGACCACATAAATGAAAATAACCACCTTTATACAGCAAAAATCTCTGGGCACAAACCCAAGAGCTAATCTCAGAGGACGATTCAGAAGCAATTCCTGTCTCACTCCCAAGAAGCAGTTACACAAAAAATTTGCTAAACATGTAGGTCAGTCAACAATAGTCTTTCTTTAAAATTATCAGATAATTAATTCATAATAAAGAGATACGAGACAGTGAGCCAGATGACTCACTATTTGTGTATGCTATCAGATTTCCCTAAGTTTAGAGGCCAGGTTCAGAGTTCCACACTAGTCTCCACAGACTCATGTGTAAGCAAGAAGGATGGCCTGGGGTAGGTACTTTGAAACTGTGATCCACTTAGCTAGCCATGGTGCTCCATTTAAGCGTAAATGTGTCACTGGCTGCAATGAGAGAGAAGCAGCCTTACCTGCTCTCTCTACCTTCAGAACTGAAGTCTGAAAATGCAGGCAGCTCTCAGGAAACAAACCAACCAGGCTATCCTTAGATCCTTGCCTGCCTCAGAAGGATGCTACCAGCAGGAAGAGCTCTGCTACTACAACAAGCGTGGATGATGTAAAATCATTATATGGGTCTTAAGTTTAGGGACATGAGATGAATTTACTCTGTTTAGAGTTTCTGAATTTAGGGCTGGGAAGGTGGCTCAGTGGTAGAGTGCTTGCCTTGCATGCATGAGGCCCTGGGTTCGATTCCTCAGCACCACATAAGCAGAGAAAGTCGGAGGTGGTGCTGTGGCTCAAGTGGTAGAGCGCTAGCCTTGAGCTGAAAAGCTGAGAAATAGCACCTAGGCCCAGACTTCAGGCCCCACAAGCACAAAAAAAAAAAATTCTGAATTTAGTAATATTGATGACATATGTGCACCTGCGTATATATTAACAACGGGGGAAAAGTACAAAAAAAAAACAAAAAACAAAAAAAACAAAGAACCACACATCCTGATCTCTGTCATTTATCACAGTTTGTGACTTGCCAAGTAAGTCTTCTTCCCTCAGCTTCCTTTCTTCCTATGAAAATGCCATCATCATAGTGGACTTTACTAGCTACAGTTCGGTGAGCCTTAAGTGACAAGAAATACCAAGCAGTAGAGCATATGGCTAGCAAGGTTCAGGCTTTGAGTTCAAATCCCAATACTTCCAAAAAGAAGGGAAGGGGAATGGGATGAGGCAGGGAAAAGAGAACAGGAAGAGGAAGGGAAAGGGGAAGGGAAGAGAAAAGGAAGGGGGATGAAAGACAAAGAGAAAGGAAGATAGGCAGGGAAGGAAGGAGACAAGGGAAGAAGGAAACCGAGGGAAAAAGCAAGGGAGCAAGGGAACATACCAAATACTGGACACTGCCTGGCACCTGGTGAGCATTCAGTGCACAAGCGCTATTCTTTACCTTCGTATTCTTTATCTTCGTTAGCAAGCTGTACTTGTCACTCTTGCTACTCTGAAGTAGGCATGGCACCACTGAAAGGTGTGATATTCCCACCTCACCGGTGGACAATGAAAGGAGTCCCCAAGATAAGAGGAGCTGTGTGTTTATTGAGTGGGAAGAAGTGAGAGAGAGCTCTGAGAAACTGCTGTCGGATGGAAAAGCATGGAACAAATTCATAGGCTGAATTCATAGGAGGATTTTTGCAGATGGTACAACTTTTTAATCAATGAGGTCAAGAGACTAAAATGAGGTCAATAGAGTAAGCCCTATACAATATGACCAGTGTCTTTATAAAAACAAGAAATGTGGACAGAGACAAGCACACAGAGAGAATGTCATATGGCAATGAAAGCCAGGCTTAGGATGATGTACCCACAAGCCAAAAACTACTGGCAAAATGGCACAATCTAGAAGAGGCATCCAACAGACTCCCTGATGGCCGTCCCAAGGAACTACCTTTGCCAACACTTCAATCACAATTCTAGCCTCCAGGACTGTAAAAACAATGAAATTCTGCTGTTCTAAGTTTCATCCAATTTGTAGTGCTTTGTCAGAGCAGCCTTGGCCAACTAATACAGCAACTAGTCAGCAAGCAAATGTCTCATTTTCAAGGCTCTGAAAGATACACAACACTTGACTGAATTTCTCTGCAGAACTTCACTGGAGTCTCAGACCTCTACTCAATGAGGTCATCACTAATACATTGAAAAATTACATCTATGAGCAAAGAGGCTTAGCTCAATGCTGAATTTGGCCAAAGTTCCTCGGTCTACAGAGTAATTTGTATTTTAAATCTTCCTATTTGTGTATGGAGTGGGGGATGGGGCAAGAGGAAGGAGGTTCAAGCATTGGTAAACACTTATTATACAAATGATTAAAAATGCCTTGAAAAAATACTTTGGCACAGATGTGGCTAAGTACGCTTATCTCAACAGGCAGCAAATTCAGACCCTGGACTGAGCAGAATGTGTCTGGTTCCTCAAGATTCACAGGTTGGTGCATTTCCTTGAATGAAGGTTGCAACAGTTGGTAGCTGCTACACAAAGTTTATCACTAATTTCATCTTGTGCAAAGCATGTCATTTTAAATGGGCTGTTTTGATCTTTTTAATGGAATATCCACTTGCCTCCATGTGACAACGGAAAGCACAACTGGAAACAGAAATCTTTCATAAAATTAAATGCACACCCACAAAGTAAACTGTGAAGCCTTGTATCCCCATGGAGTGGCATTTCTCAAAGATTTGTTGCAAAGATCTTTCAGTTCCATTTCCTACCCTTCAACTTCCACCCATTTCACTCAATGCAGTAAAATTGGCATTTGAAAAGAAATTCCAGAAGCCTGAGCATTTCATTAGCAAAGGGAAGTCCCAACCTTCTTGGCTTCCATTCCCATGATGACAGCTCATTTTTCCAAGTGGAACCACATACCAGTTGCTGCAAATATTTAAAGAGGTAAAGAAGCCACTCGCAAACTAAAAGATAAAAGATGAAAAACAGTCTACCCATTTTTAAACTAGAATGAAAAATTACAGTGCTCTACTGAAATACTCAGAGCCAGGAAGTGGCGGTGTAGCTCAAAGTGGTAGAGCACTAGCCTTGAGTGCAAAAGCTCAGGGATAGCACGTAAGCCCTGAGTTCAAACCCCATGTCTGACCAAAAAAAAAAAAAATTAAGAGAGTGTTAAGGAGGACAACAGTTATATTTTATGTTGGGGTAAGCGGAGGGTTGGGAAGGAAAAACAACGAAAACAAGAGAAGAGGTGACACTGTAACTGACTTATGTAACTGTAACCCCTCCGTAAATCACCTTTACAATTAACAATATTAAAAAAATGTTATTCTAACCCAAGTGCTTAGTGCAAAGGACTATATATAATTAGAAGCATATTAACATGAACTCCAACTTATAGAAACAAGAGGTTCTCATTTGACCCTGTATATAGTTCGTTCATTTTTCTCCATTGTTTTTCTTTCTTCATTTCTCTTAGTTTTTTTGTACCTTGTGTTTTGCATAATAGACAATGCAATATGTGAAGGGAAAGGGAATCACAGAAACAACAGGACAACGGATGAACCACAGCAACATTGATACTCACTTGATACTATGCTGGATATGAGCCTTACAACTTGAGGGGGGTAAGGAAGGGGTAAGTGGGAGATAAAGAGGGATGGTAATGATTATTAAAACACATGTACTTATTGCCTTACCTATGTAACTGTATCCACCCAGCTCAGCACCTTTCCAATTAAAAAATTGAAATTAAAATTTAAAAATATATGTTAAAAAAGAAGAAGAAAAAAAAGAAATACTGAGAGCCAGACCAAGACACTGTCTTGGATTCCTAAAGTCTTACAATTTTGCAGTGTCAAGGGCAAGTTTGGGAACTCAGTCTACCCATTGTGCTAGTATTCCTCTTATATCCTTCTTAAGAGAGCATTTATCACCAGCCTTCACATTTAATAACAAGCTATATCATCTTGAAGGTCCCTTGAGTATTTATAATCAATTTGTAATTCAGCTTTAGTTATTTCCTGAATGCTTTTTTTTCCTCCTCCCCTTTTTTCTTTTACATTATTTTTGTTTCATTTTATTTTGAGATAGGGTCTTATTTTGCAGCTCAGTCTGGCCTGGAACTTGATAGCCTCAAACTTACCTTCTTCCTGAGCCCATCTCTCAAGCGCTGAGATTATAAGCAAGTGTTTGTCACCATGACCAACTCACCAGCTTCTTAGGAAGAGCAAGAACCACCATACTTTCCATTTCTCTTCTATCCCTTCTCCATTATCTAAAGCTAGTGTTAAGACTTCCCAAAATTTACCATCATAAATGTGAACTGAACACTTCCATCTACCACAGAAGGTCCTTAGTTCTCTTTAGCTTCTGTCAGTACCTTCACAGGGTCCCAAATAAATTTGGAGATCAAAGCAATGATCAATGACTCTACCTAACCACAACCCACAGAATCACGCTCGGTCCCTCACTACACCCACAGAAAACCCTTTGGACATCAGGCTGAGTCAAAGTCAGATGTGCTGAAAGGATCCTGTGAATTACATTTCTACCTCCTGGGTGGCAGAGGGACCTAAAGGTCATCCACAAGGCTGCTTGGAATCACTCTTGTCCCTCCTCTTACTCCTTTTTATTCTCAATGGCCATAACTGAGCTGGCTGACACTTCCAAGACAGTGACTAGATGAAATGTGATCCCACCAAGGGGTCACCTCTCATCCCTTTATGTAAGCATGAACCTGATCTGCCATCCTCTTCTTCTAACCCCCAGAAATACAAAGAACTCTTTCACTCTCCTCTGCCACACACAAAGAAAACTGGGTGGTTGATGGCTCAGGATATTTGAGTAAGACCACTCCCTTCAGGTGAAGATTATAGCTTAGCTCATTTAATTAAATGTAATCATTTGTACATTTTGTTTTTTTTCTAGTAACAAAAGTAAAACATGTATGTAGATACTGCTCCAAAAATATCAACTGTCAACTAAAACCAAGTCTCCCTTGCTCACTCATATGCAACAATTGTTACCAAATTATTCTGTGTCCAGGAGTCTATAAAACTGTGTGCATGTGCATGCTGGTACTGGGGCTTGAACTCAGGACTTCAAACACAACTCAGGACCTCACACTCTCATTCAACTTTTTCTACTCACAGCTATTCTCTACCATTTAAGCCACACCTCCAGCCCAGCTCTTTTGCTATTTAACTGGAAATAAGAGTGTCTCACACTTTTTTGCCTGGACTGACTTCAAACTGTGATACTCAGATTTCAATCTCCTGAGTATCTAGGATTACACATGTGAAACTAGTACTCAGATGACTATAAACTTTTTAATCTTATTTTTTACCATGAGTTTCCCTATGGGAGAAAGGCTACTTACTAAAAGCACATATACTTCCTAAGCAAAGGCCCTGGATATGTGTCTACCATCTATTAGTGTATTTAACCATCCTAACAACCTGTGAGGTTATGCTATTTTCCCTTACTTTCCAGGAGATGAATCTAAGATCAAATGAACGAGACATTTGTCCAAGGTCACAAGCCTAAATCCAAGTTCAAGCTGCTTTTCTAGATGCTCCCTAGATCACTTGTCCTGTTTCAGAAACTAGAGTCTCCATTCCAAAATCCTTTTTGCAAAAAGTCTGGGCTCTGGGAACCCATAACCTTGGTCGAAAACATTGGTCCCACAACATAGAGCTCTAAGGACATACACACACTGCTAAACCTCCCCAGGCCTAAGTGTCTTCACCTAAGGCTTGTGGCAACGATAAATGGATTTCACAGGAAAAGCACGGCAGAGGACCTGGCAGGTAGTAGTAACTACTTTAAAACGGTTAGCTATGACGATCATACAGCTGGTTAACAAACCAGAATTGGAAAGAATTTTTTTTCCTTTTCTTCTCATATCCTCCACTTAACTACACAGTGATGTAGCTTGGAGAAACAATTTGGAAAGCCCTGTGAATTTGTCTGGCTCCATTTGACCCATTTCCTCTGCTTTCCTCCTCTCCCCCGGAACTGCTCTTCAAGCATTCCTTCTCTTCACACTCACTGCCAAAATCACAACCTTTACTGTTGCCAAACCCCAGAAGCGTTTACTAGTTATTACTGTGATTTTTTTTCAAATCATGGAATTATTTCAACTTTTATTTCAAAACTAGTTTCCAGCCATACCCTCCCTATTGTCACCAGTGTAAAAGTTTTAAGCTCCAAAGTTTATGGGTCTATCATTCCCCTCACACCCAATCTTGCTCATGTACCATGGCACTCTAAGGCTAACAAGACTGTGTTAGAATAGTCTTATTGTGTGAAGACTGAGCTACCCAAATTCCCTTAGAACGGTATTAAAAAAAAAAAAAAAAAAAAACAGCTGTTAACCTGACCTTACAACTTACAAACCCACGTCTGTACAACACTGTAGGCTTACTGGCCCTTTCCTCTCTAATTAAAAGCCAGATATGTAGGCTTGGTATCACCTGGCCAGGAGATGAGCAAGTTTAAGATTTTGGAGGGAAGAGGCAATAAGAAGAAGTTCGATTACTGGGGTCCTCCTTGCAGCCAGTGGTTAGCTATGAAGCTTTGACTATGTCAATTTACACTCTCTTTGGGTTTTAGTTACTTTATCTAATAAATGAGAAGGTGGGATCAACTTTTTTATAAGAGCCCTTTAAATGAGACTGTATTTTTGCAGTCATCCAAAAAGTATCTCTGTCTGGCCTGGGTCTTATCACAGCAGTGAGCTACATGTCATAGCTGTAGCCTTGGGAGATAAGCTTCAGCCAAAAGTAGATGTGCATGTGACATGCTAGCCCTAAAAGACATAGGCTCCATTTACCGCAAAAACACAAGTGTGCCAAGCTGTCAAAATAGAATTCATGGTAAGGCAATAAAATCCAGGTTCAATTCTAATAACCTAATTCTAAGTAATAACTGAGCAAGCCATTCTGAGGCTGAGACATGTCAGGGCTTCCATCTAAAATACCCTCCCCCTCACATGAATTTCTCTCAGGCAACAACTCTGCTTCAAGCTTCTGGAATGCAGCTAGTATAAGACTGGAATCCCAGGAGCATTTGTGAGGTAACCTTTGTCAAAATAGTACTACACGCAGCTCTGCTATGCTGTGCTACACTATGCTTTTTTTCTCTAATAAGAGAGACTGTGTTTCCTAATACTGACATCACAGTGGCTCCTCCAATCCAAATTCTTTTATGATGAACAACAGCTCACCGTTGTAATCCTAGCTACTCAGTGGGTTGAGATTGGAGCAGAAGCCATCAGGTTTCAGATCTACTTAAGTTAACCTGGGTAGCAAAACCTCTAATTAACCAGCAAAAAGCCAGAAGTGGAGCTGTGTCTCACGTGTACAATGCCAACCTTGTGTTCAAAAGTCAGATGACATAAGGCCCTGAGTTCAAAGCTCAGTATTAGCAAATTAAAATTTTAAGAAAAGAGCCCAAGAAATTCCCTGGAAGTGAAGGTACAGGCAGCAATGGGTCTTACTACAAAGGCCATAAAAGAGACTTAAATAAACTCCTTCAGGACAAAAATCACCTCCCAATTGGTACTTATTTAACCCTCTTCACAAGAACAGCTCTTTTTTAAATGACATTCTAAATCACTACACAACTTTGGAAATGCTAGGGTCTTTACTGATTCCCCTCCCTCCACTCCCCACTTAATATAATTTATTCCTTCCTCTATAAAGTATAGACCTCAAGAATTTTTTAGAAGTCATTTTTGAAAGCTGTACACATAAACATCAAAAAGGGAAGAGCACGCCCTAGCCAACAGAGTGCTTCCAGCTTCTGTCATGTATTAAGGCAGGGCCTTATCAGACAGCAATGGGAACTGTTCTTGCAGCCCTTAGAACTGAACCAGGCAGGACAGGGCAGGGCAGGGCAGGGCAGGGCAGGGCAGGGCAGGGCAGGGCAGCCAGACCGTGAGTCAAGATACACTTACATCACTCTTCCTGAACTTTGCTTTCAAGCTCTTCATGTTTAATCCATTCAGCCTTCCACAGTCCTGGGAGATTTGTCAACACCTAAGGAGAGAAATGAATGAATGAATGCAGATTCCCAAATAAACATACAGAGGTTCCCTTCGGACTGGATTGTAACATCAGCCATGGGTAGGAGAGAGATCCTGGGTCAGATGATTGTCTGTTATTGGCTAGATGGGAAGCCTAGGGGATATATGCTTTGTGCACCTGTGATGTGCTCCCTAGGATAACTGACATTTTCTAACTAATCCAAGCTTCATTTTTTGTCCTTATTCATTTTAATTTTGTCATTATTTTAACTGTCATATCACTAGTGTCTACTAACGGCATTTGGAAATATGTATTCATCATGGGCTGGCTTAATGAGCTAATTAAATTATGCATTGCTTTATACATTTACCATTTTATTATGATGAAAATACTTGAGAATCTGGTGATTTTCAAGCACATAAAACATTATTACTTATGCTAGAGTATGTGTGTATATAATATATATATATATATATAATATATATTACATTGATCCTTCCTTGTGTCCATGTTGCTGCCCCAAAAGCTCCCCTGGTAACTCTCTGGCTTCTAATGTGCTCAATCTCATCATTGCTGCTGCCATTAAAGCAGGCGCCTTTGAAAACCAGTCATCATAAAGACCTCCAATGGCATTCATCTGGAGGCCATACGGTGACTGAAGTGACAGAATGCATGTTTCCTTGGAAACTGTACACACTGTAATTACACAAGGTTAACTGCCAAGAGCTTCATCACAGAGAATATTGGGCTGGTAGTAGCTGCTCACCAAGTACCAACTCCAGGGCAATGGTTCTCAAGGCTGGCCCCTCCCATCACCCTTATCATTCACCTACATTTCTAATATAAACTCCTATGTTCTGACTGATGTATCTTCAATCTTCCCCATGTACTTTACCACCCTCCTTGGGAATAATCACTTCACTCTTCGCTTTGGTAAGTAACACATGTTAAGATTCCACATATAAATGCAGCCTAAATACTAAAAAGTTTAATTCAATTTTCACTACAGAAAATGCTGTATCTATTTGGCTATGGTTGGGATGCAGTTTGCCCCCAAGGACTCATGGCTGAAAGCTTGGTCTCTCCAGTGGTACTGTGGGAAGTGATACAATCTTCAAAGATAGAGCCTAGTGGGAGGTCTTTAGGTCATTGGGTTGGGGTATGTCCACAGAATGCTGGTCTCCCAGACTGAGTTCTTACAAAAGGACTTGTAAAAATAAAATACGAAATAAATCTTAAATCTCTTACTAAATCTCTTACTTCCCCACAATCTCATCTTTCATTTTTCCCTGACTTCTCCAAATATTTTCCTCCTTTATGGTATCATCTGCCACAAGCTAAACTGATGCTAGCGTGAGGCAGTCCTTTAAATCTACCTAACTGTGAATATACCTTTTTTTCTTTAGAAAGTTATCTAAAAACCAGTATGTCATTATAGAAACAAACACACCAAAAAACCAGACTCTATGCTAAAGTAGTTCCTCTAACTTCATTTAGCAAATATACTATCTGCCTCCTTTGGAAGATTGCAACAGTGAAAAATGGTAAGAAAAACACTTCACATTCCAGGCCATTCACTTCTTATTTGTTTTTCCAGTAGTTGTTCCTGCCCTCTGGCCCCCTCCTAAATGGCACAGTAAAAACTGCCAGGAACAATAAAACCTCTTCTTTCCACACAAATCCCAACCCACTTTAAACAATGCAAGGCTCTCCAGGTCCTCCTGGGGGCCCTGGCAATTCGGAATTGGTACTGGAAGAGATTTCAACTGCTTCAAAATTAGAAGTTTGTGGTCTTCTGGATCTTGAATGTAATATTTTAAATACATATACAATATTTTCAAAGGAAGAAGCTTCCTGGTTTTCATTGCATTCAGCAAGGTACTTGGGTCCATCTTCAAAGGACCACAGAGCTAGCAAGATCTTCGTTTTCTGGAGGCAGAAATGTCCCTATAAAGGTCTCTTGATGGAATTCGGAGCCAAATCCCTAAGTCTGACAGAAGCTGAATCTTTTTTCCACTGCCTTATAGGGCTGCACAACTAAAACCAAAAACTCACAATCTGTATTAAAAGCATGAAACATGGTGTATTTCTCTTTTCCATCAAAACCCGAACATGCATGAAATGTGGAATTTTTGTGTACTGGCTAAGAAATACGAAAGTGCACTATCATAAAGGGAAGATCACATGTGAGCAAAGTCCTATCATATAGTAGGTGTTAGATAAATGTTAACTTCTCAAGAGCCACCTGACAAGTGAAAAGATGAACTGTGTGTGTGTGTGTGTGTGTGTGTGTGTGTGTGTGTGTGTGTGTGTGTGTGTGTGACTTAACTGAGGGAATTGAGCATGCTAGGCAAGCCCTTTAATACTTGAGTGTACCGTTGTTTGGATTTTGTGTGCTGGTAGTGGAAGATGAACTCAGGGCCTCACACTCTCGCACAGATTTTTCACTCAAGGCTGGCACTTGTATCACTTGAGCTACAGTTCCACTTCCAACATTTTGGCTGGACAGAAAGATGATCTCACAGACTTTTCTGCCTAGTCTGGCTCTGAACTGCAATTCTCAGATCTCAGCTTCTGGAACACCTAGGGTTACAGATGTGAACTTTCAGCATCCATCCTGTTTTTTTTATGTTTATAGCGCTATCTCCTCTAAACTGCTTTTTTTGGCCTTTCTTTGTCAAAATTGAGGATTGAACGCAGTGGCTTATGCTCACTAGGGTAGTGCTCTACCACTTGAACCATGCTTCTAAAACAAAAAACTGAACTTTTGTCAACTAGTACTATCCCAGTGAAGTTGGTCCTAAGGAATGGCTGACAAAAGTTTCACACAGCTAGCCATTATTGTAAAAGCCTTTCAAGGTCATCTCAGATTCCTCCCCATTCTTACCATTCTGGTCAAAACTTATTTAAGAAGATAGAAGAAACAAAACCCGCAAGCAACAGAATGGCTGTTGATCCTTCCCATAGAAACTGAATCTCAAAGGGCAGGGGACCAGGAATTTCCTTGGTTGAATCTCTACACACTGAAGTTTGAGAACCTAGAATGGATAGATAGATGTGGGAAACAGACTTGTCAGAGTGGGCCTAGCTTACAAATCAAACTGGAGCTGGCTTTCCATGTCAAAACAATTTTTTTTCTTTTTGGTCCAAGACTGGGATTTGAACTTTTGATCTAATGCTTTCACTCACTGACTAACACACTACCTACGACCTGAGCATACCTACAAAACAGAAATAATAATGACCATTTGATTACCATTCCTACACTGCTATTGGCTCATAATTTCCATACCAACTATTTCTAGAAAATGAAAAATATCCCTCAAATTTAATTCTTTCCATCCTCTAGAAATAGCCAAGGAAAAAGACTAAATCAATGCAGCTGAAAGGGGAGAAAAAGAAGCCACAACTGTGCAAACCCACAAAGTGCAGCCCACCAAGAACTACACAGCACATTCATTCTTTCATTCACCCAACACAAGGCCTGAGGCAGCGGTGGTAGGATTTTTCGAGGTCACAGAGACTGGAAGGATGTTATGTTAGCTTTTTGGTATATTTGGCTTTGGCTTTTTTTTTCTTCCCATTTTTAAAGCCTGGCAGTGAAAAGTATGCAACTCTCATTTGAAGGGGATTAAAGAAATAAAGTAACGGATTCCAAAGGTTCCCAGGGGAAGGTAATTAAGTACTAAATAAATGTCTTTCTGGAGCCCAAGGCTCTGGGTGTGAGAAGCTGTGTGGTCCATGGTATACATTTCCAGGATTACAAAGATGGGGAAAGAGATGCTGAGAATCTACATAACAGTTAGAAGCAAGAACCAGAGCTGGGTATAACTAGAGTTATTAAAAGGCCACTTCTGTCCTGGCATTTGGAAAAGGTTCTAACGCCTGGAAGCCATGGCTAGTAGGAAAAACCTGGGAGGTTATAGGGAAATGGTGTCAGGTCCCAAGAGGGGACCCCTGATTAAAACATCAGACCTCAAATCCACATATCCAAGGAAATGTCGAACAAATGAAGAAACTAAACTATTTCTCATTGTCAATATGTACTTCAATATTCTCAGACAACAAATAATCTGTCTGCAAGCAAAGGATTTTTTAAACCTATTTTAGCAATTCTCTTGATCTGGTAAAACAAAAACTTTATTCTACAAAAGTCTCTTCAGACCATACAAGCAAAGGTGTCCTGAACAGTATAGCATTTCATACCATCCCAATTCCTCCTCATGGGCAGAAGCTATTTCAAGTCTCTTTTCAAGTCTCAGTGCAATGCATTTTGATCTACAGTTGAATGGCTTATCTGCATGACTGATTTTTTTTTTTCTGCTGGTACTGGGGTTTGAACTCAGGGCCCCATACTGTTAGGCTGGAACTTTCCCACTTGAACCCTGCTCTCAGTACTTTTTCTTTTATTATTTTTAAGGTCTGGTGGTTTTTGCCTAGGGCTGGCCTGATCTGCGATCTGCCTATTTATAAGTTCTGTGCAGCTGGTATGGCAGGGACCACCCCACCATTTCCAGCCTAGGACCAAATTTTAAATATCAATTATGGCAAGGAAGAGCATGTACTATTGGAGGATTCAGAACTGACCAAGGTAGTAAATAGTAAGAGTAGAAAACAAGCAAAAATCTTGCAACCAAAAAAAATAATAATTTTTAAAAAAAATCTCACAACTAGGTATTAAATCCTGCAGAAATTCAGAGTGGAGATCTTTGAGAGTGGGGAAAATGAAGGAAGCCTTTATAAATCGGGGTGGACTTTCAAGGAAGCACAGGATTTGGGTGGGCTGAGACTGAGTTTGTGTTAGGAATCATCACACACACAATCCTCTTCAAAGACCAAGCCTCCCCAGAACAAAAGATCCATTCTTTGACCCCTCATGATGAGGGAGGGATTGAAGTTCCATTACTATTTTTCAGTAAATTTGAAATTTTACATCTCAGATAGCCCACTTACTTTGGAAGAGAGGCCTTTTAGGATATAATTTTCATTTGTTTACTACATACCTGGGCCCTAGCCACTGGCATATAATCAATCGATGTTTCATGAATGAACATGTAGGCAGAGATACAAATAGTCTTCACACTTCCCCTTTGACCTCAGCAAAGTTCTCTTTGATCCCAATGCACTATGACATCATTAGCTTCATAGAGATTTGAGTAAAGGCAACACAGTGATCAGGTTTCCCCATGTACAGATGAAAGTACCAAGTTCTGAAAGCCTCCACTCATTTGGCCTTACCAAGTTGTCCATGCCTTCTCCTGCCCCCTTCTCTCACACTGCCATTCTCCTTGAGTATCCAGATGTCGCAGAATGCTGGGCTTTGCAAAGGGCAAAGGTCATCAAACTGAACCTTGGCAAGGAGTTCCTAGGGTGGAGCTTTTACCAGCCCGATTCTGGACAAAGCTGTGAAGCAGGCCAATAGTTCTTCACAAGACAAGACTGCTCTGGTTGCTTCACCTGTGATTCTACCCTTGCTCAACACTAAGTAAAACACATCATCCTAAACAGTTACACTAAGGTTTGATCTCCAACCTCACCAAGCATTTCCTTATTATTAATACTCAGCAAAATGTCATTAGGGCTGAATGAACCTATGAAAAACAATGAATGAGCACTAAGTGTGGAAATGGGAGCATGAAGACTCAAGTCATTTTATTCAAAAGTGGCCAGAGATGATGCAAACGTTCAGAAGACTTGGAGCTCTTGTACCCTTTCCTCACATGCAGGGTTCAAAGGTGAATGTGTGTGGAGGCCAAGGAGGACTGTCCTTTGAAGAGCACTGCGTTGTGATTCCACTATACCTATTCAAACTCATGAGAGGTGGGGGGAGGGGAGAGAGGTAATCCACACTTGGAAAATGTAAAAGGTACAAGAAAACCTGCTCTATACTTCAACCATGAGAATGAAGAGAAGGACGATGCTTTATTGTAGTCAGCCTGAATTACCAGAGCTTACCTCCATGTCCATCTGTGTTTCCTATGGGCCTCATATTGATAGCTCACCTCACAGGAAGTAGGGTTAAATTTCCTGGAAGAGGGTGGACTAGAGGGCAGGGAGAAGCTGACGCCTGATGAGGAAGCAACCACCAGCAGCTAGACCATCACCTTCCCTGGCAAAACAGCAGGAGGGCTCCATCCTAAGTGAGGTGAGGAGAGGAAAGAGGCCTCCAAAGGCACCAAGTCCTGGTGTGCTGGAGTTCCCACAGACTGCAGTTTAAAAACTGGAAATGCATTTCTCACAGTGCTGAAAACTGTAAGTCCTAAGTCAGGGTGGAGACAGGGCTGGTTCTCTCTGTGAGCCTTCTCCCCTCTGCTGTGAATAACCAACTTGCCTCTCAGTTTTCACTCAGTCCTCCTCTCCATGTATCAAAGTCCTGATCTGAGGACTCCACTGTTACTGTGCGAAGGCTGACTATATGACTTTGTTTTACCTTAATGACCTCCATCAAAACATCTTCGAATCCAAATATTCTGACGTACATAATTCAGTCCCTAAACACTCCCAGAAAAACCCTATGATCAAGACTCACAACACCAGCTGGAGCCAGGTCTGATGGCTCGCTACATAATACTAGCTCCTCAGGAGGCTGAGGTCTGAGAATGCCATTCAAAGCCCAGGGAAGAAAGTCCATGAGATCCTTTTCTCCAATGAACCACCAAAAAGCTAGAAGTGGCTCAAGTGGTAGCGTGCTAGCCTTGAGCAAAAAAGCAGAGACAGTGTAGAGGCCCTGAGTTCAAATCCCAGGACTGGCACCAACATCATCATCATAATAACAGTAATAGTGATAATAATAACAGCCAGCTGCAAAAAATGACTGTCTAGCTATGGCCCACAGGCAGGAATGCCACAGTTCCTCTCACCTCTCATGCTCTGGGTCACCTGCAGTTTAATCAGAGAAAAGATCCCTTGAGAGTTAACAGGCCTCAAAGGAGGAAGGGTAGCATGGTGAGGTAAGAGAGAAAAGGGGAAGCTACTGAACTTTATCATTACTCCGTTTTAGATACTCTGGGCTGAGGACAGAGCTTGGTGCTGTAATATTCTGGAAGGCCTCAATCGCCAACACAGACAAAAAAAAAAAAGAAAAAGAAAAAGAAAGTGTTAAGTTCTGAATTAAGAGTTAGGAAAGCCAGACACTAATGGCTCACACCTGTAAACCTAGCTACTCAGGAGGCTGAGATCTCAGGACCACAGTTCAAAGCCACCTGGGCACATAAGTCTGTGAGACTCTTACCTCCGATAAACCACTCAGAAAACTGAAGTGGCGGTGTGGCTCAAGTGGTAGAGTACTAGCCTTGAGCTGAAGAGCTGAGGGACAAAACCCAAACCCAGAGTTTAAGCCCGCCCCACAACTGACAAAAAAAAAAAAAAGTATTCTAAATTTGAATTAACTGTGGAAAGCTTTTTTAATCAAGGCTGAGGATGTGGCTCAGTGATACTGTTCTATACCACAGAGGACCTAGTGTGCCCAATGTCCTGAATTGGATCTCTAGCACCCAAATATTGTTATTATAAGAATAATAGTAATAATAATCAGGAGAGTCTTATGAATTCATCCAAAGAATGTACTAACTTCACTTTCAAGTTTGAGATAAAAAAAAAAATCAAAGCTGCCTATGATTTATGTCTCTTTATTCTTTTATTTTAAAGGTGATATATAGGGGGTTACAGTTACACAAGTAAGGAAATGAGTACAATTCTTGTTGAATATTGTTACCCCTCCCTCATTTTCTCCTGCTTTCCCTCCCACCGAACACCCCCCCAACCCCCACCTCGACCACCCCCCCCCCCCCCCCCCCCCGCCAAGTTGTAAAGTGTATCACTGTTACACTGGTTCAACCTTTGTCCTTTGTCTCACCAAACTTAATCCACAAACAGATGTGTATATGGATAAATGGATGAATTAAATGAGTGAACAAATGAATAAGCAAATTCTAGTGAGCATTACTTGTGGGTTAAGTACTTTCATATATATAACTTCCTTTTTAAATTAAGTAGGGTACAGGTTGGTTAAAATGAGCATTAATTCCTGTCATTTCATCTTTATACACTGTATACATATAGTAAAATATCACCTTATTCCCATGTGTATAATTACTATGTCAATTTAAAACTAAAAAAAAAAATAAAAATAAATGTTTTTACAGTAGTTAGGAAAAACTACCTAGCAATAATCTCACTTTGGAATGAGGTTTAAAAAAAATACTGTAATATCTCACATTTTTTTAAGAAAATAAATGAGCACATTCTTTGAAAACTATAAATGCCACTCAGATACTGCTTCACAATAATTATGCAGTAAAACTCTCTTCAGAACATTAATCTCACCCTTGCCTTTATCCAAAGGATGTCATTTCTCTGAGAATTAAACACATCGTCCTTCTTTGAGAATTAAGCCTGCCGTCCACCAGGACTGATGTTGGTCCATGAATCAGACAGAGCCAGCGGCACTGAGCTGAAATTGGCCATGTCCCCAGCAACATTACTATCAGCTGTCAAATCAGCTACTCACATGCTCTAGTGAGCCTACCGAAGTCCCAAGGTGACACCTGCCCTAAATCTATGCAACATTAAAAACCTAAGCTTTTCCAAAACCAACTGTCTCAGCACTAAGAAATTCCATGTGATTACTCCTTATGCTGAGATTATGTTTAATATATCCCTAAAGTCCCCTATCAATTTATGGGGTTTTCTTTTTTTTCAGACCTGGAGCTTGTAGTCAGGGCCTGGGTGCTTCCCCTGAGTTTTTGTATTCAAGGCTAGCTGTCTACCACTTCTGCCACTGCTCCACTTCAGGCTCTCTTCTTGGCTAATTGGAGATAAGAGTCTCATGGACATTTCTTCCTGGACTAGCTTCAAACCACAATCCTCTGATCTCAGCCTCCCGAGTAGCTAGGACTGCACATGTGAACCAATGGCATCTAGCCCTGTGAAGTTTTGGGTTTGCTTTTTTTTTTTGAGTATTTTTTAATTTTATGGTTTTTGTAATTCTATCATTTTATGTTCATTTCAATACCTCCTTCCAGACATACCACTAGGTTCCCCTCTCAAGGGAAAAACTGCCTGTACGTACCTAATAACCAATTCAAAGTTCTACTGGGTATAGAAGTAGTACATATAATCCCAGTTCTGCAAACAGAGACAGAAAAGGTAGCAAGTTTGTAGGCAGCATGTAATAGATAAGACTTTATCTTAAAAATAAGTAAATAATCAGGTCCAACCTAGCAGTCAATAGAGAAAAATGCAAAATAGATACAAAATGGTATCGCTAATGTAGAGAGCAGTCTGACAGTTTCTTTAAAAATAAAAAATGTACCCTACGAGCCAGCAATTCCATTCCTGTGTATCTAACCATGAGAAATGAAAGTAGATCCAAGCAAAGACTTGTACGTGAATGTCTACAGAAGCAATATTTATAACTGAAAAAAAATCAAGACTAAAACATCTTCTAGGCAAACTGTAGCATGGTGACATCAAATACTCTCCAAAGAAGAAAAGGAATGCAATGTGGAACCACGGAGCATGGAGAAGACTTAAAAACATAAAGCTAAAGGCCACATTCTTATGCTTCCAATTTTACAGTATGTCTAGAAAAGACCAGGTTATAGAGACGATTCCTAATTGGCTGGAGTTGGTGACAGGAAGTGATTACAAGTGACGGGGTTTTTGTTGTTGTTTTCTTTTTTTCCCTGGGATGAGGGAAATGTTCTAGAACTAGATTGTGTTGATTAAACAACTCTGTCAACTTACTAAGATTAACTTGTAGCAAAATATAAATAATACCTCAGTGAAACTGCTTTTAAGGAGCTCACACTCAAGAGTAAAAAGCAGGTCCACATGCAAAGTACTTGGTTGTGAAAATGATCTTTGCAATGTGGAGAAGGGCTCTGTTTATGTTTCTATTTTATCCCCGCTTTTACTCTAGGAAAATTTTAGTGCCTGAAGTTGGTACATTGCATATTTCATCAGCTCCTTGACTAGGTTTCAGAAATAGGGACACTTGGGTCACTCCACACTGGAATGTTGGAAGTATCATTTCTAGTGATCACAGTGGTTCCAATAAGCCTGCTAGATATCTTTTATCCAGTCATCTGGTGTCCTAAATACCTGTCAGAAGAAGGGACCATAAGTTAATACAGCACTCACTATAAATGCTGCCAACTGAGAAAAGGAGTGGATGGAGAACCCAAATATGACTCTGCTGCCCAGCCACCATGTCTAACACCCTTGATCGCTATGGGTTCCAGCAAGGGTGTTTCCCATCTAGCCTTATATGGTGAGTGCTTGCTTCCCCTCCCTTTCAGGTAGCCTGTTCCTTTCCTTCAGCCTAACAATGCTCCTTTGCATGCCATGATAGATCTGGGAGGTTCAGTTTCCTCCTCACTCCACTTAGATCCTGTGGCTGCTCCCCTACAGATAGGACTGCGTCTTTATCAAGGCTAGCCACAGATTCTCCTTGGAAATGGTAGAGTTAGGGAACAGGAAACTTTCTTCTCTGGTGGTGGAAAAACTGGAAAAAACAACCACCACCACAAGCAGGCCTGTATAGAAAAGTGTTTGGAGAAGGGGTACGGGATAGGCCATTCTTGTAACCCCTGAGGTCCTGCTATAGGGACATCCCTTTAGCACAGGTTTAGCACAGTATGTGAGATACACATAAGCAAGATTAGCCTGGGATACTTCAAGTTGAGTTTCTGGTCCTTGTAATATATGAGTACTGGCAAATACTTTGGCTCAGAACTTCTCACCCTCTCAACTGGGCAAGTTCCATACTCAAAAAAGTGCCTAGAACTTCCAGAGCACAATTCTAACATCTGTTCTGCCCAACTCCAAAGTCAGTGCTCAATTTGCTTCACCAACCTCCAGGAGGAAAATACCTACAATGTCCCCTCTGAAGCTTCAGGATAGAAAGGACAAACGGATATGTCATTTGTTGGGCTGTGCACAGCTGCCTGGTCTGTGCCCATACAAAGAATTCCCATCTGCATGTATTTCCTGCTCTCAAAGGCTCAGTCTGTACAGGAAGCCTGAGCACAGGTAGGTCTTCTGGGCTAATTCCATTCTGAGACTGTTCTTTGACTCTCCTTCTAAAACCAGATCAACAATGAAAATAACCACAATCAACTGGAAATGAACAGGTTGGACTATATTAAAACACGACCAAAATAAAAAGCCTCTGTGAACAGCTAAGTCCAACTGATCAGTCCCAGTTGAATTCAGCTTGGGGTCTAAGAGATGGGATCCCATCTGCCCTGCTCCCCAGAGATTTGGTTTTACAAAGCTACTGGTTGGCAGGAACAAGGAAGAGAGGGGCAATGGGGAAGATTCCTAGGGGACAAAAGGAGGAGCTAAGGTGGAACAAGAGGACTCAAGTCCAATGATAATCCTTCAAACAGTGTTCCTTGGACAGTGCAGAAGCTACAATGTGCCCAGAGTCATCTACCCATTTCACTCTAGACACCTGGGAGAGAAGCCTAACAGTGGCTTACATATCAAGGTGTCTCTCCCAAGGGGCAGTGACAGCCCCTATTTGCCAAAAGACTGACAGGGCAGAATGTATACTAATATAACCACTTTGGAAAACAGTCTGGAGATACCTCAGAAAGCTAAATATAGACCTCCCCTCTGACCCAGCCATACCACTCCTAGTCATCTACCCTGAACAACAGGAACCAGTATACAAAGACACATGCACCTCCATGTTTATTGCAGCACTGTTCACAATAGCCAAGATTTGGAAGCAACCCAGATGCCCCACTACTGATGAGTGGATCCAAAAATTGTGGTACCTATATACAGTGGAATATTATGCAGCCATTAGAAAGGACAAAATAATGGCATTTGCAGGGAAATGGATGGAACTAGAGCAGATTATTTTGAGCAAAGTAAGCCAAGAACAAAGAGACAAACGGCACATGGTCTCCCTGATATGTGGATGCTAAAGCCAAAATACAAGAAGATATGATAAAGTAAAGGACTCAAGAAACAAAGGACAGCCACCCATTTTGTCATATCATTGCTAAATGACTCCATGTTCTGGACCATATATATGGTAGATATATGCATGCAACAGAGGGAAGCCTGAAGGAGGAACAGAGTAAGTGTGAACAGCCTACACTAAGCAAAAGGAAAGAAATGTAACCACCACCTGATGTAGAACAAATAACTGGTAATGTCAAAGCTTATAGAATTCACAAACTGGATAGGCCATAATGACAATTTGCCTTGTGAAAATTAAAACGTGTTTGTGTTTCCACAATACTGTGAAATATGTGAAATTTAAGTAATCACCTAATCTCAATTAAAGAAAAAAGAGAGAGAAGGGATGGGTTAAGAGAGATGGGTGGGGCTGGGAAGGTGGCTCAGTGGTAGAGCGCTTGCCTTGCATGCATGAGGCCCTGGGTTCGATTCCTCAGCACCACATAAGCAAAAAGAAAAAAGCCAGAAGTGGCGCTGTGGCTCAAGTGGTAGAGCGCTAGCCTTGAGCTGAAGAGCTGAGGGACAACGCCCTGGCCCAGAGTTCAGGCCCCACGACCGAACCCCCCCCTCCCTCCAAAAAAAAAAAAGAGTGACAATATTGTGAGACACTTTGTACTCATATACTGTGTTTTGTAGAATGGGAACTCCTTTGTACAACTAAAGATAATTTTTAAAAAATTTAAAAAAGACTGACAGGGCAGTGCAAGTGGCAAAGCCTTTCAGCCGGAGTTTTGGGGGATCCAGAGCTACCCTCCTGGTGAAGACAAACTCCTGGTCCCTGGATTTGAAACCCTTGGACCTTCTATCTTTCCATCTCCAACCACGTTCTGTGCTTAGGCATTAGCATAGAAGGATGGGAAACGCTTCTATGAATATAACAAAGTTTTAGTAAGATTCGCCCTGGCGTACACACACACACATACACACACACTCAAGCACCATACCCCATATACCCTGTATTCATGCTATGACAGTTTCAAGAGTAAAAATATCACAGTTTATTCAAGAGTTTATGGTTTAAGAGGAAAGATAACAAGTCTATTTAAGGGAAGATTAAAAAAAAAAACCTAGGTTCTGGGAAGGTGGCTCAGTGGTAGAGCACTTGCCTTGCATGCCTGAGGCCCTGGGTTCAATTCCTCAGCACCACATAAGCAAAAAGAAAAAAGCCGGAAGTGGCGCTGTGGCTCAAGTGGTAGAGCGCTAGCCTTGAGCTGAAGAGCTGAGGGACAGCGCCCAGGCCCAGAGTTCAGGCTCCATGACCGGACCCAAAAAAAAAATAAAAAAATAAACCTACCTAAAAGAAACTTTAAAAAAAATGATTTATTCACATCACATGCATTGAGAAGCAACTATTAGCCACCTAAATATAAAGCTGATATAGAAACACAAACCCCAACAAGTTACTTGACAAAATCAACCTCACTATTAAGATAAGTCCACGTGGATGGACTCCAATGTGAATTTACTGAAGGAATTCTTGGTGCCAGGTAGTGCTGATGCTGTAGGACCTATACGAAAGCAATCTTCCTCGGCCTGGGTACTACCCAAAGCTGCAGCCATGAGCCACCAGTGGTCAGTAAGCATGTGAAAGGTGACTGCTGCAAGCTGAGATGCACGGGGAGTAAATGTACCATGAGCCACCAGTGGTCAGTGAGCATGTGAAAGGTGACTGCTGTTAGCTGAGATGCACGGGGAGTGAGCGGTGACACACACTGGATTCCAAAGACCTCCCTGGGAAAGAGTATGTCAACCACATCACTAGTTTGGCATTGATTGCATGTTGAAAATAATGGTATTGTGAACATTTTAGGTAAAAATGTAACATTCTATTAATTCACGTTTTTTAAACTTTCTTACTGTGACCAGTAGAGAAAATTATCTATGCAGCCTCTTTGGTGGTGATAATATAGGTCTCTCTCCTCAAAGCCTATAATCACATCTTATTACTACAAACAAGGCAGGGCTAAAATTTTAAGAAAATAATAGAGGAATTTAACTTCTCCATCACTTCAGAATTTACTACTGTGTTCAGATCCTGGGTGAAGTAAATTCCTCTCAGGAACTTAATGCAATGTGGAATAAAGTGTGTTGTTAATATAGGAGCTACCATTTTTACATTGTTGGAATTAGATGACGAGATAATAACAGACTAATAAAAGGAATGACAACAGAAGTATAATATAGTTGCAAATTACAATGTATTATAATAACATATGGGCAACCTCTATTGTTATGGGTTATAACGGCAGTAATAACTGTTCGGGCTAATATACTGGCATTCCTTTAAAGGTAGGCTGAGCAGGGTACTGAGAGGCTCACACTTGTAATCTTAGTTACTTAGAAGGCTGAGATCTGCAGATTATCATTCAAAGCCAGCCCAAGCAGGAAAGTCCAAGAGGCTCAAGTCTTATCTTCAATTAACCCCCAAAAAGTAAAAAGTGAAGCTGCAGTTCAAAGGGAAGAGTGCTAGCCTTGAGCAAAAAAGCTAAGGGACAGTACTCAGGCCCTGAGTTCAATCCCCAGTGTTGTCACCAAAAAAAAATAAAAAAGGCAGGTTGACCAAGAATAATGATAATATTCACAATCAGTGAAATGACTGTTTTGCAAACAATTTTTTAAATTTTATTATGCATGAGCAGTATTTCATTAAATGCTTAAATGCTTATAATCACTTCCAAATTAAATGCTATGAATAATTATTTCCAGCTTCCAAATTAGCAAATTGTAACATAAAGTTTATTTGGCCAAAATGGTATGAGTTAAAGAGTTTAAACTGGGGTTGTTTGTTTTGTGCTGGTATCGTGGCTTACTTAAGACTCAGGGCTTCATACTGTCACTCAGCTTGCTTGCTCAGCTGGCACTCTGTACCACTGGAGCCACACTTCCAGTCTGGATTTTAGCTGGTTATTTTCAAAATGGAGTATACAGTGGACTTTCCTTCCTGGACTGACTTCAAACCTCCATCCTCCAGGTTTCAGCCTCCTGAGCAGCTAGGATTACAGGTAGTTCTGTTTTTTGAGCCCAAGATGACACTGGATTACATACAATTAAGACAATGCTAATACTGAAGAAAAGTCAGGTCAACAGATCAAGCTTTTTAGGGTTTAAAAATAAGGCCAGTTGCCTTTAACACTGGATCAGTGGCCAGAACTGCTGCTGGCACAGAGAACTCCCTCTAGGAAGCCTGAATGGACCAATTTGTTAAAGGCCTTCCTCCTGGCTGCTGGCCCTCACTCCAGCACCCCTGCCTCTCTCCAGGGGAGGGTACATCTTTCTTTCTTTGTCCTCATATATGGCATAGCTTAGCAAATAAGCCTACTGAACTCATGGGTCAAACCCTTTCCCATATAGCTTTGTTAAAGATACCAAATCAACATGAGAGAAAAATGTAAAAATAATTATAGGCAAGCAAAGGGCTGATTTTACCCTTGGCTGAGCCAATGAAGTACAAACTGGAATGGGGTATTCCACATTTTGGCAACAAGATGCAAAAGTAGAATGTCTAGCTCTTATTTCCCTATCAGCAGGACTTTTTTCTGTGCCTTAGGAAATTATTCCTTCCAGCTACAACAAAATAAAATACTGCAATTCTTCAGAACAGTGAAGAGCTTTGGTATTTGCATAGGGAGGGGAGAGGAGGGGGGAAAAATGGACCTCTCAAAGAGCTACCTGGTAAGACCAGAGTGAGGCAGGAGCACAGGTGATCTGTGTTCTGGAAGCCACACACAAAAGCACCCACAGCCCGGCAGGCGGCCACCCCAGCCTGAAGCAGATAGTGACAGAGGGTGAGTCTCTCCTGTTTCTCGGTGGATACAAACACCCATTTTCACTGTCATGGGAATCAAACACCCTTTGTCCTGGGAGTACGCACTTAATGTAATCAGCGGTGGTATTAAAAGAGAGCAAGAAAGCAAACTCTTGCCAAGCGAGGTACAACAGGGACAGGGCCATTGATGAATGGACCAAAAGACAAGCTCCAGCTGGGTGTTCTGTGCAGGAAATCACTGCTGTTGGCCAGCCAGCCTGACTGCCTTTTGCTGGCTTTTAGAGACTGGAAGATCAAAAGACAACTACACAAAGGCTCTTCCAACATAAAGTTAGGGAACACAGAAAGAACTAGGGGCTGGGAAGGTGGCTCAGTGGTAGAGTGCTTGCCTTGCATGCCTGAGGCCCTGGGTTCGATTCCTCAGCACCACATAAGCAAAAAGAAAAAAGCCAGAAGTGGCGCTGTGGCTCAAGTGGTAGAGAGCTAGCCTTGAGCTGAAGAGCTAAGGGACAGCGCCCAGGCCCAGAGTTCAGGCCCCATGACCGGACCCAAAAAAAAAGAATCTAATTACCTAGGGATTCATCAAGATTACTGACTGCACATGTGTGTGGGGGGGGAGGTGGGGGGGGGTTAGAATTAAGCTTTCCTTTCAAAAGAATAAATTCCAAAGAAATCCTAGATGGTAGAAATTTCTATCCTTATATGTTGAATCTTTTTTTATTTCTAATTTCGAAAATAGCTTATAGAACTGAAAGCATTTGAAGCAACTTCTACTCCTGATGTATATGGCTTTAGTAGGAAGTAAGGTTTGCTTAGAGAGAACAGGAGGGTACTGAGCACCTGATCATGGCCGCCATTTAGGCCTCCTGAGTCCCTGGTCTATGTGTATGGCTGGGCCCTTTCTTGTATCTTTCCTAATGGCTGCCTTTCATGAAGAAGAAAGAAACTGCAATGCACAGTCCATGAGGTTTTGGCTACGTGTTGGCACCTCTGGTGGCTGGGCAGAGGCCACTGAACCACAAAAGTTACACTCGCTTCATTATGAAGATGTGTTCAATCACCAATGTGTCAACTTCCACAGGAGAAGATTCCAAATTACCTAACATTCTAATCAAACTAACAGCCTCTGTATAGAATCTGTGAAGTCCCTGACAGGCTGACAGACTCATTTATGTGGTTCCCTCCTTAGCAGGATGCTATCCCTCCATGCCACCGTGCAATAGCCTTTGCCTCCCCCACATGCCTAATTTTCATCCAATTCTTCAAAGTGGACTGCCCAAGTCTAGCCAAGTTCTCTGCACCTTTTTTTCAATATAATTAGTTAACTATAGGCTTCTTAAGCTGACTCTGAAACCAAAAAGTATAATGTTCAGGAGCTCAGTGCTGCAAGTAGCCAAAAATAAGGGCATGCCTTGCTCTGCCTTTTATACTGACCCTTTCGAATGGAGTCCTTTCCACGTTTCTGGGCCTTAATCTCCTCTGTAAAATCAGTTCCCACTACTGGTCCCATCTCAACCATCAACAGTCCACACTTCTTCTCTATCAAAAAACAACTGCCTTGCCTAGGTTAAAATGAAAATCTATTAAAAGCTGGGGCTTGCCATTCATCCACGGATCTTGGACATTCAATTATCCCAACTGTACAATCCACTCATCAGAAATCTGACCACAGCCCTAGGTCAGATAAAGATTAGGTTTGACCTAATCTGACAGCAAAGTGCCTGCCTCAGAAATATGCGTGTCAACCAAACCCATTGGGCTCAAAGAGTTTCTAGCAGGCATCTTGTTTCACACAGGTCAGCGACTATTTTGGCTTACAAAAAAAAACAACTGCAGTGACTTAACATGTCACCTTGGACACCCACAGAATGGGAGCACCTTCCTTCAACATCTGCTACTTCACAGAGAGGTTTTTCTTCTGCAAAAGCAGGTGCCCAGCTGAGGACCAGCTCTCTCTCCAACCAGGAAAAGTGGCCCTGACTTCCTCAGGGCTCCATGGAGACAGTTCAACAAGAAGGGCACAAACAGAGCAAGGTGAGGCACAAAGCCTTGGGGTATCACCAGGTGGGATGATACAGGATGTCTCCTGTCCCTCTTGTAAAGCCAGGAATCTGCTGCTACCTTGACTGCAGGAGAGAGTGCAGGCCCAACTCCAGACCAAGCCATGTCACCCTTGGGTGAGAAAGTCTCACAGAAAATAGAAAAACAGAAAAATCATAGAAAATGGCACTCAGAATAAAACACAAAGTCATAAAATAGGAAATGATACTCGTAGAAAACCATACCATGGAACTACTTTTTACTTCTTCTAAACAATGTGTTATTGCATTAAAAGAATCTAAAAACAATGTAGGCTGGCTGGTACAGCAACCAGTAATTTGTTTTCCAAATGAGAATCTAAAAGCCACAATTACTACTTTTTATATACAAGGTAGGTCACCAAACTGTCCTGGGGTTATGAGCACAGGACAGAAAATAGAGTCCTTGTTACTTTTGAGAGCTGGCTATTAAGTGAACCAGATTAAAACAATAAGATACCTGGCTATGGTGGCTCACACCTATAATCCTAGCTACTCAGGAGGCTGAGATCTGAAGATCACCATTTGAAGTCAGCCCAAGCAGGAAAATCTCTGAGACTCTTATCTCCAATTAATCACCACAAAGCCTGAAGTGGAGCTGTGGCTCAAGTGATAGGATGCTAGCCTTGCACAACAAACATCAGGGATAGTGCCCAGGGCCTGAGTTCAAGTCTCCAAGGTAGCACATACACACTCTCAAAAAAAAAAAGGTTTTTGTGGTATACTCAGTGAGTCTTGCACTCTTATCCCAGGTATTCCAAAGAGGCTCAGAGATGACCTCAGGGCAGAGAGTACTATGAACCTCTTGAAATTTTTAAAAAATGTTTCTGAATATATACACTTTATTATATCTAAGTAAATTTCCTCCACAGAAAAAAAAAATGGTCTAAGACCTACATCAGAAATTTGTTCACTGCTCAAAAAATCCCTTCAAAATCATTACAAGTTTGCAATCATTCCTTGGTTTGCAAAACAGTTTCCTCTTGGAAGAAAGCAATTTACTCTATTGTACCCTCATGCAAAAGGAAGTTTCTTGGGTCCTTTATCCACACCAGCAAACTCACACCAGAACTTTCGTTCCTGGATTTAGCCAGCCAGTGACAGCAACTGGACAAAGCAGTGAAAGTGAAAAGGAATAGGCTACTTGCACTGTTAATTTTAGTTATTTAGCTCACACACATTCACACACACAGAGGCTGAACACTGATGGGCTCAGGTCTGCAATCCTTGCTACTCAGCAGACTGAGTTCTGGAGGATCTTGGTTCAAAGCCAGCCAAAGCAGAAAAGTCTCTGAGATCCCACCTCCAAATAACCAGCAAAATGCCTTAAGGTTTGGCTCAAGAGTAGAAATTCAAGCCAAGCAAGCAAGCCAAGTGAGTGAGACACACCAGAATTAGAGGGGAAAATTTAAGTCGACTCTCTCAATCTATAAATCACAAAGGAAGAAAGAAGGCTGTGTGTGGTGCTTCACACCTGTACTTCCAGCACTCCAGAAGCTGAGGCAGGAGAATGTTGAATTCTAGGATAGTCTTGCTTGCTCTATAGTGAGACTATTTTTCAGTGCAAAGAGAGAGAAGACTTGATTTTGTTCATATCAATAGCAGTATCTGATGGGGATTCCAAAATGTAAAGATAAAAATAATATAGTTACTATATCATCATCTGATTGTGAAAAAAATTGATGAATGGATGACAAGTTGATGGTGCAGGGGTACTAGCTAATAAACTTGGGTGGTTATAAAATATCAATTTAAGAAAAGGAGGGGCTGGGAAAGTGGCTTAATGGCAGAGTGCTTACCTAGCATGTATGAAGCCCTGGATTTGATTCCTCAGTACCACATGAACAGAAAAAGGCAGAAGTGGTGCTATGTGGCTCAAGGGGTAGAGTGCTAGCCTTGAGCAAAAGAAGCTCAGAGACAGTGCCTAGGCCCTGAGTTCAAGGCCCAGAAATGGGGGGAAAATAAAGGAAAAGTCTATATTTTCTTCAACTGAATAACAAGCTTAGCCTATAATTAGTTTTTCTTATATGTGGATTGCTTACATAGAAGCAGGGATGAACTAGGCATGAAGGTTTTGTCTGATCCTGGGTGACCATTGTTCATGGATTTACCTGGCAAGAACTGTAATTTCCAGCGAATGTCATTTACTACAGAAAGGACTGGAGTAGATCACAGGCAGGGTTAGATAAGGTGACACCAATCACTAAAAACCAGCAGATAAAGAGGACAAGATACACTCTACCAACTTCTCCAAAGAGAGGAAAGAAAAGTGTTTCTCACACTTCTAAACTTCTACTTGATTCCACCTGCTACCTGTGCTACCTCTTCTTGATCACAGTTTAAATTCTTCTGTAGATAGATGGCTCTGCATGATGGCCACCATAAGGGGTTTAATGACACGTGTGTGCGTGCATGCGTATTTCAATAATCACCTGCAGTATGAGACTTTATTAGATACACAGAATAGAAAATTCAAGAATGAAACCTGCTTCTTTCAATTAAACAGTACATTTTGTTTTAAAACACATGGTTAAGTCAGTAAAGTAACTTTTCAGGATGCTGAATGAATTTACTGAGACCTCTGAGTGAATGGGATGTCCCCTAAATGAGTTTCTTGTCTATGATACATGGTAGAACCGAGAGGCTGGGCTGGGTAGGCAGTCTTTTTCTAACTTCTACTGAACCACCTGTATTTTTAAAACTCAGGGGGGTTAACTATCAATCAAGAATACAAAAAACCCTTCGGATTATGCAGGATTTTAAAAATAATTAAAATTTGCTGCTTCAGATTAAAAAAAACCTATGTTGAGCAATAATATAATAATTTTTAATGGCACTTTATTATAGCATATAAAATGGCTATGCTTCCAATATTATGGTCATTTTTTAAGAACACTATCAGTATCATATACTAGTAAAAGATGCCTACCCTTTCCTTTCATCCACTTAAATATACCAAAAGGACTGCAATACTTTTAGCTTTGTTTTGGCAACTCCTATATTTGTCACACAGGTAGCAAAAAATTTCTTGGCTTCTAGCAAAATGATGCAGTACACTGTAACAGTGAATGTTTTCTGTAGCATGAATCAAGGATTTTACAAGTGGTAGTTCTTAGGATATTTCTAGGTATTTATTATACATTGGTTGCTCCTAAATGTTCAAATTCAATGCCATCTTTTTTTGCACCATCATGAATGTTCTCTACAATTCCAGATGAAGGGAGGCAGGGTGATGGTGGGCTTACCTTCTGCAAGAACTTACAGACACGGTTCTGCTATTCGAAATTCACTGGGCTTGGTGTTGCTGGAGACCCTGCTGGCCTGTTTGGACTAACACTGCGTGAATTAGAGGGTCAGTATCCTTTGAGCATACATTTGTAACACTGGAAAGTGAGGTCCAGAAAAAGAAAACGAGTGTGCCAGCACGTATCATGTTACTCATTTTCTTCTTACAACTTAGACTTAGGCAAAATCCTAGGTAAAACAAAATCTAAAGACCCAAGTGCTTTGTGGGATAAATTACATGTATTTAGACAGTGGTTTCTTTACCAGATTTATCTTTTAACTGTTAGGACCTATAAATATGACATCTGAGTCACTTGGCTATAGTCACCATTAGGCAATCTAGTAAATGAAGAGAAAGGAAGAGAAGGATAGAAAAGGGAAGGAGGTAAAGAGATAGGTAATAGGAAATCATAACAAAATAATTATATTAATTGTTAGGTGTTATGGAACATATCTGTAACCCCAGCACTCAGGAGGCTGAAGCAGAAGTATTCCAAGTTCAAAGCTAACCTGGACTATATAGTTGTCCCTTGCTATATCACGGTTCACTTATTGCAGCTTCACTGTATCACAGTTTGTTGTTGTTGTTTTTTTAAAAAGTTCTGTAATCTAATTCTAATGCAATTCTAATTCTGCATCACCGAATTTTTGCTATATTGCAGGATTTTGAGGTAGAAAAGTATTCATATGGAACATGGGAAATGTTTGTAAGAGTATGGGAAAGGTTAATAAGAGAGTGGGAAAGGTCTATAGGGGAGTGGGAATGGGTTTATAAAGCCTTTATACAAATAATAAAATAAATATAAAGCTGCTACTTTGTGGATTTTCACCTGGGGCAGGGGTCTGGAGCATAACTCCTATACTAGGTGAGGGATCATTGTACAGTGAAACCTTGTATCAAAACATAAATAAAAAATGCATCTATTCACCACAAATTTGAGAACATATGGTACAGTGTCAACACGGATATAACAGTGGAAAGGAAAAAACCTTGCCTTCACAGACTTATCCTCTAGTACAGAAAGACAGGTAATACTAAAGTTAAAACACATCACAAAGCAGTAGACCTAAGTGCCGTGGAGGAAAGAAAGCAGGAAAAGAGGCATCAGGGAATACTAGACAGGAGTATTCTAGAGAATGCCTCACAAACAACTCTGCACAGAAAGAACAGCAAATGCAAAGGCTGAGGGAGAACGTGCCTAGCAGTTTGATGGAAGAATGGAGAAGTCAATGGGTTTAAATGCCTTAAGATTCTTCGACTTTGGGGGATAGGGGGACAAAATATGTCACCAACACAGTCACATTTTCATGCCCTCCTAGAGGTACCTGCCTCTGGAAATGCTTACTCAAAGCCCTCAATCTTACTAAGGAAGAAATGAGGAAGAGGACACTAAATGAGTAATCTAAGATCACAGAACCAACAAACAGCTGAGACAGGCCTGGGCCTCTGATTCCTAAACTCAGCATAATGATATTCCTCATGCCTACACTTTATAATAAAAAGGAACTTTTCTTCTTTCAAAAAGTGAACCCACAACAATAAGTCAGCTAAGGTCATCTAAATTCTTTGAGTATGACAAATCAGTTTTCACCTTTTCATTCAACGGGTGGTGAAGGAGTTTATTATCACCCTGAATATTTGCTGAAGGTACAAAATAGTAAAAAAAAAAAAAAAAAACCAACACTACCAAAACCTCACTACCCAGTAACAAATGACCTAAGCGTGTAACAGAAACTTATTCTCAAGGAAGCCTGCCTCAAAATATGTGCTACACTACTGTTATAGTTTAAAATATGAGCTACATACACTACTGCTTGTTAATAGTGTAAAAAAATGGAAGCAGACTGTCCCTCTGCCAAAAAAAAAATTCCAGTAACAATAAAAAAATGGAAACACTAATTATTCTCTTGGCAAGGGAATAGGATACTATAATTTATTCACACACTAAAATATTCTGTAGTAGTTAAAAGTGAATATTTACATAAACCTCAAAAACTGAAGTGAAAAATCTAAATGCAAAGCTGTAGGTGTATAGCATCACACCATGTGTAAAATGTTAAACATTGAGGATGTTAGTGACTCATGCTTATATAATCCTAGTTACTCAGGGGGCAGAGATCTGAGGATCCTAATTCAAAGCCAAATGGGGCAGAAAAGTCGGAGAGATTCTGTCTCCAATTAAATAGCCAAAAACTTAGAGTGGAGTTGTGGTTCAAGTACTAGAGTGCCAATTATGAGTGAAAAAGCCTGAGTTCTCATTTGAGGTCTTGAATTCAAGACCAAAAACCAACCAACAAATGAATAAATATTGTTCAACACAAAGTTGTGGATTTAATACACAAAATTACCACAACATGCTTGGGAACTAACTATATGTCTTAACTCTACATTAGGTGTTACCTGAAACTGGAGACCAAGAAGGTAGAGAAAAATCCTTTAAAGCCCAGTGTACCTTTATAGAGAGTGTACATGAATGAAGGATGGACATATTAACAACTCTTCAACCTAGATCATGGAAAAACTAAATGAATGACTTACTATATTTCTGTTATTTTTTAAAAATATTTTATAATCAGAAGTGGTGTTGTAGTTCAAGTGGTAGAGCGCTGGCCTTGAGCTGAAGAGTTCAGGGACAGAGACCAAACCCAGAGTTCAAGCCCCACAACTGACAAAGATAGATAGATAGATAGATAGATAGATAGATAGATAGATAGATAGATAGATAGATAGATAGATAGATAGATAGATGGATAGATAGATATCATCATTATTTTTAGTTTTGGAACAAAGCTAGAGAGACAAAAAGACAAAAGATCTCCACCACATTCTTTCAACTTTTAAACTCAATTTTTCTTAACTTCCAAATCTGTTTCTCTGCCTTTTTATTTGGGGGGGGGGGGGGGAGGAAGCACCTGCTTACCAGGTTGGATGCCCTGAGTTTGCTTCCCATGGATAGGGGGAGGGGGAGGGGGTGTTGGTGAACCTGCTTCTAAGTTGACAAAAAAGTCAGACCTCACTTCCCCAGAAATGAATCCAGAAATGCTGCATCCATTCTTACTCGGTTCCAATTAATAGTACCAAGGCTTTTCAACTGGGTTCTAACCACCATCACTGCGCTCAGAAGTCAGGAAATGAAGCTAAGGAGGGTAAATTCTACAATTAACTCATTTAAGAACGCCTGTCATCCTGAAGTTGAGGCCAGTCCAATGTGAGATACTCTCTCCCATCCTGTAAACAAGCACCGCTAATTCACGTGTTAAGAACAGGATTTGATTCCTGATAAAAAGTGACTACCTTTCAAACTCAGAGGAGGGGAAAACATCTGTCATCATTAAGAAAAGCCTACCAGATTACATCCACCAGTAATAAAAGCCTCCAGGCACACGAGTGAACAGGGCCCAGTGGGGCCCGTGAACAAAGCAATCAAAATCTAGCCTCCTTGGAGTCTAGGTCTCTTCCAACCCTTCCAACCTCCCCGAGGTGAGCCTCCCCACAAACGAAAACTTCTGCAAACCTCCTACAAAAGGACAAAAACGGTTCCTCCCTCTCCCTCTCCCTCTCTCTCTCTCCAGGGCCCCGGTGGCCTTGAGATCACTCCCCCGAGATGGAGCCCTGTCTCCAGGGGCGAGCGGTTCCAGGGAGTCCCGCCGCAAGCCGGGGGGAGCCCTCGGGGGAAGGGAGGCCGCAGATCCGAGGTGAGCGGCCTCCCCGAGCGCCGCTGCAGACTTGGCGCACTCATCCTTGGGAAGAAAGTTGCGCTGAGCTGGCTCCTTGGCAGAGAAAAGAAAAGGGAGCCTGGATCTACGGCCCACGGCCGAGCCCCTGCGAGGCCACCTTGGCCTCTTCCCGCACAGGGGAGGAGGGGCTCCATCTGCCTTAAACTCCCCCCGCCCCGTCCCCGCCTTTCCAGGCACTACCTTCTCCCTCGCCCCCAGAAGTGGAGGGAGAGAAGCCCGTGGGGCGGTAGCAGATGAGCCCCGGGAAGCGCAGATTCTGAAGTGCGTTCACCAACCTGCCCGGGGCCGGTGGGGTGCGGGCCACCGGGACGCCCGCCCGCCCTCCCGCAGCGGGGCCGCGCGGGGAGGCGGGCGGGCGCCCCCACATCCTCCCACCTCTCCGAGGGGGGACCCCGAGGCCGCGGCGCGCGAGGAGCGCTTTCGCCGGCGCCCCCCGGGGCCGGCCAGGAACAATAGCGGGCCCGGGGTCCCCAGGACCACCGGTGTCTCTCCCGCGGCACCTCCGTCCCCGACCCTCCAAGTTGGGCAAGGGAGTCGGGCTCAAGCCCAGGAGGGCGGCGGGCAGGGCGAAGCAGGTGGGATGGGGTGCTGACTCCGGGGGCGCACCCCCACACGTCCTCCCGGGGTCTGCTCATTCATTCCCACCCGAGCTCCCGCCCTTCTTCCCGGGCCGGCTGAGGGAAGAGAACTTGGCCGGCCGGGATCGCCGCCTCTTTCCCCTAACTCTGTCCCGGGCGGGCGGCCGGAGCGCGGCGGGAGTCCGCGCAGCCCCGCGCAGCCGCTCCGCGCGGGAGCCCCGCGCTCCAGACACAAAGGCGGAGACGCGAGCCGGGACCCCCGCGCGCGGAGACCCCCAACTCGGCGCCGCGCACCTACCCCATCGAGACGGCGGCGGCTCCCGGGCCCCGCTGGCGGCTCCTCCCCGCCCGCTGCTTCCCCAGGAAAGCGCGGCCGCCGGGCTCGCTTCCTGCTCGGCTTCCTGCGCCGCTCCGCGCCGCGCCGCGCCGCGCACCCGCCTCCTCCCCGCCGCGGGGGTCAGTGGGCGCCGCCGCGGCTCCCGGGCTGAGCCGGCGGGGCGGGGGGCGGGGGCAGCACCACCACGTGGCCGCCGGACGCCGGCCCCCCGCCGCCCGGGATCCCGCGGGAGCGGGAAGGGAGGTGCCAGCCTTTCCCCTCCCCTTCCACCCCGCGCGGCCCCAAAATTCCGCGGGTCGGGTGACCCCGCCCCGCGCTCCGGCCGGGACTCGCGGGAGCCGCCGCTGCCCCCCCACACCCGGCCCGGCCCCGCGCCGCGGCGGCCTGCTCGTAGTTCCCGCGGGTCGTGGGACTCTTCCCCCCCCTCCCACCATCCCATGTCCGGCATCTTCATCATCTTAACCTGAACTTAGTGGGAAACACCGCGCTCGACCCTGCGGGTCGGATGGGATCGCAGATAGGACTGGTTCCCGGACAGCTTGCGAAAGTCGGCCGGGAAGTTGTGGTCGGCCAGAGCGGGGAGAGGCGGCCCGAGTCGCCGATCCGGGCCAAGCCCCTTCTCGCCGGAACCGAACTGGTTCCGAGTTTCCAGAACTGCTGAACAGAAAGTGAACTGGAAAGCGCCCCCCACCCCACCCCGCACCGAAGCCTGGGGTCGCAGTGACTCGGCTCCCAGCACCCATCAGGTGGCCCGACAAAAAGACCAGCCTCAGGGTTGCTCTGCCCAGGAGTCAGAAGCGAGACTGGAACGGAAAGGCTGGACTGGGAGGGGGGACGCCCTCCGAGCGGATTCTGGGGTGCAGACCGGCCCTCCACGAGTGTCCCCTCCTTCCCCTGGCCCCTAGGACAGCCCTTTGGGGGTCGTGGAGGATTTCAACGCTCGACGCCTTCCCCTTTCATTGGAATTCTAGCTCAGACAGAAAGGTTTATGCACCCAACCTCTTCCCTTCTGGCTAGACGCAGAAAGCTTTTCTTTGCACAGCTTTCTAGAATAAACAGGTGGAATGACTTTTGCTGGGCTTTGCGGTAAGAAGTCAGCTGAACATGCACACAGCCAATTCCGACGAGTGAATCCACGCTAACAGAAACCAGGTTATGCCATCCTACAGAAAGTCGCTGGTCATGGCTGGGCAATGTCTTAACATTGGTCAGACTCTCTCTGGTCCTCCTGCCCCAGCCTCTCATAGGAACAGCCTGTCTTAAGCTTTCAATTGCACTTCCTAATACCCTAAATCAAAAGATTGTTCTCCCAAGTGGTGAACAGCCACTGGAATGCTAGATGGACTACTCCCCTACCTGCCCCTTTTCCCAGCTCAAATGAAATCACTCTCTAAAAGAAATATGACCTAGTAAATGCTTCTTTTTTGTTTAATGCTGGTTATTTACAACATTATTTTCAACATGCTTAACACTGAGGTACTGCAGGTTATTTCAGTACCTTACTATGCTGAATAGATATAAAAAAATTCCCACGGGGGAATTTTCTGCCTTTAGCATTTCATTCTTGCTTAAGCAGGAACAGGTGGGAACATAAAATCTGAAGCATGATTCAGGGTATCTGATGGTGCCTTAGAAATGTTAAAAGTGCATATTCTATACAAACAGTTTACAAGCCCTTTTTTTTGGGGGGGGGGGAATGTTTGTTTGGAACAGGGCATTGAATCCAAGACCTCTAGAATGCTAGGCAAGCATTCTACTATGAACCACATCCCCAACCATTTGGTTTGTAGTTCGTTTGTAAGTCAGAGTCTCCCAACGTTTTTCCTTTTTTGAGTGATGTTCCTGCCTCCACCTGCTAAATGGCTGGAATTACAGGTGTGCATCACCATGCCTAAACAGGAGTTAAACTACTACATAACATTAAACAATGCTTGTCTAAGGCAGGCAAATCAGCCACTGATTCCTTGAATCCTTGACTCTCATCTATTTACTCTGTCCCAAAGACTGCTGAAGAGTCTGTTAGGTCCCATCAGTGGCTTGGGTGTTATTCTCATTAGTTCATAACCCCATCTTCTGGCATCAACAAGCGTGTCATGGTGAGGGATTGTGGTAGAGGGATGGTCTCTTGGTAGTTGGTTGTGATAAGATCCTTTCACAGATTCCTCCTTTGGAAATTCACATTCAACTTCCCACTGTATGGAGTCTTTACTGCCTTGCTGAAGCTTTCCATCCTGCATAAAGATTCTTGATTAAGCAGGTCCTCTCATTGGTCGTTTTGCTCAGTCCTTTTAGAAATGCTAACTGGGTTCTGGATATGTCCTTAAATACAGACCAAGACCAGGTGAAAAGGTTTAAGAGAAGGCAACACAAAATGAAATGACCACCTACAATCTTTGAGGTGTATTCATCTTTTAGGTAGAACAGCTTGCGTATTCCTTTCTCCAAAGCAAAGAAACCGTAGTGTAATATGTATTACATTGAATACTAACAGCAAGACCAGATGATTTGAGCATTTATGTTACTTACTTTTCAAATTCACCAAGTGTTTTCAGCTCTACTGGTTCCTAATCAGGAAAAGGAGTATCACACTATATAGTCTCTGAGAGATTTGTGGGTTCTAATATCCTAAGCCCAATCTTAGCCTTTACAAGCAAGGTTCCATTGTCCTTTGGTTATGGCCACTGTCCTCTGGTTATTCTAGTGCCTCAATTTGGCCACACCAATCTAACTGTAAACTCCAAAGAAGGTTGCTTTCGCTATGAAAATAGAACAATGAAATCTGCTGAAGGGAAGGGAGAGTGATAGAGGGTGGCAGGGGGGTAAGATGGCCTGAAATGCATTAGAAACCTGTAGAAGTCTCATACTAAAGTCCTTCACGCCCCCATATAACTAATATAAACTAACAAAAAGAATGAAGGGGGAGGAGAAAGATGGTTGCTCTCCAAGACTCAGCAGGATTCTGTAAGTGAAATTCACCAACTGGGGGGTGGGGGTGGGGCTCAATGTTTTATTTGTGAAATTGAGTGATAAACATCCCTTACCCAATCTCTCATCCACATAAGATTAGGGTAGCCAAGGACAGCCCCAAAGAAGGAAATATAAATATCACACCAGAACCAACACATGCCCTTCAATGTATTTTGTGTTTGGATAGTTCTATAGTTGGGATTTGGAATATCTCAAGCAGCTCATGGAATAAAGGTTTGGTTCTCAGGGTAGTTCTATGGAGAGGTGGTGAAGCTTTCAAGAGGTCAAGCCTAGAAGGTATTTAAGAACAACAGTGTATACCTCTGACCTCCACCACCCCCCCACCCCCATCTAGTCTCTTCTTTAGCTTTGTTTCTTGGCCATGAAGTAAACAGCTTTTCTCTGCCATGAGGACCCAGCAGGATGTACTGGATCACCCCAGGCCCAAAAACAACAGGCCAATTGATCATGGTTTTTTGTTGTTGTTGTTGTTGTTGGTTGATTTGGTTTTGGAAGTACTAGAGTTTAAGCTGAGGGCCTTGAGCTTGACTTACCATGATTTAGAAGAATAAGAAGCTATTAGACTCAGTCCAGAAAATGGGAGACAAACAATACAATCAGAAAGTTGCAGATGGTAGTCTACACACACACACACACACACACACACACACACACACACACAGGTCCAAATACAGAAAAAGAACAAACAACATTTTTTGTATTTTCCAAGGGATGTTTCCCAGTAGAAGGAAATTAACACAGGAACAAAAATAGCTTTTGCATTGCTTTCTACAAGTTAGCATTCGCCATAGCTGTGAATCAGCTGTAAACACTAATTAGCCCATGGTTTTCCCACTTGCCAAGAAGCCAGCAAAGATTTTCCAGTGTAAGTTACAATATACTTTCCATCCAAGCAAAGTTGCACACCTGCTCAGGTGATAAAACTAAAGTGTTTGCAATAAATATATCCCAAACACCTGGATCAGTACCCTGCTTGAAGGAGGCAGCTTTTGAAAACAAGCATCTCAATAAACATTGATATTGCAGATCTGAAAAGGCCTTGAGACTGGCTTGTCATCACCCATAAGCAATGCAAGTGCTCTGAGCTATGCCATCAGTATGACAGCTGCAAACTGCAATGGCTAATGGGTACTGACATTTCCCTAGCAGTGCAAAACAGTGAAAAGTTACTAGAAGATTGAAAAACTGTCAGGAGATTACATTGTATTTCCATTGGGTAATACTGCCAAAGGAGCTAATGCCATATTCAGTTTATACTATATTACTCTGTACCAGTCACCTTCCTAAGTGATAAATACTTAATTTTGGAGATTTAAATCTGAGATACAAGTAACCATCACAGTGACAAGTTGCATGGTCTACTGTGTATGTCAGAAATTTCAAAACATCTTCTCTGATGTAGTCAATAGAGAGTTGTGTGGCATTCACACCCAGACAATAACTTGGCTATCAAATGACTTAAGAAGGACTTTCATGATGCTCCAGAGATATGGAATCAGTACTGATGCAAACACGTGAGAACAACAGGCAGGTGTGGCTTGTCTTGCTCCCTATGCAGTGGTTTGCAATGCTTTACAATCCCAGCAGTCCATTAGAACAAGCTTCTAAATATGCTAAGTGTCTGAGCCGTGTGCTTAGCCTGGGGATGATAATGTTTAAAATGGTCCAATGGGGTCCAAACATCAGGGGCTGCTGGGTCATTGGCTGTTCTCTCTAGACTCAGAGCTGGCTCTAAGCCTTGCAGAATGAAATTAGGTTACAAGGGCTGGGTGCTTCTTGTGATGGGTCTTGCAAAAGCTGATGCTCCAGAAAGATTGCTTGTGTTCTTCAATGAGATCGACTTCTGCTTCTGAGATACTTTAATTTGTGTTCTTTCCTTATCCAATTACTACGCCCATAGTAAATCTGTATACTACTTGGATTATGAATTCTCCGGAATGTGTTCATGACTTGCTTGGGGTTCTTAAAGGCTCTGTAACCAATTGATTCTGTTATTGTCATGGATATTTTCCATTTTTTTTTGTGCTCAAAAATCCTTAGTAGAATCTACATGAAGTAGATTGCTTGTTGCTTTCAGAATTGATCTTTGTACTGTGTAAGGAAACATTTTTTGAGACATCTTTCCAGAGCAGATTGTGAGTGCTTAAGATATTTAACTGAACTGCTGTGCAGATATTTAACAAAATTCCACACATTGCTTTCATTTGTTTTGCCTTCATGTGAATTCCTCTGCACCTCTAGCAGGTTTCTACCATTCAGAATGAGGATTCTTCTGTTAAAATGTTTCTTTCCTCCCTTTCAAAGAGTCCTGTCATTTCTAGTTCTAGACTTTCCCTTTTGAGTTTCAGAATAAGATACAAACCATGAATATGTTTCTGTCTACTGAGCACCTAGAGTTCAAGTCTAAAATCCTAGCTATTCAGGAGGCTGAGGTCTGAGGATAGTGCTTGGAAGCCAGCCAGGGCAGAAAATCCTTGAGACTATTAATCATCAACTCTTACCATCATTGAGCTGTGTGTGGCTTAAGTGATAGTGTGTCAGTTTTGGGGGGTATAAAGCAAAGGGACAGTGCCTAGGCCCTGAGTTCAAACTCTGGTATTGACCCAAAAAAGAAAGAAAAGAAAAGAAAAAAGTTTGTCTGCTTTGTGTGTGACATTCCAGAAGATAAGAGATTGAGAGACCATCAGGTTATTATGAGACGGACAAAACAGCAGTTTTAAGATTACGTCCCATTCCACTGTGTAAAGCAATCATTTTAACCTAAGCCATTTGTTAGTATTATGCTCACCTGTGGTCCTCAGCTCCACCTGCACCTGGGTCCCCTCCCATTCCTGGAGTTCCTGCCATATAGCTGGCCCCTCCCTCTCTCTGCCCAGACCTGAACTCCCATCTACCTCATTGCCTATCCCCCAGACCTTCCTGCTACCTGGATGAGGACAGAGGCCATATGCTCCCTCTTGGGGGAAATATCACTCCTCTAATAATCCTTATAATAATCTTTTCCCTGTGCCTGCCTGCCTCTGTGTGGTCCCCTTGGGATAGATGTGTGCGATCCTCCTTCACCATTCTCCTCCCTGTATAAATGCCAACACAAGAATGACTTCACATTTCATTTATGCAAGTCAGCACACCATGAAGCACAAACTGAGAATACTTTTTTGTGTGCCAATAAAAATTATATTAGCAATATATATGACTCATATCAGCATTGCCAGGCATGAACTTATCAAAGACACCAGACCAAGGACTGATAGAAACTTTCTCACCTGAATTATATAAAAGGAGGGATGCCTAGCACTGTGACACAGTGGCACACACTGACCAGTCATTAGATGCTCCAGTGCATGCATTAAGGATCCACAGCAGATGCACTCTCAACTCCGTCCCCGGGACTTCAGATCTGACATGACCCACTGGAACTGCCATCAGTCTGCATGCAGTAAGCCCAAGAATCAGCTTCTGGATTTAACTCTGCCTTCTCTTCTTCTTCCTCCTCCTCCTCCTCTTCTTCCTCCTCCTCCTCCTCTTCTTCCTTTTCCCTTTCTTCTTCTTCTTCCTCTTCCTCTTCCCCTTCTCCTTCCTCCTCCTCCTCCTCCTCCTCTTCCTCCTCCTCCTCCAACTCTTCCTCCTCCTCCTCCAACTCCTCCCCCAACTCCTCCTCCTCCTCCAACTCCTCCTCCTCCTCCATCTTTTTCCAGTCCTGGGGCTTGAACTCAGAGCCTGGGCTCTGTCCCTGAGCTCCTTTTGCTCAGGGCTAGCACTCTTAACATTTGAGACACAGCACCACTTCTGGCTTTTTCTATTTATGTGGTACTGAGGAACCAGACCCTAGGCTTCATGCATGCTAGGCAAGCACTCTACTACTGAGCCACATTCCGAGCCCCCTTCTCTACCTCTTCAACAGTATTGTGTCTCAAAGCCACTGTGCCTCTGCTTTCTGAGGCCACCAGGCCCCAGCCACTCTGTGACTATACTCCTTACTATTGTCTCATCTGACCATTTGCAGTGACTATTTTGCTTTTCTGCTGTGCTTTAGACAAGGCCGTTTTGAATCCTGTGGCTTCTTTCACCCTTCATAGCCATTCTTTAGCCTCTATCTTATTATGAAATTTACTGTATGATCTGAGAATTAATATCAGTAGTTAAGATTGGAATAAAAGAAGCTGTGTTGGTGAACTAACACAACAAAACTGATGTCATCTGTCAGTTTGTTGTTATTCAAAAAAATCATTGTGGAAAGACACGTGTGTCCTTCTATGATTATGACAAGATGGACTTGAAGAAGCCAGAGAGAAATACTCCTTCAACGGATCTGAACTGAGAGAGAGTATGTCCACAGAAACCAGTGAAGCAGGAAGAGAGGCTGTGGCCACTTCCTGCCCAGCATTCCTAGAACCCTTAGAATACAAAAGCCAGGAAGACAACGTGACTTCACAATTCTAGACCAACAAATGGAGGCAGGGAAAGCTCTGGTGGTAAAGATATGGACGTCACTGGTAGCCATACAGAACAGATTTTTGTCCTGTTGAATTTTGTAATAGGGAAGAGAATTGTGGAGGGCCAGGAAATAAAATAAGTTGGCCCTGATTTAGACTAGGAAAGCTCTTACTCAGGCCTCAGGGAAGAAGTGAAGGAGGTAGAAATATAACTAGGTCTCATATTTGTTCAGTTAGTTTCTGAGAGGTATTTTAAAACATTTTTATTTAAACTGTCTTAAGAGGACTTTCCACTTCTTACTTCCAACATAATGTGCTCATATTAACAAATATAAATTATGAAAACATTCTGTATGTTCTTTCCCTTCTGAATGCTTTCACCTCACACACTGCCTCTGTCCGGGGTCTGGGCATTTTTTCTTAAATTTCTAATTCTGAGTGGCAGAAAATGATTAGAGTTTTGATGGGTATTATGGGAAAAAATTGTGTGTTCTGGTTCTGTGGCTTGAACTCAGGTGCTCTCCCTTGGCTGTTTTGGCTCAAGGCTGCTTTGAACCACACTTCCACTTCTTGAGTTTTTGCTGGTTAGTTGGAGATAAGAGTGTCATGGACTTTCCTGCCTGGGCTGGCTTCAAAGTATGATTTTCACATCTCAACTTCCTGAGTAGCTAGGATCACAGGCATGCACCACCAATGCATGGCCTGAAGCAATTTTAGAATAGCACTGTGAGGTCAGTTTTGTGGATGACCATTAAGAACAGAGAAGTCACATCCATGGTGGAGTTGTTCCACTGTAGCCTGGGGAGGTCATTTTTCCAACCCAGAAGCTGTTAGCCATTATGGTTGAACGCTTCTCTTATTTTTTTCTTTGTTTCTTAAACATAAACTAGAGATGAGAAATGAACGAACTAAAACAACATAGCACCTGAAGAAATACTCTTGTCAGGTAATAAATTTGAATCTTATTAAGTGGTTTCTCCACTTAATAGCTAGTTTGAGGGCAAATTGCTTAATCTCTCTTGGCTTCCTTATCTTCATTTGCAAAATGAGACTAGCATGAGTGCCTGCCTCAGGTTATTTCTCGAGTTATTTCAGCAAGTAAATTAGTTAATACATATGAAGCATATTCTCTGCATGGCAGAGAGTAGAGCTAAATAATTCTGTTCATGAATGACTAATACGGTAAAGCATCTGTGAACCATAAAACCTAGGGGGAAAATAGAATATAGAGAAGTTAATTCAACTATCATTAAAAATGTCATAAGCCATAGTTTATAGCATGTATTTACTAAGTCTTCTATGGAAACTTTATTGTCTAAAATATAAGGTACAGCATTGAACACTCAGGGAAATGTAAGATGTCCTTGGCCATCATGAATTCCCATTATATTTGGAGAAATGGCATACAGGCCAGTTGGGTATGGGTGAATAAAATACCCACCCCAGTGTATGTTTTTGGAATACTTCTGATCAGTTATTCAGAGAAAGTGAAGACCTGTACAAATACAGGAATGAATCTGAGAGAGTACTCTTTCAAAAGAGAAATTTACAATTTCTATGTGAGCCATAGAAATAGCCAATGGATATGCATTAGCTTCTCTATTTGATATCCCTCTTTTTATCTGCATAATGAGATAATCCTTGCTCCCTGTGTACCTTCTCTCTCAGCTCTCCATCGCCAGTACCACTTCCCTTCTCCCAGAATCCCAAGGCTTAACCTTTGGCTAAGCTCTGGGTCAGCCCTCTAGGGTGTAGCCTTCCTTTGTGTCTTTGACTTTGAGATGCTTGGTGCCTCTTCATGTTAAAGAAATTAGTTACTTTTTTCTGCCTTAATCTGACTCTTGTCACTTGACTTCTAGACTAAAGCTACTGAGCCTTCAATGGTAAAAGAGAAAATTTTAAACTCCCTTACAAAAGACAAAGAGATGACACAAGAAGATAGTTAATAAATTCATGTGCTCTACAGCTTTGTCAGGCCATATTCTACATTTCCAGGCAGTTGTGCTGCTGATAGTGTGAGGCATCCTGTGCTGCTGAAATCGTATGAAGCTGCAAGCTGAATAAACTCACCCTGATCCACAGAGACTTCTCTGATAAACAGTCACTATACCACACAGCCTCCAAGATGGCATTCTAACTGGCTGCCTAAAATGCAGCAAAAGTAACTTCAAACAAATAGAGGTTGTTTCCCTCATATTTTGAAATTCTTGGCTTTGGTTCAAGAATGTCAAGGTTGGGTTTCAGTAATTCTCTTGATTTCCCCCCCTCCCCTTATCATTACAAGATGGCTTACTTGGCTACAACATCAAGTCTTCCTAGACAGTAGCAAAGTAGTCCCCCTTTATCTGAAAGCTCTACAGGGTCTTTCTGTGTATCACAGTCTGATCTGGAACTTGACAATTGATCCTCCTGCTTCTACCACCTGAGAGCTAGAATTACAGACATGTGCCACAATACTGGCTTCTGATATCTTTATTTGTCAACTATGTCTTATGAACACATATGTGAAAGCATGGGAGAATAGAAATACAGTACCTTATCCACCATATAGAATTGGATTTTTCTGGGCTAGGAATGTGGCTTAGTGGTAGAGTGCTTGCCTAGCATTCATGAAACCCCTCAGTACCACATAAACAGAAAAAGCCAGAAGTGGCACTGTGGCTCCAGTGGTAGAGACCTAGCTTTGAGCAAAAGAAGCTCAGGGACAGTGCCCAGGCCCTGAGTTCAAACCCCAGGACTAATAAAAAAAGAAAAAAAAAGTTGGAGTTCTACTAACAGGAAAGTGAGAACAATGGATATTGGATTTATTTGTTGTCAAATGAAGGAATCTAGGTTTTATCATCCCTTGAATACTGGGTCATTTTAAATTAAGGGAATTAGAGAACAGTTAGTGCTGAGTTTTTCCTCTGACACTTCTTTGTTTGCTTAGAGTCTGGACTCCCAAGGAAGAAAGTAATCACTTCTGGTCCCTTCCCCGAATGTCTACAAACTCAACTCATATCACAGAAAGAAGGACTGAAGTGGATCATTATACCCAGATAGACTTTTGTGTCATGCCATTGTTGTCTATTTAGTTCCCATAGAGAGTTATTTGTAGGATCCATTGTCTCTTCTGCCTATTAGTAGACTTTGTTCCAGTTCATTTTATCTTCTCCAAGTCTACTGACTTCTCCTAAAATATTATTTCCTGTTTCCCTGACATGTTACATTCCCTGCCCCAAGAAGAGAAACAAGGAGCACATAAGCAGCTTGGGATAGAGTACTTTATTACCCCAAAGTCTCTGTCATATGGAAAGCTGCACCTCATGTAGCTTTCTTTATGTTATGATTTTCCCCTTTTGCATATTAATAACCTTGTCTTTCCTCCTATTTGTTCTTTGTCAGTTTATTAATCTCACTAGAAGTGAGATTCACAGAGAAAAGAATGTGCCAAGTATGTAAGAGACAGGCCCTGGAGCATGGCTGCCTACTGATCTTGGGAGCCTGGCTGTCAATGTAAAACTAAAGCAAAGGAGAAAGCTAGGGATCGCAAACATACACAACCTCAAGCAAATTTGAGTTAGAAAAAAATAAAATCCTCTGGCAAAAGAAAGTCAGCCAAGGAAATGTGGCTGTCTCAGGTGTGGGTCACAGGAGTATAAACCACAAACAAAAATGAGACTTTTCAGGGGCTGGGAAGGTGGCCCAGTGGTAGAGCACTTGCCTTGCATGCATGAGGCCCTGTGTTCGATTCCTCAGCACTACATAAGAAAAAAGCCGGAAGTGGCGCTGTGGCTCAAGTGGTAGCGCGCTACCACTTGAGGGTAGCACCCAGGCCCAGAGTTTAGGCCCCACAACCGGACCCAAAAAAAAAAAAGAAAAAAAAATGAGACTTTTCAATCCCCAAACTGACCTCATGATAAATTAATACCTATACTAATTCTGTGGCTTGGGAAACCTTGGTGAGAAAGATTTTTTTTTTTAAATGTTTTTACTTCACATCACCCCAGAGCACCTAGTATATGGAAGGACAAACCTGGGTCTCAAGTCAGATTTCTTTCACCTAAGAGGGGGCTTTCAGAAACAAAGGATTAAAAATTACAAACACGGAAGAAAATCAGCCACCATAAACTGACTTCAAAAGATGCAATGGAGGACAAAATTAGACTCCAAGGAGTTTGGGCACTGTGTTATTATCTAAGAGAGAATATAAAGTGAATATATTTAAAATATTTGCAAAGTACCAGAGGGCACGGGAATTCTAAGAAATGAACAAAAGATCATCGGGAGTTAACTAAGCAGATTAAAAAGAATAAAATCTAATTTCTAGAAATATAGGAAATAAGAATTGAAATTTAAAATATAATGAATGGATTAGATAGAGGACAAATCATAGCTCAAAGATCTAGTACTGTGATCTGAATGTGTTGCCTAATATTTGTATGCTGGGGGACTTCATTCCCAATACAACAGTGTTGGGAATGGATTAATGGTGCTCTAAAAGGGGAGTGTAGGAGTGAGGCCTCTCTCTTTTCTCCTGCCATGTGAGGATAAAAACTTTGTTCCTTTTGGGCTCTTCTACCTTCTGTCCTATGAGGATACTACAAGAAACCTTTATCAGCTGTTGCTATGTTGATGCTGGATTTTGTAGGATCCAAAACTGTGAAAAATAAATAATATAATAAATTATGCATCTAAATTATTCTGTTAAGGCAGCACAAATGCATGAGGACAATGAATCAGTTTAAAGAAGGGTTTGAAGAATCACCTCCTGATGCTCTATGAAGAAGAAGATTTAGAAACTATAAAATTGAGGCTAAAAGTCAGGGAAAGAAAAACAGGAATTCAAAAAACATCTAATTGGAGCTGGACATGGTAGTACATGCCTGTAATTTCACATTCAGAAAGCTGAATCATGAATTCAGAAAGAAAGAAGTTCAAGGCAATGTTCAAGGCAACAATAAAAATCATGAATCTTCTGAATTGATTAGAGCCATGATTTCTCTATGTCTTCTCTATAGCAACAAGAGAACCTAAAATGTAGGGAAACATCATTACTGAGAGAAAATGTCACCCTCATATTGGATACCCAGCTAAATTATCCTCCAAGATAATGGGCAAAATAAAGGTATTTTCAGAAGGATGTAGAGAGATTCCATCATGCTCTGGATCCTCTTTTGCTCTTCAGAGTGTTCTTTGTGCCTATCTCCATCACACAAATCTCCAGGGTCATGAAAATTAGAGAGTAGGTTGAACCAACACTTTATGGCACTGACAGAAGCAGTGCAATTATTCAAGTTGCTAAGTTGTGGAAAATAAAGGTTGCTTTAGATACTGCATACTACATGCTTATTTCTATACTGATACTATATCCTGATAATCTCTAGATTCTAATAGTTGGACTCTAGGTGTTAATTTTGTCTCACCCCCTTTCTGTGTATTTTTTTTGACAGTACATGAAAGTGTATACATATGTGTATACATGTTTGGTAAGGACCCACTGGAGGAGACTTTATGAGAGGTGAGAAGCTCAGAGTATTCATACCTGATGCTACAGATTTGTGCATAAGATGAGGTGTATTGGTTATTTCTAAGATTTGCCTGAAGAGTCATGTTTTGAGCTGGAATATATCTTCCCCTCCTGTCTGTCAAACCTCTATCTCAGATGTGACCTTTGAAGAGGTGACTAAGGTTCAAAGAGGCAGTGGGATGGGCCCTATTGGGATCTGAATAGTGTTTTTAATAAGAGGCGGTTAGGACATGAGATATACTAGGGATGGTTGTACTTAAAGGATGGTCATGTGAAATAATAGCAGAAGGAAAACAACTGACCTTGAATTCTCACCCCCTAGAAAAAGTGAGAAAAATCAGTGTTTGTTGTTTAGGCCTTCTAGACTGTAATATTTTATTATTCCTACATTGGCAAATCAGACTAAAATAGTCCATTTTTCTCTTTTCCATACACACTTTTTCTGCAAAGACTCTTCTTTTTCTCACTGGGCATGAAGCTTTTATTTTCCCAGTTGGACTTATTTCTGGGTAGCTAATATCCAGCAATAAAAAACAGATTGGGTCTCTATTCTGCTTCCTCTAGAAGGCTACTTGCTGCTCTGACTCAGTCAATGGCCAGTCATACTGGCTGACTGCCCACAACCAAAGACAGTCTTGGGGCCAGACAGTCTACCGAAGAAGACTTTTTGTGTGTGTGTTGAACTCTAAGCCTAGGCACTGTCCCAGGAGCTCCTTTTGTTCAAGGCCAGCACTCTTACACAGCACCACTTCTGCCTTTTTCTCTGATTAGATAGGAGTCTCATGGACTTTCCTGCCTAGGCTGGCTTTGTAGGTGATCCTTAATTGTCAGTGGCCTGAGTGGGACTACAAGTGTGAGCCACCAGCACCAGGCTAAGATAACTCTTAAGTAGGATCTTCCTTCTTTCATCCCAGAAAACCCCTTCCCTGTGCTTTCCTGGCCAAAAGTCTTCAAGAGCAAAAGTCAGTTTTTCCACTAGCTGAGCATGGCCTGCATCACTTTCCTGACTCTCATACTTGCGTTGATACCTGGGAGTAAGATGAGCAAGATGTTGAAAGCCTAGGCCAGACAGTGCCCACCTCATCCAGGGAACTTGAGGAGACAGCATTTCCTATGTACAGCAGAGCCATACTACAACTGTGGGAAGGAACTCAGAGCATTTCCACTATAGTTATACACAGGAAGAGCCTTTGTGAGTTCTAGACAAATGGGGAGCAGAAATTTCTAAATTACTTAGTATTGTTTTGTTATTATTCACTGGGCTATATTGGTCTCAGTGGCACAGTTTTAAAAGTTAAGGTAGAGCCGGGCACTGATGGCTTAAATCTGTAATCCTAGCTACCCAAGAGGCTGAGATCAGGGCTTGTGGTTCAAATCTAGCTTGGGCAGAAAAGTCTGTTAGACTCTTATCTCCAATTAACTCCCCCCCCCCCCTCCACACACAAATAACCTAGAAGTGGAGCTCTGGCTCAAGGGATAGAGTGATAGCCTTCAGTGAAAAAATTCTCAGGGATAGTACCCACACTCTTGAGTACAAGCCCAAGACCTATATAGGAAAAGAAAAGTTAAGGTTGGTAATCCACGTGACAGGATATTATAACCTGTCCTAATACAGTGCTTTAAATGATTTTAAACAATGGCACTTGAAGTCTGGAGTTTCTCAAGATACTTCAGGCAATGGAATCCAGGAAGAGCCCTTCATTTTCCCTTTGTTCATTTTCTCATGCATGTATTTGTTTAGCCAACAAAGATCCTTGAATAACTTCCCACGTTCTAGGCAGTCCATCAGACCATAAGGAAAGAGTGAAAAACAAAGCCGATTAAGTGTCTTAGTTTATTCTTGCTGTTGTAACAAATAACATATAAGATAATGTAAAAACATGGAAAATTTGTTTTTCAGTTTTAAAGACTAGGCACCAGTGTAGGATTCAAGGATGCTTTGTGCATCCAAGATGGCACCTTCTCACAGCAGAAGACATGGGAACACAGGACTAGCTTGTCTCCTTGTTCTTCAAGCCTTTTAACAAATGCATTCATCACACTCAGTGCTCTCATAACCATCACCTCCGTAAGACCCCAACTTCTCATACTTTGAGTATAACAGATGAAGTTACAACATGAAACTTGGAATGGCAGGAGCACCCAAACTATAACATAAAGTGGAAGAAAAAATGCATAGAGGAAAATATAGGGAGAACAACAATGAAATACAAAAGATAATTTCTGGTAACGGTGAAAAAAAATCCAATGTTAGAGCAGTAACATGGCCATGGATGACATTTAAGCTAAGATTCCTAGGGTCATCAAGTATATAGGACAGAGGAGAGTCTAGACTTATTCTTCCTCCAAAACTTTCTGCTTAAGGGCACCTAAATTTTTTCCCACAATCAGGAGAAGCATACTCAAAATTAAAAAAAAATCCACGATGAGGCCATATTTAATTGTGAATGAGCTTTATTTGATCTAACTGGCCAATCCACTCATCAGCATGAAGGATTGGTTGACCCTCATAGAGTAATTTGGAGAGTGTAGAGTAGGGAGGACAATACTGATTAGAATCATAGATAATAGGGACTGGAAATTCAGTTCCATTTTGAATTCTCTGTTCCTAACCAGATAGACAGAAGAGTCCACCACTGTATTTGCTCAGTAAAGAGAATTTGAGGCAGAATATTTCTCTCCTGAAGAGGGAAGGATCTCCAAACTACAGCTTGTTGAGGGAGGGATGGCTTCACAGTTCTCCATCCTGCTAATGTTCTTTCTTATTCTTGATTAGTTTGCTTGCTAAATTTGCTTGCTAAATTCAGAAAGCAGTCTTGTTTGCTGCTTTGTTTTCACAAAGGTTAGCTCCTAGGCATCTGTTAATTAAGATCTTACTGCCCTGATTTTCTCACCCATGCAGCCAAGCACTTAGTAAATGCTCAATAAATGCATGCTACTTGATCTTTCTACTTGGTAATTATGTTCTAGAAATAGAAGTATATTACTGAAATGTGTTATTATTTCCCTCCTTCATGGGCTTTTGTGCCTCACAAACATTTTATGGTTAACCAAAGAAAAGGAGAAGCTAATGCATTTTTTTTTCTGTTTTCCTCCAAGCATATTTTTAAAGTTTGTTTAAAGGCATGTGAATAAAAGCCATTTGATTGTAGGGTTTTGCTTAAAACAGTCAAAAATTGATTGTATGTAGCAGAAAATGAAGAAAAATGAGGGAAGGGTTAAGTGGAAGGGAGATGAAAATGTTGAAGGATGACACAGATCAAGATGCATCACATATATAAACTGCTTTGTTAAATGGCAAAATAATTCAATACATCCTAAAAAATTGAGAAAAGTGAGGGAAGGGGTGGCTTGGGATGGGTGGGTAAAATGTTGGAAGGAGTGACACTGATCAAGACACACTGCTTAGTTGAATGGTAACTCCTTTGTACAGCCACTTAAAGATAGAAAAATATTCAAAACCAAAACAACAACAACAAAAAGAAAATAGGAAGAACATCTTTTCACAGGGTGCTTCTTTCCATAGGTTTTATCATTCCAAATATATATATAAGTATAAATAAGTATATATTATGTATTATTATATATAAATATATAAAAATAAGCATACAGAGAAATGGCTACAATTGGCCTTTTGGTCAGCCACTAAGGAGGGAAGCCAGGTTTTGAATAGAGGATTTCTGTCTTTGATTATTTCAGTCTTTGCTAGCTGGCATGAGGAAGTCTACCCACTTTTAATGGGGCAAATGGCTTTTTGAAATTCTTAGTCTTTCGGTAGATGATGCTTCAGATGTTTTAGGACAGCTCTTGTGAAAAACATAGATGGCTTGTATCAAGAATATGGAAGGTTTTATTCATTCTTTTTTTAATCAGAGCATTTTAATGATACAGATGGATTTCATTGTGACACTTTCATTTTTGCATATAGTGTATTTTAATCATGTGTACCCCTCCTTTATCTTCCCTCCTCCCTTTGCCCTATAACAGTCTCTCTGTTAATTTCACATCATCTCCCTGTGTCTTACACTGTTTTTCTCTGGTCCACTTCCATCAACATCATCTAAATTTCTTTCCTGCAAAGGCCATGATTGCGTTCTTGCTACACATTCTGTACTGCTACAAATTTATAATGATGGTGACTCTTCTTCTTCCATTGACATCCTTCCTTGCATCCCACACCCATACATACCATGGGGTTATCTTGTGCTTTAGGAAAACAGTTCTTAGGAAATCATATTACTTAGCCAGACACAAGATCTCACAGGTGGGGATAAAGTATGTACCCAAGCACTAGGCTTTTGAATTTTAGCACCACCTCAGACCCTGCATAAATGCCTGAGACTCTCTGAGAAGCCCTCTGTGAGCATCAGCAATGCCTCTAATCTACCACTGGTCATGACTATACTGGTTTTGACAAAACATTTTTAGGAAGAAGGTCATGTTTTCTTTTCTAAAACTGAAAAGACTCACTGAACATGAAATTCTGTGGTTGAAGGGCAATTTAGGAATGAAAAAAATCTCTAGACTTCATCATTCTCAACCTCTAAGTTTCACCCACAGTTTTTGCAAACCACTGTTAAATCATCTGGGATTTGAGTTGGAGCATAATATGCAATATCTTAAAAAGCAGAGAGGTTACAAATAGGGGATTGGGTTACATATTTATACGTAATGTACAGAAAGAAAATCTTTGTGCTTTTTTTAGAGGTTTGGTTCTGTTCCTGGTTTATAAATCAATTTCCTTTCTTGATTCCAATTCAAACAGTTCACGTTCCCGCATAACTTTCTGGTTATTGGTGTCTCTGTGGAAACAACCACCTAGGAAGTGGTATTCCCCAGTCTAAGAGCTTCACATTAATTTTTCTTGGCAAGATGAGAAGAGGGCGTTTCAGGTCTGTAAAACCCATAATTTTCCCATGATCATCAGATAATAAGGATAATAACAGAGTTGTAGGGTTTTAGAAGTAGGACATTAGATCCCATTTTAGCCAACCCCTCATTTTACAGATGAGTAAATCTCATATTCTGGAACCATGATTTACTATCCTGAGAGGGTTCTCCCATAGTTTATATTATTTGCTTCTCCAAAAGCCCAGTGAAGTGCAGGAGGATAGGGGCTACTTATCTCCACTTTGCAGATGAAGAATCTGAGGCTTTAGAGGGCAGGTAACACCCCTTAATTCCAGAAGTACTCAGTCACAGTGTATGTTCACTTCAACTTCAGACTGCCCTGCAGCACCCTGGGACTCGGGGTATATACGGGAGGCCTTCTAGATCCCAGGACTTCATACTTTTGGTCTTCAAAGCCCTGTCAAATGCAGAATAAAATCTGACTTCCTCACATGATTCACAAGGCCTCAAGCTTGGCCTCTACTCCTCTCAGCCTCATTTTACTAGCAGCTCCAAATGCTTTTGCATCTGTAAGTTCTTTTTGCCTTGAATTTCCCTTTCCTCCCTTTTACCCTAACACCTTGTAAGAACAAACTAGAGCTGAAAGAACAAACTAGAATTTTTTTCTATCTACCTCCCCTTCTTGAGACCATATTGTTAGGAAAATGGAGGATAATAAAAAAGGAATAAGGCCAGGTTTAATTATCTGTTTATTGCCAGTGAGGGCACAGACCTTCCCGTGGGATTGAAGGTTGTGTGAGGGACTGGATTTTGGGGTGGTCTAATATAGGTCTTAACAAGGAAGCAGAAATTAAAAAAAAAAAAAAAACAGGGCCATATGGTTTCTTTGGGGTCAAAGGCGGTGTCCTTAGCCAGGCCCATAGTGGAATGCTCCACCTGGAGTGAGGGGTTATTGTCTCTTGGGACCAAGGTCAGAATGACCTGTCTGTGGACAAGCACATGAGCATATACCTGATGCTTTGCTTGACCTTGGGGAACAAGGCAGGGAGTAATCCTTCACCTATCCTTTCCGTAGGCCTAGAAAAGGCTGGTCAACATATTATATGATTTTACCCCAAACTGGATTGTTGCAGAGGTGCCCATGGCTTCTAATAGAGAGTAGAATAATGGATATATGGATCTAAAACAGATTAGAGACTAGAAGCATGAAGAAGAAAGCAAGCATAGAAAGATGTTGTTGAGCCATTCATGTTGGCATACTCCTTGAATCCCAGAACTCGAAAGGTAGAGCCCAGCTTGGGCTACATAGGAAGCTGTATTAGTGTTTGAACTCAAGAGCCTGGTAGTTTAAGAAAAGCACTCAGCCACTTAAGCTATGCCTATAGCCTATTTTATTTTAAGCTATTTCTTAGGGTCTTGCTTTACACCTTTGCTTACCTGTCACTTCCCTGTATTCTCTGTGGCTAGCAACTCATCCTGCTTTTCCCTGCGTTGCTAAATATAGGAGAGGAGATTCTTCTTTTGGCATCTTAGTAACCAACTGTGACACAGCTTCATTTATGTGTGGGTTCCTTTTTTTCTTGAGTCTAGTAAAAACAATTATTTTGTAAAAAAAAAAATGTAGAACTATAGTGATTCCTCTAATAATCAATACCTGCTTTCTTTCTTTTTTACTTCTTGTGCTAGTCCTGGGGCTTGAACTTAGGGTCTGGACACTCTCTGAGCTTTTCTGTGCTCAAGGCTAGTACTCTACCACTTGAGCCACAGCGTCACTTCCAGCTTTTTCTGTTTATGTGGTGCTGAGGGAATTGAACCCAGGGCCTCATGCATGCTAGGCAAGATTCTACCCCTAAGCCACATTCCCAGCCCAATATCTGCTTTCTTGAAATCCATGGTAAACTTTTTGCCTCTATGTTTGTTTTTCCCTGAAGATAACAGCTTTCTGCTGTTACCACCAAATAATAAACAATTTTCTTAAAGATATTTCAAATGGCAATTAAGCTCCATATGTATGGTAATAACACTACTCATAACTCAAATGAATTGATGACAAAGTGGCCAAAATCGCTCCTGTGCTCTTACAATTGTGGCAGAGAAGCCATCTGGCCCAAAACAATTTTAATACTTCACCATTTACAAAAAAAATCCTAGTTTCAGAGATACTATAATGTGGAAAGGAAAGTACATCTTGAGTCAGTGAAATAGGAGAGTCTTCGGCTGCAGAAAAGATCTTGGCACAACTATGATTTCTGGAAGCCTTATTTTACCATTTTCTTTCTGTCCTTAAGAGTTGGGTGAGAAACATCGCTCCTTTTGCTCTTTGTAAACCCCATGTGTGTCAAATTTGCCTACCTGGTGCTTGGTATCCTGATGGCTCTGTTTTGCGGAGGAGTACACAGGTGAGAACTTCCTATTTTTCTATTCTTCCATGCTTCAGAGAAGACAGGGAGCATTTCTCTTGGATCCCTGAAGGCAGGAATGTCACTCATGGGGAGTTCCATCTTGATTACTGAGTCACCTCTCAAAGGCTTCACTTCCTAACGCAGCTCCTGGGGGACCAGGTCTTCAACTTATGAACTCGGGAAGGACACAGACACTCAGCTCATGGCAGCCCTGGTGTGGAAAACCATGTCAAACTGTAAGCATCAGAAAGTGTTACAGGGCACATCAGGCTATTGTGGCAATATTTTTGAGCCAGAGTGATTTTCAGTGCCTCTAAAATCATACCATTTGAATCGTGGCCTAGGTTTGCATTTTATGCTCTAATTTGGGGCTGTGAGGGACTAAATCAAATTATGAGGAAAGCCTGGATCATTCTGGGGTTTCTAATCTCCCCCTTTGGACCTTTTTATTCCTTTTTTTACAAGCTGGTGTTGGACAAAGAACCAGCATCCTCAAACTGTAGGTGGTCCACCCCTGACCTGGGAGGGAGGCCACAAGAGAAAATCAAGTTTCTAGTTTTCTTAATCTCCACCCAGAGACATTACTGATACCCTGACTATTTAGGTTTCTCTTAAATAAAGAGAACACTCAAGCTCTTCCAGTGTTTAACTCAGACTCTCTTTCATGAGGATATCTTATTTCTCTATTTATTTTCAAAACTTCTCTGAATAAAAATGACCTCTGACATTTTCTCTTGTCACAACACTCTTCCCTCCATTCTTCCTTGGTCTAACCCCAAATAGGAAATACGAAGAAGGAAATACCAGTTAGTCTTATCAATTAAATAAACAAACAACGGCAATTCAAACAATTCCAATAAAGTTTACCTGCTTTGAGTGCCTTACATACTAGGACAATGGGAGAAATCTCAAATGGTTGGAATGTGAGGCCTAGTCCAACTGCTTGTGACTGGGGTTCAGGATTCAGACAGGTGTGTTGAGGACCTGACCTCAGTTTTGCCAAGACAGAAACAAATCTCTGGTAAGTCTTCTTGTGGATAAGAAACCTCAAGAATGAAACTTTTAATTAAAACCCAACCTGGAGCAAAGAAAGGAATGAGGGTCAAGATGGGCTATTTTATATGAATCCTTACTACATCAACGAAGTGGCTTCCAATTTTTGTAAGCAATCAGTGACAAGCTAGAATTTTTCATTCCTAGATGCAATAAGAAGTTAAAGAACCATCTTCATTTATGTTTTAAACGCAAATAAGTCCAGGCTTACTACCCCCTGGTGAGCTTTGAAGCTGCTTGGAACTTTTATATTGATATAATTTTATGATTGTGGAAAAATATTTTAGTCATTTCCCTAGTTGTAATAGTTTCCATCTATAACCTCAAAGCGAAGGTGAGAGAGAGAGAGAGAGAGAGAGAAATAGTGATGTGATGAGCCTTGAAGCCTTTCTGAGTGATGCTCTTAGAAGTTTCAACAATAGGGAAGCAGGGAAGACCTGGAGGTAAGCCTCACCCAGACCCTCTTCTGTGTGAACACTTGTATTTGTCATATTTCATACAACCTGAAGTGACGGAAAACACATTCTCTACCTCCCCACACCTTATGCTTTTTAGCTTATATGAGAAAACAGTGTTTCCCCGAACCTTGAATTCTAATTCTGATATTTATCAAGTGTCTAGTAGGAGCCAAACATATTACAACTATTACCCATAATCCTTACAATTCCCTTTCTGATTCAAAAGCTTTCTTTCCTTGTGCTTTGTTGCCAAGCAAAGAACATTCCCGCGTATGGTAGAATGTCTTTGGTAAGACATTTTGTACTCAAAATATAGAAATGAGTGAGAGTTCTAGAATATTACCAGATGAATTTTAATATAGTACCTTTTTTTTTTTTTTACTATGGTTATCTTTCCAACTTACTCTTAGCCAGTACAAATCAACTGAAGTTATGACAAAAGAAAAAAAAAACATTAAAGAGAATACTAGTGTTAGCTTCATTGGGGAGTACATAGGGGGTAATAGTGTTAGCTTCATTGGGGAGTACATAGGGGGTAGTGCTCAGAATTAAACCCCAAGGCTGCAAGTATACTCCACCATCACTTTGCTACTGAGCAATGTCAGTGCTATGGTATGTCTGTTAATTTCAGTTTTCTCATTTACTTATCGATTGGCTTTTTCTGGCCACCTGCCATCATTCGTGCTTTCCTCTCCTACTTTGAATATTATACATTTTTCTTATGTGTTCTATTGCATATCTATTCACCCATATTCACCTCAGGACCTCATACTTTGGATCTCCAGTCTTGAAGTCCTACTGTACTTCACTTCCTGGTTTGTTGTTCTTCTAGAATTGTCCATTCTGGGGACATGTTCAAACTATAGCTGCACGTTGTCCATTATTCTCATAAGTGCCTTCTCTGGGCAATCTTCAGCGAGTCTCTTCCAGATACACACTGCCAACATACACAGTTTCTGGGAAAGTGTCAGGAAAAGGCTGGGTATTCCTGTGGAGTTGGCTTTGGGTCAGAGATCAGTAGCCAGTAAACAGAGTAATACTAGGCTAATGGCTTAGTATCTGCTTTACAGAGCAGATGTCCATGGGTGTGTGATGGCCCCTAAGGAATCCCCGCCCCCCTCCACACCACTTCCCTCCTACTCTGGCTACTGCAGTAATCGCCCAAATAGTCTCCCCCTCTTCTCTGCACTCATTGCCAAAGTAATCTTCGAGTACCTTAAATCAGTTTACTACCTTAGACTTTCCAATGGCTTGCAGTCATGCTCAGAAATTTGTTCACTAACGACCTCAACAGCCTCATCTCCCACCACCCATTCCTTCCTTGTTCACAGGACTTTAGCCAGCATTATCTTGGGCCACATTTCCATCCTCAGGGCATTGTACTTGCTGTTCTATCTGCCTGCTAGGAGCAGCATCTCTTGAGTCTTCATCATTTTCATTCTCAGTTCTCAGCACCAACAAAGCCTTCTTTGGTTTGTATTCCAGTGACTTGTAGCACTTTTCTGCCAGCTGCATTTCACCTGTTTATTAATTGACTTATTCCCCCCATCCAGACTTCTTATTCCAGTTTCTCTAATAGAATGTGAAAGTATGAGAATAAAGACTTTGTTTTGATCAATGCCCTGTCTTCAACAGGGAAACCGACAGGGAGTTAATAGACCTTGAACCACTGAATCTCTTGAATGATTTGGCCTTTTGTCTTTTGTAGTGTGTGCCTTTAGTACCTGATTCCAGACCTATATTTTTTGAGAAGTTCCCTCATTTCCGGCTCCATTGTATAAAAAAAAATCCCCTGTGTAATTTTGTACCAACATTCTTGCCAGGGGTGTGATAAACAGGATCTGACACACCATGAGAATTTCTAAGTGTCAAATAATAAATAATAAATATGACACAGTGAAAAATTGTCGCTGTCAGCTCTGTGGAATCTCCACAGCTCACTGTCCAGCCAAGTCACTAACAGATATGGGGATTTTAAGAGTTCTCTCTACATTGGTATTGTTGTTTTTCTGATGATAAACTGCAAGTGTGGCTCAAGTTTTTTTCTGGCTTCTGTTTTACTCTTTAGGACAGGATATTACATAAAATTAGAGTTCCACAATGTGTCCATGTGATATTTATTACTGAGAACACTAAGTTGTACATGTACTGTTTGCCTTTAGAAGAATTTAAATTGCTTTTACTCATATAATCCTGCTTCTCATTTCCTTAATGCAGAAGTGAGTTTTTCATGGAGGGTTGAATTTCTGTAAGTCTTAAGAAAATTTCTCAGGAAAACACATATATACACACATACAGATATTTCTGGATTATCCACTCTGGCTCAGATCTCTTTGGATTCTCTGCTTTGGTTCCTTTGTAGAATGCCATTTCAGCCAGCAGGTATGGGATTTTCTTCCTTCTGCATCTACTTTATAAACCTTGTATTTACAGTTTACCAAAACACATTTGACTTGCTGATCCCACTTAACGTTCACAGTATGTGGAGTTCAAAAAAAGAAATAACTCCCAATTTTCAGGGAAGGAATCTGATTCAGAGGTTCCCAAATTATTCTACTTGACCACACTTAGGGCCTGAAAAATCTTACCATATTGTTGTCACATGTGATTTTCCTACTAATTTTTTTTTTGGTATGTATGTCTGTACTAGGGCTTCAACTCATGGCCTTATACTATTGCTTGGCTCTTTTGTCCAAAGCTGAAACTCTACTACTTGAGCCATACCTCCACATCTAGCTTTTTGCTGGCTAATAGGAGATGTGTCTCTCAGACATTTTTGCCTGGGCTGGCTCTGAATGGTGATCATCAACACTCAGCTACCTGAGTAGCTAAGATTACAGCTAAGCTACCAGTGCCCATCCTTTACAACATGGTCATTAAAAGAGCTTCTTAACTCTAGTTGTGGATATATCAATACAGTAAACAAAAGAGTTATTTTCCTTTAGAGCAATGGCTTCTGAGGTTTTCTTCATAGAAACCTTCTCATTTTCTTTCAGAGCAGATTCCCTTGACTTGAAAGTGCACAATCAAATGGTTTTTCATCGTCCTTAGAGCACTAGAGTGTTAACATGGAGTTCACTAGATTCTCTTCTTTTTATGTGTCAGATTTCATCATGGAAGATTTAATTATTGCTCTGCCAGGTTTCAAAATGTTGACAACAGCACAAAGCTCCTTCCTTTAATACTACTTCTGAGAACCATAAATGACCTGGTAATTTGTGTGTTAGTCTGAGTATATTTCTCAGAGATACTTGTGAAAATCAGATAAAATATTAAGTTAAATCATATTTCAGCACCATGTCTGAAATCTCATATTGCAATGCAATTAAAGCATCTAACATTACTTGAAATAGATGAGTTACAACTATGGGCAGGCAATGTCTTTCCTGGTTTACAATGTTGCTTAGTAGGGAGAGATTTTTTTGGGGGGACTTATTCACAGACTGCCATATACCTTTGGCTAAACAGGAAAATATTTTCCCTTTTAAAGAAACATTTTGTACTTATGCACACTGGGAACCTAGATACCGGAAAGAAAACTGTTTCCTTCTAAAACAACCAGGATACACATTTAGTGCTAGGCCATTTCCCCTTGTGACATATCCCAATTGCTCTTACTTAACCTAATTGCCAATAGTATTTACAGTAAGCTTTAAGAAAGAGTTTGTAAGAAGTGGAACTGTGGGTCAAGTGACAGAGCACCAACCTTGAGCAAAACAGCTAAACGAGAGCATGGGGTCCCGAGTTCTCAGGCCTCAGTACTGGCACAAAGACAAACAACTAATATACAGAGTTTTTTACGTTATTTTATTTTCCCAGCCACCCTGTGAATATTGCTGTCTTTGTTTACAATAGAGGAATCTAAGGCACAAAGCAATTAAATTAGGTATGTCCCAGGTTACCCAGAGCATCAGTGGTGAAAAACTGAAATCACGTTTGCAGGCCAAGCTCCCCAACACCCACTTCCCATTACAGTCTTTTTTATAGTGGGTTTTTTTCTGAGATATTTAAATTTAAGGAAGAGAAAGTGCTAACCCCATTATCACTTTTGAGTGAACCCTAATTACCTGTCAATCTTGGTAACACATTTCTAATTTGTTTTGCCAATGGAATTATCCAAGATAATCCTTACCTTTGATAACATGTTGCTAAATAATGGAAAGTCTAACTCTTTTCTAACCAATGTGTATAATACCCACAGTTGGCCATTCTAAGGGATAACTATGGAATAATGTGACCATTGTTACAGCATGATAATACAGAATTTGTTCCTGGGATATGTTTACAAGATATGTTTTTTTTTAGTTGAATACTTATTATCTTTGTTCCATTCACATTGCTTCTTGTAGAAATAAAAGAAAGAATTATGATGAAAACAATATTGAAATAAATTTTCAAAAAGGAGTCAAGAAGTCATTAAAGCATACTGTTTAGGGTTAAGGTTAGGGTTGGGGTTGGGACTAGAGGTGGGACTTAGGTTAGGGTAGGAGTTAGGGTTAAAGTTAAGGTTGGAATTAGAGTTAGATCATGCACATCTTCAGCTGCCTAAGAATGTGAACCTTGGTCATTGTTACCCCTAGATTGTGCCATCTTAAACAAAAAGAATAAAGAATATACACAATATACTTTTACTTAAACAGATTACATATCCATATCACACACATCTTTCGTCAACTTCAGCAGAGTTTTCCCATGTGAATTTTGCTGCTTTATAATAAATCAAGTTTGCCTCATGTAAGTTCTACCTTCCCTGATTTCTTTGGGATCTGATTTATTTATTTATTTTCTGACAGTATTAGGGTTTATGTCCTGGGCCTTGTACTTGCTAGGCAAGCACTCTAAAATCTGAGCCATGCCCTCAGCACTTCTTTTTCAGTTTATTTTTCAGAGTCTCTCACTTATTGTCCAGAGTTGGCTTTAGATCACAATCCTCTTACCTCCACCTCCCACATAGCTGTGATTACAGGGATGTACCATTGTACTTAGCCCTGAGACACTGATTTAAATCTATATATCTATCTATAGAGTGATATATATATATATATATAGCACCATGTGATCATGTTGTTATGTATAACTATAAAGTGCAATTACAGTCAAATAGAATGTTTGGACAAGTCTTGGTGGTAATCTCTTTAGAATAATTCCTTTTTTTTTTTTTTTTTGAGTCCGGTCATGGGGCCAGAACTCTGGGCCTGGAAGCTGTCCCTCAGCTCTTCAGCTCAAGGCTAACACTCTACCACTTGAGCCACAGCGCCACTTCTGGGTTTTTTATGTGGTGCTGAGGAATCGAACCCAGGGCCTCAGGCATGCAAGGCAAGCACTCTACCACTGAGGCACCTTCCCAGACCTCTTTAGAACAATTCTATATATATTCATATATATATATATGTATTCCTACTCTTTTATTTGGGATCCTATTTCCCAAAGCTACTTATCCCATTTAATTAATAGGGTGTTGTTAGAATATAGATTCCATATGCAACAATCAAGACTCAATTTTTGTATTTTCTTCTGCCAATCTATTTTTAATTAATTTCCACTTGAAAATATAATTTTCACTTATTAACAATATTTGTTGAGAATAATAGATTTTATTACTTATGAACAGAGAAAAATTAAATTATCCATTGTCCTACTTCCCCCAAATCATCATTACTAATAATTTTATCATGAATTATATTATACAAAGGGATTTCATTGACATACTTAGTGATTAACATCTTAATGCACATATATACATCATAAAGAAAAGAAAACAAGACTGTTTCATTTAGTTTTAATTTTGAGACATGATTTCTCTATGTAGGTCAGGCTAACCTTGAACTTGCAATCTTCCTGTCTCAGACAACTAAGTGCTGGGGTTAGAAGTGTATGCTACTATCCATAACTATGTTTTCTGCAGTCTCATAGAGTTGTTTTTCTTTTCATTTAGTGATTTGAGAACACGATCCTGTTTCATTATGTACTCTATTACTATATCACATCAAATCTCCTACACGATTTAATAACATGTGTAATATTGCAGTCGCCTGTGTGATTTTATATTTACAGAAATTCTCATTTCTTCTTACTTAAAGTAATGAACAGGCCCAGAACTAAATTTTTGCCATCATCCATGATGACTGCTTCAGAGGAATTTTCCAGAAGCAAGTCTTCTGAGGGAAAGAGGTGACATATTGAGAGATACTTGTCCTGTGGCTCCCAGAACTATTGTATCAAATTGCATTCCTGTCTGCAGGGTTTAAGGGTTTGGACACAAAAGGTTCTTAGAGTCCTGTGGAGACTCAGTTTTGTGAGTGGATGAGAGGTTGTTGATTTACACCTAAAAGAGGCTTTTTTTCTGACTCTCTCAGGATTTCTAGAATTGGAGCCCTTTGGTAGGATGGAGGATGTAAATGGTGTTAGTATTCATGATTTGTTGTCTAGGCAACAAATGGTTGAAATTATCCTAAAGAGATTACCAACAAGTCTTGTCCAAACGTTCTATTTGACTGTAATTGCACTTTATAGTTATACATAACAACATGATCACGTGGTGCTGAGTCAGTATATATCAAAATTATACTAAAACCATATCCTGTAATTTGAAAAGGCTAAACAAGGCTGCTATTTTTCCCCTCTTCTTATCCAATCAATAGTAATTATTAGCTTATTTAGGCTCCCTCCCCCCTCAACCCCTTTAAGATATTTCTTTGTTGTTGTTGTTGTTGTATGCAGAAGTAGAAGGTAAATACTATGTCCTACCATGTAAAAGCAAGTTCTTAACTTTCAGCTTCGTTTATGTATAAAAAAATTTAGCTCAAATTTCTTCCATGTTTATAAACACTGAGCCTCCTAATCCCCAAGCACATCTGTGTATCAGACCTCTCTTTGGAGAATCCATACATAATCCTCCCCTAAAGCAGGCCTGCATCTGGGCTTCTGGACAAAAATCAATCAGCAGGAGACACAAGGACATTTAGTGGAAGCATAGCTGGAATTTAGAGGCACAGTCCCTCAGGAGGAGCCTTCATATTTATGTTTTAAAGTCAGTAAGGTCTTATCCATTGCACTACAGAGGTGCTGTATGCAGAGTAGAACCAGAATTCTGATGAACCATTGTAGATCACACAGAGGCTGTCTAGGAAGTAGATGTGTAATGTTCAATACTCTTTGCAGCTGGAGCTCCCCTGTGCGCTATAGATGTCATTGCAGGAGCCCAGTCTGGTGTCAGAAGGTGCTGTCACCCCGCAATTTGCTGGCAGTCACATTTCAGTGGATAATGTCTTGGATCTCTGGTCTGTTGATTTGCCTACACAAAAATGCAAGAGACTACAGTGGGCGTTCTTAGAATTCCCATGGAACAACAGCCTACTCTTTAAAAAAGGCATTATGTATGAATTAAACCATTTATTGTTAGTAATACTATAATTATTTTCTTGCCTCTGTACTTTCTTTCCCTTACTCTTCTACATACTCTTACTTTTGTTTTTAGTTTCTTGCCTACATTATCTGGTGGAAGAGCCGGCTCATGTGTCTTCAGTTTCCTTTGTAATAATTCCAAACACATTTCCATTCACATTTGTGATTTTTTTTTGCTTACCCATTCTCCTTTTTTTCCCCAACCAAATCATGTTTACTCCCCTGTTCCCAACAACAGTCTAATTTTTCTCATGTCTATCACACTTAATTGAGGTGAGCTATGTGCTTAAAAAGGAAAATGCCTACTACTTAGTTTCATATTATCCTAGATGACCACCTCTCTTGAATATGATCCCTATTTTTTTCTTTGAAAAGTTTGCTAAGGAACAGTTTAAAGATCCATATAAAACACATCTGGGACATGTGGGCCCAAGACTTGGTATTCAGAATTCTCAGTTACTTTTGTAAACATGACAGAGGTTCCTTGTAATTAGCCCCAGTTCTCTCTCCATTACTGCTTATGTTGTTCACAATGTTTTGAGCTGGAATTCATCCTTCTTGTTTAAAAGGGACATTGGTAGCCCTAAAGTTACTAAGCCCAACTCAAAAGGTGTTAGGAGGGAGATATTAAACACAAATCATCAGCATACAAGCCTCCCTTATTTGTGAGGCAAAAAGAATCTGAAGGAGCACTGAAAGACTACTAGAACTGTGAAGAGTTATAAGGTATGGTTTGCATGGAGGAAATTTACTATGCCTGCAAGCTTTTATCACTGGAATGACTCTTCTGGAGACCTTCTGGAATGTACAGATCTATGAAAGTAGGGAATCTTATATTTTTAAAATTATTGCTCAAGTTCCTTCTTGAGTGGATATGTGTGGAGTATAATATGAATTATAGAATGTAGAGTATCTCAGGCTTTCCACTGACTCATTTTTTTATTTTCATTAATTGGCTTAGACCAAACTTCAGAACAGAACAGTAATTTTATTCATTTGTTCACAACTGAGAGATTTAATATAAAATTTAAGCAACACAGTTTGAAAGAAAAGAACATTAGGTTGGCTGGTAATATATTTTATATTTTGAAATAATTTTTGCCTTTTAAGTCATTCATACATATGTTAAAAGCATTTTAGGGCATGTATTGTACTAGGCTATGGAAGGGATTTTATCTCCAATATTATGTCTCTCTACCGGGGCTTCCTTAGAACATTTTTTTTTCTTTACACTTGGTGTTTTCATGGTAAGATGGATTGAAGCTCTCTACTAGATACAAATTCTCTGCAATAAAATGTGACTCACCTCTCCACTCCATTATAAAAATCAAAAAGACAGTAATTTGAGTGTATGGCTGAGTCAGTAACTGCCTAGCATAATCTTCATGAATTTAGCCTGCAATCTAGAAATTAGAAGTGAAATATCCCATGAAGTCATCTTGACCTAGCCATTTAAGTCAGGGTAAATCTTTTGAGGGCATTTTTTCAGTTAGTTTTGTAGTTATCAGTCATATCACTGCTATGATTTTAAACTCATGATGTTTTCTAACTAGCTGCAAACTGTAGACTATGTCACTAAGAAGTGACACATAACGTAAGTGAAGCAGCACATAACAGAAAAGAGGCTAGTCTATAAGACTCAGGAAGACTAACTAAAGGTGAAGTGAAATACATCATTCATGAAATCTGATCTTTTAGTGTCTTGTGAAGGAGCAAGGTCTATCATGAGGGTGCATTGGTCTGGACATGTTTAAACTGTAGGAGAAAGGCCCATATTTCCAATAACATATTGACTCACAGCATCTTACCAGGCATAGGGTAGTTGACTAGGAGGAGGACCTGGGTAGGTGGATTGAGCAAAGTAGCAGTGAATGTGGGTGAGCATCAGCTCTGAAAATGTGGATTTGATCATGTGTCCTGTTCTCTACTAGGTGAGTTTTGAATCTTTTAGTAAGGCAAAGTGGGCCTTGAGGATTCTTCTTGACTTTAGTGCTAATTTCCTCCGTGACCACTCTGCTGCCTCTCTCCAGAATACACTATTCCTTTCTCTGCTTGGACCGTTTGGATTTGTCTTATAAAACTGACTATAGTTCTTGCTTTCTTCAGGAAGTTGCATGAACCTAGAAAGAGAGTCCATAACTCTTTGTCTATGAGCTGCAAATGTCAGTTGTTGCACTTATTCATGTGATGTGATGTATGGACTCCTTTGTCTACTTTCTCTGATGAACCACGTATTTTCTTAGGATAAAACTGTCTCCATTTATTTTGTGTTTGCTGTGAGTAGCACAGAATCTAGCTCTATCGTTGTACTTCTCCAACTGATACTCAATTTCTTTGCTTAAAAATGAGAGGAGTAATGGGGCTGTGGCTCAAGTAGTAGAGTGTCTGCCTGCCAAAAGTGAGGTTCAAACTCTTGTATCACTCCTTCCCCCTCCCCAAAGGTGGAGGGATGTAATTGACAGATATGTGACCTCAAAAGTCACCTGAGTAAACTTTCAGTAAAACTTAGTTCCTTGTATTATTATTGTGTTTCATTCTTCATGAAGACACCCAGATATAAATCTAAGAGTGAAGACTGGTGGTTTTGAAGGGGCTTGGCCTTGAGGTTCTCTCTGAAGAGGAAGGAATATGTTCTCTAAGTTGGAAGGTTGTCCTATGAAGGAGGAAGCTGGCTCAACATTGAAGGCTGAAATCACAGCTGCCATATGAAAATGGTCTTTGATCCCATAATTTTCTAGTAAATGTAAAAATGTAGTGTTATATATATATATATATATGATATATATGACATATATATTATCTCTCTCTTCCTTTCTCTCTCTATATTAGAAAGCTGATATTTTTTAGGAACAAATGGAGAATTTAGAATTTGGGAATCATGATGCCAAGATTAACCCAAAGGCATGTCTGCATCTAATTTAGAGACTCTACTTTGGAGTTCAGCTGAAAATTTTTGTTAGTATATATTAACTATACAGAGTAGTGAGTTTCATTGGAACATGTTTATATGCATATGATATATTCTAATTATATCCATCTCTTTCTATCTCTCTAATTGCACATGAACCCCTTTCTACTCTTGGTTGGCTATATTTAATTTTCAGGATTATACACAATTTACATTCATATGGAGCCTCTGTCTGAGTTAACTTTTGGTAAAATTTCTCTCTCGGTATTGTCATTTACTCATCATGAAAACACCTAATGGTAATATTCAAGGTTTCCTTTTTTATTTGGCTTTTCTTAAGGCAATTTCCCTGATTGTTTAAACCTATGTCTTGGCTAGCAGGTCTCTATGGGTCTGGCCTCTTCCTTTAAGGTCACATGTCTCACTATTGGCAGACCACTACCAATGATCCTTGCAATCTTGGCTCAAGTAATTATAAAGATAATTCCCTATGTCCCTTTACTCTGTGCTTATTAGAGGCAAATGCCCAAACAGAAGGCCAAAGTTGCAATCAGTTGATGTGGATTAAAAAAAATAGGCAAACAAATAAGAATTAAACTAGCATAGCACTCACCTAGCCAAGCCCAGTGGGAATAGGAAGATTAATATACAATAAGTGACCATGACCACAGTAAGCTTACTTTACAAATAATTTATAATATTAAATAGAAATTGGAGCAAAATAAAAGCACTCTTTCTGTGACACTTACTCATACAGTGCTGTTAGATCTTCAAATAAAACAAAACCAAAATAACGCTTATGTCTTGGAAGGAAAGCCATGTCTTGTTCAAAAATTAAATCAAGTTGTTAAAAAATAGAAACTTGTAGGAGATTTAAAATAGATGAATTTTTCATTGCACATATTAGATTTTTAAGTTTTTGGGTGGCCTGATGGAAAAGCAACAGAAGAAAATTCCTCTTTGTTTTGATGCACACAAGACAAGAAAGGAATCCCCAAGAACCTAGAAAGCCCTTTATAACCCCTTTAATAAGTTATCTCCAGTGTACAAATAGCTTCTGAGTGATTTTGATACATAACTGTGTTAGCCAACATAAAGAATGTCCCAATTAGCAACCCATCATTTATATGGCACAAATTAGATTTCAAGTTACTTTCTTAATATCAGCAATGAGTTTGCATGGAGCAATCATCCTTCTCTTACCTATTTCCTCTGGCTTTCAGGAATACACATTTGCAACGTGACTAGCAAGAGAAAACATGGCCATAAAACCACACAGTAAACGTTCTAACAGAATTGTTCACAACACAAAAAAGTATGGTCGCAATATTATTCTTTTCTGTGTGAAAACAAGTCTGAGGACAGGATATAGGACACTTGAAGGCCAGAACACCAGAAAAGGTCATCCTGAGTGATATTGTCATAAACACAAGAAGTAGTAGTTCATCTCACACATCAAGATAGGGCTTTCCAAAGAAGGTTTTCCAAACCTTCCCATAGCTGGACTTGGGGATAAAAAGTCCAAGAATATGGTTTTGGTCAAGGGACAGAAGCTGATGGTCTGAGGCGTGGTATTAGACCAACATCTATGACCTCAGTTAACCAATCAAATTAATGAAAAACAGATGAACAAGCAAAATTTTGCCAAGCTTCAGGAAATGAGATTTTACAATGCTCTATGTGGTAGTTAAACTAGGACAGCATGGAACCTACCTAATTTTATGAGTTCCCCCTATTAATTTAGGCTATCCAAGTTCAAACTTCAAAGCAGGAAGTTGGGCAGCCACGGGGTAAAGAGCGAGCAACCACCAATACAAACCAGCATAGGACATCAAAGAGCTCAGGCTTGGTCTTAAACGATGATTTAAGAAATATTCCTCTCATGAAAAAGTAGAAGTTATTTCTGTTGCACCAAGGGTATTTTTTTCCAGGGACTAGTGGTCAGGTTAACCACAGTCACATCTCAGCTTTCAATGCTTAGATTCAAATAGGTGCTCTTTGATCTTCTTGCTTCCAAGATTTTCCCTTCTAACCCATAATACTTCTCGTTGAAGCTTCCCTTCATTATCTCCTCTCCCTGTTCCAAAGCACTCTGAGTAATCTTAAAGTGTTTGGTAGTTCATCTAGCCAGCTTGAAGTCCTATATGCTTTCCTCTGAAAGAGGAAAGAGCTATCCCCAGACACCATGTGTGTTCAGTTACATCACTTCTATAACTGTACTAAGAATAAATATTCAGATACTTTTGTTTCATGGAAACTTGGTATTGGAAGTGTGATCTGAAATTCTCTGAAGAAGCCACTTTTATATGTAAGAGGCTATGGAGTGTTTGATTTGGACTGACTAGAACATCATCCTTGGGGAGAGATGGAAAGTTATAAATCAAGAGCCAAAGTAATCTCATCCCTTTTCATAGCCACTTATTATCACCCCCTTTATCTGGAATGTGTCATGAAGCTTGATCTTCTTCATTTTTAGCTTCTACCAACCCTAAAGCTGAGAATGGGGCAAGATAACATCTGAATCCTCTAGAAGACATTTCCCTGCCATGCTGTGGCTTGCCTGTGGGATGGTCTCATCAATGTAATTGCTCAGTATATTGATATATGACTTTCTTTTGTTCTGTGACTATACAAGCTTATATAACCTCTTCTGTGCAGGAACATGTATTAATACTAACTTGAAGCTGTGTTCCTGGGCCATGGTCACTACTATTTGGCTCAGAATAAGCTGTTTTTCTTATTTCCTTTAAAAATGGAACTGTTATTTGATAGAAACCAAAGAAGCTGATCTTTTGAACTGAAGAGATATGAAAGTGTGAACTGTGAAGTAGATTATCTTGCCATGAGGAACAGTAAAATCTATTTGCAGAGAGGAAGTGATGTGACAGCTATGGTATGGAGGGATCAAGACTAGGAAAACATTTTTACAGTATTCCTGGTTGCAGGTTTTGGGGAGATCCAGCTACCCATTATTTCCTGTGTTTCTCCAGATCACTTTAAGTTAACTCACTCTCTTTGGCTTACAGTAGATGAAATGATTTTCTGATACTTGTATTTAAAATTACCTTGACCAGCCAGGTGCCCATGGCTCATGCCTGTAATCCTCAGGAGGCTGAGATCTGAGGATGGCTGTTCAAAGCCAGCCCAGGCAGGAAAGTCCCTGAGACTCTTATCTCCAATTAACCACCAGAAAAACTGGAAGTGGCACTGTTGCTCAGGTGGTAGAGCGCTAGCCTTGAGATAAAGAGCTGAGGGACAGCACCCAGGCCCAGAGTTCAAGACCCATGACTGACCAAAAAAAAATTACCTTGACCAAGGCAAAGCTGAAAATCAAAACCTTGAAATGGCCTTCAAGATCACCCCCACATGGAAGTATAGTGAAGTGGTAAGTTGTTTAAAATGTACTCTGTATATGAATGAAAGTATTACAAGGAGATCCCCTCATATTTCAAAAGTGTGTTAATTCAAAGATAAAATTACAAGTGGACATTCAGTCACTAAGGGTAAAAAAGAGCCATCATGAATTGTTCTTGTCTCCGTCTTTCTCTGCTTTATTTATAACAGCATACTTCCTGTCTGCTTCTTACATCTTATTCATTTCTAGCTCCTTCCATTCACATCATTTTTTTCCTACCTAAAATAATTTTCTTCTTCTTAGTAGCCTCATAGGATTCTACCTGTCTTTAAAGGCCAACTTGTTGGCCCTTACATGTAAAGTCTTCTACAGACTTTCTAGTTATAATAACTTCAGCTTCATTTCTATTTATATGGTGCTTATTGTTTCTGTTGCCAAGTGCTTTAATGGAATGATTACTATGAGGGAGAAATAAACTGGAATTAGAGCCTTGATGCTAAAAACTCAAATACCAGACTTTAGAAACAGCAGGGCATAACAAAGAATGAATCGCAGGATGTAAGAAAAGGAAGATTGTGGCGAAACCATTTGAGTCTGTTGGGAAAACATGAAATGTATATATTCATATGACACTTTTATTTCAGCTTAATCAACAACATCTACACAGAGAATGATAAAAATAATGCCAGCTGTAAGAAAGGTAGAGAGTATAAAAGAAAAGATAGTCAGGGAGAGGTTGGATAAGATGGAGATCATAGTAATAAGAGTTGATGGATAAAGAAGATGAGGAAGAGATGACATGGTACATGTCATTCATTCTCCTCATCTTCCAGATAAGAGAACTCTAACTTGTACTCTTTTATACTACCTACTTTCCCACAGAGGGAAAGGGATACGAGAAGAAGTTATGTACATGACGCAAATAAAGAACTCCAAAATGATCAGGAGGTCAAGAGCAATTACTTCCTACTGGCAACATAGACTTGGCATCCATCACCTTTGGCTCAAGGTGGAGATCTCTGGTCTTTATGATAAGAACGAGCCCATAGTGACAAATTAGTACTTTCAGTAATAAACATAGGCTTGCCTGCTCAACTTCCCTTCAGCAAATCTGTTCTGTACGTCCTACTATCAGATAGCTCAGTGGTAGTGCCTCCCAGCTCTTCTATAAATGACAGAAACAACCAAAGCTTGAATATGTTAGAAGCAAACATCAGTCGGCCTTCTCTATGTTGATAAGACTACCTCTTTGACTCATCATGACCTTTGATTCAAGAAATTTCTCCACCTTGTCTGTCTGTGGTTAATGCTCCATGACTTGCATCTGGGCTTGGGGTCTACTCGCCAAAGTCCCCTTGTGCAATAACATGAGCTTGCTTAGGCATATCTCCTGCCTACCCGTATGCAAAGAGCATTCCAGAAGGTTTACAGCTTAGAACATATCCCCTCGGCCTCTATTTTCTCTCCTTGTTTTTATTCAGTTGGATGAGAACATCAAAGGGATTCTGAGAAGAAAAAGATGTCACCTACTGGTTTTAGCCCTGATAATGTGAATTTGAAAAAAAAAAATCACTGTTCTTCTTTTGTTCATTCTTCCAGCCTAAATCCAACTCTGTATTAATCAGTGACCTTGGATAGTTCAAAGCTTCTAGGGAAAATAACACAGGAGAACTTGTAAATAACAAGCATGAATAGTAGCCTTTTTATATTTAGAACTATTTGTACAACTAGGGACCTACCTTCGTTATCAAGTCCTGACTCCCTGCCCTGCTCATCTGCCCTCATTCTCTGCACTGTACCTTAGAGACAGCGATAGCTAGTGTAAAGATGGGAGTATTGGTTCTGTGTGCGCACGTGTGTGTATGTTAATACTCACAGAGAACTGCACTGACTTGATGGGTTGCACAAAGTAAAGCCTGTACCTTCCCACAGAAATGAGGCTCTTATATTCTGCTCCATTTACCCAGTTTATATCCCAGAGAAACATGTGACTCACAGAAGGAAAAAGAACCGAACCTTTCCTGACTCACCTGAAGGATAAGGAGGATGCCTTTGTTGCCTGTTGTATGGGAGGCAGGCATCTTTCCTTAAGCAAGAAGTATGTCCATAGGGCTTGCCTATCAGTGGGCCATCATCAGTACCCATGGGAAGCTGTCCAGCCTCCTATGATGTCTGGCAGACTCTTTTCTCCTTAAATGGCCAAATTTGTGGGTTTTTTTTTTTTTTGGGTCCGGTGTTGGCGCCTGAACTCTGGGCCTGGGCGCTGTCCCTCAGCTCTTCAGCTCAAGGCTAGTGCTCTACCACTTGAGCCACAGTGCCACTTCCGGCTTTTTTCTTTTTGCTTATGTGGTGCTGGGGAATCGAACCCAGGGCCTCATGCATGCAAGGCAAGCACTCTACCACTGAGCCACCTTCCCAGCCCAAATTTGTGGTGTTTTTACTCCTTCATTCTCCAAAGGTAAAAGCACCCTATTGGGTGTAAGCTACCATTTGGGTGTAAACTATTATCTCGAGGAGGTGGTGGTGCTGAGTGCTTCTTTATATTTTCCATTATGCAGACTTTGGAACCTACAAGGATAAAACACAGTCCCTTAAGCCAGGCCAAACTTGGTATAGTGTTTCTCCAATGTGAATTCTGCACTGGAGGATTTTAGCTTCCTGTTCATCTGGTTGAATTCATATGATTCACTGTCAAGTTCAAGTCACAGTTCTATGATGAAATATGAAACTCATCTTTTCCCCCAAGACTCAGATACCACAGATCTGACTGAAGAGTTCACAGCAAGGTCAGACTGAGTCCTGTCACATGCTCATCAGCTCATCCTGGAGCTGCAGAGCAAGACATTTGAGTTCAAAGAGGTACTGGCACATCTCCTAATATACCTAGGCTCTTTGGCAGATATTTGTTAATTGAATAATATGGTCTTAATGCCAGATGCTATCTTTTTACGACTCTCATTTTCTTTTAGATAGATGATGATGAAGCCATGTTCGTACAAAGAGAAATGGTGAGTTGTAATTTCATCAGGAATTTGAAAAATAAAATGCAGCATAATTTAGGGAGCCAAGTGCAGAAGAAAAAAATGCCTGAAAGACACAGTTGTTAAAAAATTAGTAACAATTTTGAGATTGTGACTATATAGAGAGTATTAAACAAAGTAGAGAGATGCCATAGAGCCAGCCGCAGATCCCTACTCAGTTTATATGCGAATGCTTATGACTGTGCACCATGCCTGTCGTTGTCATAAATCTCATCTTCTGTGTCATTCTCACAGAAACCAGGAGTCTCGGGGATTTTTTTCCCATCTTATTATTATAATACTTACTCATTTCCCTCTATCAAATTCTAAGTTAACCACTTTTCCAAGGCCACTGGCAGGTATAGGAAAAGGAACACTGTGGACAGAGAACACTTAGTGGGAAAACTATGGCATACAGAGCTAATTCCTGCTCATGACAAAGAGAATGGCAAATCAGAATAGTGAAGAAGTGTTCTTGCGTCAGCAAAGGGCTCCTGCTATAACCAAGGATGAGACTCCTAAACACTCAGACCCGAGCCGCCAAGCTAGCCACCCAATCATGGCACCTCAGTCCCAGCCAACCTGGGTGCTGTTATCCTATAACACGGGTGTTTATATCCTATAAAATCATTTGTGTCAGTCTCTTTCCTTGTCTCTGGTCTCACATCAAGGAAGATGGGATCATATAAACAAGGGAGAAGTCTTGATTAATGGGAGGTGGAGGTGAACTTGGAGCCTATTTTGAAGGGCTGAAGGGCTGTGGAAGGATAGTTACCCTTATTATAGAACAGACAGAGTGAAGTTTCTAAGTTTGGCCAGGATCTTAAAAGACTGCTACAATGCCCACTTTTTCCAACCCTGAATATAAGACGTTCCCTGTGGGCAGAAAGTATGTCAATTGCTGGCAATGTATTTTCACATATGGTAGCATATGCTCTCTTGAGTAATTCTTCCTTATTGACTCGTGTGGATAATAACATAAGCTTTGTTCAGGCTTTGGCAGAGGCAGAAAGCCTAAGTCAAAGGATTAGCTGAAGTGATTTTAATGAGACTGCTTTCAGAAATGTGGATAGGATGACGGTAATATTCTCAAAACACAATGAATCTGGAACTAACGAGAACAGGAAACTGTTAGCACCCGGGGCCAGAAGTGGTAAGAGGAGAGAGCAGAGGCACTGGAAGCTGCTGCCTTTGTTAGCCAGGGCATGGAGCTACTTGATAGGTGTTGTGGTCACAGGTAAAGGAAACCTGTCACTTCTGACATTCTGATAGGGAGGGAGAAAGTGGGTGGATACCTACTGCTTATGAGGGCAGTAGTGGCCCTTCTGCTGCAAAGGCCTCCCTGAGTTCCAAACCAAGGGGGCCAAAGGGCTGATGTCTAAGAATCAGCTATGTGAGACACAGGACGGGGTGGAGAATGGCAAGGAAAACTGGAAAAGATCCAGAATTATTCCTATCATCATTTTACAGGTGACGAAATGGAGGCCTGGAGAAGCTACATCACATATCCCAAATTGTAGGATTCAAATGTGGCAATCTCAATGCCAAACAGGACCACTGCTCTGAAACATGTTCTCTGACAGAATAGAAGTCCGGTATATGATAGTAAACTGTTATCAAACCTATTGGTTTAGATCATTGGAGGAGTGGCTCAGTTGGTCCAGTGCTAGCCGGTGGGCAAAAGGGTCAGTACTGAGTTCCAGTCCCAGTCTTGAACCTCTCCCCAAAGAATATTATAGTTATCCAGCCTCCGTCAAGCAAGTTGAATTTTATCCATTATAAATATGTGCATTTAGATCCTGTTCAAGATAGGAAATGATTAGGACCAGGATTCAAAGCTTTTGTTTTTGTTTTTGCTTTGGAGGAGGGGGTGTTTTCAAGAGCTTGGCTTTTAAGAAAAGAGAGGGCTTTGAGTTAGCTACTTTAATTTCACAGTGCATGAATATTTCGGAAACAGGGTCAAGAGCACTTGAAAGGTTTCCTTCCTTAAATACAGTACATTTTCTTCTTCAGTTCATATTCTTTATAACTTGCCTAAAACCATCCCTCGTCTGCCATTGCTCTAGGTGCTGGATATTTAGCTGTGAACACAGCACATGAAAGCTTCATCTAGGCACTTAAACACTAATGGCTAGAGACTGACAGTAAACAAATAATGAGCCATGTACAGGAGGAAAAACTATAACAGAGTTAAGAAGTTATAGAGAGAGATTAATGAGGGAGGGAGGGAAAAAGGAAAGGAGAAAAGGGAGGTAGAAAGCTAGAGGATTTCATGTAGAATTTGCAAAAGCTTCTACTAACAAGGGGATATTTGAGCAGAAGAGGGAAAGAAAACTGGTTTTATTGATGATATGAAGGGCAACGTTAGCCTAAATATATCAAAGAATTTTTGAGATCTGGAAGGTACCATGAAGATAACCGCATTTTGAAAAAAAAAAACCAAGGTCTCAGAAATTAAGTTCTTTATCAGAGGTATAGCAAGAATAATTAGCAATACACTTGAGAGAAAAATGATATATTAAAATGATATATTTTCATCCTATAGTTAACTAGGATTACTGGGCCCCTGTGTATATGCCAGGACCTTGACTCATGCTGTTTTGCATTGGATTCTGTGGTTATCTGCTACTTTAAACTTAAAGTTCATGAGCTTTTACTTTTGAAACTTAATAACGTTTTAGCTACCTTGAGGTATAGGTTCTCTTCCTGTGGTATGTGTCAGGATGCCTTAGATAATAAAGAAAATCCCAGTAGCTGTGGCTACAACTCTTTGTGACATTGTAAACTACCCCATCCCCTCTTTCACTAGACAATTTTCTTTAATGTAATGTGAAAATTAGATCCTTGGTTCATGTGGTCTGGCTAAAAAAGTTATGCTCTCTGTCTCCCATCTTTGATCTATACTTTACAGCAGAGTTATCCAAGTTTTGAAGCTGGGCAAAAGAAGCAGCTTTGGAACAAAAGAATCTGGGCCATTCAGAATTATACTGGAGGGCAAAGTTGGAGAAATGGTACCAGAACATGACACAGGATGCTTTCAGGCACCATTCCACCACTTCAGGACCGAGTGGGAGACAGACATTGGACAGAGACTGTGGGATGTAGCTGAAGGCAAGAAGGAGACAGGGATCAAAGAGATAGTAGAGTTAGTGTCTATGGTGGTTCATTAAATGTGTCAACGTGACTTGGCTAAGGGATGCCCAGATAGCTGAAAACCACCTTTTCTGCTTGTGACTCAGAATGTTCCTAGAAGAGCATTTGAATCAGCAGATCACGTAAAAGAAGTCTTATTCACCAGTGAGGCTGGGAATCATCTAATCCATAGAATATGAAGGTATGAATAGAATAGAAAAGTGGATGGAGGGCCAGTTTCTCTCCCTTCTTCTGCTAGAACATCCAACTTCTCTTGGCTCTGAACATTGGTGCTCCTGGCTCTTGAGCCCTGGGACCCCCCGCACTTTCAGTTCTCTAGAACTCCTTCTTCTGCTCTCAGTCATTTGCTCGCAGTCTGAATTATGTTACTAACTCTCCAGCTGTGAACAGCATGTTGTGTGAGTCCTCAGCCTCCATACTTGTGTGAGCCAATCCTCATAATAAATTTTCTCCTTTGCATCTATGTATAGCCTACTAGTTCTGTTTCTCTGGAGATTTCTGGTTGACACATCACCAGGATTGAATCTTAGAAATATACTTCTCTGAGGATGATGTTCTACCTTTTGCAAGGTTGACAAGAACATTTTACCTTATTTACTTATGTTTTAAATGCTATTTTGTTAATTATCTTTATGTAGTTACACAAAGGAGTTAATGAATTCAGTGCATCTTGATCAATGTCACCCCTTTCATCATTCTCTACCTTTCCTCCCAATCCAACCCCTCTCCTTCATTTCCTTAGTTTCATAGGATATATATTGAATATTATGATTGCATTCTCCTCTCTTCATTCATCTATCTCTCTTCTTCTGACACCCCCCTACCTTTCAGGTATCTGAAAGGTATTCATTTTTCCTGACTGTTTTTCTACGGAATTGCACTCACTGTTTAAATTTCCCCTGCAAATACCATATTTTGGTTAATACATTTATGTACATTTGCATACAGCCCCATTAAGTTTGCTTGTGCATTTGTACATTTTTTTAAGATAGGAATTCCCTATGTTGCCTAGGTTGGTCTTGAACCCCTGGGCTCAAATTGTCCTTCTATCTCAGCCTCCAGAGCACTGTAGGCTGACATTCACCATGATGCCTGGTTGATGATTACTTTTCCTTCATATATAACTTCTATTTTCTTAAACCAACAAGGCAGCAATGGCAGGTATTTTATCTATAATTTATTGATGAGAGAATTGAGGTTCAGGAACGTGGAGAAATAGACAATGTATGATGACCTAGACAAGACTACAGGGTCTCGTGGTGGGAGGATAGTAAGAAACTAATGAAGGCGGTAAGTCTTTTAGCTAAGTTGACTTGGAAAACCACTAAGGATTGGTTTTCCTGGGGTTCTATCACACGAAGTCACATGAGACTCATTGTCTGAATATGGCCTCTGAAGGAGCGTCCTCAACAACTTTAGCAATGTGGATAGCTATCATTTATTGACTGCTTGTAGTGACAGGTGCCATAAACCTTTGCTCAGTAAGATGCCTATTGGGGAAGATTCACTATGAGGTTTAGGGCACAAGTCTTCAGGATGGGTTGTGTGTGGCAAATCATCTGATACATATCTGTTAGGTAGGATCAGAAAACCAAATTTGGATCTAAGACCCTCTCAGTAGCAGTCGTAGTGACCTACTTAGGAGAGTTTGTGCTTCCTGTTTTGTTTTTCTTTAGTACTGGGGATTGAACTCAGGGACTTACACATTGCTAGATAAGTGGTCTACCATTAAGCCACACTCTCAATCCTGGTTTTTTCTTTTATTAAGATAGAGTCTTACATGAACTTCTCTCAGGTTGGCTTCAAACCAGAATCCTCCTATCTCTACTTCCCAAGTAGTTGGGATTAAAGGCATGAACCACCATGTTTTATCTCTATGCTTCTTGTATTTGTAAATTTGCACGTTATTTAACTGAAGGTCCTGGTTCTTTAAGTAAATTGGGCAGTGGAAAAAGTGGGGGAGGTAGGGATATCTTTTACCTAAAAATACAGTGAGAAGTTCACTAAATCTAACATTAGGTAGGCCACCTGGTCATTTTAAACTCTTAGACTAGTTATTGAACAAGCCAGAGAGAAGGAGGAAATTGCCAATGAGTTACTACATCCAAAACCTGAGGCCTGGGTCTGAAGTAATGAGTATTGGACACAGAACAGTGTGTGAAAGTACCCGCTACAACCCTAGTTTTTATTCTGGATTGCATTATGGTTGAGTCTGTAATCTATACAAGTGCAAAGTTCACTTCTAAATTCAAGTTGCTTGAATTACAGCTCCATTTGTTTAGTGGTATTTCTTAACTTTTCTAGGGTTCAGTGCTCTCCTCACTAAGGGGGTCAATAGCTGTTATCAAAATCTCAGCACGAACTAGGTACAGCGTCAGTCTGAGAAGAGTTTAATAAAAAGACTGTTTGCCTATGAAAGCAGGATGAGAGATGCCAAGAAACAGCAGCAAAACACCCTGGTGCTGGTACCGTGAAGGAGCCAGTAATACTGCCTCCAGGCCCCTGGGGTATTAAGAATGAAGTCCTGTGATGGATGTGCCATGGAGGGTGGCGGAGCAGCAGTAAGCCGTAGCTTTTCTGTATAAGAATACTGTCACTGTGTCTCCTCACCCTGATAGTGTTCTGTCCTTTCTGTGATGTTGGTGTTGCCTAGTGGCAGAACCTCATGGCTGAATCCAACTGGACTTCAGTACAAGGGAGCAAGGGTTGAGGTATCTACACAGGTTACTCTCCACAATGTAGAGCACAGTATGGAAGGGCAGAGAATGGATCTGTGGGAGCTCTTCTGCTTCATTACCTAGCTCCCTCACAGAGTGGTTCTAAGGATTGAATTAGTTACTATAGAAGCTCTGAGAGCAATGCAGGCTCATCGCAAGCATTCTATGAGTCCATTAGTATTTGTGGCTCACATTTCTGTGTGCCTTTGAGCATCCCATGGCCTCAGGATTGAATGAACCCCTCCTTGTGAGTTACTGCTGCCTGGACTGTTTCTCTGCCAGGGTTCCAGTCCAGCTTCTCTTCCTTGGGGCATTGCTCTTGTGTGACAATGTCAACTTCTGTAACTGGGGCTACATTATCTGTGAGGAAGAAGCTTCTGAGCTGGGCTTGGGATTGAACTTTTGGTGTGTGGCTCTTATCTGGATAGGCTTTCCTTCTTACCTTCTTAAGTCAACTTCTTTCACACAGCTCAATACCATCCAGATCCAGACATGAATCAACTATATGCAAGTTGAGCAGTAGTAAATCTGCTCTTCTCCCTCTTCTCCTCCAGTTCTTCCTCATGGGAAAATTGCCTTTAAAATTAAAAATACTTGTTTTTAATTGTAATTAAAATTTTTTTTGGCAGTAGTAGAGCTCAGAGCCTTGTACTTGCTTATACAAGTTTTCTGCCACTTGAGTCACCATGTTCCTAGTTACCAAATCATTTCCAGAAATGAATCTTGCCAACGATTTCCTCCAGAGGTCACTGAAAGAGATATTGGTGCCATATATTGAACATCTAATTGATGTAAGAGACTTTGTACGTGTCAAACGGTATGTAAGACTCTCAGCAATTAAGACAAGTGTTAGTGTTATGTTTCACAGACAAGAAAGCAGAATCTGAGGTTTCGCTTACACAGTGAAGAAGTGGCAGAGTTGGGATTAGTCTGACTCCAAAGGCCTTTCATCACACAATGGTCTCAATGGATCCAACTTAACTAACACATTCTCTTCTAACCTATTTTTATATGTAAATAGGGGAAGTAGACTCTATCGTGAAAGACATATTGAAGAAGACAAGATGCACACACAAATGGAGCCGTCTGAGATAATCCCTAACTATTGGATCAGGTGCTAAACTAAGTGCTACAAATTTTACTGAAGGAAACATGTAGAAAGAAGGCAGACTCTGAGAAGTCACTGAGAGAGGCCTTGTGAGAAGCTGGGATTTGATGGGGAAGTGAGCTCAGCACAGAGCAGTAAAGAATATCTCTGGTCAGGGAAATCAATGGGTCATGACAAAGAAGACAGCAGCAAACTAGCCAATGACTTACAGGACCTTCCTAGAGAAGGAAGAACTAGGGAGTCACAGATAATGATGAGGAAGAATAAGGAAGATACTGGGAGAAATTCAAAGGAATCCAGATACAATGTGGTGCAGCAGGATTCCGTGATTGTAGAGAAGCCTTGTGAAATGAGAGTATCGCAGCTTTAAACTTTAGGAGTAAAGAAAGGCACTGAAGAAGCATAGGCCATCAAAACCCCATAGTGCCAGATAATAAGGGCTGAGCTAAGAGGAAATTGGAGCCACCCTTCAAAAGAAAAGCAAGTCAGATGGGGGTGAATAAATGAGGGGAGCTTTCATCATACTCAATAATAGAGGACAGTTGAGAGAAGAATTGCTTGTACATTGACATCCTTTAAACTTGAACCAGTGTCTCCTACAGAAGATGAACCAAATCCCTGACAAGAACAAAGGAGCAAAGGAGCAAAGTTTTTTTTTTGTTTGTTTGTTTGGTTTTGCTTTCCCCCAAGGAAGTAGAATATCTACCTTTATCAGAAGCTTCTAGATCCCACGTGATAAATTAGAGAAGACACTGAATAAATGTCTCTCCACTTAGAGGCCATCCCTGTAAGTCCTGCCTGTGTGGGGCTTTGGGATTAATAGGCTGGAGAGTCTGGGAAGGGTGGAGGAAGGCTACCCCCATCACCCAGATGAAGGAGAAGGGCCTCAAAGTGTGCTTGCTGGTCTGAAGGCAGGACCTAAACAAGTCCACTTTATCAACTTATTTTAGCTTGAAGAATTTAAAATAAGCCCTTGTTAATAAACCAGTCAAACACTACCTTCTCATTGAGAAAAGTCGTGATCTCCTTTGACTCATGGCCTCCCTTAGCTCTGAAATGGCATACTTTTATTGAAATACATCATTTCCTTGCTGCTAAGATACCTAAGGATTTATTTCCAATGAAATGGTGCTACCAGTTAATGGTTCTTCCATTAAGACTGTGTATTTCTAGTATCTAGACCTTTTTAAAAATTTAGGTGCTCCCCTGCAAAATAAATAAATGAATTCATACACACATACATACACACATGCGCTTTGCAGCTCGGCATTGCACCTGTAATCTTAGCACATGGCAAGCTGAGATAAAAGGATCACAAGTTCAACGCTAGCCTGGACTGCACAGAAAGACCCTCTCACAAGCAGATGGACAATACAGAAAACACACTTTTCTGAGTAGCCTTCATTTCTTCTGAGCAAACCAGCAAGCATGTTGCCAATGCACTTGATTTCTAGATGACTATGCTCCCAGTCTGAGAACCAGACGAGGGTTAGATTTATTTGTTTTCTCAAGCTTTTTAGAATACTTATCTTTATTTCTAAGAAGTTAAGGGAGACCATTCTGCCTTGAAAACAAGCCACATATCTCAGAAGTAAATGATGAAGGGACACAATTTTCACATGTCTATGTGTGTGTTTATGCATGTGTTAGCAATAGGAAAGGGGAGAGAGTAGGTCAGAGGAAGAGGAGGAGGTATAAAATTTTCTCAGAACATGCTTGTGGGAGTGTGGACTCTCAAAGGTCTAATAAGCATGCACTAGAAAACAATTGTTTCCATGGATTCTATCAAACTTCAGAGTTTTTTCTTTGGAGGTACTAGACTTTGAACTCAGGACCTTCGACTTACAGCAGGAATTACAAGATATGAATCACCATGACCAGTTTATTGATTGAGATGAGGATGTCATTGACTTTTTTTTTGGCCTGTGCTTGCCTTGAGCTATGATCTCCCAGAGCCTCACCTTCCAAAATAGCTAGAATTACACACCCACACACACCTCCACACATACACTTTGTAGCTAGGCACTACATCTATAATCCTGGCTCTTGGAAGGATGAAACAAGAGGATCAGGAGTTCAAGGCCAGCTTGGGCTATATAACAAGACCCTATCACAAACAAACAAACAACCCCACTTAGTTTTTCTGATCAGAGGGAAAGCCTTCATTTCCTCCTGGGAAGTTACTATGCTCACTGATTTATAGATGGCATCTAGCCCTGGCTTTACCAGACCAGATGTAAAGTGGCATTTCCGGATTAGCTCTCAGGAATTCTACGTGTCCATAGACATGAATCACATCTCCTGTTAGTACATTCCTTTCAACAACAGGAACATGAGTCTTATCTTGCCCAATAGTCACCAGCTTTGTAGGGGGAGGGTAACCAGCCTCCTGCTTATGAGATATCAGCCTGGATACTCATTTGGGCTGAGGTGGAATTAATATCAAGATGAGAAAAGAGGAGGTGACTGGTTGTTTTGCTTCTGTAGATTGAGGCTGAGCCAAGACCCTCATCTCTGTGGTGAATGGGAAGCAGGAGAGAAGCTGTGGGGGTTCACTTAGATACTAAGACATTCGAAAGCCACTAAAATCATCAAGGAACATGCTCACTGTTCTACAGCTCCATGTTTCTTTCAGAATTTGCTACCCACATGTCCCCTTTCCTCTTTTCTAACTTGATGAGTGGTAGAGCCACTTGGTCCATGAGCAGGAGGTGAATATGGAACTCTTAACTGGATTGGAAAGTATCGCAGCTTCATGTTCATTTTATTTAAATTAATTTCTTGGTGAATTAATTTGTTGTAGTACTGGCTCTTGAACTCAGGGCCTCCCAGCTCTTGCTTGGCTTTCCATTCAAGTCTCCTACTCTACCACTTGTACCACACCTCCATTCCGCCTGGCTAGCTCTCAGTTAGTAGAGCACAAGACTCAATCTCAGGGTGTTGGGCTCACCCCACATTGGGTGCTCTCAGTTAGTAGAGCACAAGACTCAATCTCAGGGTGTTGGGCTCACCCCACATTGGGTGCCTTATGTTGTAAAGTGAATCATCCCAGAAGCCACATTTTAAAATATAGAATATTCGAGTCTTTAATATACAGTTAACAGGCTGCAGGCTGTCAGTGGTTACAAAGGCCTGCATCACGCAAAAGCACTTAACACACCCAGGAAACATGCTAAAGAGGAAAGAAAGAACAAAAACAATACCAACAAGCCAATTCAGCTCCAATGGAGGGCTGAATTGGGACTCCATGATGACTGGAGACTAGCCAGGAGAAAGGACACAGGACACAGGACATGATCACAGAGACACACGTGGCATGTCCTCTGGCGGCTAGGCTGGTCCGGGACTAAATAGGTTGGCGCAGGGGGCAGATCCTCAGGAAATTCCCAGTCCAGGCACCAGACTGACAGATTCAGTAACCTATCAGCCGAGTTCCTGCCCCTGCCTCCAGGGGTCCTGGCACGACCATTACCTGGGAGGGAGGTGATTGGGGCGGGGTGGGGGTGGGAGTCTTTCCAGACCCTACCATCCACCATGTGGCAATATGGCGCCGGCCAGACCTGACCTCTTTACTTCAGTAGAACCTGGAATTGTTTTCCATTTAGATTCAGAATTCTTGCCTCATACTGACAGGTAGCTGCTGTCTATGCTCTTACCCCTAATGTATTGCTGAGTTGTCCACCCACCATTTTGGCAGGATCTCTGGAACAGGGTGCTTTAACTTCCACTTGCATACTTACCCTTCTCTTATTTCCTTTGTCACCTTCTCTTCATTCACTTTCCTGGTTTGCCAGCTTTCCTTCTTTCTACATGCCAGCTTTGAATCAGTGCTAAGGACTCTACAGCTTTTGTGGAGAAGGGCAGAGAAAAGTAAGAAGACTAAAGTAAAAGTATGTTATACCACAATTATAGTGTTGAAAAGACATAAAAAAAGAGGGAGTGTAAGAAATCGGAAGTTCCTTAGGGTTGGGATATATGTGGGAGAAAAAGAGGAAGAAATGAGGATGTCAGGGAAGACAGATTTTATAAGTTTATACTATAGAGAAGGGACCATTAGGAGTTCCGAGATGAATCAATAATGGCTAACATCTAAGGAGCAGTTACTATATGTCTTTTTAAAAATAGATGAATATTCTCCCATTATCCATGGCAATAGCTGTTATTTATTACCTTTGTTTTACATATGAGGAAATGAGGCTTAGTGCGTATATCCCTCCTCCAGACCTAGCAAGGGCAGCAGAATCCTTCTGAACCAAAGGAAATCTAAACAGGGAAGTGGTTATGCGGATGATAAATGCCTTGTGAACCCAGACAGCGAAGAGAAGGCAAACAAGAGATCAGCCACAGCAGGAAGCCAGCCAAGATCAGGCTTTGGAGTCCTAAGGAAGCTAGAACCACAGCAGACACAAGGCAGACAAGGTGATAGACACTGTCAAATTTACCTTCTACCCTGAATCTTCTTGGATGCAGAAACAAGCAGGGAAAGGTATTTTATTAGTGTGGGTGACAGCAGGAATCTGGCTGCACACCAAAGATAATTTGAGCAAGGTTACTTAGAGCTGAATGACAGCAGTGGGTGAAGTGGAACAGAGGGCCACAGGGGTGCTGCACAGGGTCCTGAGACAGGCAGGAATGGAGACATCACCATCCCTAGACTAGCCAGAGGGACAGGAGAAACAGAGGTACTAGAACTTGGATGGAAAGGAACTTTTGTAGAATAGGTCACCTGGAGAGGAGGTCAAGGGGTACAGCTAAAATCTCATAAACTGAGAGCTTAGAAAAATATATTAATTTACTGATTGATTATAATGCTTTGGGTTAAATGAGAATATATACATATATAATATATATTAAATGAGAATATATGCATATATACATATGTGTGTTTATATATACATATGTGTGTGTATATGTGTGTATATGTATACCTTCTTTTCTTTTCTTCCTGTCATCATTGAGGCTGTATCAGCAAAACCCAAATGGAGCTTCTCTGTGGTAGCATAGTAACTTCCATTTTTATAGACAAGAATCCCAAGCTTGAAAAGTCAAGGTGACTTTTCCAAAATTGCAGACCTAATTGTGTAGACTTGAAAAGGAATCCATAAATGACTCCAAACATATGCTTATTAAATACACTAATAGATACTTCATTTATGAGATCATTTCTTGCACTAATGTTTCAAATTGATAATTAAACTCTTTGCCCACCTACTTCTTAAGGGTCCAATTTGCATAGGACCTTTAGAAACTTTTCCTGATAACCAGATCCTGCCCCTTCAACATTGCCCAGTATATATAGCAGATCATCTGTTCATTCCTTAATACTTTTTGTCTTACTAACATTCACTGTGAAAAAGGTGATTCTTCCTTGTTAGAATCAAGAGCATGATGCACACAAATCAGAGGCTTCTTAGGTATCCAATGCTGCACTAACCTGCTTTTATTTTTATTATTTATTTATTGCCGGTCTTGGGGCTTGAACTCAGGGCCTGGGGGCTGTCCCTGAGACTATTTGTGTTCAAAGTTAGCACTCTACCACTTGAGCTACAGCACCACTTCACACTTTTTCTGAGTAGTTTATTGGAGTCTTGAGTCTCACACACTTTCCTGCTGAGGCTGGCTTCAACCCACAATCCTCAGATCTCAGCCTCCTGAGTAGCTAGGATTACAGGTATGAGCCTGATACCAGATATTAGGTTTGTGCTGTCTAAAACCCATAAGCAAGAGGATCAACTGCAAGAATTCCAGTGATGAGAAGGTGTTTGTTGTTGCACTGTGTATATAATGGTGAACTTTGAGAAGCAGCTGACTATCTAAAGACAGGGCAACTGCTTGTCTAAGTGGCTCTTCAGACACTGGGTGGGGAGGCTTCCTCTTGCCCATTTCTGCTTAGAGAGCATTTCCAGACAAAGCCGTCAGTGCAATGCATTTTTTGGTACAAAAAAATAAACAGTTAAAAGCTCTTGCTCGTGCTTTGGCCCTAGGTAGGTGGGGAATTAGGCAGGCCTGGGGCTGCTGCTTCCTCTTGGGAGGGCTCCCTGCCCTGAGAAGTAAGCTAGGAAGATTAAGTTGAGCAGAGAAGTGGCTTGGGGCCAATTTTCCACAGAGTGGCTTCAGGCATGCTTTTTTACTTTGAGGACTTTTAAAAGTTCTGTGGTCAAACTGTACTTTTGCTGTCACAAACTCACAAAGTTTTTTTTTTTTGTATTTCATTATTTTGTTAGTGTATATTAGTTATACAAAGTGAGAGGTTTCATTGTCATAAATTGGTAAGGCTGAGGGTCGAGAGAAGTATATGACCTCCCTGCCTCCCTCCCACCCCCAGACAGAAGCCCAGGAGGATCCTTGGTCATCTCTCAGAACAGCCTTTGGGTAGAGGAACAGTTCTGTGAATCACTATGTCTATTTCAGTTCTGCCAGGCAGGGCTCGAGGCCAAAGTATTCCTTTAGGTAGGTGGTCTTGTATTGCCTTAGAGTTGTAGTTCTCAAATCATTATCTGCACAAACCTGGGGAGAGGCTCAAGGGCCCTTAAGGAATTTTATGAGTCAAATTGTTTTCATAATGTCTCCATGATGGTATTTGCATTTTTTTTTACTGTATAGCAATGGTGGGTAACCAGTACTCTATCATGAATCAAATCAGTATTACAGTCCCATGGTAAAATTGTACTTTTGCTGCAACATACTCACCATTTTTTCCATTTAATCATTTATTAGTGTATATTAATTGTACAAAGTGAGAGGTTTCATTGTCATAATTTTTAAGCCAGTTGCACATCCATCTTTTTGATATTTCATTTTATGGTACGGCAACTTTGCATTTAGCATTTCTGTTTCAGAATTGAGGATAGTGACTGTCATAGAGAAAAAACAATTGTGCCATTATTTGAGTTACAAGCTTAAGTACATTTTTCATAAAACCCATTGTTACTTGACAAGTGACTGACAAGCTTATTCACTTACTTACATTGGAATATTTGGTAGATATTTTATGAAACTAGAACAAAGTGGGTTTGTCATTTCAAGAAAAATAAGTGATATGTATTGTCGAGAATGACATTTAAGCTTTATTATTATTAAATATTGTGGTATTGGGCATCAAGCCCAAGGTCTCCTGAATGCTATGCAAGGCTAATACCACTGAGCTACATCCCCAGACACAACTCATGGACAATTTCTCTGCTCTGTTCACACTGTAACTTCCAAAACTTAAAATGGTTTTTTTTTTTTGAACTTTGCTATCTTATAAAGAAAAGTATCACTATCTGTGAATCATTATCTTCCAAATGGCCAATGCTAATATGTCAAAGTCATGCATGGACAAAAGATCCATTCCAAATGCAAGACAGATTAGTGGATTTTAATGCAATCAAACAAAGGCTCACTGATCTAATTTAAGATTCCAAACTTCAATGAGTGTGATGTGTGTGTATATATGTATTTGTATAAGGAATTGAACCCAGGTTGAGTGTGTGCTCTACCACTGAGCTATACCCTAGACCTGCAAATAATTCTTGGTCAACTGCCATTGTGAAGTTTTGGATAGTAACAAAGAAGAATATCCCCAGTTGATGGAAAAGCCTATTTAAAGTATTTCTCCCTTTTCCAGTCATAGTACTCTCTTAGCATCTGTGGAGAATTAGTTCTAGGATCTCTTGAGTACAACAAAATTTGCAGATGTGCAAGTCCTTCATATAAATTCTGTTGAATTCTGATATAAATTAAATATATCCTATCATAAGAGAAGAATGGGGGATGGAAGAAAGGAAGGAAGCAAGGAAGGAAGTAAGGAAGGAAGGAGGGAAAGAAAAACCTGAACTGAATACTGTGGCTCAAGCCTGTAATACTAGCTATTAAGATTGAGAGACTCAACCTTTTTTTTTGGGGGGGCGGTCCGCTCATGGGGCCTGAACTCTAGGCCTGGGCGCTATCCCACAGCTCTTCAGCTCAAGGCTAGCGCTGTACACTTGAGCCACAGCGCCACTTCTGGCTTTTTTTTTCCTTTTGCTTATGTGGTACTGAGGAATTGAACCCAGGACCTCATGCATGCAAGGCAAGCACTCTAACATTGAGACACCTTCCCAGCCCTGAGAGAGAGAAAGAGATTCAATCTTAATCAATAGTTGGGCATGTCATGCTAACCAGGCAGAGAAGCACACATAGGAGTATCTATTGGTCCAGGCTAGCCCATGCATGAAGATTCTGTCTTGGAAATAACCAACATAAAAGAGATGGAGTTGTGTGTGGATGTAATGGTTTAAGTGATAGACCTGCCTAGAAAGCATGAGGCTCTTGGTTCAAACTCCATTAAAAACAAACCCACCCTGAAAGTGTGCGTGTGTTGAGTGTAGATGTAATTTTTTTCATTGCATTTTTGATCCTTAGTTGGTTGAACTGGGGTTGAAGAGGGCTGCTTACATTTATTTATGTGAGACTGGATTTTCTTCATATAGTTCAACTAAAGCAACAGAGCCCAACAAATTAAATGCAGAAGCCAAGATGAAATTCCAGATGTCTTCCATTATGCTAAACTTTAAAGAAATGCAAAGAAATGTCAGTGTTATTACTAAATGTTCCTTTCTTTTGGAAAATACATTATTTTTTCATAAAACCATTATGATAGCATGTAACAGTCTTTTTTAAAGAATATATATATAAATTATAAATTTCAAATTTGGTAAATATTGACACATATAACCCACATGAACAAAAACTCTTTGAGGTCCTCAATAAGTGTTAAGCATGAGAAGTCAAGAAGAAAGATTTGGAAACCACAGAGCCAGAGACATTGCTGAGGAGGGAGTGGGGTGGGGGGCTTGGTCTCAGCCTAATGTTTCAGAGATCCTCTCCAAAGTTGCCTTCTAACAACTGTTCTTTTAAAGGAAGGTAATGCAGGGATTAATGACTAGAGTGAGGAAGTTTACAAAACATTCCTTTACAAAGAAGCCATTTCCATGCAGAAATGCAAACCTGTGCAGATACCATGATTGTAACAATTCGGTAATGCCTGATGTTCATACTATATAGGCAAGAACTAGGAGGGGACTTTGCAAACGAGAATTGCAACATTAAGATGGCAGGGTTGTTCTTGATGGATGTTATTTTTATACCTTAACAGTTTAAAAGAAGCCAGATTAGAAATATTCATCAACACAGCAAGAATGATCATTTTTGTCGGAGATTCAAAGTAAGACTTCCATCCATTATTTTTTTTTTATAAAACCAAGCTATTAGGTTGACAGAGTCACAAACATCACCAAGCTCCTTGACAATGAGGACAGTTCAGCTCTGTGTCTGTCTCTAAAGGGACAGTTTGGTGTGAACTGTATTTGGTATGAACTGTATTTGTATCCCAAGCCTATGGAAGGAGGCAAACAAATTGTGTAGTGGTCTTAGGGCTAAGTGTGGAGTCCAGTCTGCATGTTGAAGCACGTACCACACGGCTTTGTTGACATGTTCCAATCTAACCATTTCGTGTGGGTGAGCTGGATAACTTCCAGATGGAAGGAAGTGTTCAAAATGAACACCTTAGCTGGATGTGAGTCAAGTTTCAGAGGCTGCAGCTTTTGACACATGCAACAAAGAAGAGTAGGTACCACCACAGACTACCTGGAAAATGGCGGGCTTCTCACTGGCAGTGATCTTCCTGGAGGGTAGTTCTGAAATACCGTATGTTTTCCCCAGACTGGTAGAAACATGTGGCCCACAGGCATGCCAGCTTCCAGTCTGGATCTGCTTCAGGTGCTGAGATGGCCTCTTCTGTATCTTCTAAACACAGCATATTTTTCTTGTGATGCAGATACTTAATTCTTTCTTTGCACAGATTGAGTGCTCATCGTGAGTTACCTACTCTGGGGTCTAGATAAGTAAGAGTGAATAAAACACTAAGCTCCTCTTCATGAAGCTCACTTGCTAGAGATTTGATATCTGAGGTTGGATAACTTGTTTTTTTAATTTTTGAGACACAATTTCACTGTGTAGCCAAGCTGGCCTCAAATTTGAGATGTGCTTGGCTTAACCTCTGGAGTACTGGGATTACAAGTTTGTATCACCACATCTGGCTAGGCTGGGTAGCTTTAAAATAAAAGTTCATTTGGCTCAGTATTCTGGTGGTTGGAGGGCACTGGTATCCTGGATCACAAGCATGGTAGAAAAGCAGAAAGGAAACTCAAGGTAGAAGATGTGATCTATCACAGGAGACCTGTGGAGATAATGCTAATCCACTCACGTGAGTAAGCCCCTATCACCTACTTACCTTCCACCAGGCTTTCCCTCCTAAAGTTTCCCCATCTCATCACCACCAACTGGAACCACGCTACCAGCATGGGGACAGAGTGAAACTATTATCTGAATCTTAGCAATGGGAGACAGAAGGTCATCAAGATAATTAAGTAAACTACAAAATATGTTGGATATACATACATTGCATGAAAAATGACATGCAGGGAAAGATCAGTGTAAGGGTGCGTATAGAGGTGCTTTATTGAAAAGTTGACATTTAAGCAAAGAACTACTATATCACTTTTATTGAATAAATGTTTGTTTTTGTTTTTGGGGGGGAGGGGAAAGGGTAGGTGGGTAGTCCTGGGGTTTGAACTCAGGACTCATCTGCTGGGCAGGTGATCTAGCACTGAGCCATGTCTACAACCTGGATAAATGAGTTTACAGATAAACACAGATAACGTTACAACACAAAGTACCCACTCTCCCATTTCTAGAGACAACCACTACTAACATTTTGCTGGTATAGTCTTATACTATGTGTGTGCAAACACATCACATTTCCCACAGGTAGGTGTGTTCCATGTGTACACACATGAAGTCTCTTGCTCTCATTTTACAGCATAGCCTGAACGTCTTTCCACATCACTTTCTAGATCTGCACCATCACTTCCACTGGCCACAGAAAATGGAGAGGGCATATTTGTGGTCAGTTGTTCATTACTATAATGAAATCCCTGAGGTTGGTTATCATTACAAAAAAAGATGTGTATATGTATATGATTTATTATGAGAAATTGGATGGTGTGATCATTGAATCTGAGAAGTCACCTGATTTAACATCTTAAAAGTGAATTCCCAGGCAAGCTACTAGTATAGTTTTGAGAACTGAAGCTGATGGCCTAAGTCCCAATCTAGGGCAAAACAAAGCCGTTAGTGGATTGGATGTTTCCCACTCACATGGGGAATGGTAACCTGTTCTACTCAGTCCACAGATTTTTAATGCTAATCTCTTCTAGAAACATCCCCAAAGCCCATAAGTAAGGCTTAGTTGGGACTCCTCTTATCCCAGTGAAGTTGAGACATAAAATTGGCCATTGTACCTCATATCTTAGGTGGTCATTTACTCTTGAGCTTCCTCCTTGTACTTTAAGTACACAAGGAAGAACATCGTAGAAAATAGACTCAGTGGGGCTGGGAATATGGCTTAGTGGCAGAGTGCTTGCCTAGCATGTATGAGGACCTGGGTTCAATTCCTCAGTACCACATGGCTAGGAACAACGACATAATTTGTTGAGTTCAGTTCATAAAAGAAAATGAGACCCTCTTGTTCCCCATTCAATAAAAAAAATTCAAGCTGGCCACTGTGGAGCATGACCAACAACCACAAGGACTCTGAGTGTGGGCACAGGCCTGAGGGAACTACTTGGAGCACACCCAGAGGCCTTCTGCCTGTGGCCTCTGTTCTGTTTCGGGGTTGGACTTTCACAGCATGCACCATTTTTCTTGCTGAGGTGCATGTAGTATTTTTAGAAAGCTATTTTTTTTCTTGGCCCCATTTCTCTTTCATGGAAGAGGCTGAGGATCTCAAAGTTGTCCATCTACAAATAAGCCCTACTTGAAGAGTGAAATGAAAAGTTCAGAATCTTGCTGATAATTCTGATGTTTTCAAAACAAACAGGCATGGTTATAAAGATGGTTTATGGGCTTATTAAAAATCCCCAACCTGTCATATCAGCCACAGAACAGAGAGTGCAAATTGAGAGAAACCCGGTGAAGCTCTTTCACAGCTCCTCTGGGGCAAGCCAGGTGCTTCCGAGTGAACAGTTGATGAGTGGGCCCAAGATGCTCTTCAGGAAAAAGGGGAGTCAGGATGCTTCCCATGTCACCACAGGCTGTGTAAATGGAAGGCTTTGGAGGGGAGAACTGCTCTTCAGTGGCTGACTCTCAGCCTCCATTCCCTACCTTTCCCCCATCCCTCAAATCTCATACTAGGCACAGAGATAAAGGAATGGGAGTCCAGCCTGAGATACTCTTTGCCAGAGAGCTTTCCAGACCTGCTTGATTTTGTCCAGCTGGTTTTGAATGATGTGGTGCCCAAACCTCCTTGGCTTTAGGATTCAGTTACAGGGCCTTTGCCTTCAGATAGATTCTTCTACCTCCTGACTCTGTTATACCAATTGGATCACAAAGCTAATAATTTTGTTAGACAGGATCCACCAAGCAATACAGGAGCTACTCAAAATCTGTTGACTGATTGGCTGACCAATGGCCTTGCAGGACAATTGCTTAGAAGCCACAGCTGAAGTTGTACCTTGAGCTGCAATAAGATGCAGGGCATGATATTCAGACTGTGCTGAACAAGGCTTGCTTTTCTAAATCCAGTGATTCCTGGAAGGGCCAACCTTCTTAACAAAGAAAGGATTCTAAAGGAGTGCAGAGTTTTTCAGCCCTGAGGAGGATTCTAGTTCTGATGGTCTCTCCTCTATCCCTTTATCCCCCTGTGAGGTTACTACATCAGCATGTTTTTTTCAGACACAGGGCTGCCTGCCCTGGGGTGCTAGCTTCCATCATGGTGAAGGGGATCCAGGCTGATGAAATCTCAGGCTTTTCCTGTTCTGCACATTCTCTCTCAGGCTAGCATAGCAGCCAGAGTTGTGAAAGAGGGGGTAAACTTCCTTGAAGACCAGTAACTATGATTAGATGAGGTGGCATAATGTGATATTCCAGGGACAACAGATTTATTCGTGTGAATGTGAATTGTCTTTGGATGCACAAATCCTCTAAGAGGTTTCCAGCAGGTTAGGTTGGAGGAAAGGTGATTGATGTCATTTTGCTCCACTCAAGGGAGCTCTGGAGGGGTGAAAAATGATTGTGAAGGAGGGTCTAGGGCCAATGTAAGGGAGGGATGAAGCGAGGTGTTTTATTGAAGGTCTTAGGATAGCATGATGAATGGATTAGAAACAAAAATATTTATGCACTTCAAATGTTTTTCTTGGCTGGTTTGGCTGTCAGTCAAAGAAGAGGAAGTCCTTATGTATGGACTACTAGAGTCAGTATTTAACTGCTTTGCCTTCCATTTCTTTTCCATTCAGTTCAGCCTGTTCACCTCTGGCAATTTCTCTCATTAAATGGTGCATCAAGTCACTTCATTCTCAAGAAAATCCAATATTTCCTTATGATCAATTGAGCTTCATTGCTAATCTTTTAAAATAATCTGGGGCTGGGAAGGTGGCTCAGTGGTAGAGTGCTTGCCTTGCATGCTTGAGGCCCTGGGTTCGATTCCTCAGCACCACATAAGCAAAAAGAAAAAAAATTCCGGAAGTGGTGCTGTGGCTCTAGTGGTAGAGCGCTAGCCTTGAGCTGAAGAGCTGAGGGATATCGCCCAGGCCCAGAGTTCAGGCCCCACAACTGGACTCCCCCCAAAAAATAAAATAAAATAAAATAATCTGGCGTTGAGTTAACATTTGTTTTTAGATTCTCTTAACTAGAATCTAAAAGTCAAAGTAAATTCCATTTACTGCTTTCTTTCCAGGTTAAATGTGGAAACCCTGAGGAGATCACATCCTAATGCACCGACCATGAGCTTTGTATGCCTTAAGATGACTTTTAGAAGTAAATTGCTTAACAATCTTGGAGGCTATTGATTTTTAGAATGAGTTCTCCAGATGTAAAACTGTATTTTTACAAAACACAACAGAAATGGAAACTATTTTGGTGAGGAAATCCACTTTTAGTGATGTTTTTGGTTTTTACTTAATCATTTTCTTGATGTGTCACTGACAAACATGTGAAGAACTAAGGACTCTGGACATTCTTTTTGCTGGTGTGTGAAGAATACTGTAAGAATGAGGGAACATTCTATATCACCACACTGCAGTCTATGACTTCTGGCTTCATCTTCAGCCCTTTCTGGTGAAGCCCTATTTCACAATTAAAATGTGAGGTTAAAAAGTCAGAGATGGGCTGGGAAGGTGGCTCAGTGGTAGAGCGTTTGCCTTGCATGCTGGAGGCCCTGGGTTCGATTCCTCAGCACCACATAAGCAAAAAGAAAAAAGCCGGAAGTGGCGCTGTGGCTAAAGTGGTAGAGCGCTAGCCTTGAGCTGAAGAGCTGAGGGACAATGCCCAGGCCCAGAGTTCAGGCCCCACGACCGGACCCCCCCCCACCAAAAAAAAGTCAGAGATATTGGTGTTTAGGCAACAGCTCACTTCTGTGAAGGCAGCAGCACCCTAGGGCCCATAAAGATACCAGCTCCCAGGCCCTCCTTTTAAAGGGAATAGCGTTCTGGTCTTTAGCCCTAAGTATAAGCAAATGCCACCTCAAAGCCGTTCTAGCCCATAATTGCTTTGGTTGCATTTTATGTTCCTGGGCTTCTAGTCAAGTTGTTCCTGGTTACCAGTCCCCCAAGTCAAGGCTTAGACCTCCTTCAAAAACTCATTTCTTTTATAAAACAGGGATTGAACCCCACTGATGACAACAGTTTCCAGAAAGTTCCAAAATTTCCATCTTAGAGAGAAACATTGAAGGGTGTAGGGAAAAGGGAAAGAAAAGAGGAAAAATGCAAAGCAAATAAGGAAACAAGAATGTAACTAGAATTCCAAAGAGCCTCTTAACAAATTATAGCCATATGAGCTAGTGTTGCCCTTTTTGATGAATTAGCGCCATGCACACACACACATACACACATATACACACACACACACACGTATATGTATATGTATAATTTCAAAAGCAATTGCCAGTGAACTCATGATGAATATGAATTGAAGGGCCTCCCATCAGTGTTTAGCTGAGATGGTGCATCTGGATGGCTATGGGGTATGATTAGGGAAAACTCTGTAGTCCGCTTAAGTGGACACAGGCCTCCCAACATAGCCTAAGACTGAGCACAGCCCATGGAGGAGGAGCTGGCTGCTGTCCTCAAGTGAACCTACCACTGCTGATCCACCACCAGTGTTCTTTAGCATGGAGATAGCTTGTCTGTACTTTCAGACTCCAAGTGGACATTTAGACAACACTGCAAGGGGTGTCACTCTACATGCTTATCAAACAACACCTATATTTTTGTTTACATTATAAGAAGGAATATCAGAAATGGAATCCAAAGAAGGAAGTAGGAGCTACTGAAATAAAGATACAAAGGAGCTGAAGATGAAGTTGAGCTAGGAGTGTGTGATTGACAGGTAAGAGGACCTCTTACCTGTCCTCTTGCTCTGGGGTTCTTCATCTCACTGAGTTGTAGAACTCCTGGTAATGTAATGAAGCGAGGACCCTTTCTTATAGTACTATTTTGAAACACATATATGATTTAGGGCATCAGTGGCTTATGATTATAGTCTCTAAGTATGCAGGAGGCTGATCAATGTTTGGAGCCAGCTCAGGCAGGCAAATCTCTTATCTCCAATCAACCAGCAAAAAGCTATGTGTGAAGGTGTGGCTCAAACGATGAGTGCTAGCCATGAGTAAAAAAACTGAGCAAGGACATGAGGTCCTGAGTTCAAGCCCCAATACTGGTGCAAATAAACAAACAATAAGCACAAAATAAGCTGGAAGCATGGCTTAGTGGGAGAGCACCTACCTATGAAGTGTGAGGCCCTGAGTTCAAGCCCCATCATCACCAATAAAAAAATCCAACTACAATTGTATTGAAATATAATGATCAAAATGCTTAGAAATGAATTTGTGATATAATAATGTATATACTTCATTGAAGAATTCTTCAGTGAAGAATAATATTTAAAGGCAAGTGTATTAGTTACCTTACTTGAAGGGAATGTGGATAGTAAATGCTATTTCAAGATATATGTAATAACTATCAATAGGTAGAACAATATCTGACTATTTAAGAATATCTTTATTACTATCTTTAAGCAGTTGCACAAAGGACTGGCATTTAACAAAGCAGTTAGTGAATACAATATATCTTGATCAGTGTCAGCCCTTTCAATATTCTTACTCATCCTTCCTCTACTTACCCTTTCCCTCACTCTTCTTAATTTAGTAGGATATACATTGGATTCTGGACTGATTTTTTCTGGTGAAAATGTTATAGGGTCTGTGAAAGTCTGTGGCTTATAGCCAATGTTTACAATGAAAGAAATGGTTAAAAAAACGTATTTGAGAGTAGTGAAAATAAAGTGATTGTTTTTCTTTCCCATCCAGTTTTACAGACATGTTGGATTCTCCCTAGAATACCAAGGTTTTTTGTCCCCTAGATTAAGAAGCTCAGTGAAATTGCAAAACTACCTGGGCAAAGCCTGGGGGTCCGGTGCGGGGGGCAGAGATCATATTCCTAAGCCATTGTCATGTTTGCTAATCATTGTTGATACAAGGTATGGGCAGAGTGGTTTCATTTAATTTCTTACACTGGCTTAATAAGAATTATTGTTTAAAATTGATTAATATGCGCCCACAGCTCATGACTTACACAGCTGAATTAAATTAAAACCCTGGTTAATTAAGCAGCTGTCAGAGAGGAAAAGGGAGTCTGCATGGAGAAGAGCCTCTGGGCCACAGAGGCGGGCGACGTGGAAGTCATCACCAGCTGCCTGGGAGGTGAGCACTGGCAGCTTCTGGGAAGGACTTTGGCAGGTGGTCACAGCTGTGGGGATGTGGAGAGGATGACAGGAAAAGCACCTCAGCAGAAGGCCTCTGACTGGGCTTGCTTTTGGCTCATGTTTTTGCTCTCCTGATTGTTTTGGGTTCTTACTTCCAGCTCTCACATCAGGATGGCCAAGTACCCAATTCAAACTCCTTATAAAATGTTCCTTAGGAAGGAGCAGGAGCCAGGTGGTCCTGTGCCTGCTGCAGAAATACTGAAGTGGAAATCTATTGCTCTCAAGTTACCAAGGCAACTTGCTGACTAAGCTGATGACATCAAAGGAGATGGAGAGAGAGTCACACACTGCCTCCCTTTAGAAAACTCCAGAAGCTTATAAAACAGTGCACTGAAGCTACTGGCCTCAATACTGTAATAAAATCCACTGTTGGACTGTGCACTAATAAAGGGTCAGACAGTGCTCCAAATTCCTATATATACATATAAATATATATGTGGGTGTGTATCTACATATATATGTGTACATATAATCCATAGATACATTCATATATCTGTGTATATGCATATATGAGAATATATACAAATATGTGCATTATACTCTCATATATAATATGCTCCCCCATGCATGCACACACACACACACACACACACACACACACACATCTTTGTTGTTGGGACAGTGTTCTCATAGGTAACTCAGGCTGGCTTAGACCTTGAGATTCTTCTAAGCATTAGGATTATAGGTATATACCACCATACTTGGTTTCAATCATTATGCATTACTTATTGAATTTGAATTTTTTATTTAGTATTTAAGAAGTAGATGTTACTATTCCTATTTTGTTGATAGAGGAAAATGTATATAAATTGCCTAACTGAAGAAACAGAAACTTGAGCCTATATACTTCGGGTCAGTATGTGATGGATGGATCTTGTATTTGCATGGTAATACTCCTTTCATTAACAGCAGAAGCCTGTTTGCCTTTAAGAGCTTGTTTTTAACCTCAAATAAGTAGGTGGGATGAGCAGAGAATGAGAGGAGAGGAGTACATGTGGCTGATGAGTAGGAGGATCAAGAGTTTGTCCTTTTGGTCCTTAAACTTAATGTTGCTATGAAACTCCTGGCAAGTTGGTAAAGCCTACAGCTTCAAAAAGTGTTGTTCCTCAAACCTTAAAGAAGAGTTTCTTGAGAAGACAATCTAAAACACAAAGTCATTTGTGCTTTAGGAAACCTCCATGTTCTAAAGGCAGGTATTTAATTGATCAGTCTTTTATCATTTGCAGGATACAACATGAATTAGAGGATTTATTTATTTAATGTATCTGAGATATATTCAATAACAAGTGAGTAGTTGAATTCAGGTTGAAATTTACTTTTTAATTGTTCTCAGCTCTTCCCAAACCAGTTTTAAAATCCTAGCTTAGAAGCCAGATGTGATGAGTCATGCCTATAATCCTAACTACTTCGAAGGCAGAGATCTGGAAGATCATAGTTTGAAGCCAGTTTAGGTAAAAAGTTTATCTGACCACATCTCAACAACAAAAAAGCTCAGTGTACATGCCTGGCATCCCTGCCAAACTGGAAGTATGAATAGAAAGACTGTGGTCCAGACTGATCTGGCATAAAACTATGACCTTATTAGAAAAATAAAGCAAAAAGTATTGGTTATGTGTGGCTCAAATAGAAGAGCACCTGCCTATTAAACACAAGGCCCTGAGTTAAAACTCCATTGCCCCCTCCACAAAAATAATCCCAGAGCAGATTCAAACGGAGGCAAAACTGTCTTTACATGGCCTTTGCCATCATGGTCATTGTGATCACCATGAGATGCAGCTCTCCTGAAGGCCTGTGGGATATCTTCTTCCGAGTGTGGCTCACTGTTCTTGTGTCTTTCCAGCCAACGATTCAGTTTGTTGCCTTGGCCCTGGATCTGTTAGGTAATTGTGGCACAATCACTTATTAACCTCCTTGAATCTCAATTATCTGTGGTTTTAAAACGAGACTGGTGCTACAGAGTCTCAATGACCCCTCATGGGTCATTGGGAGAATTGCTTGGGATGATTGGGAAAAAGGCACTGTTCTATTATGACATTAGATAAATGTCCTGGGAAGGTCTAGAAAGTATTGCTCCTTGTAGAAAGAACTTCAGCGACTTTGGTCCCCTGAAAAGAGAGGTTACAGGTTGCTTTTAAATAGCCTGCCTTCTTTTTGTATTATCAGAACTCAATTAAATTGAGCTGTTCATCACTTAGCACAGGCATTTACAAATTTGCATGGTCACTTATCTTGTTAAAGTCTCTACTCTCAGACCATTGGAGCAGAAGCTTTGCTTAATACCTAATGCCTAAAGCTTTCCCTAATACCTCCAATGGCTCCTGCAAGCAAAAAGTACTGAGAAAATGCAGACGGCTATACTTCTATACAGAAAATACATGCAACACTTAACCGAGCAGAAACCATGTTCCAGAAGCTGCTCCAGGCACTCCATTTTGATCAATGTGGAGGATATTCACAGCACACCTCTGAAGCAAGGACTGTCACTTTCTCCATGCTGTAGGTGAGAAGACAAAAGCAAAGAGAGCAAAGAAGCTCACACAGGTGAGAGGCAGGTCTGAGTCGAGTACCCAGGTACAGGAATTGAGAGCCCCAAGTTTAAATTCTGGTATTTCAAGATAAGCAGAGCAGGTGAGAGAGAAGGTTGGCCTCTCCAGTTCCCTAACTTTGCCTATACTCCTGTCCCTACTGTTCTGTCTTGAACGGTATATCTTCCCATTTATATCCACCTGGAATCTGAGGATGGAAATAGAGACTATTTGAAAATAGTGTCTTTCTAGGTGTTAATAGGTAAGATGAGGTAATACTAGATTAAGGTGAACCCTAATATGGCATACGTCCTTGTAAGGGAAGTTTGGAACACACACACACACACACACACACACACACGCACGCACACACATATACACATGATGATGAGGCCTGAGAACAGATGGGAATAATGTGTCCATAAATCAGAGATGCCAAAGGTTTCCAACAACACCCCAGGAATCAGGATGGAGGCAAGGGGAAGATTCTCCCTCAAAGCCCCCACAAAGAACCAGGCTTGCAGTACCTTGGTTTGTGACTTCTGGCTTCTGGAAGTATGGAAGAATAAATTCCTGTCATCTTACATCATCCAGTTGTGATACTTTGTTATGGCTACCCTAGCAAATCAATGCACCTTCCTTATCTCTATTCTCTGCTTCCAGTGAAGTAAAGGAAAATATTGCACAGATGATCAAAAAGCTAAAAATTCAAGACATTGGAGTTGGGGGTTGGTGTTACATTAGCTCATTTCCTTTTTCTCTGATTAAACCTCATAAAACCTCAGCCCACTCAGATTAGGAAAGAGTGAGCGCATCCACAGGCCATTATCTCTTGGTGAAGTAAAACTAGTTCCAGAGAAAACAGCCTGGACAACCCTACCTTCACTCATCATCTAATCTGGCTGTGTGGTAGAACTGTCCACTTCCCTCTGCTTTTTTGGAGGGTGAGGAGGGGGCAGAGAGAGGTCATTCCCCACATAAGACTTTGAATTGGTCTCTATAAAACAAGAGAACCATTATTTTTCAACAGAAAACTATAGTTTTCCATACATAGGGCTGGAGTCTTGAATCCAATGGTTTGTCTAGTAAATCATTTTATTGAGAGCAAAGTCACTGAATTTCTTGGGATAACTGAGAATAAGCCATTTAGCTTAGAGATGGCCAAGGGGCAGGGGAAAAGAAGCATGGTCTAACGAGACAGGCCCATACTCTATTGAGAGGCTCCTTGGTTCATAGGCTTGGCCATCCATCTTCAAAGAGTTCTGCTGGCTGTGTGAGCCTTCAAGGCAACTTTTCATCCTGGATGCACCACACATTCAGAAAATGTTTCCTGAATGTTTACTCTTATTATCTATTAATTATCCTTTTGGGGGAAAAGAAAGAAATGTCCTTAGAAGCACAGTGGAAAATGTTATGCAGAAGAAAAGCTCATCAGGAGAGAAAACCTGAAAAGGGAGATAGGATTCAGAGGAACCACAGCCTTTTCTACCACCCATGTACACCCTCTCTTCCCCCTGCTTGTGAGTTTTGTGTTTAAGTCCATTTTGAGTAGATATTCAAAGGTCCTAAAGTCATCAAGCTAGTGTCTCTGAAAAACATTACCAGGCTGCTAAGCATTAGTCTCACCTATACTGAGTGCCTGAAAACAGGAAAGGTACTTAGAAACACAAAAGCTTACCAGACATACTGTTGCTGTGGACTGAATGTTTATGCTCCATCAAAATTCATGTTCTGAAGCCTAATCCTCAGTGTGATGGATAATTGGGAGGAGAACCGTTGGGAGGTGATGATTAGTGGGGCTAATGACCTTGTTGAAAAGAGGAGAATATAATCTTTCCCCCTCTCTTCTCTCTGCAGCAGAAAGAAGAAATATACCAGCAAATCAGAAAGCATCAGATGGTATCTTGATCTTGGACTTAATGGCTTCCTGAACTGTAAGAAATTAATGTTAGTTCTTTAAGCCACTCAGTCTGTGGCAGCTTGTTGTAACTCCTGTCCTCAAAGAGGTTACAATGCTAAAAACACAAGCAAAGCTAACTATATTTAGGAAAGACTTAGCAGAAGAATAAATGAGCGTTGTGGCTTCAGAGTAAGAAAAAGAGCACTTTTGGGCAGAGTGATCAAGGATGCAATATGAAATACTCAAGGTGATGTTTCTGTAGATTGAAGTGTAGCTGTGAGCGCCTATGTGCAGGAACTCATGTGTCATACGCGTGAGATCTTTGAGGCATACAACAGAGGGTATGGATGACATAGGCTATGGTGCTCTCCGGAACTGAGCCACAGGTGGCTTTGTTTCCAGAAGTTGTTGATGGCACTAGCCAACACGCGAGGAGGGGGCTCATGTCTGGCAATTCTTCTCTATCCAGTAAAAGCAGTTAAGGAGGGGTAGCAGGCTGGCAGATTCTTAGAAGAAAATGATGGAGATAATGAAATGTCTGTGTAAGTGTGAATGTCAAGTTTGCCTGGAATATGGGGGACAAAGAAAAACTAGCAGATCTGTAGCTGGGAGGAGGGTGAGTACTTAAGTATTTACTACAGCAGTCTGTAGATTCTGTATTAGTTTCTCATAGTTGTTATAACAAATTACCACACATACTGACTTAAATGACAGACATCTATTCTGTCACATTGGGGAGCTAGAAATTTGTAATTAATTTTACTTAGGGGCAAAGTCAAGGTGTCATAGAAACTTCACGAGGAAAGTCTTTTTAGCTCTTGGTGGCTGCCAACTTTCTTTTGCTTATGGGTGATTTGCTCTAATCTGCCTCAGTGGTTATTTGTCTTTTGTTTCTTCTTTTTTTTTTTTTTAACTATTGTTAAGTCGTATATATACAAAGGGGTTTCAATTCATCCTGTCAGTTTATGAGCACAATGCATCTTGATCAATGTTACCCCTTTCATCATTTTCCCATCTCTCTGAATCCCACTCATCTCCTGATTTTATCTGGTCCCAGCTTCACATATATATTGCACATAATGACTGCAATTGTCTGCCCTTCCTTTCTCCATTCATCTAATCCCACTCACCTTTACATCACCACTCTCTATCTCCCACAATACTTGTCCCAGCTTCCTAGTATTCATTTTGTTAAACTGTAAGCTAGTTTTCCATCAGTTGGTGGTAAAAATCTTCCCATCCTCTTGTGATTGCATTCAGAGCCCATTCTGCTAATTAAGGTTAGTATCTTCACTTTATCATCCTTAATCATATCCCCAAAGATCCTTAACAGTCACAGATTTCAGAGAGTTAGGGTTGCTAGCATTATGCAGTCTCTTAGGGTCTTTTAAGGCAGAGAAAGCAAAGGAAAGTGAAAGCCACTAAGCTGAGCTTGATAAAGGTACTTGAACTTGGTGGCTGGGCTGATGGAAAGCCACTGGAAACTCAACCTTCACCAAGAACAGTAGGTGGGGACCAGCCTATGTCTAGAACTATTTTTATCTTCTCTTTTTCAGCTTACTGAATAAGCCATTTCCTTTATATTCCTTATCAATCTCAAAAGCACTTATTTTTTTTTAAATGGAAAGGAAGATGCAGACAAAGAGCTCTCTTTGGTCATGAATTTGAAAGGCTTAGTAAGGAATGTAGTGTGAAACTGTCTGAAATTCCTGGCAGCGGATATGAGTCATATATTACTGCCTGACATTTACAGAACATTCTTCATGACAATTTCTAGACTTGGTTAAGGGAGAGATAGTGAATTTGTTGGATGAGTGAGTCAGTATCCAAAGGTCTTTCTGTTTGAGCAATGGGTCAAATCCAAGAAGATGAAATGCTATAGGCATACACTAAATGCCTTGTACTTGCTCCAAAAAGCCAACTGAACAAATTCTACAAGAAGCTGGAGATGCAACTGAATAGCAGCATACATAAATACTGACTGTTTATAAAGATTTTATATTTATTTTTTTTAAAGATGAGGGCTTAAAAATATGGTACCTTAAAAGCCAATGGGATCTCTGTTTGCATTAATATGACAGAAAAGGGATTTCCAAAATTGTCAAAGGAACAACAAACTAACTGGGTATAGAAATTCACTGCTTTTGGAGAAGGCTTCCCTGAACCTTAGCACTGCTTCTGCAGACCCATATGCTATCCGTCTTACATTGATTTTAAAATTGGCTTTGAGTAAAAATTACAGGGAAAGGAAATTGAGAACAAAATGGAAAATGTAAATAAACTCTAGACTTAAACTCCAAGTACACAAATAGTGGGAAGAGAGGGGGTAGATGAATGGTAGAAAAGACTATGGTTCTTGGTACCTGAGAAAAGAAACATAGGCAGAGGGTTCTGTCTCTGTGGTTTTACAAAAAAGGAGAAGCTACTTAGAAGTCCAGAAACCATTATAATACCCTGTAGGGCAAAATTAGCCTCTGTGGTGGACATTATTGAGGCACTCCTAAAACCTGAGTTGCTGACCTCTGATTAGATGTGTTGTTTTGTGCGATAACTAAAGAGCCTTATCTCTTAATCTACTTTTATGGGGCACATTGGTTGTCTTTGAAGCCAGATACATACTAACTCAATCAAACTTTTGAATCTAAGAAAAATCACTAGCTTTGAGGTGGCATGATATAGTTAATACAACACACGCCTTTCAGCAAAGATGTGTGTAAGTCAAGCTGGATATTATTTTAGATACACAAATGGAATTATTACTCATGTGGTACCTTGGGTACTGGGTTCCATTCGAGGCCCTGCATTTCAACTTTACTCTTGGAGTTTCTCAGAGGATGATGGGGAATCTGGAACTCATGAGGGAAAGAGTCTGAGGGAGGTTAACTTGAGAAGTGATACCTGGTGTTTGGTGTTTTCTAGTGGGGATGATGTTTGAAGACTTGTTATAGAGATTGAAGTTTGATTGTATTTTCTATAGCTCCTAAGGTTGAACAAGTAGTCAGAAAGTACAAGGGAGACAAATTCTAGTTTGTAGTAAGGAAGAACTTCCCAAACATCAGGCCTTCTGGAATAAACCAGGCAGTCTGATGAAACTAAGAAGTTCCAGGATATGGTCAAACAACATCCACCAATTCACAGGAAATTCCTGCCTTCAGTGGCACTAAACTAGATGCTTCTGGAAAGTACTTAGAGACCAGGTGTTCTTCATCAGTATTATTTTACAATAGGTAGCACAAATGGTGGTGAGGGAGGTGACATGTCTAGGATCTTACCACCAGGCTGGCAAGTGGGTGAGGGGCAGGGCTGGGCTGGTGAGGTTACCAGAGTTCGCAGAGATGGTGGGATGAGCTTTTGAGTGTGCAGGACCGCTCTGGTAGTGAGCTCTTACAAGGCTGCACAAGATTGCACATTATAGGCAGACATGTGAGCTCCTTAGACTTGTGAGAGAAGTTCATGAAGCTGTCCCTAACCACTCTGTTCATTCAGAGAGAGATGCTTAAGCTAAAGTGGTAGGAATGAAGCTTGTATATGAGCTTCCTGGCACTGATCCATCAAGAGAGCCCTGAAAATCCAGCCAGTCTTTTAACCCTTCCAAAGTCAGTGTTCCCAGGGGATACAAAAGATCCATCTTGTACAGGTAGTAGGACAGGGCCTCATCCTACATGCATGCAACGTGGCTGAAGAGGGGTTTAACAAATCTCCAGGGGCCACACTGCTATGGGTCCAAGTCTAAGATATAGACAAAAGACTCAGCATTACATGTGAGACCAGTGGAAAATGTTTGGGAACCATTCTCCTTGGAGAAGGAGGGAGCTGGATGAGCAAGAGAGAGAAATTAAGCTGTGATGAAGATTCACCAAGTACTCAGTTGGTCCAACAGGGAGCTCTGGAAGCTGAGGTGACCTGGCAGAATTGAGACTGTTGCACACAGGGCCTCTATCTTTGTAGGCAGGATGTCCCTAGAGAAAAGGGTGTAACCTTGGGCTTGTCCCTTTGGCAGAAGGCAATTCCTGAAGAGGGGACTTGACTGTGAGCAGTCTGCAACCAACACCCCCTGCAGTTGGGGGAGGGAGAGCATAGGTCCAGCAGGGCGGCCACCATGGTGTTGCCAATGAGAACCACTCCCTGGCTCCCGCTGTACGTCATGGCAGACTGCCAGGCAAAACATTTCCATTTCCTCTGAAGGGGAACCCTTCTGGCTTACGATGAGGTCTCCGTAGATAACTGAATACTCTAAAGCACAAACTCTATCCAGGGATGGAAGAGAATCTCAGAGAGGATCTCTGGAGGGACAAGCTTTATGCTCCTCCCCTTCTCTCACTACCCCCTTCCCTGCCTGGCCTAAGGCAGGTCCCTGTGGAAGTAGATGCTAAGGCTCTGCACATACTGCCCACTCTGGTCCCCAGGGGAGTCCCAGGGGAGCCTGCCACGGCTTTGGGAGAAGACATACTATCCGAAGGAAACACCCACGTATCAGCAAAGCCAGTTGTGTTTAGAATTATGGATTTGGGGAAATTTGGTAATTTTTCTGCCAGAAGAAGTACGTCACAGTCAGTGACCCGACACACCCAGGATCAACATCCTCTGGGAAAGAAGAAACCTGAATCAGGACAGTTTTGATTTCCTTGACAAGTGGGAGGCTTTGTGGCCAGGAAGTGGCCTCCAGGATGGCCTGTCTGTGCACATCGGCCTTCCTGCAGGCACTTGCTCAGGCCTGATGCAATCGTACAGTCCTGAATAGTCCTTCCCCGTGCAATCGTCCTCACCCTCTTCCTCAGGGTGAATTCTTGCGAGCCCAGATGGAGACCTCACCCTCTCATATCTGTGTGAACCCCCACACTGCTGAGAAGGATGATGTCCATCTCTGTGGACATCTCTCCTTTCCCTCCCGCACAGCGTGGCTACTCAGAGTTGGAGGAAACCGATTTTATTTCCTTTAAGCAAAGTGATGGGAAGACTAAGCCCAGTACTTTGCCAGTACTTTTCTATGGATGACTTACTAGAATGGAGGAGACAGAGAAGGCTGCTGTTAGCCAGGTCTACGGCTGGTTGGGGGCTGTGGCTCTCTGGAGCCTCCCTGGGAGGTCCTGGGAGAGCCTGTGTCTCATCATCTCCACTGCCAAAAACAGTCCACAAAACTCCCTCCTATGATGTTCACCCTGTGCCACAGAGCTCCGTGAGGTTGGGCTTTTAAGATTTCCATTTTACCGTCCAGCTTTAGACTATAATCCTACCTATGCTTCCCAATGAATTACAGAAGTAATTCTGAATTGTTGATTGAGATAAAGTCTCCCAAACTTTTTTGGGGGAGGGGACTGGGCTGACATCAAAACTGCGATCCTCTGTCTCTCTCTCTCTCCTGAGCAGATGGGATTACAGATGTGTGTGCATAGCATGCCTGACCCTACACATGGCTTCTCTTCTTCCCGTATTTCCCCTCACACATCATTTGATAATTCACCGTCCTTAAACTCATTGTATCTGCAAAGACTAGTTTTCCAACTAAAGTCACAGTCATGGATTCTGGGACTCAGGGCACTGGCATGGCTTTCGGGGCCCACCATTCAATCCATCACCCCCGCCCCCCTTACCAGGCATGGTGTTGGCTTCTGCAAGAAGGGCACAGGAGCAGGGCAGAGAGGAGGGGAGCCGCTGAGCTGAACTTGCCTGCTGCCCGTGCATTCTGAGGTTTGGAGTGTTTGCACATGGCAGGTGTGAGAGATGGACTTTAATGACATGGGGAACTTGTGCAGATCCTCACCCCTCCCCCACCATGGTTTTAACAGCTGTCCTGTGGGAAACACACCTGCACCTTGGCTCACGGGATTCTAGAAGCTCTGGTGCTTCCTGCGCAGCCACTCTCACACCACCCACACCCACCAGCAGGAGCAACTCCAGAGGCAGGAATCCCACTGCAATCCCAATGTGCCTTAGCCCCAGGAGTCACCTGTCAAGGCTCTAGAAAGGGTTTTCTTTTTTTATAATATTTATTTTTTATTGTCAAGACACTGTACAGAGGGGTCACAGTTACATGAGTAAGGTAATCAGTACAATTCCTATCAGGTATTGTTACCTCCTCCTTTGTTTTCCCCCTACCATCCCTTCCTTCCCCACCTTCCCAACTCCTCCATCCCACCTCCGCCCCCCCCCCCCCCCCCGGTGTAAAGTTCATTTTCAACATAGTGTCTTGTACATCCCATTGTTACAATGGCTCAACCTGTATCCTTATTTCACCTTCTTGTTATTTCTCCTCCTCTCCCCAAATTAGAAAAATGTATATACAAGATGCAGGACACCGAAATCAGATACAGTGAAAACAGAGGTTATACCATAAGGGAAGAACATACAAAAGAAATAAAAAAATCACATAGTACATTATAAGTACATTAAAAACAATATCAACAAAGATAAAACTTCTTGTGTCCCTGTCTTGGGGTTCATTTCACTTAACATCATCTTATATGTTCATATATACATAGCTTTTGACCTTATCTGCTTGTCCTAAACATATACTAGTTACTGCAGCTAAGGGAAAACATGAACCTATGTTTCTTTGGGCCTGGCTTACTTCACTTAATATAATTTTTTCCAAGTCTTTGGTAGGATTTTCTTGAAGCTCACTTCGTCCTAGCTTGTGGTAAGTAGGAAGAACCCTTCTCCTCCATGAAGGTTGGAATGCGCACTACATCAATGGCTCTAAGGAAAAACAAACAAACAAAAAACCAACCCAATCTGATCTTTGGCCTCCAAGGAGTCTTCACCTGTCTGACAGTCTGGAAATGGCAGTTGGGGGTCATGTTGCTAGCAGAGTTGATCTCCTGTTAGCTCAGCATGTCCTGCATGGATGCTGTGGGAGTTTCATTTCAGATATGGTGGGGTTGGCACCTGCCAGATTATCTGTCTCCAACTTTAGGACCTCTTCCTGAATTGCAGGATGCAAAAGTAGGCTGTATGTTTAATTATGTTCAGTAACTTAATGGGAGCTAGCTCTCATTCTGTCAAATTAGATTTACATAGCAGATAAAGAATGTGACCAATATGTGTATTTCTGCCTTGGCACTTATATAAGGTAGTCATTGAAAAGTATGAGAATAAAATACTAGAATTGGATGTTTATTCAGCTAACACATGCAACCTACAGGTACAGAGAATGGCAGGCTGGCTGTTGCGATATGAGAAGAAATGTCCCACTGATAGACATGATGGTCTCCCCATCTGCAAGGTTCCTCTGCTTCTGCTTCCATTGTCTCTGAGAATCACCATTAGAGTTGAGAAGCTCATGTTAAAGCACACAAGGAAGAGATCCCTTGTTAAGGCCTGACAGGCATGGCATGATTTCTCCCACAGGACTCAGTGTGAAGATATATTTAAATGCCATCTACTTTCCAGCCCCTCAGGCCGACTTCAGGTGAGTTTCATGCCTTCATCATCTTCAGCAAGGATGACTGAGATGGCCACCTAACTGACCTGCTTTAGTGCCATCTGACACCATCACAAGCTTAGCTTTTGTCATTTTCTCCAGTCTCTGAATGAAGCAGAGTCCTATTCTGATGGTTCAATGGAAGAAGACTTAAAGAATAAAAAATTTGTAGAAGTGGAGTCAGGATCAATGGCTCTGACAGAGACTATGCACACAGAGACCAGCACATCTAGATTTAAAGGAAAAGAGCAAAGTGGGGCCCTGCAGCTACAGAAGAGAGTGCAGCCAGTGAGGACCATGCTTGGCCTGTGAGGTGAATGCTTTTGTGTTCTTGTCACATCCTCCAGCTCCCTTCGAATTTTCAGGTGCATCTACGGTCTCACACGGACAGGTTGGCACCGCCAGGGAGGCCTTTTTGGTTTATTCCCAAGGGCTGCAACTGCTTGATTTGCTTAGAAATGCAGCCAGAAATAGTGGGAGAGGCAGTTCCCTTGTGAGCCCCCTGGAAGCAGTGGGTGGGGTAACTACATGCTTATTGCCCACCCTTTGGTTGGAAATTCCACCAGGCATTCTGTATGTTTCTCAGGTGTCCCCAGGAGGCAAAGTATAGCAATAGGACTGTGTCCTCAGATAAGTAATCCCAAAGTCTTATAGGAAGTAGTTTTCAGGCTGCATCTGCCCTGAGCTGACTATTTGATCAAACAGCAATTTGCACCATTTTGAGTGCTAAGGAGCTCTGAGGTAGAATGTTTCTGCATTTTGTTTGTACAACAATACAACCATCACACATCTAGCCCAACACACGAGGCCCAGACTAATGGATGATGTACTTGTGTAAATAAAATACTACTATCAATGAACTTATCAAGTTAAATGAGAGCACATGGACACATGGACAAATCCAACCTGTCTCAGAAAAACAAAAACAAAAACAAGCCAAGAGCTTACCAAACCAACAGAGAAGTAAATTATGTAATTCCTTCACCTGGATCGCACTTACCACAGGGTATGGTGACCACCTGGTGTATGTGCCATATTAACAGGCAATAGACTCTGAGTCTATCCCAGGTGCACAATCCACTCTAATTGTCATTTGTTCAGACTCCAGCACGCCTGTAACCAGCGCTGTACCTTGAGCCAGGTCTGCACTTGGACAAACCTGTGAAAACAATTCTATCACTGGGTTCCTTAGATTATTACCTAACCACCTGCAGTGGCTCTCTTGGCATCCATTCTGCATCTCTAAGAACTCTCTAGTCTTGCCTTCAGTAAGGTCCCTTTGAGTGCCCGAAACACTGAAAATCTTTCATAGCCATCTTGTAACACATTCGCACACATATAAGTAGCATTTGTAAAGTATATTTGTGATCTAAAAATTGATATTAATTATTATTATTAATTAAGATCGGAATAAAAGTACTTGTGGTTATTAATGGCCACAAATACCAAGTGAAATCAGTAGTACCTGGTGAATTTAAATAGATGAAAACTGATGTCGATTACAAGTTTATCATTATTCATTGTGGAGAGACAAGTATGGACATCTATCCTCCTGACATAGCTTGATCATGACACCAATTCTAGCTGCTCCTAGCAGGAATATCAATGGTATACTCAACCTGCAATCTTCTTGTCTCCTCCTCCTCCTTGATTACCAGCAGGTGCCACCATCTTGGCTTTCTTAACTTTTTCTTCTCCTCCTGTCTGACTTGCTCACTCCCCTCCGTTTTAGTATCATCTTCCATATAAGTCTCTGGGACCCGAGTCCTTGCCTCAGGCTCTGTTTACTTGGGAACCCATCAAGGTTTTGGATTGTCACAGAATACTGGTGCTGGACCAGGGAGGGGTAGAGAAAGCAATGTCCATGATCTCTTCTCCTCTAGCTCTGAAAACTCATACTTGTGCCTTTTATTGGCTCAATCGAATCCAAAGGCAACCCTGCAGAGCACAGTTTTAGGGGGTCAGATGCCAAGGGCAGAACAGAGTATAGGAATAAAATCTGGGGGGAAGGGAAGGGATAGTAGGATAAAAACAAAGGAGAGGGTAACAATATTCAACAAGAAATGTTGTCATTGCCTTACTCACGTAACTGTAACCCCTCTGTACAGCATCTTTACAACAAAATAAAAACAATCTGGTAGGATAAGTAGAGGATAATCAGTGGATTTTTTAAAAAAAAACACACCAACACATCAATCTACTTTTTTTCTTTTTAAAAGTAATGTCTGGCTTACATGCCCAGGCTAGCCATGAACTCATGACCCTTTTACCTCAAGCTCATGAGGGCTGTGATTACAGGTATGAACTACCATAACTGACTCAATCAATCCTCTAATAATGATCGTGATAATAACAGTAATGTGAGTGAGTGGCATGTGTAAGGCCTCATGTGCTATTACAGATTTTACAGTGAAGAGGTCATTTTGTGTATGCAGCAGCCACTGACAGTAAAAGGGTATTGGAACCATAGGGCTGAGATTTTGTATCCTGATGTGTACAATGATGTCGGTGATAAAGTCTGTCTCCAAGGGTTGATATGGCGGTCCGTAGAGATTGAAGCTGAAGTTCTCTGGAGATTCAGAAGCTCTCTACAGCTTTCACATGGTTGTAGTTAGTATTGCTGCAGGCAGGTACCTAGGATGTAGATCTGTCCTGGAAGCTGAGTCCCTCAGGGAGTCAGTGTCTCCGGTTCATAAAATATGTCAAGCCAGGAGCAATAGATGACAAAGGATTCCCTCCAAGGTGCTATTCTTTGTTTTGCTTTCAGCACTCTATATTTATTAATTTTTATTTTAAAATTAAAGGTGAGAGAAAATCGAGGTGTTTTTTTAAATAGTACATCATGAAAGTATTCCATGTCCTTTGTTTTCCTGAAATAGCAAAGTGCCCATTCAGATTTGTGCACTTGATGATACACAGTTGCTGTGAGCAGGCATTCGCATAGAACGCTGCACCCACTTTCCTCAGTGTTGATTTGAGGGCACAGGGAATGGTTCCTAGATACCTTTAAGAGGCACACTCTCACTTAGGCCACCAAGAACTCAGCTTAGCATGTGAATGCTTCTTCCCCTCCTTGTATGACCTTGTATTAGCCAGGACAAATTGAAAATTTTGCCACAGTAGTCATTTGGTTCATTTCCTGTATCTTCATTTGATTTTGAGAAACTGAGCACACAGAGAGGATTACAAAAGTCACTCTCGGCCTTATATATAGTGGATAACATGCTGGGTCAGAAGCCAGCTCTTGTGCTTCATCATCTAGCTGCTCCTGCTGCCATTCCTCATCCAACTGACTGCATTCTGCTGTCACCACAAGGCCTTCTATGACCAATGATTCCTGGTATGGGCTGAATTGTTCCCTCCTCTCTCATGTTGAAGTGCTCACTGTATATGGACAGCAGGCCTTGATAGAGATAATGAAGTTGAAATGAAGTCATGACAGTAGGCCCTAATTCAATATGATTGGTGTTCCCAGAAGAGGACAAAGGAAGGACACACTCAAGCATAGTTTAAAGACTGTGAGGACAGTGAGGTAGCCATCTATAAGCATAGGAGAGAGGCCTCAGAAGATACTGACCTTGCCAGAACTTTTTTCTTGGACTGCTAGATTCCCAAATCATGAGAAAAATGAATTCCTGTAATTTAAGCCAACCCAATGTTTATTACGATACTCTTAGAAAAGAATACAGTTCCTTATAAAAATTAATTGAGATGCCCAGTGCTGTTGGCCCATACCTATAATCCTAGCTACTTAGGGGGTTGAGACCTGAAGGATAGCAGTTTGAAGCCTGCCTAGATAGAAAAGTCTTTAAGACTCTAGTTAACCATCAAAATGCTGTACTGGAGGCCTGGCTCAAGTGGTAAAGTACCAGCTATGACCAAGAAACTCAATAAGAACACAAGGCCCTGTTACAGGTGCACGTGCACACACAAACAATTAAAATTAAAACAATCTTCAGTTATTTCTCTGTTATATTCACTAACCCCACTCAGAGATCTAATAAGTCAAATAAAAATGACATGCTTCTTTTATTTCACAAAAGTTTCTTCTATGTGTGAAATGGTATAAGGTTGTACACAGGTAATAAGAATTTGGTATAGTACATTTTTAAAATTTTGGGCATGGTGAGTCAAATCTATAATTCTAACTATCTGAGAGGTAGAAAGGAGGAGGTGGAATTATTATTTGGGATCAGTCTGGACCAGAAAATTAAAAAGTGTTATGAGACTCCATCTCAACCAATGGCTCAGTGAAGTGGTGCATGCCTGTTATCTCAGCAACTCTAGGAAGCATGAATAGGAGAATTGCAGTCCACACTGACCTGGGCAATAAGCAAGACCAAAGGCTGGGGGAGGGACTTAAAGGGTAGAATGTCTGCCTTGAAGGCAACAGACTCTGAGTTCAAACCCTAGTACTGCCCCCATCCCCCAAAATCCAATAAGAAGGAAGGAAAGTAGCAACCAATAATTTGCTCATTCTCAACTCTAGATTCTTTGATTGGTGTAGACAACCATTTATCTCTCTAGTGAGAAACACCACTTTATTAATTAGCTTGGAGGAAGCCAGACAAAGGAATAATTACTTTCTGCTTTCTGAGAGTGTCAGCCATGCTAATAATATTCCAGAATCTTTTCTGATTGTCCTAACCAACCCTGACTTATTTAAGAATAAATTCAAAAATGTCTTGTCCAAAGAAGCAAAGAAGGCAAGTATGCTGTTGCTAGCTTAGAGAGAGAAAGATAAAGTTGATGGGGAAATCCTTTTTCTCAGGAATAGGAAGTTCCTGGGTGAACATCCAAACACACAGTGCCTATAACCACCACTATTTCATAATCAGAGCTTTCGTAATTCAGAATTTCCATGTTTGTAATGTATCTAGTCTGCATCCCATTCATTATTGGCAGGTGAAAACAGTCCAGAGACTGGAAGGAGGAAGGGCAATTTCAGATTTATGACTACTGATTACCAGAGCCCTATTTATAGAAAACACTGGAAGTAGGGATGACATCATTGAGCTGGTAGCATGAAGAGTTTACAGAATCCTCAAAATGCTCTTGAGCCAAGAAGGAAAAGAAAAAAAAATCAGTTCATCTCACAAGCAATCACTACTTCACCATTTCTACTGTCATCTCCTTTCTTCTCTCTCTTCTCTTCTCTTGGTTTGTAGAAAGGAAGTGGGCAGAGATCCAAAAGAGGATGCCTAACTATTTTTTTTGGTCAGTCATGGAGTTTGAACTCTGGGCCTAGGCACTGTCTCTCAACTCTTCACCTCAAGGCTAGCACTCTACCACTTGAGCCATAGCACTACTTCTGGGAGTTTGTTGGAGATAAGTCTCAGGGGCTTTCCTCCCCAGGATGGCTTTTCTCCCCAGGATGGCTTTTAACTGCGATCCTCAGATCTCAGCCTCCTGAGTAGCTAGGATTACAGGTGTGAGCCACCCAGCTTGGGTGCCTACATTTGAACTAGATCTGAAGTACTGGATTCACATAGCCTTGGCTGGTGGTTAATGAGCTTTTGGTGTTTATTGACCCAAACTAACAGGACCCAGAGGAATGCGGTAAAGGGAGGGAAGGAAGATGTCAGGGATAGTCTGTGGTTAATTGCAGACCAGAGGCCCTCTCTCACATCAGAGCACTGGCAGCCATGATGGCTGGGAGGTAGAATCTCTCTCTGGTAGTACTCCTGAGGCTACTTAGGCCTTCCATGTAGGAGGTACCCAAAAGAAGACATGTAACTTTTGAATTCGATCTGAAGTAACTCGAAGAAGCATGAATGGTGCTTTATGCCCATGGTGGCCTGGGCATAAAGCAAGACCTTATCTCCAAAATAAGAAACCCCAAAAAGGCTGGTGGCATTGACTTGAATGATAGAATGTTTGCCTTGTGGGCAACAGACTCTGAGTTCAAACCTTAGTACTGCTCCCACTCCTAAAAACTCCAATAGGAAGAAAGGAAAGTAATAACCAATAATGGAGTTCTTAAGCCCAGTCTTTTGATTTCTGCTGCTATTGATCTGTTGGGAGCAAAGCATTGGTCCCAGTAAAATACAGCCACCAAGGTATACAGACATGTGGACAGGGTACTCATGAATAGAATGGGTGATCCACAGAATGGCCTGTTCTTGTCTTTTCTATTTCTCCCCTCAACCCGCCTTCTTTTGCCCTGGGTTTTGCTTGCCTTGGGCCCAGAGGCTCTGTATTTGCCTATCATTCCACACAGAGCACTGCACTTCCAACTTGCAAGACTCAGGGAGACATTACATGTGTCTGAGCCCTAACTTTATAACCTGTAGACGGAGATAACCACATTGTGATAGTTAAAGCTTAAGGGAAAATTAAGATGATGTATAGTTGACCCTCTATACTTACAGATCTGAAAAGGTGGTTTTGACCTACATTATCTAAGTAAATTATCCAACAAAATCCAAGGGGAAAAGAAACACCTACATTGAGCATGTACAGAGACTTTTTCATATTTTTGAAGCCATACCATATAAAATAACCATTCATATAATGTTAGATATTACACATGATTTTAAAGTGTATAGAAAGACATGTTTAGTTTCCATGCAGTACCTCACTATTTTATTTATTTTATTTATTTATTTTTTAGGTCTTGTCATGGCGCCTGAACTCTGGGCCTGTGCACTGTCCCTCAGCTCTTCAGCTCAAGGCAAGCACTCTACCACTGAGCCACCTTCCCAGCCTCATACCTCACCATTTTTTAGAAGGAGCTTGAACATCTACAGATTTTGGTATCATCTGGGGAGGAGTGAAAGTGGAGTCCCAGAACTGCCCCAGCACAGATGAGCATTCTCAAATGCCTGTCAACTAAAACGTGCTGTAGATATTTACGTATTTGTCTTTACATGTTTGCTGGTACTATAACTGATGATCACAGACTGGGGAATTTATAATAAATAAAAAGAAGGGCATACATAGTTCACAGATCTGGAGGCTAAGATGTTCAAAAGCCCAGTGCTGGTATCTGGTAAGGGCTCCCTAACTGCTTCATAGCAAGGCACAGAACCTCTCATTGTGAGACAGAGCAGAGGTGCTAGCATAGATCTCTTCTTATGAAGACACTAATTTGGCCACGGGCCCCACCCTCATAATCTCATCTAGTCCTTGCCAGAGGCTACATCCCCAAATACAAATAATGTATGAATTTAGGGCTTAAATTTCCAATACATTAACTTTTGAGGGGCCATATTTAAATCTCTTCATATTTAATCTATGAAGTCTATTAGTATTAGACATAATTTCTCATTCAATCTCTTTAGTATTAGACATAAATTTCTCATTAAATCAATGTAATTTCTAGCCATGCTAGCCCTTAGGATTTAATTTTACATCCAGAGCTTATGAAATCTCTCAGGTAGGGGCCATGTGCCTTAGAATGGGAGAACACTACGATACCATTGCTCAGGAATTAAAGCTTTGGGAATAAATGCTTCCCAGTATAATGTTAGGGGAAAGTGTTACTTGAGGGTGGTGAAGAGAGGATGATTACTAAGAAAATGCCCTCAGTCATGAAGATGAGTTGGTTGCACTGGTCTATTAAGTTCAATAGGCTTCTATTTCTCTGGGATCTCAAGCTGTTAGCAAGCTAAACTGTACCATCTTGAGTCTGCTCAACACAGTTTCTTAGGAAGATCTGATGAGAGAACCTACTAATGCCTTCTGAAATGAGGAGAACCTCTAAAAATTTCTACTGGTAATGATAATAATAGTAATAGTAGCCGGGCACTGGTGGCTCATGCCTATAATCCTAGCTATTCAGGAGGCTGCGATATGAGGATCACAGTTCAAAGCCAGCCTGGTCAGGAGAGTCTATGAGACTGTTATCTCCAATTAATCTCAGAAAAAGCTGGAAGTGGTGCTGTTGCTCAAGTGCTAACCTTGAGCAAAAAGGGCTCAGGGACAGTTCCCAGGCCCAGAGTTCAAGCCCTAGGACTGGCAAAAAAAGCTAAAAATAATAATAGATTGAAAAAATTATACTGGGGTTAAACACAAAGCTTGGTCTACCAGGTTTTGCACTTGCTGTTTTTACTGGTTTATTAGATTTCTGAAGTCATAGCAAGCTGAAAGCTAGCCCATGGTATGAGCTACTTCAATCATGTTTGAGCACCAGAGCATTTTGGTGATGGCAGAAAGGTTGAAGAAGAAAAAAAAAAGCACTATGGCCATAGTTTTCTTATACTAGTGTGTTCTCAGAACATGCTTTTCTAGTGAACTGGAGGCCAAAGTCACTCTTGTTCCCTGTTGGTACACACTCCCTCAGTGGAGGAGCTGAGATTTCCATCAATCAACTTGCCAAGCCCATTCTCCTTCCAGAATAAGATCTACCCCTCCAATGGACGTGTTTGTGTATCTCACAAATATGGGGTGAAGGGTGTGGCCGTGCCACCATCCCAGTCACAAGCCCAAAATCTGAGCATCCATCTCCTTGGGAAAATGTTCTCTTACTCCGTTGTATACTTCTTCTAACTCAGAGAAAGCCGAAAAGGATCTGGGTGGAGGCGGGTGCCATAAACATCACTACCTTTGCGGCTAAAGATTTATTATGTAACCACAATGTGCTGGGCATATAAATAGACTTGACCTTTGCCCTTCAGAAATCCAGAGTAAATACACAAGATTTATGGCCTGAGTGTTTGATATCAGATGAGATGCTTTCAGACCATCCACATTCCAAGGTTCAAGTAAGCGGTGTTGAAAAATGTGACCTTCAAGGAAGTTTGGTGGAAGGATGGTGAGTAATCTCTGCGGTTATCTCTGAGCTCTTTAATCTTTGCTAACTGTGGAAAATAAGGAAAGTTACTTGATTGTTCTGTATTCAGTTTCCTCTCTTGCCAAATAATAATAGTTGCCTCAAAGAATTAGTAGGAAGAGCAAAATAATGTGTGCCAATGGCAGGCACACAGTAGGTACTACATAAATGAAAACTTTGGCTATAAAAAATATCTCCTGAATCTCCAAGCTCTACCCCTGCTACTTAAGGGCTTTCCGTAGTTCCAGCACCTAATTACTTTCACCAGCTATTGTGGCCCATAGGTTATGGGCATTTCTTCTTTAGATTTTGTTTGTTTTCCACTATGAAAGCTACTTTATTGGCTCACTTTTTTTTTCTTGATCTCTGACTCAGGGACTTCAAAATTAAAATTCTTGCCAATGATCTGAATAGACACCCATGTCGTTGCACTGTTTTTTTTTTAAAAATTTTATTGTGAAAATACTGTACAGAGGGGTTACAATCACACGAGCAAGGTAATGAGTACATTTTTTAATCAGGCATTGTTGCCTCCTCCTTTGTTTTTCCTCTACCATCCCTGCCCTCCCATCTCCACAACTACATAACTACATTTCCCCACCCCCCAAATTGTAAAGTTTGTTTTTCAACATAGTATCTTGTACATCTCATTGTTGCAATGGGTCAACCTGTATCCCTGTTTAATAAACAATTTGTTTTTTCCCTACTGTTCCCCAAATTATACCATCAAATACAGTGAAAACAGGGGTTATACCGTGGGGGAGGGACATACAAAGCAATAAAACAATCACATGGTACTTATAAATACATTAGAAACATAGCAAGAAAGAAAAAACCACTTGGGACCTATGTTTCTTTGGGCCTGGCTTACTTCACTTAATATAATTTTTTCCAAGTCTTTCCATTTCCTAACAAATGGGCAATGTCATTCTTTCTGATGGAGGCATAGAATTCCATTGTGTATATATACCACATTTTCTTGATCCATTCATCTACTGAGAGGCATCTGGGTTGATTCCATATCTTAGCTAATGCTGCAATAAACATACTTGTGCTGATAGCTTTAGTATGGTCTTGTTTGTGATCATTCGGGTAAATGCCCAAAAGTGGAATTATTGGGTCATAGGGGAGCTCTATGTGGAGTCATTTGAGGACCCTCCATACTACTTTCCAAAGTGGCTGAACAAGTTTACACTCCCACCAACAATGCAGTAAGGTTCCCTTCTGGCCACATCCCCTCCAGCATCTGTTGTTATTAGAGTTCTTGGTTATAGCCATTCTAACTGGGGTGAGGTGGTATCTCAGTGTTGTTTTGACTTGCATTTCTTTTATGGCTAGAGAGGTTGAGCATTTCTTCGTGTGTCTATTGGCCATTCTTATTTCCTCTTCAGAGAAGTTTCTCTTTAAGTCTTTAGCCCACTTATTTATTGGGCAGTTGTTTCTTTGAGGATTTGTTCTTGGGGATTTATTTTTTTGAGTTCCAGGTATATTTTAGATATGAGACCCTTGTCTGTTGTATGGCTAGTGAAGATCTTCTCCCAATCTGTGAGCTTTCTATTGATCTTGCTAGCTATGTCCTTTGTCATGGAGAAGCTCTGCAGTTTCATACAATCCCATTTGTCCAGCCTTTCTTTGATTTGTTGTGTTTCTGGGTCTCTATTAAGAAAATTTCAGCCTGCCAAGGAGACGTAGGGTTTCTCCTATTCCATCCTGTAATGTTTTCAGAGTGTCTGCTTTGACTCTGAGGTCTTTGATCCACTTGGAGTTGATTCTGGTGCAAGGTGATATATAAAGATCTAGCTTTAGTTTTCTACAAGTGATTAATTTTGCCAGCACCATTTACTGAAGAGGCTGTCTTTCTTCCATTCTATTGAACTCTGGGCTTGGGTGCTGTCACTGCGTTCTTCAGCTCAAGGCTAGTGCTCTACCACTTGAGTTGCAGCACCACTTCCGGTTTTCTAGTGATTTTAATTGGAGATAAGTGTCTCACGGACTTTCCTGCCTGGGCTGGCTTTGAACCGCGATCCTCAGATCTCAGCCTCCTGAGTAGCTAGGATTACAGGCTTGAGACACCGGCACCCGGTTTTCCATTCTATTTTTTTAGCTCCCTTATCGAAGATTAGGGGACTATAGTCTGGGGGTTCATTTCTGGGTTTTCACTTCTATTCCATTGGTCCTCAGGTCTTTTCTTGTGCCAGGTCTGTTCTTGGCTTTGTAGTAGAGTTTGAAATTTGGTATTGATATTCCTCCAGCACTGTTCTTTCTGTTAAGGATCATTTTTGCTATTCAGGGTCTTTTATTGTTCCATATGAATTTTTGGATTGCCTCTTCAATTTCCTTGAAGAATGAGGTTGGAATATTGATAGGTATTGTATTGAATTTGTAGATAGTATTTGGGAAGTATTGCCATTTTCACAATGTTGATCTTTCCAATCTAGGAACATGGGAGGTTTTCTACTTTCTAAGTTCTGTTTTGATTTCCTTTTTCAGGTTTTTAAAGTTTTCATCATAGAGATCTTTCACTTCTTTGGTTAAGTTAATTCCTAAGTATTTTATTTTTTGTGTGGCTATTACGAATGGAGTTGCTTTCCTGATTTTAGCCACGCTCTTCTCATTGTTGGCATACAGAAAAGCCGTTGATTTTTGAGGGTTAATTTTATACCCCGCTACTTTGCCAAAGTTTTGAATCAGCTCGAGTAATTTGGGAGTGGAGTCCATGGGCTTCTTTAAATACAAGATCATGTCATCTGCAAAGAGGGAGAGTTTTACTTCATCTTTCCCTATTTGGATCTCCTTTATGTTTGCATCTTGTCTTATTGCTGTAGCTAGGCATTCTAATACTAAATTGAAGAGAAGTGGAGAGAGTGGACATTCTTGTCTCATTCCTGAGTTTAGAGGAAATGGCTTTAGTTTTTCACCATTAAGTATAATGCTGGCTGTAGGTTTGTCATATACAGCCTTTATTGTATTGAGGAATGTTCCATGGATTCCTAATTTTTCCAGAGCCTTTATCATAAAGGGGTGTTGGACCTTGTCAAAAGCTTTTTATACATCTCTTAAGATAACCATGTGGTTCTTATCCTTGCTCTTGTTGATGCGATCAATTATATTAATTGATTTGTGTATATTGAACCAGCGTTGCATCCCTGAAATGAATCCTGTTTGATTATGGTGTATGATTTTTTTGGATGAATTGTTGAAGTTGATTGGCCAAAATTTTGTTGAGAAGTTTTGCATCAATGTTCATCAAAGAAATGGGTCTATAGTTCTCTTTCTTTGATGAGTCCTTGCCTGGTTTTGGGATGAGGTTATGATGGCTTCATAGAAAGAGTTCAGAAGTGAACTTTCTCTTTCAATTTCATTGAAGAGTTGGAGGAGTATTGGTGTGAGCTCTGCTTTGAAGACCTTGTTGAATTCCGCTGTAAATCCATCTGGTCCTGGGCTTTTCTTAGATGGGAGGTCTCTTATTGATGTTTCTATTTCAATGCTTGATATGGGCCTGTTAAGTTTGCTTAACTCATCTTGGTTTAGTTTTGGCATGTCAGTATTTGCTAGGAAATCATCCATTTCTTCCAGGTTCTCAAACTTATTAGCATAAAGTTTTGGGAAGTATTCCTTTATAATGTTCTGGATCTTGGTTGTTTCTGTGGTGATGTTTCCATTCTCATCTCTGAGTTTGTTTATTTGGGTGTGTTCTCTTCTTTTTCTGATAAGATTTGCTAAGGGTCTGTTAATTTTGTTAATTTTTTCAAAGAACCAACTCTATGTTTTGTTGATTTTTTCTGTTTTTTTTAATTCTAATTCGTTTAATTCTATTTAATTTTAATTATTTCTTTCCATCTACTGGATTAGGGTTTAGTTTGCTGCTCTTTTTCAAGGAGGTTCAGATGTCTCGTTAAATTGCTGGTTTCAAATCTCTCTGATTCGTTGATGTAGGAACTCAGAGCTATAAACTTGCCTCTAAGTACTGCCTTTGCTGTGTCCCAGAGGAGCTGGTAATTTGTGTGTTCATTTTTGTTGAATATCATGAACATTTGAATTTCCTTTCTAATCTCTTCCATGACCCACTGGTGAGTCAACAGTGCGTTGTTCAGTTTCCATGTGTTATAGGACTTTCTTTGGCAGCTTTTGGTGTTGAGTTCTAATGTGCACCTGTGTTTTGTCTAAATAAACCTTTGTGACCTAGTGCCAGCCAGTTTTGCAGAGGTTCTCTCGCCCATATTCATGCAGGAACAGCAAGTCCTCAAAGAGCACATCCTACATGGCCATCAGAGTGTGGTCTAGTAAAATCAGCTTTAATAACTACCTGCTGGAACCTTATGCGAAAATAGATTATAAAAGTAAAATCCTGTATGTAAGAATACTGTAGAGAGTGATGAAACTCATTAAAAATTATTTAAGCTAATGTCATGGCTCAAATAGTATAGAGCCTGCCTAGCAGATGTGAAGCTGAGTTCAAACCAGAGTACCACCCCTCAAAAACTGTTTAAAACTGGAAGATGGTTTAGTGGTAGAGTGCTTGCCTAGCATGCACGAAGCCCTGGGTTCAATTCCTCAGTACCACAAACACAGATAAAGCCAGAAGTGGAGCTGTGGTTCAAGTGGTAGTGTGCTAATCTTGAGCAAAAGAGGCTCAAGGACAGCACCTGGGCCCTGAGTACAAGCCCCAGGACTGGCAAAATAAAAAAACCAAAAAACCAAAAAACCAAAAAAACACTGTTTAAAAGGAGAAGAAATAATAAGGTGAATTCCAAATATGTTATCTGTATGTATAAAAACATATGAAAAAACGTGAAGCTGGGTTGTATGATTAATATAATAATTTAAAAATATCCAAAAATATGACTACTTCAGCATCAATGTTGGAATCAAGCTGCCACTATGATGAAATTAGGTGGTCGGTCCTTTGCAGCATGGTAACTGGGTTGTGAGAGCTGAGCCCTCACGACACCCTTATGAAGGAAGCCCCAGAAAACTGCTTTGTCTCTCTCTTTCCTGTGATGATACAGGGAAAAAAACCTTATCCAACCCAGAAAGATCAGAGTCAGTATCTGTGATCTACCTGGTAACTATGACCTTTAGCAGAAACCAAATCTGCCAGTGTTTTGATCTTGGTTTTTCTAGCCTCCAGAACTTAGAGAAATAAATTTCTGCTATTTATGACATAGGTGTCTATCAAAAAATACATACATAAAAAGTTGTGTGTGGTGGCTCACTCCTGTGATTCTAGCTATTCTGGAGGCAGAGGCAAGAGTATTGTGAGTTTGAGGCAGGTCTAGGCAAAGTTAGATCTTATCTCAAAAATACAAAGTGAAACAAAAAAACCCTAAAGGTCTGGGAGCATGGCTCAAGAGGTAGAATGCTTGCCTTGCAGGTCACAAGGCCCTGAGTTTAATCACTGGTACAGGAAGAAAAAGGAAAGAAGCAAGGAAGGAAAGAAGGAAGGAAGGAAGGAAAGAAGGAAGGAAGGAAGGGAAAGGAAAGAAAAAAGATACATAAGAAAGAAAGCTAAAACAAAATAAAAAACAAGTAAATTCACACTTAATAGAAAAATTCTGTATATATATATATATATATATACACACACACACACACACACACACACACATATTTTGTCAGTTGTAGAGCTTGAACTCAGGGCCTAGACACTGTCCCTGAGCTCTTTGGCTCAAGGCTAGCACTCTACCACTTCAATCCACAGCTCTACTTTTAGTTTCTGAGTGATTAAATGGAGATAAGAATTTCATGGGGACTTTTCTGCCCAGGCTGGCTTTGAACCGGGACCCTCAGATCTCAGCCTCCTGAGTAGCTAGGATTACATACAGGAATGAACCACCAGTGACTGGCTGTTTATTCATTTTTAAACCACATATTTATATGAGCCCACACTTGATTCATACACTTCAACTACCAAACATGTTGTAACAGACTTAACTGAGAGTTTAGCTGCATTTTTTTATTAAGTCAATTATTAAAGAGATTTTCAAAATGTAGAATATAATTTTTCTTTTCACCTAATTTTCCTTTTGCCTTAGAAAAGAGTTATGTTTCAGAAATATGTGTTGTGTATGTTTCAGAAATATTTAAGTTTATTATTTTATCTTAAAATGGTTTTTATAAGTATTTAAAATTTCATGTTTTAGTTTCTAATTAAATCTATCTATCATCTATCTATCTATCTATCTATCTATCTATCTATCTATCTATCTATCTATCTATCTATCTATCTATCTATCTATCTATCTATCTCCCCCACACATAAATGAAGTCCTCTGGAGTCTCAAAAATTCTTAACAGCATTAAATTGAGTATGGTGGCATATGCCTCTAAACCTAGTACTCAGGAGGCTGAGGTAGCAAGATCACAAGTTTGAGGACAACCCTAGATACATAGTGAGAACATGTCTCAAAACAAAAAGTATAAAGAAATTTAGAGACCAAGAAGTGAGAATGATGGGCATAGAATGAAAATCTCACTAGCTTTGACAAAACTGCCCAATCATCTAATTGGAGAAAGCAATGCCTCTTTGGATTCTTTTTTACCTTTCCAGTTTGTCCTTGATACTGTCTTAACTCTGTTTTAAAATATTTTGGAAAATTCAAAGTAAGTCCCAGCTTCACGCAAGGCAGAATCCTCTCTGACTACATTTGGGAGAGCTGTAAAGGAAACTCATAATCCACACCCATTGTTGGCAGAAACGAATGGAGTTTCCTATATTACTAGTATCATATATATTAGTAGCCAAGGAAAAGATCAGAGTTCAAAATTTGAGGTACTCTTTTCACTGAATGTATATCATTTTCATGATATCTTAAAGTTGAAAAAACTTGTAAGTAAGATTGTATATATAACTTTTATTATCTTCATAAACTTAATTGACATTTGAAAGTGCTTGTTTCAGTGACATATATTTAAACTTTTTGTGATTTATTGTTGTTATCAATACTATATTGCTGAACATTGTTATGGTTAATTTTATATATCAACTTGGCTCGGCTAAGGGAAGCCCAGATAGCTGGTTTAACATTATTTCTGGGTGAGGTTGTTCAGGAAATTCTGGGAAAGATTAGCATTTAAGTCAGTAGAATAAGTAAAGAGAGTGTGTTCTCACCATCAAGAGTAGAGCCATTCCAATATTTTGTGGAGGCAAACAGAAAAAAAATATGTTAGAAGAGGGGGGATTTGCTTTTTGTCTTCTTGAGGTGAAACATGTGTGTCTTCTTTTACCTCAGAACATCAGTTCCCAGCTCTCCGGTCTTTAGACTCAGACTTGGGATGATACCATCAACTCTCCTGGTTTTAGTTGTTTTAGCTTTGATTACGGCTGCGCCACTAACTTTCTTGAGCTTCAGTTTGCAGATGGAAGGTTCTGGGATTCTTAAACCTTCATAGTTATGTAAGCAGATCCTTCATAATCAATCTTTTCCTACATATCTGTATATATGCTATTGTTGTTGTTTCTCTGGAGAACACTGTCTAAAACAGTCATTCCCAATATGAAACACTCATTAGATGATTTATTCAGAATAGGTTCCTAGAAATGGGATTACTGTATCAACAAGAATTACCAAATGGAGTTGATTAATTTACATTTATATAAGTTGAAAAATGATTTGTTTTTATTATGGCCAAAGGACATTGATAGCATGGAAAATTGGAGACCCAAATAGAGCTTTTCAGTGTGCCAAGTGAGCTCCTTAACATATTTGGAGAATATGTTTGGAGATTAAGTTTTGCTTTCTGAATCTTTCTGTCTAACTCTCCTTGCCATCCACCCTACTTTACTTTTCTAGATTTGGGTGATGAGAGGTTTCTGTGTAAAGTTGGATCTGAAGATATGTATCTGTCAAGAAGTGATAGAAACCAACTCCTGGCTAATTTTAACAGAAAGGAAGGTATCGAAACATTGAGTCATTCACTGAATGTCAAGGAGCTCCAGAGAGCTAGGACTAGGATAAAGCTTCCAAATCACAGTGGAACAGGCCCTAAGAAGACATCCCAGCCCGCAGCACTTTGTCATGATGGTCTCTGACATTTGCTATTGCTGCTGACTCCATACATACCAGGGTGGATGCTGGCTGACCCTCCAGCTGAAGTGTTATTCAGCACAGAAGAAAGGCTGAGCCTTGCTGTTATCCTCATTTGAGCTATAAGGGAGGGTAAGAAAGTGATACCCCAGTACTGGGAGGGGTTTCTGCTTCCTATAGGAAGAGGAAGCCCACTAGTTTAAAACCAGTTCAGATGCTGAACTGCCATAAAAGAAGAACACATACTTACATGGTAGGCAGTAAAACTGATGATCAAGCTCCTGGGAATCTAGGATCTTTCTAGGGGGTAAGAAACAGATTTGTCTTTCTGTTAAGCTACAGGGCATGAACCAGGTCTGATTCATCATTTGCTAGTGCTCAGGACAGATACTAAGATTTTCTTAAGTGAATGAATGAGTTGAGTGTTGAATGAATGGTTAAGTACTCCTGCCACCGGGAGGGGAATATAAATAGTGGGCTGAGGACACCCATTGCCTCCATGTTTTTTCTTTTTTTTAACCTTCTCTTCCATCCATATTTTGGAGGAAGTTGTCTGGACCATACTGCTTGTTTTCTTAGCTACCCCCAAAGTGTAGAGTATTAGTTCTACATGCATTAGCTCACAAGATGAAAAGCAATACTTTCAGATTAAAAAAAAAAAGCAAGAAGACTGAAAAATCTAGAACATCTGATAGAAACTTGAAATGTTTTGTTTGTTTGTTTTTTACAAAGTTCTAGTATTCAGACCAAGAGGGAGTTGTACCATGAAAGCAAAGCAAAAGACATTCTGGACTTATTATCCTTTCAATCCCCACTTTCTAACCATCTATGACTGTATGTTCTTTAAAAATAGGATAATTTTAAAGTTGAAGAATTCATTTTCTGGGTTCAGAGAACAGGAGAGAGAGGTTTGAGTGAGTCACTGAGCCTGATTTATTTTGTTTTGCCAAGTCAGATTTCCACGATTGGAAAGGGGAGAAGCAGAAACAAGATGATGCCATTTGTTGGCACTGCCGAAGAAGGACTGTTGAGGTGTTACCACGTCCCGCCTCACCTCTTGTCAAGTGTTGAAAAGCATGTGTTGAGAGAGAAGCTTTGGAATAATTGCTGGCAAAGCACCTGGATGTCAGCACTTATGCTCCAGGACCCAGAGGACTATTCTCTTTAAAGATATCCTATTCTATATTGGTTTTCCCCTTCCTAAATAGGTTCCTTCTAGCTGTCCATATCACGAACACAAATTGCAGTTCATTCACACATCTGAGTTGCCATATGCTAACTTATACCAGTTCTTAGAATTCAAAATAAAAGCATGGAAGGAAAACCACACGTCTTTTTGGCTCACTTCTATATCCCCCAAAGTGTCACCCAGCAGAGCTGTTTAGGACTGAGAACAGCTTGTCTACATGTCTCTCACACATATGGAGCTGACATTCACCAGGGGAGTGACATGCTTGTCTTACTCTACAGATAAACGAACTGGTCTCTCTTCCCCAGATTTTAAAAATAATTAGCTATTTGATTCCAGCCACCTCAGCCACTTTTGAGGCATGGCACAAAATACTCTCTTCACCAATGTATTTTTTGAGTCACCACCAATGTCACTGCTCCTGGAAGCTGGCAAATAAATTGGACCCTTTTGTTTTGTTTTGTTTGTTTGTTTTGCCAGTCCTGGGGTTTGAACTCAGGGCCTAGACACTGTCCCTGAGCCTCTTTTGTTCAAGGCTAGCATTCTACCACTTGAGCCACGGTGCCACTTCTGGCTATTTTTGTGTCTTATGTGGTACTGAGGACTCGAACCCAGGGCTTTATGTATACTAGGCAAGCACTCTACCACTAAGCCACATTCCCATCCTGAATTGTATCTTTTTTGGCTGATGAAAATGTAGACATTTAGGGCTTGGACTCAATGTCCAAGGAGGAACAAAGTTGGACAAGCTCCCTACATCCCTTCTAGCCCTAATTTCCTTATATTCCCTAGAGGTGCTAGCACATCACCCCAGTCATGAGAGCATGCAATAAGTATTAACAACTGCTCATGTTGACAGGGCTGGATATATCTAAACACAGGATAACAATGGAAAACATTTGCTGAGGTTTTACCATGTGACTGGCTCCATGGTAATCAGCACCCAAAACGTATGATCTCAGGCAACGCTCATGGCATTACCCCGAAGAAGGTTTGATTGAAACTTTTAAGTTAGAGGTGGAGAAATTGAGGTACCAGTTGGATTAAGTTCTTGTTCATGCAGCCAATAAGGAACAGAGCAGCAATAGAACCATGGCTTATAGCAAGCTTATAGCAAGATGGCAAACCTTAGTACCTGCCGTGTACAAGTCTAAGGATTTTCTTTCATGAAGAGTCCATTTCTATGAGTTTCTTTTTTCAGGTAAGGGGTAGGTTTATTCATCGTTCTGGCTGGCACCAGGCCATGTTGGCCCTCCACGGCTGGGAAAGGCCTGGGAAAGAGGTGGGAAAGAGCTGAAAAGAGCTAGAAAAGAGAAGAAAGAGCTGGGAAAGAGAGGTGGGAAAGAGAGAGCTGGGAAAGAAAGCATCTGGGCCTGGGCGAGGCCTTATCTAGGGTATGGGTGGAGAAAGGTGTGGCCACATCAAATTCAGAAGTGACCTCAGTGGATGCAGATGTTACCTCTTCCAGGTATGCATCTCTTCCAGGTATGCCAGTTGCCTAGGTAACGAAGGTACTGGGTGGAGACTTTGCTGCGAGGAGGGTGGAGTCTGCTCATCATCCAGGAACGGACCTTACATTCTAGCCTTTTAATAATCATGAAATAGGGTGTGGATTCTCTCTGGCTACTTCCTGCTGACAAGGGGCGTTGACATTAGGGGTAAAAGGCTGGAATTTGGTCCCCTCCTGAGAAGGCAGTGAGCAGCAGCTGTCCCTTGGTGGCATGAGTCCTTAGATGAAGTCTGGAGAAGTCTCATGAGGCATTGAGGGGCTGGAAAAAAAATACTAGAGAGCAAATAAATGGCAAGAGGAAGGACTTGGGACTGAAAAAGGTTGGTAGAAATGTCCCTAGCTACTTCTGACATCTGGTGACTAGGTAGAGAAGTCAGGTAACAAAGGCACGGATATAAATTCCTGTCCAGTTAATAGGTAGGCAGGTATGGACACTAGATGGGCAGGCTTTTTACTTCTATTGACCTCCTGGCTCTGGTTAATTTTGAAAGGGCAGACACAAAGTAGCTGATGTGACATCATCTCCTCTTACTCCTCCCCATGTTCCCTTGTTCTCCAGACTGGCTGTGTCTGGGTGCTCGTTGCTGGGATGGCTTGTTCCAGTTGGTATTCAAGGAGGTTTGAACTCAAGGCCTGGGCGCTATCCCTGAGCACTTCTGCTCAAGGCTACTGCTCTACCACTTTGAGTTATAGTATCACTTGCAGTGTTTGGTGGTTAGAGATAAGAATCTTGAGCCATGCTTCCAGCCTGGCTCTTTGCAGGTTAGTTGGGAGATGGAGTCTTAGGGATTTTTCAGCCCGGGTTGGCTTTGAACTGAAATCTTTGCCACAAAAGCCCTTTATTATTTCCAATTAAAGCAACAAGGAGATCAAATAGAATAAGTAGAGCTTACCTGTTCCTTATCAAGAATTGACTAGCAAATATTCTGCAATGACAAAACTCATTAGATGTGATGAGAATTTTAGCACAGGTATGCCCAGTATTTTAGAACCACGTAGTCAGTAGTAGAATACACAACACAAAACAAAAAAGGCAAAACTCACAACCTAAAATTTTGACAACAATGTTTAGACATCTTTGCTAACAAAGCACATCAGATGGTTGGGCCTCAGTTACCAGGGCCTGTGAAAAGAGCAACTTGTTAGCAAAGCACCTTAGAATAGATGGATGGAGTAGTAAGCTTGGTGGAAGGGTAAGGGCCAGATGGGGCAAAACCCTTAACCCACCATGTGGCCAAGATGGCGAATTTCTGAAAAAAATGCAAAGAAACCCTGAACAAATAGATCAAGCCTACATTGGCTAGCCTTTGAGAGGGAATGTAGAGGGGGGTCCTGGGACCCAGCCTGCGTCGCACTCTTCAGAGCACAAGCCAAAATGTTGTAGAAAAGAGAAAGGTAGAGATAGAGAAAGTTGGACATGACAGGCAGAGAGAGAACAAAGAGAGCCTGAAAGTAAACAGACTTCTGACCATTTACCATTGCAGTGGCAAAAACTGTGTACATCTGAGAATGGCATAAAATTAGGCGCTCTGGCTTTCCAGGGAGCTCAGGAGGCATTTCAAAGGGGTTTCACCACTCGGGTGTGATTCGCAGCACCCCATTAAATGTGTAGGAGAGTCAGTCTGGTGAGTGAAGGAGTGCTGACCACGCAGAAGCGTCCCGACTTCCCCCAGAGCCCTCTAGAGAGAAATGGCCAAGCCCCCAAAACCAAGTGTCCTCAGCTTCAGAGGTGACCAGCCTTTCAGCTAAAGGCCGTAAGAGCTCTCTGGCATGGCGCCACGTCTGCACAGAGACTGAGCAACAGAGAGCCGTAGAGAGTAGTTTCCCACTCACCAGAGTAGAGAAGTGGTGTGGACATGGATGTGAAGGCCAGCAATGGTACCGATGCGCTGTGTCTGCAGCAGACAGACAGGTTTGCAAAAGACCATCAGAACTGTGGGTATTCCTCAGAGCAAAAAGGGAAAAACAAAAAAAGAAAAAGAGGAAAGAAAACAGAGAGGAATCCCACCTATCCTGACTTTAAGCCCTTTATCCGAGTCACGGCACCATTTATGTTAGGTTTTTAAAAAGAGGTAGGCGAGTAAGAACAGCACCACGCACGTGGTATTCAGGTAAGGGGTAGGTTTATCCATCATTCTGGCTGGCACCAGGCCATGTTGGCCCTCCACACAGCTGGGAAAGGCCTGGGAAAGACCTGGGAAAGAGGTGGGAAAGAGTTGAGAAAGAGCTAGAAAAAAGCTAGAAAAGAGAAGAAAGAGCTGGGAAAGAGAGGTGGGAAAGACAGAACTGGGAAAGAGCTTCTATGAGTTTTTACACTAGTATGAGGAAACCACTAATACAAGCCTACCTTTTATGCATGAGAAAAATCAAAGCACAGAGATGTCAAGGAACTTGTTCAAAGCCAGATAGCCTGTAAGTGGCAGAGCTAAGATCTGAACCAGATCTTCAGAATGTGTTGGTCGCCACATGGGCCCTGGGGAGTACTTCCCTAGAGGATGCTAAAGGTTCACCTCTTCACCAAGGTGGGGAAGGAGAAGGCAGCTTCTTTTGGGGGTGTTATTCTGGTCAGATTCAGTGCACAATGGTTCTGTGTGGATGTCTTCCCTGTTACCATGCACAGGTAGCTCTCATGTTGGTCTAAATGGCCAACTCACTCCCTGTGTATTTCTGAGAAAATGTGGTTTGCCTTTAGAAGTACTTCCATAGGAGAGGACCATGGGCTAAGGACCCTAGGGTGTTGAAGGTACCAGAACATGCCATGCTAGTATGAGTCCTTGGCTATGGATCATTTTTACCTGAAAATCACTGAGAAATGGCAGACCCAAGAAGAACCGTAAAAACAGTGTGCAAGTCTTTATGGAAAGGAAATTTACATTTTTCACAAAGAATATCTACATAAGATGTGCATTTTGCTTTCCTACTGGGGAGAGTTGGACTTGTATTTCTTATCAATGGAGACAACACCAGCTTCAGACTCGCTGTACAACAAGCCCTTACAACTCACTATTCTGTTCCTGATTACTTTACCATTGCTCTTATTCCTTCCATGGAAAGTCTAACACCTTCTCCTTTACTTGGCCCAAGTTGTTACAAAAAACTCTGAGGTTTCAAAGCCAGAGTTTCAACCATCTCTGATTGCTCACCATGGGTGGTCTTTTGCCAACTTCATTTCTAGGATCCTCACCAGAGAACTGAAGATAAGTAGAGGAACAGATTTTTCTCCTTTCCCTACAGTGGGGAGAACAGACAGGTCCCTGGAGACCAAAGTACCCAGAGTGTCTTTTAGTTGATGGGCTGCGAGTCTTCGGGTAATGGTGACTGCCCTGCTCAGAACCAACCAATCCCGACCCCCTTGATGCTTACACTACACTCTTTGACAGTGACAGGGTGCATGATTTGCGGAGTCAAGCAGAGCCTCCCAGACATGTTCCTGGATAGGGATGATGGGAAAAGAGGTTCGTTTTGTTTTTGGGTGGTTAGAGCTGTGAGTGGTGGTCTAGGGGTGCAGGGGCATGCTGTCTGTCCTGTGGGAGGAACGTTGATGCTGACAGCAGAAAGGTGATGGAGAGAGTCCTGGAGGCCTCGGGGCCTAAGCCTCCAGGAACTTCCCTAGTCATTTCCCTGTCCTTCTTAGTGTTTGAGGCAAAAATGTGTCCTTTCTTTGAGTTTTTGGAGTAGCGTTTGTTACTCACAACTGACCAGAAACTATCTGAGAGAATTTAATTGCCAACCTCTGCAAGATTTCGATGGTCTTGAATTCGGAACTTTTCCTTTTTGTAGGGGAGGCTGTACTGGAGTATGAACTCTGGTCCTCAGTCTCGCTAGGCCAGGTCCTCTAACCACAGAGCCATACTTCCAGTTCTGTTTTCTGCTAGTAATTTTTTTGGTTAAAGTCTTGCTTCTTGCAAGCAGGATCCACCTATGCTAGCCTTCCTAGTAGCTAACAATAGACACATGCCATCTTCTCCAGCTTTTCATTGAGAAGGAGATCTCAAGAACGTCTGCCCTGGCTGGTGTTGAACCAGGATACCAACAATCTCAGCCTCCCAAGTAGATCAGATTATAGGTGAAAAGCCCTGATGTCCCTTTCTGTGGCTCTTTCTAGTACAACACTTTTCAATGAGGTACACTGAGGCCTTACACTCAAGACAAGAGGTATTTGTGGATGCCTGGGTTGTTTTTTTTTTCAGTTACTAGTGTATTTGTTGTTAAGACCATGTACTAGTCAGCTTTTCATTACTACAAGAAAACACACAAGGCAGAAGAGGTTTGTTCAGGTTTCAGTTGTAGCAACTGAAGTTCTACACAGCATGACTCAGTCCCCAGAGAGGGCCCACCAAAGTGCATTATATCATGTGAGGAGCATGTGTGGGTGGCTGTTCTCTGTCCCATTCCTTATTAAAGTCTCTGGGATTTAACCATAGGGGTGGGGTGTACTGTAATGATCTCATCTAAATTGAATCACTTTCTGAAGATACCTCATCTTAACGCCAAACCCAGATTGAAAGTTTACCCATGGATCTCATTAAAATATGACTTGAGAGCTGGATTTGGCTCATGCATGGAATCCTAACTACTCAGAAGGCTGAGCTTTGAAGATCATGGTTCAAAGACAACCTGGGCAGGAACGTCTGTGAGACTTTTATCTCCAATTAAGCACCCAAAAGCCAGAAGTGAAGCTGTGGCTCAAGTGATAGAGTACTAGCCTTGAGCAAAAAAAGCTCAAGGTTAGTGCCCAAGCCCTGAGTTCAAGCCCCAAGACCCCTCAACCCCCACCCCACCCCCAATATGACTTGAGGATGAAGTCCTACAGAAAGCAGAGGTGGGAACACAGAATTGGAAACATCACAGGTAGCCAGATCAAAGTGTCACAAACTACATTACTTTGACCACAAATGATTACTGCTCTCTGTCTGGAGGCGCTAAAGGAAATGGCTCTGTGGCTGTCTCCCAGCCTCTTGGTTTTTAGGCAATCTGGTATTTCTTGGAGAACATCCATTCTCCCTGTGTGTATCTACTCTACATTTCCTCCATTTTACAGAGACACTCCTCATATTGGATGATAGCTCATTCTTAGGACCTCGTCTGAATTAATAACATGTGCCATGACCCTATTTCCAAAGGAGGCCACATTCAGAGCTCATCCTAACTTTAACATACAGACTTCAGGGAATAGGATTCAGCCCAGGACAATTGGGAATCAAGCAGGAACCCTGAAGAACAGGAGCTGCCTTGTGTCACCCACCTGGTGGTAGCTTTAGGCAGGAGAAACACAGAAGGTTCAGATCCTGAATTCTAATTCCAAGTTACCTTAGTGACCTTGGGCAAGCCATCTCATCTTTGTGGGTCTGAAAGATGATCAGAGTCGGCTAGATTGGTGCTTTTCCAAAGATGGTCCACAGAGCGCCCAGGCTAGTCTTGGTTGGGGGTGGGGATGGGGGATGTTGGGAGTGAGTTGGAAGATCACTGGTGCCACCATTACCTCACACTTGTTTCAGCTATTGCTTCGTGCCACTGGGCCAAGTGCTCCACTCTGGTGGAGGGAAGTATGCTGCCACTGATGCTGCTGACATCGTCACTGCACAAATGGAATGAAACAGATTGGGTTTTCATTGGCTTTCAGTTCTGTGCAAATATTGCTCCCATTATTTCCTGATCCTGGGCAGACCGTTCAGATGGAATGATACCTCTGCCCCTCTATTGACCTCTATTGACCCCGACTGAATGCACCCTATTGACCCCAACTGACCCCTGCTTTTGCATGCAGCTCTCTCAAGTGACAAACTATCCCCTCCCTTCCTCCCTTCCTTCCTTCCTGGTCTCTGCATTGTTGAGCATCTGGCAACAGCAGCACCCTGACTCTGCCAAGATGTTTGGAAAACCACAGTGAATTCTTCCTGCTACCATTTCAAGTTCCTTCTGTTTATAGTTTAGGAGCACCTGAGCCCAGGCTCACCATCAAAAGAAAAGGCTCTCCTTCCTTAGTGTGCTCTTCTCAGTCAGGTGCTTATTCAGTATTTCCTTATCATCATCATCATCATCATCATCATCATCATCACCACCACCACCACCTGGAGATGATATTGGAGAGATGCAAATTGCATACTGTCCATTCTGTTATGTGGAGCTGGCCCTGTTACAGCGTGGTCAGATGGTTCTCAGATGATTTTAAATCCTTTTCAAACATTTAATTATGACCACATGGATGCAGGTTCAGAATGAGGGTAGATTGATTCTTTTCTTTCCTTGAACTGAGATTGAAAAGCTAGTTTTTTCTGTTTTTACATATTTTTATACAAGGAAACTATTCCCTAAAATGTTACAAACTGGTAAAAAATAAACAAAAAGACATTCACCAAACAACAAAAAGCACTGCAAACACTCCTCCTCCTCCTCTTGATCTTCTTCTTCTTCTTCTTCTTCTTCTTCTTCTTCTTCTTTTCCTCCTCCTCCTCCTCCTCCTCCTCCTCCTCCTCCTCCTCCTTCTCCTCCTTCTCCTCCTTCTTCTCCTTTTTCTCCTTCTCCTCCTCTTCTTCTTTTTTCCTTAAAGGAGCTAGGACACAAAGTTATAATTCAGGAATTTGCTTTGTTTTGTTTTGCCTGGTCTGATTGAACAGCAGCTTTTCTGGAGTTCATCACAATTTCTCAGTTATTTCCCTCACTGTACCCCCCAAACTTTACTTTGGTTTCTAAACTATCCATAATTACATTTCACTGTTTTATCTTGTAAGAGTTGCTTTATACATTCACTTTCTTAAGAGGCAGAAGGTAAAAGCAAGTACATATTTTTTTTCATAGGGAATGATTTTGAAAAAAAATCTACTGGAGATCTCCCCCCTCCCTCTTTCCCTCCCTCCCCTTTCTTCTTTCTTTTGTTTGGTGGTCCTGCAGTTTTGAATTGCAAGACAGGCACATTACCACTTAAGCTATGATCTTAGTCCTTTTCTGCTTTAGTTTTCAGTTAGGATCTTGCCTTTTTGCCTGGTGCTATGGACTATGATTCTTGCATTTATGCCTCCTTGAAGCTGGGATTAGAAGCACAAACCGTAGTGTCTGACTGGTTGGTTAAGATGGAATCTTACTACATTTTGCCTGGGCTGTTGAATGTAGTCCTCCTGATTTCCGCTTTTAGAGAAATGGAATTACAGTGATATGCCGCCACACCAGATTTCTGGCTATATCACCAGGATAAAGATTAAGTAGTACCATTGAATGATTTTACATGAGTCATTTATATAGCTAATTATAAAAAGCTACGTTCACCTTAAAAAATGAAATAGGTGTCTAAAACAAAAACAAACAAACAAACAAGAAAATGGAGCCTGTAGGATCCAAAGCCATTGTTACTTTCTTTCTGCCTATAATAATGCTACCCCTGTATTCTGACAGTGGTATCCCAGCTAACTTGCCCATTGATTGATACCTGTACTGGATACATTACATTGATGCTGGATAAATTACATATGGCTGTATTCTGCAGACTAGTGAGGGTCCCCTAGACTCATCAAATTACACAATTAACTTTGGTTTTGATAAAGGCTAATGTTTATGCATATACTTGGTTATTATGGGTCACTAAAAGATGGATAGAGAATTTTATTGAAAAAAAATCAGTCTGAATTTAGGTATTTGAAAGAATATTTGTAAGAGTTTCATTTAGGAGCCTCTCTCCTTTTCATTTGAGACCCCAACTTTCCAGGAGTAGGGGATACAACCCATTCTTAATGCCTGGCATTAAGCTTTTGTGCTTGAAAAAAAATGGTGAGAACCTTCCTCTCTTTATCTTATTCTGCATATTGGAAGCTTAGGATAGTGCTTGAGCCTTTGAGCTAAAACCTCCTACCTCCTTTCACATGTCCTAGAGTTCCTGTCCATAGACTTCCTTCACTGTCTCCTTGAGCACCATTCCCTCCCATCATTTCTCTACCAATATTCCTCCTCCTGGAGGAATATATCAGAGGACCTCTCACATGTATCTGCTTCCAGTCTTAGGCTGTGATTCCCAGGAGCTGAATGTGACTGTGTATCCCTCTCTCTCCATCAGGACAACATACAGAAGGCTTCTTTTTTTTTTTTGTCGGTCGTGGGGCTTGAACTCTGGGCCTGGGCGTTGTCCCTCAGCTCTTCAGCTCAAGGCGAGCGCTCTACCACTTGAGCTACAGTGCCACTTCCGGTTTTCTGGTGGTTTATTGGAGATAGGAGTCTCACGGTCTCTCCTGCCCGGGCTGGCTTTGAACAGCGATCCTCAGATCTCAGCCTCCTGAGTAGCTAGGATTACAGGCGTGAGCCACCAGCGCCCGGCTCAGAAGGCTTCTTTAAAGATCTAATGAATGAATAAATGATTGAGTGACTGAGGAAAATATCCTTTAATATTAACTATTGAAAATGGGTTGAACTTACCTGGATCATTCAGTGCTCACCAATACTTTCCTGGCTGTCATTGAGTCCAGAAACAGAGTTGACTATCAGATGTCTGCAAATGAATTTTAATTTCCAAGTCCTGTGGCAGGCTTTACTACTACTACTAAGTAATGCTAAATTTCCCATTTTGATCTTTTTTTAAGTGGTGTTAGATTTTAACTCAAGGCTTTATAGTCACTAAGCAGACACTTGAGTCATACTCCCAGCCCTGTTTTGCTATGGTTACATTTGTGATAATATGTTGTTGTTGTTGCCCAGGGCCTGCTGGAACTGAAATCCTCCCACTTACGTGTTCTACATAGCTGGGATGACAAGTATGCACAGCTATGTTTATGTTGCTGTTGAGATGGGATCTTGCTAACTTTCTGCCTTGCCACTCTCAAACTGTAATCCTACAAATTTCCATCTCCCAAGTAGCTGGGATTAGAGGTGTCAGTCCCTGTGGCCAGTTTCATCTGATTCACAGTTCCTTCATGTTAAATATATTCATACTGTGCGCAGACATCTATTAGAAACTTTTATTTTTGCTATGTAACACCACTACTTTGTGCCTACAAAACTGCCTTTTCTCCTTCCTCATTTTCCACCTTTCTATTTTCTGTTTCTGTGATTCTGACTACGACTTAGGTACTCTTGAGGAGTGAAATCATGTAGTATCTGTCCATTGTGCCTAGTTTATTTTGCTTAGTGTGATATTCTTGTGGTTCATCCGTATTGCAGCATGTGTTAGAACTGTCTTGTTTTTTAAGGCTTAACAATGTCACCTTGCTTGGAAGGACTGCATTTTCTTTATCCACTCAACGGACCCTGCACATGTGGTCACTTCTGCTTCATGGCTATTCTAAACAATGCTGTCATTTTGATGGATGTGAGAGTATCTCTTTATTGTTCTGTTTTGAAGCGAGAGATCTCTTTTTTTTTTTTTTTTTTTTTTGGTACTGGGGATGGAACCAGGACGTTGTACTTGCTAGGCAAGCACTTTGCCACTGTGCTACATCCCAGCCCTTATCATTCTGTTTTGAATGAAGTCTTCGGGTATGTTTCCAGAAGTGAGTATTACACAGAGTCACGTGATCCTAGTTCTGATTTTCTAAGATGCCTCTGTACTGTTTTCTAGAATGGCTATTTTACTTTTCTGATCAGGTCATACAAATGGCCCATTGTAAACTGATGGGGCTGGCATGCTATGTTGCCATTGGATCATAGCTAAATGTCTTGATCTCTTTGTGCTACTGTAACATAGTACCTGGGGCTTGATAATTCACAGAGAATAGGGATCTGTTGCTCACAGTTCTGGAAAATGAAATCCCAGATCAATTTTGCAGTTTTGATGACTGCAGAAGGCGCAGTCTCTGCTCCCAGGATGCCATTTCAGCATTGTGTCTTCACATAGCAGGTGAGGCAGGACCAAATTTGCTGCTCAAGGCCTTTTCTACTGCATGGTTCTGAACAAGGAACTGATCATTTTATGGCCTAGAAACTCCTGGAATGCCCACCTCTTAAGACATTAAGAAGTAGCATTGGGGTCCAATTTTAGCATGAATTTTGGAGGGATACACACCTTTAAACCACAGCACTGAAAACACCATACGTTTATTTTCTAATAGATCTGGAAGGCTAGACGTTCAAGACCAGGGTGTCAGTAGGTTTAGTTTCTCCAGATGCCTTTCCTTAGCTTGCAGATAGTTGCTTTCTGTGTTCTCACCTGCCTTCTTCTCTGTGAGGCATATCTCCGGGTCATTCTGTCCTTTATAAGAGCATCGGTCATGGGAGCCCTGCATCCCAAAGGCCTCAGTTCAACTTAATCAACTTAATCACCCTTCAGAGGCCCTATCACTAAATGAGATCTCTTGGGTGGAGACCTGCCATATGATGTCAAGTAACCTATAGCCTTAGTCATCTCTTCAAAGGCTCTGTCTCCAAACATGGTTACAATTCTGAGTGACTGGTAGTTGGGACTTCAACATGAACTTAGGGTTACAAATCAGTGTACCACAGGCTCTGACACAAGCCATCCAGTTTATTATCAATATCATAAAAGTCCCCTTTTCAAAATAAATAGAAGAGCTACTGGACTTTGGAATCAGCCTGAGGCCTATAGAGGAACTCTTCTGAGAGTTCATAATTCATATGTTGAAATTCATTAGTATGAAGTCTCAGAAACCTCCAAGGAGAGCCAGGGTACAAGCTGGCCACAGTATCAGGAAGAGTGGATGGTGGTGGGGAAGAATCCAAAATGCACAGACCAAAATCCACACAATCACTGGAGAGCTATGTATTGTCTTCTAGAGCAACCGCTGGCAAACATTCTTTTCATAAAAACAAAAACAAAAAGCACCCCAAAGCCCCAAACAACCAGATGGCAAATGTTTTCATCTATGTCACCCTTACGGTCTCCATTGTTACTGCTTGCAAACAGCACCTCGGAGCTAGGAATTAGCTATGAGTGAGGCCTACACAGTTAGGTGTGGCTGCATTCCACTAGAAAGGTATACAAATACAAGTGGCTGACCTGGGCTAGAGGGACACTTTCCTGAGGTATGTGATTTGACTTAGATTCTGAGCCTGACATTTGAGTTGTTTCACATCTGTGTAAGTGATAGATAAATGATAACAATGCAGAATAATCCTTGCCTCTAGAGATCTTAATTTTTTAGTCTTGAGAAGCTCACTGGCTCTCTTCCTCCACTTTGGAAGAAACCATCTTGCATGAATTTGTATATATATATATATATATATATATATATATCCTAATCCAAATGCTTGTTCTTTGGATATCATTTCTTCACCTATAATAAGTTAAATTCAACATGTGCTCATTTTATATTTTTATATAATATATACATAGGAATCCTGATTTTTAATTTTTTTAAAGAAAGAATTCTTTAACAAAGTAAATATATTGTGACATTGTCAACATTGAGTTACTGCAACAAAATGCCCGGGACAATATGAAAAAATAAAGGATTATTTTGGCTCACAGTTTTGGAGGCCTCCATCTGCGGGCAGGTGTATCTGCTGCTTTGGGACTGTGAAGAAATGGGAAGCAGGTGGTGAAACAGGCTGCCCATCTAATCCTGGCTGACAAGCAAAATAGAGACGTCTTCAAGAGTCCATCCCCAATGACCTCAAACTTCCCACTAGCCTCCACCTGTTGAAGGTTCTACCACCTTCCAGTAGTTTTGAGAACTAAGCCTTTAACATATGGCCTTTGGGGAAAATTCTAGATGCAAACTATACCAATGTCTACTCTTCGAGTTTTATGGCTCCAAAGAAGATGGAAAGCCCTTGCTTTTCTATCTGTATAGAAAAACATTACCACAAACTTTGTTGTTGTTGTTGTTGTTGGTTGTAGGGATTGAACTCTGGGCCTGGGTACTGGCCCTGAGCTCTTCAGCTCAAGGCAAGCACTCTACCACTTGAGCACCACTTCTGGTTTTCTGGTGGTTAATTGGAGTTAAGAGTTGTGGCTTTGAATCATGATCCTCAGATCTTAGCCTCCTGAGTAGCTAGGTTTACATACATGTGCCACTGGAGCCCTGCACCACAAACTTTCTAATTTGCTTATTGTTTAGCTAAAGATTGATTTAACTTACCTAAAGAAATGTGCCTGTTCTTTCCATGGGAGTTTTTGGTTAACTCCTTTCTTTCCTTTACTACTTTAGATACACAAACCCCAAACTCTAACCACCCTCTTTGAGTTCTTCATCTTGGCACATTCCTGTGTGTGTTTGTTGAACGTAGAAAAACAAAACAGAAGCATTTCCTTCTGTTAATTTCTTGTTGACATAATTTGCAGATCCCAGACACTACTGAATAGTAGGGGAGAAGATAGGAGTTTCGAGTTTCTTTGCCTACTCAGAGCATAGAGAAATCTCCTTGCTGAATGTCTGAATGGAGTTTGTAGAAAAGGAAATGATGAGAGAATTCAATCAAATTTTAGACTTAAGGCACCTGAGAGTAATTTACAGCTTGTAATGACTCAGTCTTCCTAAACTTCGTTCTCTGCCTATCACTATTTTTTTCCTCTGTCTTTATCCTAGACTTTTACACTCAACCCAATCACATCTCCTGAAAGCAGTCAGAAAGCAAAGAAATAAACGTTGTGGGGTGGAAAGAGCTTGTAATCCTAGCAATCCAGAGGCTCATTTGAGTTGGAGACCAACCTTTTCCCCAAAAAGAAAGAAAGAATTAAGAAAGAGAGGAAGGAAGAAGACAAAACAAAACAATAAAGTAAGACTAAGAAATGGATCCAGCATTCTACTTTGTCCAGTGACCCACATTAGCTTCTCCTCTGGCTTTCCTGTTGAGTTTAATGTCTGCTTCTCTTTGGACTTTTCAGGACCTAAAGCAGTTCCATGCCAACCAGGAGACGAGTATTTATTCTCTCATTCTTTTTCTCTTTCTAATATCCCAGATTCTCCTTGGGTTATTAGCATTAGATCAAAATCTCTCAAACCCTATCCAATCATCAAGAATTATTTCAAGAACTTTGCTTTCATGAATGATTTACATATATTTCTTTCCTTCCTTGATCTTTCTGTTGTTGACTGCCTATCAGATCTGAAGATAGTAACATGGCTCAGATGATTGTCCTTTGATTTCTTTTTAAAATTTAATTTAATTTAATTTAATTTTTATTTTTTGTGAACATACTGTATCCTCCTTGATTTCTTTCTGTCTCATACATTACTATTTGTCCCTCAACTTACACTTCAAGAGAGGAATCATTTAATGTCATTCTATTGTATTTCCTGGAACTTAGCATAGTGCTGAGAACCTAATAGGCCTTCAATTAATAACACTTATTTGAGTCAATTTAAATGGAGTTATGTGAATTTAATATATAATTTACTTAAAAAATTAAAATCGCACAAGCTGTTGTGCTCAAGACTGCCATATTGTTTTAACAAACTCTTCCATGATCTTTGCTCAGAGAGGAGTAAGGATATATGAAAAAGAAAAGAGGCTGTGCTACAACAATGTGATTCTTGTTGTTGGCAATGACTGAAAATCAGAATGTTCACTCAATACACATTCTGGAATTCCAGACCTACACATTTTGGCCAGGTTTCAGAATGTTTACTCTACTAATGGGCACTTGAAACATGCGTGGCTTTTTTCTTTTGTTTATTCATTGTCTTAGAGTGGAATTTTCTTCTTTCTCCCACCAGAAGCTCTGTATTGTTTCAACCCCTGCATATACTCACATGATTCTATGTAATCAGGAAGCTCTAGTTTGTCCTGAACTTTAACTACATGCTCCTATAGAACTAGCTCCTTCTGGACCATCTCCTTCTCTGACAGGGAAAGTAGAAAGGCCAAGGAGGGGAGCAATGGTGTGAATGTAAAAAGCAAGAGATGCAGTTTATCATGAGCTCCAGGTTTCAGAATGAAATGTGGGGCCCACTTTGACTTTATCCCAAGGATCCTTAAACTGGTCCAGGAATCAGGGGCCTCACTGATGATTTCATATTGAAACCATGCAAAACTCATGAGCTGGGAGATGAAAAACTTGGATGAGAAAAAACAATGGCTTCAAGTGAATTGCAGTAAGTCTGTGGTAGATTATTCTAAACCTGAACAGGGAACAGCAGACAAAACCAGGCTGCTGGAATTTAGAGGCTTTCTTGCAGGAACTTGTAATAAAAATGCAACTGCTGAGTTTCACTCAAGCTCTGAAAGGACTCTCAGGGAAACTGTCGAGCCAACTTGAAAGCCAAGGAACGTGCTTTGTTTGCATTTGGCTCTCTCTGAATTTCAGTGAGTGTCCTTCTCAGTACTTAATGTGGATAACAAAGTCCAGACTTTCTCTGTTGTCCTTTCTGGCCTCTCTACAAACCTAGTGATCTAGCATCAAATGGCCCTCACTGAGCCGTGCATCACTGTCTTGACATACATTGGTCTTTTCCTTTGTCTGAGAGCAGGCCTTCAAGAGTGGCTACACACGTTCCAGTTTTTCTAAGCTCAGGCTAGGCTACAGTGGTGTTGAGATTGGCCTTCTGACAGTGTTTACAAACTACATCCATCCAAGTCAAGCAGACAGAGAAGAGCAGAGCTGTTGGTCTGAAAAGAGAGTCAGAAAGAAAGTGCTTCAACCAGTTTGAGTTATTATAATAAAATGCCAAAAAACTAAATAGCTTAAACAACTGAAATCTATTTCTCATATTCTAGTAGACTGGCAAGTTTAAAACTAAGAAGTTAAGACATAAGTCTCTTCCTGGATTCTAGACAACCACTCTAGCTAGAGAAAGCAAGCTCCCCAGAGTCTCTTCTTAAATGGGCACTAATCCCATCATAAGGACGCCAACCATAGGACTTCATCCAATCTAAATCACCTGTCAAAGTTTTTATCTCAAAATACTATCCCATTGGAAGTTAGGCCTTTCACAATAAATCACAGAGAGCTTGAATCGAAGTACAGTACAGAAGCTGAAAACAAAACAAAACAAAAATCAAATCGAAGCAAAAAAACTTACAATGAGTTCAATGGCATTACAAGGATCTTAGAATATAGCAAAAGGTGCTTTTCCTAGGTTATCAGATTCTCTATCTTGGGTACGAAGCTAAATACCTAGTGCCAATCATTTGTATAGAACACAATCTATTAGTCATTTTATGCAGAAGGGATTCCTTCCAGGGATTCACATGACATTCAGGATCATTAAGAGGGCTTGAGGAGCAAATTTAAGCTTAAACGTTCAGAAACAACTTCCTAAGGGACATCCAGTGAGCCATAGTTTCTCTTGCATTTGGATAGCTGCCTTCTGTGCTAGGGAGCTGGTCCTAGAGCCCCCTGCCAAGGCCATAATCTGAGAATACTATGTCTAGAAGGCTGCTACACTGCCACCATGTCTACAGTATAGTAGCTGCTGTACTGTCATTGGATGATCTAACACTCAGCAAGGGAGTGACCAGAGACTTCTGTTCCTATGACACAGGACAATGGACACCTATAAGAGCAGTCAGCCTGCAGAAGCAGCTGGGATTTTACCAGGTCCATTGCAGGGCAATGGCCAAGAGTACAAATGAAAGACCACACAACAGTACACCTTAAGGAATCAGAAACATAGGTTTCACCTATGTAAAAGTCTTGGACTCCTCTAAGACTTGGGCAGAGCTAGCTCCCAGTCCAGTTTCTTTCCACCATTGTCTTGTCCAGCTTAGTGATAGGGTTTGTATCTGCATGTGAGCTCCAGCTCACATATCCAAGGCCTGTTCATACTCCAAACTTTCCACCCACCATTACCACCATCACCACTACCACTACCATCAATACCACCACCACCAGCAGTAGCAGCAGCCATTCAAGTGAGATTGCTTGATCAGTAACTTCCCTGTTGCTTTCTGTTCCCCTTTGTATTTTCTTCTTTCTACAATCAGTTGACTTCATGAAATTGAAGTAAGAAATACTTCTTACCAATAAAGTTAATACCAATTGGTCCAAGAATTAGGAGACAGTTTAGTGGGGGTGGGGAACTTCCTGAGTTTTAGCAGTATCGGGTTGTATCTGGAAAGTTTCCTAAGTTCTCAACACTTCCCTTGCCTCATCTGTAAAATGGAAATAATAATACCTACTTTTAAGAAAATGCATGAAAACTGCTTCATATTATGCAGGAGACATACTGAGTGTTCCCAAAATATCAACTATCATTATTGTTATGGGGAGGGTACAAACTAATTGGTAAGACTGATTCTATATGAACAAGTTATTTGGGTCTTCTTAGGTCTTGAATCAGTTTTCTGTTTTGAAGGGTTCTTGAACATTGTCTTTGGGTCCTAAACTGGTTCTGGATACCACTTTTGTGTAGAAGAGGCTTGAGATAGTCTTCATCCTGTTTATTTTAGTCTGGCTAATAGTGGCTGCTGAGAGACCTGGGTGGAAGAGGGCTCTAAGGCCAAAGATGGGAATAATGTTCTCTTTGATTGACTGATCATGTCTGCTCCAGGTATGGTAAAAGGTAGAAATATAGGTTTGACAGTTGATTGTTCCTTCCATATAGACTTAATCTTCAGCTGTTGGAAAGAAAACAGACTTGAGAAGAAACAATAGTTTCATATCCTCCTTCTTCAATGCTCTAGCTCCACAAACACAGGCCAGGCATTTGATCAATTTTAGCTGCTTCATTAATAAAATGATTACCAGCTAGGTTTAGCTTCTGTCTCACAGGGTTATTTGTGAGGTTCCAATGAGATAATGCTTAGACAACACTGTCGATTGTAAGGTGTTCCATAAATGCAAGGTGTTTTGCTTATTAGTGTGTGGTCTTGGGCCAGTTTGTACTTGACAAGGAGGGTGAGCCAAGTTGAGGATTGTTTGGTCTGTTTCTGCATACATCATCTTGGCCAGACTCTGCATCTTCCTTCAGCTTCTGAACACTGATCTATGGAGGGAGAGCCACGTGGGGACAGAGAGGACATGCATTTAAAACAGACACTTGAGCTGGGAGTGTAGCTTAGTGGTAAGCTCCTCCTCCTCCTCCTCCTCTTTCTCTTCTTTTTCCTCTTCCTCTTCCTCCTCTTCATCTTCATCTTGAACTTAGGGCCAGGGTGCTATCCCTTACTGTTCTCACTCAAGATTGGTGTTCTACCACTTGAGCCAAACCTCCATCTCTAGTATTAAGATTCTTGCCTAGCATGTACCAGGCTTTAGGTTCAGTTCCTAGCACCACAAAACAAAGCAAACAAACACAAGATCATATGCTGGCTAACTTATTGACTTTGTGATTTAGATCAATTTCTGTAAACTGCGTGTTCCTTGGCTTCTTTATCTGTAGGATAAGATAAATAAAAATAAAAATCTCATCTGTTCCATGGGATGGTTGTAGCTCAAAGGGGATATACACAAATGCGTGAAGAACCCCAAGTGTAAGCAGTTATGGTCCCTTACTTTTATCTGAACTGAAACAAATCCTATTGCTTTAAATCCTCTCCCCTGCTCTGCAGTTCTTCCATCCACAATCCCCAAATAGTTTCAAACATCCTTGCCATTTTACTTAAAAACATCATATTATTTATCATAGGACCTGGTCATGAGTGCTCTGTGTCAATGCTGGAGCGCAACAAACAAAAGCAGCAGTGAGCAAGAACTTAGAAGTCAGCAAAGCATGAGCTACAAGGTAAAAGTTAGTCTTTAAAACAGATGGAAGCAGGCACCAGTGGCTTAAGCCTGTAATCCCAGCTACCCAGGAGGCTGAGATCTGAGGATCTCAGTTTGAAGTTAGCTCCAGTAGGAAAGTCCATGAGACTGTTATTTTCCTTAAACTACAAAAAAAGCTGGAAGTGGAGCTGTGTCTCAAGTGGTAGAGCACTAGCCTTGAGTACAAAAGCTTAGGGACAGTGCCCAGGCCCAGAGTTCAAGCCTTAGGACTGGCGAGGGAAAGAATGACACTGTCCAAAAAGAAATGTACTCATGCCCATCTTACGTAACTGTAACCCTTCTTATGCCACCTTTAGAATAACAAGAAATAATTTTTTAAAAATAGAGTAGAATTGTGGCCTGGGTTGTGTATCAGGAGTGCTGGAGAGATCAAGACCGTACATCTAATAAGAGCAAGAGAGCATAGCAAAGAAAGTCACTGACATGTGAAGTCAGAACTGGCCACTACTGAATCTTTCTTTCTTTCTCTTTCTTTCTTTCTTTCTTTCTTTCTTTCTTTCTTTCTTTCTTTCTTTCTTTCTTTCTTTCTTTCTTTCTTTCTTTCTTTCTTTCTTTCTTTCTTTCTTTCTTTCTTTCTTTCTTTCTTTCTCTTTCTCCTTCCTTCCTTCCTTCCGCTTAAACTGAAAGCCTTACATATTGGCCATGCGGCCTTCACCAGAGAAGAGTAGATGAGCTGGCATCATTCTTTTGAATCTCTAGATCTGTGAGCAAAATAACCCTCTTTTCTCTATGCAGTACTGCCATTGTGTATTTGGTTATAGCAACACAAAATATACATCTTAGTAACCACTATTTATAGTGGTGCTGGGCCAGAGAAAGGACACAATAAAGGTTCAACTTAATGTTTAACAATTATCTACAAAAATGTTGACCCTAGAGTTTTATCCATGTAAGTTTATGGTTTTATCTCTAAGAACTGTCTTACTGAACTTTGTCTTACTGATGAAGAACATCAGGAGGTGAGTCTCTGAGGTGCTGGTTCCTTAATTCTGTTTCTTACTAGGTTTAAGCGATCCTGCTCTATGCCTTGGCACCATCCTATAGCAAACTTTGGAGTGTCCGCTGAACCTTATATTTCTAAACCATCATAGAATCTTTTCCCTTATCAACACAACTCGCCCACTCATCAGCATATAAAGTTAGATACTAGGTCAGCAACTGCTGAGTCCCACCTGTTTGTAAATGAGGGAACTCATGTTCGGAAGAGGTCGTAAGTCTATATGATTGATATATATAGTCAAGATTACTGATCTACAGCCATTGTGTTGATTCTTGTCTTATGTTGACTATTAGTAAAGGATTTATGAAATAAAGTGATGCCTTTGAATATATTTGTTAGGAATTACTCCAAGTCACTTACTTCAAATACTTAGTTCAGATGCCCACAGAATATAACGTCAAAGCATTTGGCTGGTTATGAAGAAGTATTGGACCTGGCCCCTCAACTTTCAAGTTCTGTCACCTGGTTGGCTGTTTGCTTCACAGGGAAAGCTGACTTTCAGTCCCAGACTGGGCTAAAGCTCTCCCACCAGGCAGAGTCAAGTGGAACCTTAAAGCAAGCAAGACTGTGGCCTAACTTTGACCTCACACTGGGCTGCCTTTCTTGTTTCCTAATTCTTTCTTGCCCCCAGCCAGTTTCACATGCAGAGGATGAACAAAAGCTCTAGTCTGTGGGCAGATGAACACGCTGTCTGTGCCAGGTACTTCCATTTTAGAGTGGCCAGGCCAACTAAAGGGCAACAAGTGGCCGGGACAGTCGCCCATAGCGCTCTTTACAGCTTACAATACTCCCAGAGAATGCTGATGGATGCTCAACAGCCAGGCCCACCCAAGCTATTGAGAAGGCCTCTCTTGTTTATTATCTGCTAGGTGTTTTTACTTCTAGTGATTGACTTATGGGAAAGGGCCCGAGCATGTATTTGCAGAACTTAAATCCTCATTAGGAAGCTGAGTTCAATAAGTAAAACTCAACTAGCCAATCCAATTTCAGGGAGAGAGAGAGAGGGTCACCATTAATATTTAGCAAATTTAACCAATGAAAATATAACCAATAAGCTCAGTTAAACTTGAATATCAGAGAAACAGTGAATATTCTTTTTAGTGTAAATGAATTCTGTGCAATGTTTCGGTTATACTCATGTTAAAACATATGTGTAATGTATTTGTATTCCAATTAAAGTAATTGGGTTTTCTATCTTTTGTTGTCCCACACAAATTGCGGATTTCCAAAGTCAGAATATCCAATGAAACTTGCCTTCACTCTTGGCTGTTGGAGCCAAATCTGGAGTTTTTCCAGTCTTGATACTAAAAGCTCTTTTTGATTGTTATTGTTCACAGTGCTGGGCCAGAGTTTTGGGGTAGTTGCACAAAAAGACAGCTCCCCAGAGATGATCATAAGCTTTTGGGAATTCCCTGTAACAGGAGATTAACAGCCAGTTTGAGGAAAACACAAATATAACAGGGAAGTAAGTCAGCACACTTTTATGTGTGCAGTCTAATAGTGCCTTCAGATAATCCCATTTGGTTCCTCCACATCACTGTTGAGTTTGGCAGGGACCCATTCCTCTACATAAAATAGGAAAGCAAGTACAAGTCAGTGGTTTTTAGGTAAAAAGTTAGCTGGTGGTCACCTGAGCATTCACACTCTAAAACCAGTGCCCCTTTCCTTTCCTTAGAACCTATGGCTTTATTACTTTAGTCAAACACACTTTCCTAAAAACCTTGCATTGTGGTTCTTCATGTTTGTAAAAGTACTATTTGATTGTGAAAGAACATAAACAAAAAAGACATGAAGGAAAACTGACAAAAGGAGTAATTCCAGCCTTGCAAGATTACTATAAACCAAGATCTGGGTGATCTTTCATTCTACGTCCTTAGAATGCATATGAACATGTTATTTGTGTTAAAAATTTAAAGGCCAAGATCTCTTACACATGTGTATGCTTAGATAAATGACACAAGTATGTGTGAGTAGTTACAGATGCTACTGTATAATCGGTACAGTCTCTTCTATATTTGTGCATTTCCAATCAACTAACCTTGGGTGAGAACATTTGATAGTACTATGTACTAAACAACAAAGATGTAACTTGTCTTCTAAACAGTGCAAAATAACAACTGTGTACCCAGAATTTACACTGTATCAAACATTAGAAGCAATACAGAAATGGTTTAAATCATGTGAGAGGTTCTGAAGAGGTTATATGAAAATACGCGACTATCTCATGGAAAGGACTTGGGCATTCACAGATTTTATGTCTGTGGTGGGTCTTGGAACCAATGTCTTATAGACCCCAAAAAAGGGATGGCTGTATATATGATATGAATTTAAAGTATTTTGAAATGAGATGACTCATTTGGGGCATTACTTAGTATTTAAGCATAAAAGAGGGTAAGCCCACTGAATAAGCTTTTGAATGATGAACAGAGAGTGTGGGCCCTGAAGGTCACAGAGCAATGACCTATTACAGGATGGATGAGCTCGCCTTCCATATTGAACTGTTTCTTGTCAAGGATAAGTGCTTGGTGGGGGAGGAGGTAGGGCTGAAATGATGTCTTTCTAATGTTTTCACACACATACACCACCCTTGACTTTCCTCTGGGGCAAAGTCATCACAATCCAGTGTTGATGTCACTGTGACTTCAGTGGCACTTGGGACTCGGCTGTAATGTGTCTGTAATCATGTTTATATTAACTAATGCTTATATGTAACATCAGGAAACTTCTTTGAAAGTCCGGGAGGGTCTGGAAAGGTGGCTCAGTGGTAGAGCACTTGCCTTGCATGCCTGAGGCCCTGGGTTCGATTCCTCAGCACCACATAAGCAAAAAAGAAAAAAGCCAGAAGTAGTGCTGTGGCTCAAGTGGTAGAGCACTAGCCTTGAGCTGAAGAGCTGAGGGACAGCGCCCAGGCCCAGAGTTCAGGCCCCATGACCGGACTTCCCCCCCCCAAAAAGAAGAGAAAGTCTGTGAGGGTATGAAATTGGAAGCTCTTTAGCCTTCTCTAAATTAAAATGGTTTGCTCTGTAGTGAATTGCTAGATATGGCAACTTAAGATAGCACCATCTGAAGTGGTCTGGTGGGTGGCCTGTGTTGGAAACATCCATTGAGAGACCTCCTCCTAAGGTCTTTAGATTGGGGTCTTTAGGTTGGAGTGACCATAATCATCATTCCATTCACTAGCCTAGTTACAGCTCAGCCACCCATGATCTATGTGACTCAGAGAAACTTCCTAACTTTTTTCCCCTAATGAACCTCAAACCCTAAGAAAGTGAAGCCACTAAGAGTGTTGGAACAGCCTCTCTAGTATGGCAGTAGATGCTGCGAAGAACTACAGAGTGACCTTGGGGATGAAAGGTGAGGGGACGGAGCCTTGTAATTCTTTGGGTCTCCACTGCATGCTCTTCCTGAGTCAGAAATAATGGCTACAAAACAAAATATAAAATACTGGCCATAAAAATCTAAGGTTGCTACTGACGTCAAATATTTGAATAATTTTCATTGTATACATATGTGGACATGGTGTACATAGTATTCCCCTTTTCTATCATCCTTCTATAAAGGGACCAAACTTATATTTCTTAAACCAAACTCAGTCTTACATGCATATTAAACAAAACAAAAAGGACCGACAAAGAAGCATCTATCAAAATATATATCCAATGGAATTTTACTCATCTATCAGGAAGAATGGTATTACATCAATTGCAAAGAGACGGGTAATCTTGTAAAAAATTATACGAAGTAAAATAAATGAGGCTCAGAAAGACAAAGGACACATGTTTTCTCTCATATGTGGAAATTATGTCTAATTTATAAATATATCTGTAAGTCTATACAGGGTCATATGCACAGATACATGAATGTATTAAGTGACATACGGTATATGCAGATGGTATAACTCCTGTGAACCAGTCTAATGAAATGAATACCAGAAATCTGGTACTTGAGGTGTACCCATGGAGCAGCATGAAGGACAAAGGGGTAGATGAATAAAGAGAGGAAAAGGGGGAATAATCGTCAATGCATATCCTATGAAACCAGGAAAACTGAGAGGATGAGGAAGGTTGGGAGGAATTGTGGAGAAAGATGTTGATCAAGACTGATAGTTGGATTGTACAATTACTTAAAGATAGTAAAAAAAAAACTTTAAAGAAGATTTAGAACAATTTAAAAAAACCTATCTGTATAACACTTTGATCTATCATTGTCTATTCAATGTTAGTCTTGCACAGAAAGGGAAAGGTATTTGTTGAAAAGCTTTGTTTAAATCTACCATGCAAGAAAACAAAATCAATACAAAATAAAATCCCAAATGGCCAATTGTTTCAGAAGCAAGACCTCTTCCACTCATTCTTTTTTATACAAAATGTTTGCTTAGGATGTCATTTCTGAGGTAGAAGTAGTATCAGTTTCCTAAGAAGAAGAAAAAAATAGGTGTGAGCTCTAAATATAACTTCCGGTGGGAGGGAAAACCAGCTACCAATGACTTTTAACAACAGTTACCCTTTGAGTGCTAATTTGGAGTGATTGTAATGAAGTACTAAAATGGATTTGATGTGGAAATGCATGCAAGCAGAATGGGCAAAGTAGAATGGCAAGGAGTGAGTAGACTGGTGAAATTACCTCTGCAAGAGCGCCTGTCTTTCCAGACGTGTGATTGCCACCTAGTGGCAAGCATTAACTTTCTGTAGACCGTAGAGAAATTCTGGAGGCTCACCTGGACCCATGTTGAGGAAAACATCACCATTCTCTCAAAAGTGCCAACCTCAGCTCAAATCTTTTCCTTTTTTTTTTTTTTTTTTTTTTTTAAAAAATCTCACTTGTGTTTGGTTTACAGTTAATTCAAAGACATTTATTCACTTTCTCTTACATCAATTATTTTTTTTCATTTTCTACATCACTAGTCTGAGAAGCCCATGAATCTGCTTGCGAAACTCCGGTTTCATTCAATTTCCTCCATAAGGGGGGAAGAATCCCTGCTTCAATTTTCGTTCACTCAGATCTGTCTACTCTATCTCTTTCCACTTCACATCTGTATGTTGAAGGTTCTTTCCAAAACTCACATTCATTGGGGTTTAGAGTAGCAGTATGAGGGAGCTGTTGGATTGTGGAATCAAGCCTGGGCCTATGTGCACTTGCACACAGGACGGGGTGGGAATGAGATCTTTTCCAGAACCACCCCCCTTCAGGGTCTCAAAGGATGAGAATCTGCTTTGCCTTCATAACCCAACAAGTTGCCCTCCACGGCCCACTGATCTCCCTCCATCCCCATCCCAGAGTGGTTCTCCAAAACACCTCCCCATATCCATCTGCAAGTGCCTGGGGTGGGCCCTTCTGCTGCAGCTGCCTGATTCCACAACCCACTTAATCACAACTTAATCTGTAACTACTCTTAATCCCCAGAGTCGTCCTCCCTTCGCCGCCCCCCTCCGTGCCCTTGTAACTGCCATTCTGTTCTGTGTTCCTTGGTTCCCTTCTTCAGCGCTGATTAAAGTCTGATCTGATCTGTTGAGGTCTCTGTCCACCACAACAATGACCAGGCCTTGTAAAAGAGCTGAAATCTAAAATCCATTTCTTTGGTTTAGTCAAAAGATGACATAGGAAATTCAGTTGGACTGCCACAATTAGGACAGGAAATTATCAGGAGTAATTTAGTGCCTCTTTTACTATAAAGCAAAGAGAAATCAGTGAAAAATATCTTCTAAAAGTAAAACTGGTCTTCTCCATGTGTGAAATGAAGTTAAAAGAATTAAGAAGAATCACATAAATATTAAGGAAGTGTGAGTTCTACAGATTTAACATATAACCTCTTTCACAACCTTTATTACAACTGCAATTATATAATGGCAAACTAGATCCATGTGTTGGTATTCATTACCTTATTTATTGTATTCATTACCTTATTTATTGTATTCATTACTTATATAACTGTAACCCCTCTGTACATCACCTTTACAATAAAATTAAATGCTATTAAATTTAATGCTATTAAAATATACACTGTGTACCACCGAGGAGCAAAAACTGTTCATTGTGTCTTTAGCTATCATCATTAGGCTAAATGCTAATATCTCTTAACTAAATCATTGATTGTAATCAATGATTATATGTTATCAATGATTGTAATAAATGATTTCAGCTTAATGATGGGATAGATTTAGTTACTAAGACAAGTAGAATTAAAAGAGACAAAGAATTTAAAGGTTATTTCCAGCAAGAAGAAATAGGGGGTTGCAAATCGTAATGGCTACAGAGTTAGTCTGTTATTTAAGAAAAGCACATTATAAAACAAAACAAAACACAAATTAAAAAAAAAAAAAAAACCAAGAGGGAGTCAGTCAGAGGCTATCCAATTAAATTTCCTGGGAAAGAAGCTCTGAACCTAAAAACCCTTGCTCCATCACCTCTAAGTTTTAGTTATTTTTGAAGTGCTAGAGAAAAAACCCTACTTTTTAAAAAATGCTGTTTGTTTTATGCAAGGCTATCACTGTGTAGTTTAGATTGGCCTTGAATTTACTATCTTCAAGGCATTGGCCATAATGGCTGCAAATTCATCATCCTCTTGTTTTAGTCTCTCAAGCCCTGGGATAATAAGCATATTCTATCCTGCCCAGCAAGGCTCCAGTTTTATTCTTACAATGTTTCCTTTGTCCCTTAACAGTTTGTTGATTAACCATTCTGTGGCTAATTGTTCCTTTTTGACAGACTGACATCTGTCCCAGATTGTCTGAGGTAATCCTATGTCTGGAGATAAGTGACAGCTAGCCAGGAATTAATGTCACTAGAGCTTTTTTTTTTTTTTTCCATTTTTAAAAGTTGTGTGTGTGTGTGTGTGTGTGTGTGTGTGTGTGTGTGTGTGTGTGTGTGTTGATACTGGGGCTTGAACTCAGAGCCTGGGCACTCTTCCTTAGCTCTTTCTCTCAAGGATGGTTACCATTTGAGCCACAGCTCCATGTCTGGGTTTTTGGCATTAATTGGAGATGAGTCTCAAGGACTTTTCTACCCTGGCTGGTTTCAAACTTTGTTCCTCAGATCTCAGCCTCCTGAGTAGCTAAGACAACTTAAATCATAGCAACTAAGAGATTTGAAGGAGTAGGTCTTAGGGTAGGCTGACTGGACATCTATTTGTAAGTTTAATTCTGTCTTTGCTACAAGTAAACTTCTAGCATCTCAAAAAAATGCTTCTCTGGTTGCTTTGTTAGAAGTTATTCTTTTGCTTTAATGGCAACAAACAATATCTGCAAGTGAAATATGAAACAAATCCAATGGGAGCAAATATTTAAATAAATTAATTTGCTTAGAAAAAAAAAGTACTTACTAAACTCCAAGACAAGGAGACATAGGCCAGATTGAAAATTGCAAGTCTGCCTAAATGACAGGTTTTACCACTGAATGATGACAGAAATGACAAGTTTCACTGATAATTTTTGTATGTTGAAGGCTTATATGCATTGAATATTGCATAAAAGGGAGTGCTTACTGGCAATTTTGCATGTATTGAACTTGTATACCTTTAGCTTTGTAAATATTTGCATAATATTTAAATAAAGATCAATTACTTAATCCACAGTTTAAATTATAGCCATAGAAGGCATTAAATGTACTATAATTATCTAAAATAAAGTTCAATCACAGTTTATAAAGTGGTCATTTAAAAGACCTTTGAATAAACAGATACTTAAATGAACTCTGAGTTATTAAAACTGTCAAAAGTCTGAAAAACAAGCAGAAAACATAAGTAGCTATTTGATAAAACACAAAATCTCTCTTACAGCCAATTTTATCACAAATGTTACCATAAGCAGAATGTTTCTGAAGACAGTCTTATAAATATAGACATAGACAGTTATCTTCTAGTTTGGCATTACTGAATTAAATTATTAACTTTAGGAAGTCTAGATAATTTTCAGATTTTAGCCAATTTAGTCATTCACATAAACTTTTTATAAGCGCTATCTTTTATATGCTTCTTAAGGCCTACTCAGACATTTGAAACTTTATCTCTCTTTCCTATCCTTTTTCTACTTGGGAACAATTCTTTAAGACAAACACTATATTGCATAATCTCTTTTCTCCTCCAAAAGCATGTCTTGCTTCCTTTATCTTTCTTTTAATATGTATCTGGAAACAACTTGTACTTTTTTGTATTTAAACAAAATTCTTTCTTTTTCTAATAAAATAACTGTTAGCAATCTCATAATTCAAGGAAGACCCCTAAACAAAATAATCTCAGACTGCTCCTCCATCTAATAATTTATAAAGGCACATTTATTAATAGGCCCAAGTGTATGTTAAATGGAATGGGATACAAATTATAATTATGTCAATAAAGCAGATTAATATTTTTGTTTACAAGATCTTTTTTATTCTGTCCTAAGTGTTCAAAAGTAAACTCTTAAATACCTAGTTTAAGGCTGAGATAAGGACTTTTGTAATAGACCATTGTTTTTCTCTGGTGATACTGTGATTGGAATTCACGGCCTCATGCTAGTCCATTTGCTCTACTATTTGAACCACATACCCCATCTAAATTTGTTTTTGGCTTTGTGTGTGTGTGTGTGTGTGTGTGTGTGTGTGTGTGTGTGTGTGTGTATGCTGGTATTGGTGCTTGTACTCAGGGCCTGGACAATGTCCCTTAGTGCTCTTAGCTTTTTCACTGAAGTCTGGAGCTCTACCACTTAAGCTACAATTTTTGGTGGTTAATTGAAGATAAGAGTCTCAAACTTTCCTGCCCAGGCGGGCTTCAAACCTCAATTCTCAAACTTTAGCCTTACAAGGAGCTAAAAAATCTGTGTGTGTGTGTGTGTGTGTGTGTGTGTGTGTGTGTGTGTGTGTGTGTGTGTGTGTGTGTGTGTGTGTGTGTGTGTGTGTGTGTGTATCCTGAGGCTTGAATTAAACTTAAGGCCTAGGCATTGGTCCTGAGCTTCTTTTGCTCAAGGCTAGCACTCTACCACTTGAGCCACAGCTCTACTTTCAGATTTTTTGGTAGTTTATTGCAGATAAGAATCTCATGGACCTTCTTGCTTGGGCTAGCTTGAAATCAGGATCCTCAAATCTTAACCTCCTGAGTAGCTAAGATTACAGGCATGAGTCATTGGTGCCTAACAATAACTATTTTTTAAAGAACAGAAAGCACAATATTAAAAAAAAAAGATACAATAGCTTCTCGACATTAACTCTATAATTGTAGTTCAAGAGTCCTTAAACATACATATGAAAATACATGCCTGGGGGCTGGGAAGGTGGCTCAGTGGTAGAGCGCTTGCCTTGCATGCCTGAGGCCCTGGGTTCGATTCCTCAGCACCACATAAGCAACAAGAAAAAAGCTGGAAATGGCGCTGTGGCTCGAGTGGTAGAGTGCTAGCCTTGAGCTGAAGAGCTGAGGGACAGCGCCCAGGCCCAGAATTCAGGCCCCACGACGGACCCAAAAAAAGAAAAAAGAAAATACATGCCAAACTAAACATGCATGAAATGAGCTCAAAAGTTACCAGAATGAAATGACCACAGGAAGCTAGTCAGTTGTTTTCTGGAATATTGTTTTTTTGTGGGGAGACAGATTTAAGTTTTGTCTAATTCTAATAGACTAATTCACAAAATGACACATACAAACAATTTGATTAATTTTGAGTGTTCTCTTAGGTAAGCTTTTAGTCACAGGTTTGAGTCACAGTTCTCCCTAGAAGGCAGTAAAATCGTTGCAACACTTTTATTCTCACAGATTACAATAGATCCTAAGGGACTTGAAGCCTCCCAGCAGCTACGGGAGAGAGCTGCCTTGGAAACGATCTTCTAACATCAGAATGACTTTCATATGACCTGCATAATCTCTTGACTGAAATTGCACCAGGGGAGGTCTTGAGAACTGCTACACCACCCTAAATGCTGCCTTATTGAGACTATAAATAATAAATCCTGCTTGTTTGAAGGCAGTCAGTTTGGGGGTAATTTTCTAACAGGCTTAGACTCAGAAGCCCTGAACCATCATCTGTTGTGTTCAATTAGTCAAGTGAATTCCTTTGGCCAGTCCAGCTTAAGGGAAAGAAATACTAACCTAACAACTCAGTAGAAAGAAGGGAAAAAGAAATTCAGTCATGGTTTAAACTGCCCCCGAGAATGGATAGGTTAGTTTATTCTTAATATATTGGGGAGGTGGTTAGGAAAAAAAATGTAGATATGTACATTTTTTAAAGCCTATGTAATGACCATGATTAAGTAATTACTTGTATAATTACTTGTAGGACTTTTGTTATTTCATTGGACTGTAGATTTGACAGTAGAATTTCCAGGTATCTTTTGTTTTTATCTTTGTATCCCAAGAGACTTGCATACTGTTTAATGGATACTATGTGTTCTATGGTATGTCCTGAACAAATGCATGCATGTAGAGTTTTAGTTGATCAGGACTCCATGATCTCTCTCTCTCCCTCTCTCTCTCTCTCCCTCTCCCTCCCTCTCTCTCTCTCTCTCTCTCTCTCTCTCTCTCTCTCACACACACACACACACACACACACACACTTGGAAGTTATTTTTTATTACCTTCACATCAGCTTCTTGGATAATTCTTTTATAGTTTTTATTGTTATTCTAAAGGTGATGTACAGATGGGTTACACTTGCATGTCAGATAAAGAATACATTTCTTTTTGGACTCTGTCCCAGTTTTCCCCTCCCATCCCCACCCACAAGTTGTATAGTTCATGTTCAGTGTCATATCCAGTGAGTGCTATTACTGCATTTATTCGCCCTTTATCTCTCCATTTCTGTGCCTTCCCTTACACTCCCCAAAGACATATAAATGGACAAACAGAACAAAGGGGAGAAAACAAAAACATAAAAATAGAAAAAAACCTTTTGTTTTCACTTCCTGTAGTCTATTTTGTCTAAAATTTTTATATGATCAGATGCATGTAGGCATTTTGCATTTCTGTTCCTCTCCTATGAGTGTTCTCCTTTGGTTTCACTGTGTGTGAATGCCTACATACCTGTATGATTTATTATATCCCGTATTTTCTTGGATAATTCTTGAAAACATATCATCCAACCTTTACATCTGTGTAGAATCTTCTACTGTTTATGGTGTTCTAGTTTTCTTAATCTTTAGCTTCTCAAAGAGTAGCGTGTTAAATGACTTTTTAATTACATGAATGAAGATATCAAATTTTTGTAGCCATTTCACTGGGTTATTTTTCATTAAGAAGCACAGAAAGAATGAAGTGTGTTGAGAGAAAATACTAGGTGCATAATAGAGTCGGGGGCAGGCAGACATGAGAAACATTGCAGGCACTAGCATGACTCAAGCCATCCTAAATAGCATCAAGTAAACAGCATTAGGCTGATCTTCGGTAAGGAAAGAAATCTGTGGTAGAAATACTTTATCTGTCATCTGTGTTTTACAGAAAGGAAAATTTAAGCTGACCCACAATACTAGCCTTCACGTAACTCATGAAACTTGCATGAAATAATTCTCTTCTGTTCCTCATAAACACATAGATTTGACAAGTGTATACTAACCTGTCTACCAACATAGTTTACCTTCATCTCCAAGTTTGAGGACTTCACAGTTGCCAAATAGTGACAATAGAAGGCCTTACTTAATGTCTGAGACCAGAATTGTGAACTGATTTTAGTGCTTCTTAGAACACTTCCCCTGGTATTTACAATTAGGGAGGGCTAAAAACTTTTCTCCACTGGATTCTTCAGTTCTCTTGAGTTTTAGTTGAAGGAGGCATTCAACACTGAGCCTCTTCCTCGAGGTCCATTGAAGGAGGAGAGTATGCTCTAACAAATAACCACACAAGGCCAAGTTGCTATCTTACAGTTCCAGGTACAGAAGGATCTTCTGTGTAGAGTCTCATTAGGCTGAAATCAAAATATTGGCAGGACTGTATTCTTTGCTAGATGCTCACTCCACTTCAAGTTCATTTAGTTGCTGGTGGAACTGAGATACCTGCAGGTTGTTGGCTTCTCAATTTCTAAAAGTTTTCTGCATTTCTCAGCTCCTTTCATCTTCAAAACCAGCAGCATGGGTCAAATTCATCCCCTGCTTTAAATCCATCTGACCTTCCCTTCTGCTCATATTCGCTTTCAGTTAGAGAAAATGATCTCTTAAGAACTCATGTGATTAGACTGGGTGCACCTTCATAACCCATGATAATCTCCCAATGTTACTTTAACATCTATAACCTTGATTGCATCATTAAAGTCCTTTGACAACAGTAACTAGAGAAGAGGGTTTTTTCGGGGGGAGGACATACTGGGGACTGAACGCAGGGTTCCATTCATGTTAGGCAGGTAATGAATTATGTCCCAGTCTTATTTTTTTAAGATAAGGTCTCACTACCTTGCCTAGATTGGCTTTCTTTGCCTAGATTGGCTTTGAACTTGTGATCCTCTTGCCTGCATCTCCCGAGTAGCTAGAATTACACATGTGTACCTGTACACCCATCCTAGATTAGAGTACTACTGAATGAACAGGGAATAGGACTCTTAGAGACAAATCTAAGACTCTTTAAATACCATATGAAGCATGTCAAATGGCAAGATACAGAAATTCCATGAGCTAGAAAAGCAAGTTAATTGTCCCACGTGCCACGAACATTCACAGTCAACCAGAGCTTATGTAATCAGAACCAATGCTCTCATTTAAAAAGAGAAAAGACACAAGGCAGATAAGAGTTGCAGGTCCATCCCAGATCTGAAGCCTAGTGAACAACAGGTACTGTAATAGAATGATCCTTGGACAGGCCCCAGATCTGCTCTCTTAGAATAGTTCATGTGTGCTTAGTCCTAGGACTTGAACTCATGTCTTGCATGCTGTCCCAAGGATTTTTTTGCTCAAAGCTAGGAATCTATCACTCTACTTGCACCTTTTTTTTTTTTTGCTGGTTAATTGCAGATAAGCATCTCACAGGCTTTCTTCCCTGTCCTGGCTCCCAACCATGATCCTCAGATCTTAGCCTCCTGAGTAGCTAGGATTATAGATGTGAGCCACAGGCATCAAACTGGGTTTGGTTCGTTTTTCTCTATGGGTCTTGAGTCTGCTATTGGAGACCTCTTTCCATGCTGGTCTTATCCATACCCATTTCAGAAGAGGGAATTGATTCTTGCTTGCAGCATAGTGGGGGAGGAAGGGACTCCAGTATTCTTTATATTTCAAACCATCTTGGTCTATTTTGGTCCAGGCTCTAAGGACTTTTGTCAATAAACTCAAAACCTTTGTGAGTGTTGGCCGTGAGCTTTGAAAGGCCCACGCTTTGCTATATTCCATTCCATCCCAGGTGCCAAAAGTCACACCCTTCATTCTTTCAAGCCCTGTGCCTCTCTCCAGACATAATTACTGCTAATTTGGGCATACCAGGCCACTGTGGGAACATGCCCTTAAGCTCCCTAGGAGTCTTTTTGTCTAGCAGTGTTGATTGTTGAGGTGGATATCCTACAGAAAGACAGAAAGTGCCTATTTGGACCTCTCAAGTTCTCAATTAAGGATGCCACCCTTAAGGAGGAGATTGCTAGGAGCCGTTAAGGGGCTGCTTTGTGTTGTGCTCCTAGGTTCACTAGCCCTAGGTGCAGACACATAATCAACAGCCAGAGTTCAGAAAGCAGCCTGAGAAGCAGAAGGCGGTTTCTGGTACTTGCCAGCCATCAGCTCCATTAGTCATAATCCTTGATCATGGGATGAAGCCATGAGGCCAAGCCAAGTACTGCCCTTTTCTGCATTCTTTTTTCCCCCAAGCTGTCATTTTGCTTTCAGCAATGCTTTCTGAATGGCTGTGGAACTTTCGCCTATGAGAGAAGACACTTATCACCCCAGTACATGCATTAATTACTACTGTTACCTGGAAACAGCTTTCTGGACCAAAATGAGGGTGTGAATTCAAGGAAGGAAGAAAATGTGTATGAAACCATCTTGTGCCAGGGCTCCTGAGTTCCATGGGTCAGGGTTTTCAGCGGAGTAGGAAAGAGCCCTAGCAATTGTCTCCCATTGTGTAAATCTGCCCAGCCTGTCACATAGTTGGCAAAGACACTGGTTTTCAGGGACAGCCAAGGCTGGCAGACAATTGGTGGATCTGAAAGCATTTTCTTTTTAGGAATAGCCTGCACTTCCACAGCTCACTTCCTGCTGAACTCCTCTGAACCACGGCTAGGAGTGACATTTCTATTACAGTGCTCAGCTAAAGAGCAGGAGGTTACTCCCAGGGCTGTGGATGAACTATTTCTAAATGCCATGTCTATGTTTGGAGCACTTGCTACCTGGTGAATGTTACTATGTACGCATCTATTTAGGATGATTAACAAGTAGTTTCTCAACTAAGCTGAATTGTATTTTAAAATGATAGATTACCAGATACAGTGTTGGAAGGTTCTGGCCTTGTACATTTTTTCTGTTTTTCAATTTTTTTATTGTGATTAAGTGATTACATAAATTTCACAGTATTGTGGGATAGTGATACTTAGTAAGTCACAAACACATTCTAACCTTCATGGGACAAATTGTCTTTATCGTGCTCTATAAAGTTTATGAGTTCTATGAGCTTTGATAATACAGTTATTTCTTCCACATCAGGTGATATGTACATTTCTTCCCTTTGGCTTACTGTTGGCTGTTCTCTTTTTTTCCTTTCGTTCCCTCCCTCCATTGCTGCCATTGAGTTGCTTAGTTCGTTTAGATCAATGTTCAGCGCAGTGACCTTGTAAATTCTGAACAAACTCTAGAAACATGGTTTTAAAAAGGTCTTCAGGCTTAATAGTTCCATACAATTAGTTGCTGCAAGAAGTATTCCTCACATTTGTATGGGGAATCTGAGGGGGAAAAAATCAAACTCATAGAAACACAAAGTACAATGGTGGTTACCAGAGCTGGGTTGCAAGGCCCGGAGAGGTGTTGGTTGAAGGACACAAAATTTATGTGTTTAAGAGAAATAAGTTCAAGAGATCTATCACACATCCTGGTGACTTGTTAGTAACAATAGATTATATGTTTGAAAATGGTTAAAAATGTATTTTAAGTGCTTATTTACTGACATTTCATTTAACATTTTAAAATTGTTTTTCAAATAGTTGCACAAAGCTGTTTTAATTCAGCATGTCCATTTAGGAACACAATGTGCCTTGATCTGTGTCACCCCTTCCATCATTCTCTCGGGCATCCTAACCCCAACCATCCCTTCAAATTCCCTGGTTTCATATTCACATACGCACATAGATTATTATGACTCTATTCCCCCTAATTCTCTCCCCATTCATTTGCCACTGCCCCTAAAATCTCATCTCCTTTGACAGGACATGTTTCAGCTTCCTGCTATTAATTTTGTTATGTTGTTGCCAAGGAAAGATTTCTTTACTTGGGCACATCATCCAGGCCCAGGGTTCAAGCCCTAGGACTGGACAAAAGGGGAAAATTGTAAAAGAGCTTAGAGCAGTGCCTTATCCATAGAAGAATTATATGAGCATTAAGTAAGAGAAAAAATAACTACTTCTTCAACTGTTCTGTGTGGACAGTGATCAACTTATTTTCTTGTTGCTGGGGTGAATACGCTGCCAGACCATGTTATTGTCTTTGTTGTTGTTATTTTATAATTAGTGAGTGTGTGTGTGTGTGTGTGTGTGTGTGTGTGTGTGTGTGCTGGTTCTGGGGTTTGAACTCAGGACTTAGGTACTACCCCTGAGCTTCTTTTGCTCAAGGTTAGTACCCTACCACTTGAACCACAGCTCTACTTCCAGTTTTTTTGGTCATTTACTGGAGATAAAAGTCTCAGGACTGGGGCTGGGAAGTTGGCTCAGTGGTAGAGCGCTTGCCTTGCATGCCTGAGGCCCTGGGTTCGATTCCTCAGTACCACATAAGCAAAAAGAAAAAACCCAGAAGTCGTGCTGTGGCTCAAGTGGTAGAGCGCTAGCCTTGAGCTGAAGAGCTGAGGGACAGCAGCCCAGGCCCAGAGTTCAGGTCCCACGACCGGACCACCCCCCCCCCCAAAAAAAAAAAAAAAAAACAACTCTTAGGACTTTCCTGCCCTGGCTGGCTTCTCACTGTGATCTCAGATCTCAGTCTCTTGAGTAGCTAGGATTTACAGGCATGAGCCACCGGTGCCCAGCTATCTTTAGTGAGCATTAAAGATTTCCTGAATAAATAAATGAATGTTTAATCTAAATAGAAAGGAGGAGGAGCAGATTGACCTGGTTATCCAAACTAGCACACTGCTATGTTGTAGGATTTCAGAAAATGCAAGATGTCATTTCTGGCTCAGTTGGGAGCTGAATTCTGAACATGCTCTGGAGTTTGTTAGCACCAAATCCTCCATGACAAACTGTGTGACCAGTATGAACAACACTTCTTGCTGCTTTCCGGGCTATAAACACTTGAGCCCCTCAGCGTACTGCTGGCTTTCAGACTACCTAGGCAATAGAAGCAAGGTTCTGGGCTGGACCCCAGCTCATGCCCCCTTTGGGAGAGTGGAGTATTGAGTAGGTATTTTGCTCACTGACCTATAGCCCCTTGTGAGAGTTGTTTCCCTGAGTAGCCTGAGCACTGGTCCTGATCACAACTCACAGCTGACCTGACCCTCTGTGAAAAGGATTTTTCAAACCCTAAACAATGGCAGCTTTATGGGCCAGCTGCACTGTGTTCCCTTTCAGAGGCAACCAGGGCTTTAAAATCACATAAAAAGCACATCCAAGTTGTGCTGTGGAGACTTGCATCAGACAATCGGCTGCTCTACTAATTCTTGTCCAATACTCTGTCTCAGAGGAGCCATTAGAAGCCCAGTAAAATAGACCTCAGTCACCTTGGCTGGCTTCCAGAGCTTGACGTTTGCTGCCTCTGGAATTTCTTCAGAGCCCTGGACCATTTCCTGTGGGCTTTGGGCCCCTCACCAGCAAATTAATGTCCAGCCTCCCTGTCTTCTGGGTACCACTTGTTTCTGTGTTTCTGTTTGCTAAATGACCTGAGGGTTTCTCATTTTTTGCTTCTGCTCAACTGGAAGTCACTCTATTAACAGTTTCATTGGAAGCTCATGGTGGTCTATGAGCTTTTCTGAAATTTCCTAGAGAAGAAACAGCTGCTGTCTCCAGAAACTGAGTCCCAGAGGAACTTAGTCTGTCTTCCGGCCATTCCTAATCATGACATCCAGCTAGCCATCACCTGGGCCTAACACATACCTTGAAATGATCTGCCTAACCCCAATGAAACCTTCCAGAGGTCCTGACAACAGAGTTAAGATAGTTCAATGCCTGAAATAGACATAGACCAGCAAAGGTACCATGTGTGCGTGCATGCATGCATGTGTGTGTGTGTGTGTGTGTGGGTACCATGTGTGCGTGCATGCATGTGTGTGTGTGTGTGTGTGTGTTCTGTTGGTTTCTAGACAGCTCTTCAAGGATCTTTCATGGAGAAATCCCAGGCTAGCCCCTTAGAAGCTTTTTGTTGTTAGTTTACTTATGAAGATAAATTTATGACCCACTGAGAATTAGGCCATTAGCTAGGGAGGAGGAAGAGGAACAGCAGTCATGAAGATTTGCTTTGGCACAAATGTCTCTAGTGGGCTGGAGATCACTCTGACTTCCTCCCCGAAAGACACTCTAGCTCCAGACAGCCAGCTTGTGGGACCAGCTCCCCATTTAGAGCCTTTGGTCATCTCTCATTCCTCAGTAGATACATCCATTTCCCACAGGAGGCCCCATCCTGAGAGAAGGGAGCTGGCTAGACATGCTGCCTCTGTGGTGGGGCTTGGCTAGAAGCCTAGATGTAACATCGGCACTGTCAGTCAACTCCTAGATATGCTATCAGCAAGTCTTTGCCTTTCCTCAAGGCCAGCAGGACAAAACAAATGTAAAAATGCTGATTGTGTGTGTGTGTGTGTGTGTGTGTGTGTGGCAGGGGGAGGGGGGATAATCAGGCTTTCTTTAGCCTCAGCAACCTCTAGAGAAATCTTACTAAGATCATGGCTGTCCACAAAGTGGAGAACTTTTCTGACCACACGGATTCACATCTTCCTCATGTTAATTCCTTAGGGGCCTAGGTGAAATGTCCAGGACTCTCTAGATCCTAGAATCTCTCTAGATTCAAGTTCATTCATGGAGCCATGTGTGGTCCGGAGACCCAGGTGACTTACCCAAGTCAACTCTTACTTGGGTGCTTGGGTGTGAATAGGCCCTAGGTCTCTCAGAGACAGGTTTGTGCACTTAGAAATGTTCTATTGATGAATTAATACCTTATCTACATTTGTTTTAGATTTGGTCCTATAACAAATGGATTCAGTTCTAAACTCTAAATTCTTTGACTGGTGATTCAATTAGCTAGAGCGACCAGAGCAAAGTACCACACACTGTGTGTAGCATAAACAATAGAGATTTGATTGTAGCTGAAATTTCAAGACCAAGGTATCAGCATGGTAGATTTCTTCTGAGGCCTCTTTCCTAGGCTTGTAGATGGATGTCGTCTGCTGCTGTTCATACATGGTATTCCTTGTTACTGCTTGGGTCCAAATTTCCCCCTCCTTATTGGTGATATTGGATTAGGACTCAGCCTGAGAACCTTATTTTACTTCAACTCCATCTTTAAAGGTACTATTTCCTAACATAGTCACTGCTGACATTTGGAATTGTGGCTCCAAAAGGCCCATGTATTAAAGACTTGGTCAACAGCCTTTGTGTTACTGGAAGGCAAATAAAATCTTTAGACATGGTGCCTAATGAACGAACATTAAGTTACTAGGGACCACGCCTTTAAAGGCATACTGAGAGCCTAGCCCTTTCTCCTCATTAGTAACCATGAGGTAAACCTCTTTCTTATTTCATATGTAGTGTGCCATGATGTGCTATTTTCATCTAAGTCCAAAAGCAATGTACCAACAGACTACAGATTGAAACCACTGAAACTATATACCAAAAGAAGCCTTTCTTCTTTCTACTTTGAGTAGAAATCTTGAGTATTTTGCCAGAGTTATGGAAAGCTGACTAACACACAAATTAGTACCAAGAAGTGGTCTTCATTGCTATGACTATTCCTGATGATGTGGTTTAGAAGACTCTGAAGTTGGTTTGTGAGATGAGTTTGGAAGTTTGGAGAAGCTGGCTAGAGAAAGCCTAAAATTCTCTGAGGGGAGTGTGTGGGAAATCTTGGTGAGGACTCAAAGTGCTGATTGATAGAAATGCAGACAGTAAACATTACTTTCCTAAGTTTCAGCTGGAAATAAACACTCTATAGGAACAAGAGTAGAGGCCATCTATTTTCAGGTCAACGTAAAAAATGTAGTTTGCTTTTGTTTGTGACTTGAGACATTGTGGGATGCTAAGTTTAAAGGGGATGAACTAGGAAATTTCAAGGCTGTCCAGAATTCAAAACAAGGCATAGGTATTGATGGCTGGGTTTAGCCAGATTTATGGGGAGAATTTGGAGAAAATAACAGAATAGAAAGATTTAGAAACCTTGAAGTCTGGCCAGAAAAAGAGTATGTTTAAAAGTGTTGCCAAGGAAAGTATGTTCACTAAAATGATGAACACCACTGTACTAATGTACAATAAGAGCATATCTTGACTACATCTTGAATATCCCAGGAGAAGAGATATCCTGTCTCCAGCATATCCTGTGGACATAGTGGTAGGTACTTAGGGTTCTCCTCCACCCCCTGCCCTGAATTAATTTCCTAGCCCTGAAGAGGTTTCTGGGCTGGGAAGGTGGTTCAGTGGTAGAGTGCTTGCCTTGCATGCATGAGGCCTGGAGTTTGATTCCTCAGCACCACATAAGCAGAAAAACCTGGAAGTGGAGCTGAGGCTCAAGTGGTAGAGCGCTAGCCTTGAGCTGAAGAGCTGAGGGACAGCTCCCAGGCCCAGAGTTCAGGCCCCAAAACCAACCAAAAAAAAAAAAAAAAAAAGAGAGAGGTTTTTGTATTCAATGCTTCTGCAGCTGTGGTTCAAGCTGCTCCCTGTGCAGTTTATGCTGACATGATGACAATATAACTTGATGTCATCCACGTGTAGCTGACTTGGCAGACACACAGAAAGCAAGTGACAGGACCACAGAGGTTTCCACCAAGATTTCAAAGAAAGGCCTAAGAGTCCAAGCAGTGTGTGACAGCATCACAGTCTCTATAGACAGCCTGATGTTGTGAGACGGACCCCACGAAGCCAGAGATGCTAGGGAAAGGAATGCCTGCTGAGGGATTCTGTGGGCAGTGCCTAGAGCCTGGCCAAGAGTGGGCATGGGAACTTTAGCTGGCCAGGCCACTGGGGCAGCATTGCCCAAGTCCTTGCAAGCTTGCATTCTGTTATTACATGTTCTAGGGACCCAACATAAACACTGAGAATTTAAGGTTTGCCATGCTGGATTTTGTCTGATCCTCCTCCTCCTCCTCCTCCTCCTGCTCCTCCTCTTCTTCCTCTTCTTCCTCTTCTTCTTCCTCTTCCTCCTCCTCCTCTTCCCCTCTCCTCCTTTTATATATGTTCTCATTTTTCCCTTTGGAATAGGAATGTTCATCCTATCCATTGTATCCTGGAAGTTTCTTTTTTAACTTTTCATAGAGGCCCATAGCCAAGTTTTCCTTGAGTCTCAGAGGAGATTTTGAAGCAATGCTAGAGCAGTTAAGACTCTCACAGAAGGATTAAATACATCTTAAATTATGAGTTGAACACAAATCTTTGGGGGTGGGGGGGGAGAAGCAAGATAAAATATTATCGTTTAGATAAGGGTCTCTGAACTTCCATGTGTTAATGTCTTAGTCACCAGCCTATGGTGGTATTGTGTGGTAGAGGAACTTTTGTGTGATAGGTGAGACCTAGTGGAAGGAAATAAGGTCATTAGAAACATGCCCCTAGAGGGAATACTGGAGCCCCAGGCTCTCCCTCTCTCTTTGCTTTCCAGCTGCCCTGAAGTGAATGAGCTGCCATCTGTTGTATACTGCTGTCATGATGTACTGTGCAGCCACAGGCCCAGAGCAGTGCGCCAAGTGATCGTGGGCTGAGACCTTTGAAACGTGAACCAATGTAAGTAAACCTTTTCTCATTTTTAGTTGATTATCTCAGGTACATTTTCATAACAGCTGGAAACTGACTAACACAGTGGTACTGGGGTACTGATGAATACATGGATTTGGGTTGATACAATTCAGTCTATCTATCACGGTGGGCAGAACTCTGTATTTATTTTAGTAGTTGGTTAATCCAAGGAAAGCATATGGGAGACATATACCCTGAAATCTTGTACATTCACAAACATTTTTGTCTAGTGTTATTTTTAGATCACATTTTCCCCCTCTTTAAACTTGGAAGGCATTGCTCTGTTGACTGCTAGTCTTGCAAGCTATTAATGGAGACAAATCTGACACCAGTTGAATTTCTTTTTGTAGCTCCAGTTGCCAGACATGTTAAGGGAAGCCCTAGTGGCTAACCAGAGACAGCTAAACAAAGAAAAAGATGATAGTTTCATGAGTGATCATAAGCAAGACAAATCAAAATACTGTCCAACAGAGTCCAGTCCCAATTGCTTAGTCTTTAGCAAGTAAAATACTGTTTTTTTTTAAGATACTCTGTTGGGGATGCTTTGTGACATAGTAGCTATACACAGAACTCTCAGGAATTCTGTACTATTCAGTGTAATTTAAGACAGGGTTATTGTAGTTGAGAGAATAGTCTTTGTTTCTCATCAGCTAACTAATCATTGCAGCAAATTTCCTATTTCCCATGCCATTAAAATATAATACTACACATTTCAAGATAGATTCATGGAGAGTCTTATTCTCTATGAAATGCTTTAACAAAAATGCCATAAGTTTGGTGGCACACAAACAACAGAAAGGTATTTGTCATAGTTCTGGAGACTAGGAGGTCCCAAATCAAGGTCCAGAAGATGAGGGTCTAAGAGCACTCCTCTAAGATTCATAGACTGCTGTGTCCTCACATGGTGTAAAGGCTACCCCAGCTCCTTTGACTCTCTCTGATAAGGGCCCCCATTCCGTGACCTCATCATTTCACAAAGCCGCACCTCTCAATACCACCACACTGGGGATTAGGTTCTCAACATGTGAAGAACACAAACATTCAGACTACCACAGAACAAAGTTCCTGACCTCCTGGCAGCTAGGAAGTAGAACGAGGTAGGGAGCAGAGACAAGTTCTATCTCTCAAAAGCAGGACCCAGCGATCAATTTCCTTCATCTGGCTACTCTTTCCCATAACCCACACAGCTATGACCTCGTCAGTGAGCTAGCTCATCCAGTCATTTCTCAACAGTGCCAACAGCTGGAGACCAAGTCTTCATGTCTGAGGAAACACTTCATATCCAAACCACAAAGGAACACTTAAAAAGAACATCTCTTCATTATGGTCAATATTTTTTCAATAAAGGTTGGTTTATTCCTTCATTAAGGAAATAAAATACTACAAGCGCATAACTTCAGCAAAAAGGCAATTCTTTACAAGACTATTAAGAGGTCATGTGCCTTCAAATTAAATCTTCATGAGAAGTATTCATCTCTGAAGATGCAGGAAAAATATAACAAAATTACATTTTAAAATACGTTTTCTTTAAGTACCTTGTGAAGAAAGGAAGCACTACAGACTACAGAAGAACATTGACCATTCCATTTAGGAAGAAACTCATCTTTGGATCCTCCCCTGCCAAGAAGTTATTCTTACTTTAAATTTGTGATGATCATTTTAGTTCTACATCCAGTTTTACACTCTCTACGTAACAGCTGGCCTTGCTGAAGATGTAGCTCAGGGGTAGAATACTAAGGCCTTGGGTTCAAAACCTAGAATAAAATACACATAGTAAGAGAAAAAAAGAAAGGAGAAAGAAGGAACGGAAAGAAAGGAAAATAAAGGAAAAAGAAAAGAACTGTCATCTTGATAATCCGCTCTGGTTCAAAGCCTGTCTGACTTTGGGGTCCGTTCGCATCCCATTGCTTGCTTACATGCGTAAGCAGTGGGTCCAGGTGTGTACGTGTGGATTGTGAAGGCAGGAAAACGATGTCCTGCAGAGTCAAGTTCACTGGACTCCACCATCTTTTTATATTTCCTCTCTTTCCCTCTTGAGTTGGCCTCATCTTCTGCACATGAGTTGCTGGAGCATCTAAGCTACAGCTCATCAGATTCACAAAGCTTCACCTCTGCATGCTGTGAAGATTGCAACACAGCCTCTCTAGTACTTCCGAGTTCCCAAGCAGATGTTTGTGGGATGACCAGTGAAGGGCTCATGGTAGGGCCTATTGAAGTCTCACTGGAGCCTCATCCTGAGATAGCCAACTACCTGCTCCATACTGGCTTTCCCAGGACCTGGCTCACAGTAGGCCTTCTGTGCATGTCTGGTGAACATTTATATTTACACAGGCAGATCTCTGAGGGAAAGCAACAAAACCAGTGTGATCAAAGATGCCTTCTTCTAAAAGAAAATAAACGAAAACCAAGGAGAAGGTCTGAGTGGGGCCAAGACAAGAATGGCCAGGGCTGCAAAAGGACTCTATAAAAGTCTTGCCACTTCTTGGGGCCCGGTGGAACCTTAATCTAGCTTGAATGGGATTAGAACTCTTTTCTCTCATGTAAGAGCCTACAGAAAAGCAACCCCTGGATGGGCCTCATAGCTCCCGCTCCGATCCATGGTCCACCAGAAAAGGGTCCATAAACTGCAAACGAAGTTGGGGGTCTAAGAACATGAACGTGAACTTGCCTATGGGAAAATGGGCTGTGGTCTTTGGAACACCTCCCAAGAGGGATAGGATAGGATTTGAGGGGAACTCAAATGACTCAAATGTCTCATCTAGGACAAAGAATGTTCCTTGGATTCAATAAGTACAGAGTACCTGCACCCCAAATTACCCTGAAGATATAAAGGACCTCTGAGAATAGGCCTTTTAGGGCATCAGAGAGAGTTGGCCTAGGTTCCTGAGTCTTCAGCTTTAGCAAACATGCCTGAGCTCCAAACATGACCCTGAAGCTATGGGACCAACTGAATCATGGGAGCTGGGACATAAGCCCACCCATTAATGGCCTCCGTGAGGACAAGCAATTCAGCAGGGCACCCAAGTTGATGGGTAGAAGTCCAAACCTTGCTGTTTTATTCCCTCTTCAAGGACTGAGTGAAAGAAATGGTTGCCCCAAGAACAACTGTGAAGCAAACTTAATCTTGGATTCTGATGTAAAACATAAGTTGGCCTTCAGAAAGTAAAAACATGTAGGGCTGGGAGGGAGACTCAGTGGTAGAGTGCTTGCCTCGCATGCATGAGGCCCTGGGTTTGATTGCTCAGCACCACATAAGCAGAAAAAGCCAGAAGTGGCGTTGTGGCCCAAGTGGTAGAGCTGAAGAGTTGAGGGACAGTGACCAGGCCCAGAGTTTAGGCCCCACAACTACCACCACCAACAACAAAAATTAGAAAGTAAAAACACCTAGTGTTTCTCATGTTTAGAGGCCAGATTCATTCCTTCTACATTATTTCAGAAGAATCCTAGCAAGAGTCCAAAACTCCACTTGGTCAGAGGCAGGATTTCTGGTAGCTTGGACACAAGTGCCATCTAGTGGTAACTGTGTGCATATAAACCCAATAAAAGGTTCTATATTCTTTTTTTATTATAAGGATACTGTACAAAGAGGTTACAGTTACATGAGTAAGGTAATGAGTACATTGCCTATCAAGCATTGTTACCCTCCCTTTGTTTCTCCCCTACTATCCCTTCCTCCCCATCTCTCCAAATCTTCCCCCTCGCCCCCAAACTTGTAAAGTTCATTTTCAACAGTGTCTTGTACAACTCATTGTTAAATTGGTCAACCTGTATCCTTGTTTCAGCATTTTATTTCCCTTCCCCTCCCCAAATTAGAAAAATATATATACAAGATGCAGGACACCAAAATCAAATACAGTGACAATAGGGGTTATACCATAGGGGGAAGAACATATAAAAGAAACAAAAAAAAAAATCACATGGTACATTAAAAACAACAGCAACGTAGGAAAAAAAAAAAACCTCTTGTGTCCCTATCTTGAGGTTCATTTCTCTTAGCATCATCTTATATGGTCATATGTACATAGCTTTTGGCCTTTTCTGCTTATCTGGTCAGATTATCCTAGACATATACTAGTTATTGCAAATATGGGAAACCATGGGACCTATGATTCTTTGGATCTGGCTTACTTCACTTAATATAATTTTTTTCCCAAGTCTTTCTGTCTCCTAACAAATGGGGCGGTTTTGTTCTTTCTGATGGAGGCATAGAATTCCATTGTGTATAGATACCATATTTTCTTGATCCATTAATCTACTGAGGGGCATCTGGGTTGGTTCCATATTTAGCTATGGTAAATAATGCTGCAATAAACATAGTTGTGCTGATAGCTTTAGTATGGTCTTGTTTGTGATCATTCAGGTAAATAAATGCCCAAAAGTGGGATTGCTGGGTCATAGGGGAGCTCTATGTGGAGTCTTTTGAGGAACCTCCATACTACTTTCCAGAGTGGATGAACAAGTTTACACTCCCACCAACAATGCAGTAGGGCTCCCTTTTGGCCACATCTCCTCCAGCATCTGTTGTTATTAGATTTCTTGATTCTAGCCATTCTAACTGGGGTGAAGTGGAATCTCAATGTTGCTTTGATTTGCATTTGTTTTATGGCTAGAGAAGTTGAGCATTTCTTCATGATCTATTGGCCATTTTTTTTCTGGTTGTGGGGCTTGAACTCTAGGCCTGAGCACTGTCCTTCAGCTCTTCAGCTCAAGGTGAGCACTCTACCATTAAGCCACAGTGCCACTTTCGGTTTTCTGAGTGGTTTATTGGAGATAAGAGTCTCACAGACTTTCCTGCCCTGACAGGCTTTGATCCGTGACAATCAGATCTCAGCTTCCTGAGTAGCTAGGATTATAGGTGTGATCCACCGGTGCCCGGCTTCTATTGGCCATTCTTATATCCTCTTCAGGGAAGTCTCTCTTTAAATCTTTGGACCAGCTCAAGGAGCCATTTTGAATTGGGAAATAGGAGAGTTTGTCCAATTTGGGGAACATTCAGAGGTTTCCTGGCTCCCTGACAATGGATGAGTTGCTATATCAGTCCTACAATTAATCTCCAGATTTACTGTAGTAAGCCATGAATGTATATCTTGTTTAATACAAATTTGATACCAAAAAATAACGTTTTGCAAATAAAATCATTAGCAATGGTTTAAGTGATAGTAAAAAAGAGACAAGCAAGGATTAGACACTACAGACTGGAAACATGGTGATCTTTATTAAACAGCCACAAAACATTTCATTAAATTGTGACCAGTTGTACTCTTAAAGGCTATTGTAGGTTCTAGCATATTCCATACAAAATGGAACAAGGAAATTTTATGGGATAGTCAAGATAGAGAGAGATGAGGTAACATTGATCAAGATACATAATATTCACAAACTGCCATATTTGAAAAGAAACAGAAAAAGAAAAGAATTTTCTGCCAGACTATGGAAACTAGCATACTATCAACCATCAGCCAGATGTCTTACATAGGCCCCTCTGCTGATGGCCCGTTATTGATCTCTGGCAAGGCTGAACGTACTGAATCCTGAAATTAAATGGAAAATATTACAAACATGTCTTTAGTCTTCTAAGGCTTCCGTGTCTAATGTAGGCAAGTATCCAATAATTTCATCTAGAGATTAGCTGAGCTATGACTTGGAGAGAGATTTTACTCAGTAAAAGAGAATCTGTCAAAGCCAGCACTATGTAATTCTCAAAGAAGCATCTGTTGTCACGATGATGTATTCAAGAGCATTAGGAATGCCCAGGAGGAGTTGCTGGACCTTCATATGACATTTTTCTGAGAGGGTCATGTTCGATCAGATCACTGGCTAGAATAGGAAGGCAGCCATGGCAGGGAGAGGGGGAGAGGGAAACTTTATGTTCTTGAACAGCTGGACAGCTCTAAAGTGGATGTCATAGATGGTTGTCACCATCACCCTGACAAGTGCCTCACAATAAACTACTGGCATTCTTCCCGGATCTTATTGGTATACATTTCCAGCATGGAGTTTTCAAATGAAAATGCGGTTTTCCTCAAAAGAGCCAACAGAGGGCGCTATTGCCAAACACATTGTATACAAAGCCCAAATCTTTTCCCCTTTTGGATTAAAATCTCTTTTCAGTCTGTGATCTCTCTCTCTCTCTCTCTCTCTCATCCTCCCTCCCTCTCTCTCTCTTCCTCTCCTCTTCCTCTCTCCTCTTCCCCTCTCTCCCTCCCCCCATTCTCTCCCTGTCCACATTCCCCCATTCCCCCCCCCCTCTCAGTTCTAGTTCTAGGCTGATATTTTCAGCCTCCAGATCAGCTGTGGTGATGTTTGTTTACTTCAGACTCCCTCCTATGTGTGCCAATAAGGTAATACAACTTCCTGCTTGAGCCTTAGGCAGCATTATTTTCTTGTACATAGAATGTGTGTGGTTCTTGATTTTAGGAGGTAAATACACAAATGTGAAGGGTGTTAGGAAAATGGAGCGGAAAGCAAATAGGCCAGACTTGATTCTCAACAGGCAGGGAGTGTTTATTGAGGCACAACAAAGAAGGTCACAAACCTTCCTGTGAGCATGAAGGTTGTGCCAGGAGGTGGGTTGGAGTTAGTTGGGCTTTTATGGGGTCTTGAGCAAGGAGGCAGCAGTTACCGAAAAAGCCATTAGGTACAGGGAGGTGGGGGCTTTCTGTTGGTCCCACAACAAAATATTTACAGCCAGGCCTAAGTGGATTGCCCTGCTGGTGTCAAGCGGTCTGCACATAACTAGTGGCCTGTCTGACGTCTGTATGCATCTTTAGATATATAAGAAGGCTAGGCCAAGAGGGGAGAGGTAAATCCTTCATATAGGGTCTTTGGATAGTTAAAAAGATTGGGCTGGGGGCTGGGAAGGTGGTTCAGTGGTAGAGTGCTTGCCTCGCATGCATGAGGCCCTGGGTTCGATTCCTCAGCACCACATAAGCAGACAAAAGCCAGAAGTGGCACTGTGGCTCAAGTGATAGAGTGCTAGCCTTGAGCTGAAGAGCTGAGGGACATGGCCCAGGCCCAGAGTTCAGGCCCCACAATCACTACCACCACCACCAAAAAAAAAAAAAAAAAAAAAGATTGGGCTGGAAGAAGAGACTGGGAAAGAGGTCGTACTCTTTTTGGAAATTCTTTGTCTTGTCCTGTTGGGGATTTATTATCTGAACTGTCCTGTTCAGGATCTATGGTGCAAACAGTCCCATGTGGGGTTTAATGGTAGGGGTATCATCCTGACACCACACTTTCAGACAAGGTCAAGGGTGAAATTTTCCTGAGAACCAGGAGGGGTCACCAGGGGAGGGTGGTCAGTGAGCAGCATGGGGTTATAAGAACAGAGCAGATTCCCCTCATTTGAAACCCTGAAGGGTATAGATAGTTGAGGGACTCTGGCTACTTCCTGCTGCCATGGGGCTGTCCAGGAGTCACTGGGGCTGGGGTCTCCAGGGCCCAAGTCTGTGCTGGGCCGTGCAGTGTGGTGTAAGGGAAGCCTCCAGCTGCCTGCAGTAATAGGATGGCCTTGATGTGCTCCCAGGCGGTGTCCTGAGTGAGAGCTGTTATCCTGTGAAGGAGAATGTTTGGAAGAAAGTTGAGAAAACAGAGTCCAAGAAGGAGGAATGAGAGGATGACTGTTAAAGGACTTACTAGAGGGGCCCAGGAGGGGACCCCCTCATTTTATCCAGGCCAGGAACATGACAGGAGGGGCACAAGGGAGGCCACCAGCGTGGGCCGTTGGACAATCCCTTTTCCAGTGTCCCTGTTCCCACAGTTGGAGCCGGCCTTGGCGAGAGGCTTTGGATTTGGACACTCCTCAGCCCAGTGTCCTGCCTGCCTGCACCGGAAGGAAGGCCCCAGGCTGAGCCCGCCTCCTCGTGCTGACCGTGAGGCTTTGGTTCCAGGGGACTTGTCTGTCTCTTTCTCGTTTTTGCATGTGTTCCCTTTTTTTCTGTGAAACTTAAAAAAAATTATTATTAATATATTTTGCTAGTTCTGGGGCTTGAACTCAGGGCCTGGGCACTGTTCCTGAGCTGCTTTTGCTCAAGACTAACACTCTACCACTTGAGCCACAGCTCCATTTCTGGCTTTTTCTGTATGTGGTAGTGAGGGATCCAACCCAGGGCCTCATGCATGCTAGGCAAGCACTCTACCACTGAGCTACCTTCCCAGCCTCCTGTTCCCTTTTTGTTTCCTCCTCCCAGCCATTAAAATCCTAGGATTTCACTTTGGGGAGTCATGGGCCCCCCTTTTAAGCACTGTAACCCCCCCCTTTTTTTTTTTTACTATGGGATGTGGATTGACACAGAAAGTGGACATGAAGGGGTAAGGGTCCTCAAGGCAATGAAGCCTAGGAGGCTAAGTGGGGGACTGGGTCTCTGTGGAGGGGATTTTGATTTTAGAAGCTTCTGGCTTGGGCTATGGCACGGGAGGAGCTGAGAGGGGGTTTTGAGCAGAGGTAAAAGAAGGCTGGGGTCTGGGGGACCTCAGAGGCTTTGCTGTCTTGTTGGAGAGAATTGTCTAAATTAGTAAGAATATGAGGACCAAATTCAGGCCGACGGTGGCCATTGTCTAAATGATAATGAGGCCAGATTTTGGTAGACAAATAAGTCAGGTTTTTTGCTTGTTTGTGGTTTTTTTTTGTTTTTTTTTTACTGTAAATCAGTCAGCTTGAGAGTCTTAAGATTAGATCGCAGGCAAGCCAATAGGGTGTCTCTGGGAACAGACAATTAGGAGCCCATTTAGGAAAATTTGGTAGGACTACCGGACGTGTCTCACTGCTTCAGGCATCCCCGAGGGTTTGGGACAGCAAACAGATGGATCCTAATAATTAGGAGAGGGCACCCCCAAAGTCCCACTTAAAGGGTATGTGTTCCATGCCTATGGAGTTAAAAAGAGAAAGAATGCCCTGTCTGATTTGTTTAGTTTAGTCTGATGTTTGGCTTCTTCTTGTCTTCTGCTTTATAGTTTGTAATGGTACATCTACTTTTAGGTTTAAAAAGATGTTTAAAAGTCCTAAGACCCAGCTTGCCCCCTTCCCCTTCCCTGTACTAGTTGAACACCTGGCCAGGGGCTCGGAGAATGTTTTCAAATGAGTGCTAAATGGTTTCATTCTTCAACTCAGATCTACATCATGATTCACCAAGAAATAGCCAGACTTTTCAATGTTCCAATTCCCTCAACACTGATGAATAAACCAAGACGAGAAGAGAGCTGTAAAGAGGATTTGAAGCTGGCGAATGAAGAAAGCATTGGCTCTTCAGTTGGTCCTGCAAGTGATAGATAACTTACACCGAGATAAAATACTGGGTATCTCTACTTCGTATTGCATCTGTCTCTTTTGCTGGGTCAGATTTTTCTCAAATTTGCATACAGACATGTTCATCACTTGAGGGTGCTTGTCTAGAATTATTAGTCAGGTTAATTAGCCCTAAATGTACCTAACTTCTCTTACTCTTCTCCAGACATCAAAGTAAGAGTAAATAAGGAATTTTTTAAGATTTATAAGAACCTCATAATCAACAGAGTGTCACCATCAGCTTTTACGATGCCCCACTCCACCCACGAGATAGCACCTAGAAGGCTCTGGATGTAGTTCTAAAGCTACAGGAGGGCCACCTGGACATTGCACCAGTTAACTGCATTTTGTACCTTAGACCTGTTTTCTGGGTCCTTCCTCATCTCAGTCCTCAGGAACAGGGAGCCTTGTGGGCAATGCTTGTTTTCTTCTTCTGTGAGAGCAAGACCTCAAAGAATCAGACCTGAGACCATGAACAATGCTCGATTCTATACGCTTCTTGCCTCCTGTTTTTGTCCCTCTAGGATGTGATCCTGGAGCTCTTTTGCTAGCACTCACATCTTACTGATAGGACACTGAAGATCCATTTATTTCCTGTTTCTTACCATTCCTCTCTCTGGACGAGTCCTTGAAGTAGTGGGTGGCAGAATTTGGTCTTTCAGGAACTCTACAGTCAGACTCCTGGGAAGCTAAGTCCCTACTGCTTTAATCCACACAAGGAAAGTAACCTGACATTAACCAATGTGTTTTTTCTGTACAAGGCTATTTCCTTGTATTTGCTAGAGTTATCCAACAAAACACTATTTATACATGGTGAACAAGAGACACTTAGAGTCAGGTGTGGTGGTGTTCATCACTAATCCCTGAACTGGGCAGAATGACACAGGAGGCTCATGAGTTTGATTGAGGGTAGCCTGAGCTATATATAATGAGATACTGTCAAAGGAAGAAAAAGGCTCCAAAGCAGAAATAAAAAGAGCCATTTAGATCTTTAAAATCCAAGTTTTTGAAATTTTATACTTCTTTTTTGTTTGAGATTTTGAATTTTTTGTTATTGTTATTGAGACTGGGGCAAATTTGTACTCAGTTGGCTTTTTTTGCTCAAGGCTAGAGCTCTTCCACTTCTTGCTTTTTTTTTCTTGGCCAGTCCTAGGGCTTGAACTCAGGGCCTGTGCACTGTCCCTGAGCTTCTTTTACTCAAGGTTTATGCTCTACCACTTGAGCCACAGTGCCACTTCCAGCTTTTTCAGTTTATGTGGAACTGAGGAATGGAACCCAGGGCTTCATGCATGCTAGACAAGCCACATTCCCACTAAGCCACATTCCCAGCCCCACTTCTGTGTTTTAAGTGGTTAATTGGAGATATGAATCTCACGGAGGCTTTTCTGCCTGGACTGGCTTAGAAACTTGATCCTTAGCCCTCAGCCTCCTGAGTAGCTAGGATTACAGGTGTGAGACACTGGTGCCTGGCTCCATTTCTTGCTTTTTAATGGGTAATTGTACTTCTACCTACTTAGTATTTTTTTCTTTTTTAGAGAAATCAATTCACATGTACTTAGGATTATATGTGATGCATTGTTCAGTACATACCAGGAACAAACTTCATATTTTATTATACATGATGTTTGCATAGAGATTTGCTCATCTGATGACTGGAATAATTTCCTACAAAGCCTCTTCTAGCTCTGTACATTTCATACCTGGATCATTGTGATTATAATAGTTCTCTAGAGGCATGGGTATGTATAACAAAGTCCAGAAGCCCCTAATAAGAATTCCAGGGAAGGACCAAAGGCTCTGATGCAGATAATGTCTTCAGTGGACTACTAGTTTAGCTCTTCATGGAGGATGAAAAAATGGAGCTTCTATTGCTAAAGAATTTAATGATCGCTCTAACTTCCTATCTAGTTCAAGGATGTGCAATGCTTTCAATCTATAAGTCTTCCGTAACCCTATGAAGACAACAAACCTATGAATACTGACAGACAGTAAGTGCTCAGTGCACTCATCCTTAAATTTCCTCCATTCAGCAAGATGAGACTTGGCATGGACAGGCCAGTCTCTAGGCCTAGATTTCTCTGACTGCTGGGACCCCAGCTGCAGAATGACTTCATCTACATCGCTATTCAGAAACAAATGGCCCGGCTCAATGGAAAGTCTTCCATTTTTAACAAATAAAGCAGTATGGTGCTTTTTCCCCCCATTTTCCTTCGTCTGCAGGAGAAAATGAATGTTGCAGATGTTCCTATAATGCCAGAAGAATAAGATTCACAGATGAGCTCCTGAGGGTGGCTTGGCTCTCCGACTGGCTAGCCAATTGCCCTGTGGCTTGTGGTCAAGAGACAGGGAGCAGCTGTGATTTGCAATTGGGAGCTGACTTCATGACCATGCTCAGTGCCAGGAAGCCCATTTGTATGGAGCCTTATTTTTCAGACTGCGCTGGCTGTCTCCTCTGATAAGAAGGCCTGGAACAAAGGGGTTTGTTTAATTTAATAAAACTGTGGGAAGCAAAGCTTTGACTGGTGACTGGGCCCTGTGGTCAATGGATCATAATCAGTGCAGGTTTCTGAGCTGGGTTCTGAGAAACCACCAAGAAGGCCATTCCTATAAAGGACTCAAGTAGAGGGCGCCACCCAAAAAGACTACTATACCCATGTGAGCCCTGAAAGACTGCAGAAATGTCAGTTACCTGAACATGCAGAGATAGTCAGATAGGAAATTTGAACATTTTGGAGGAGACCCATTTTACCAAACCAGCATGCATCAACTGGAGCCTGTTTGCACATGTGTGTGATCAGACAACCTCCCCCAGATTCCAAGTCTCATGTAAGCCCAAAGTTCAGTCAATGCTCCAACATGTTAGGACAGTGGTTCTCACATTCAAATGCCAGAATCAGTTCTACCCACTTCTCAAATAACCTTCAGATCCCAATGCAGAAAAACTCCCTCTTCTTGTGAGTAGTATTACAGTATTAATTCATTTGGAAACACCTGACTTAGTGGAGAAAAGGAAAGAACAAAACTCAGAACTAATAGTGTCCACAAAGGTTAGGATGTTATTTAAATGAGTAAATATTTATATGAGAATCTTATGTGGGCAAACTGGTAAATATAATCACATCCTACGCATTTTTATGTCTCTAGGAGAATATCTTTTTTTGGGTGGCACTAGAGTTTGAACTCACACCCTTGTGCCTGCTTGGAGGTGTTCTACCAGTTGATCCATGCCTCCAGACCTTTTTGCTTTAGGTTATTTTGAAGATAGGGCCTCTGCCAGAGGCTGGCCTCAGATTTCAATCCTCCTAGCTACATCTCCCACAAAGCTGGATGACAGACCTAACTGTTATAGCTCAGAATGTGACTGGATGTAGAAACAAGTCCTGCAAAGAGGTGTTTCGAACTGAATAATTGTGCTTCCCTAGAATGATGGTTTTAGAAGATGGTTTCTTCAGGAAGAAAAGAGTTCATGAAGGTGGGACTTTCATGAATGAGATTAGTGGCCCTATAAAAGGCATCCTAGAGAACTTTCTAGACCCTTCTTCCATGTGAGGACACAGAAAATGTCTATGCTGGGCAGCAGACCCTTATTAGACACTGCAACTGCTGGTAGCTTAATCTTGGGCTCTTTAGTTTAAGAACTGTAAGAAGGAAATTCTTGTTTCTTTGATCCATCTTGTCTTTCCTAGTTTGTTACAGCGAACTTGAACTCATTAGACACGCTGTAGTGAGGTTAGGATAAGCTAGCTTGCAATCTGCCTGCTGCCCTTACCAGGAGACCTGCTTATCACCTACAACTTCCCCTCTGCTTTCTTGAACCCAGTTCAACCTTCACCCTTCTTCAGAAAATTCTCTTGACCATGAGTTCCTGGAAGGAAAAAGACTGGTTTTTGGTCAATTGTATTTTTCTTGCTGAACACTCTGATTCCAATGTAAAGATTTGGAGGAGGCATCTGTAGACATCTTTGTGGCCATATGGCTGAAGATAGGACCATTCACTCATGTATCTAATCAAATATATAGCTAGTGAAAACTGGACTTGCACTGTATTCTTGACAAACAAAATACATGAGTTCTTGACTGAAACCAATTTATGGTTTCAGCATAGTATACGTATATACATGTATATACACATGTGTATATACATACATACATACATAATGTAGCTATCTAAGTGTAATGAGTCACATTATTGGGGATAGAACAAATTATTACAACTAGATGGAGAAAGAGAATAGACTGGGTTCATCGTCCAATTCAAAAGGAGCTGGGCAACATTCATATGTGCTTTAAAGATCCTCCTCCTTGGATTTCCTCTGTCTCATGCAGATACCACTTTAAGGCTCCCTTGATTTCATTTGAGAAACTTGCAAATCCACTTCCTCCACCTTAACACAATGTCTAAGCTTTGCACTGGATCGACTCCTAGAAAAAGGGGGGGGGGAAACTCCGAGCTTAGTTGGCGGGTGACTTTTCCACCTCCTCCCTGCTCTGGTATGCACCGAGAGCCAGCCAAACCTCACTTGACAGCCCATCATTTGTCTCACTCAGGCTTTTGCCAGGGCTGGAAGTGATCATATTCTGATGAGATCGACATTTCCCTTGGACCCCTTTGTATTGAGCAGCATCCTAGTGAGCCATGGAAAAAGGGAGCAGTTAAATACATTGACCTTGGCAGGAAACCAGATGGTATGGGAAAGCCACTAAGCTGGCTACTAGCTTCTTCTCCCCCTTTCTCTTGCCCACTTCTTTGCTGTACTCTATCATGCCTTGAGTCTGAAATCAACTACTTTCAGGGACAGAATGCAAATTTAAGAAGAGCCCATGTTCTTTCAAGTACTTCCCAGAAAATGAGCAAAGGCATGAGTCTAGATTGGTGGGAAGTGCCCTTGAAGCAAAAATAAGCCCCAAATGGTATCTATAGAAGGGAAATACATATGATGGGAAAACAAATCCTGCTTCAAGTCCTGGAGGACTCCTGAACACCATTCTTCATGCTGTAACAAAGCAATGCAAACCTGAAGACTAAGAGTTCATTCATGAAGGACAAACTAATACTGTTCTCCATCATCTCATCAGGACTGGTTCCAGCCTGGAGCTCAAGAAGCTAGGGAGCCAAAACAGAAAGGCAGGCTTCCTGTGCAGTAAAACAATCCAGGTATTTCACCGAAAGGCCTCTTTTATTGGAAGCATCCAGTAACACTAAGATATTTACAGAGGCAAGAAACGTATTTACCTTGCTCTGCTTGATGATGGGCTCGAGGAACGTGAAATACCTCTTGGCTTATTTCACAGGTAGGGATGCCTATGACCCATGAATGATGCTAACCAATGTGCTCTGTTTGCTTCTGGCTTCTAGACTTTCTTACTGCTGGAAAGCCAGGTCTCCTAGATTCCAAGAAACTTTTCCTAGTCCTCAAAAAGAGCCATCTTAGAAAAGAGTGTTGCTAGAATAATTAGACCACATGTGCACTGTCCTAGAATTAGGACAGGGCATATCTTTCTGGAAAACAGGTTTTAGGAAGAAGGATTGTAGGGTTTGGACTGGAAGAAGTAAGCTGGGAAGAAAGTGTCTCAGTTACAAGCAGATATTTGGTCCTCTGGGTATGCAGGATGATGAATGTCTCTAAGCTCCATCTGCCTCGATGAGAATTATTTCCTGAAAAGCAAGACCAGCTGTTTCTCAAATTCTTCAATATTATGTGTATAGTTGCTTGAGTTATTTTCTTTCCTTCATCTTTAGTGACTCAGATACCATTGTCCACACCTTCATAATTGTTCTAGATGATTCTTTAGCCCAGGACTACACCCAAACTAGTAATACTTGGGCTCTAACATCCATACACCCCTTGTCCTTCTGAGCACTGTCCCTGTGGTGGGAAGGCTGAGTGCTTTTTTTGAGTCTTAAGCCATTGTTTCTGCTACATTGACCCAGCAGATAATTTGATACTTTTTTTGGGGGAAAAACTTAATGGTGACTATAAATGGAAAAAATTAAGATTAATTGTTACCTCAAAAAGTCTAGAATGGTCATGAAAATGTTCTCCTTTTAAGGAAATCCTAGGCCTGATTTGGTCAGCTGATTTCTGCCCATATTCAGCCGAGAGTGTGGTTTGAACCTGTGGATAACCTTAGTAAATTATTTTCTGTGCTAGCCAATTTTTGCATTTCCCCCTCATTGTTCTGTCTACATTGCACATCTAACTGGAAAAAGTGCAACAGCCAGCTATATTCATCAGAATATGGATGTCAAAAACTCAGGAGGCAGAGCTTAGGAGGATCATGGTTTAAGATCAGCCTGGGCAAAACATTACCAATTGTTTACTTCAACCCATAAGCCAGGTGGAGTTGGACATGCTATTCTTACTTCTTCTTAACTCATGTTGTTCTTATTTTTGGACATAGATTCTTTGTAATCCCAACTATGTGAGAGACATAGATAGGATGACTGTCGACTGAGGCTATGGCTGAACAAAACCTCAAGGTGGCTCGTGCCTGTAATCCTAGCTACTCAAGAGGCTGAAATCTGAGGACTGTGGCTGGGTTTCCAGTCCAGGCAGGAAAGTCTGTGAGACTCTTATTTCCAATTAACCACCAGAAAGCCAAAAGTGGAGCTGTGACTCAGAGTGCTAGAGCACTAGCATTGAGTGAAAAAGCTCAAGGATAGTGCCCAGGCCCCTTGATGAAAAAAAAAGCAAAACAAACCAAACAAAAAAAATCCTGAACCAAACCAACAACAACAACAGCAAAAGCCCTCAAGGTTCTAGCTGCAATTAAAGCAAAAGAGGACTGGGCATGTGGATCCAGCGGTAGAGCGGCTGCCTAGCCGGCACAGGCCTTGAGTCCAAACCCCGGTACTACTGTACATGCATGCGTGTGTGTGCACACAGACAGAACAGAGCATGATAAAAATAAGTTAAATTCTACAGCACAAAGTGAAAAACATGGCAAAGCAGGACTCCAGTGCATATTGGATATAAATACATGTGTTCTCGGTCAAACTAGTTGTGCTAGTTTTGTTCATGCAATTGTAAGAGAAAATGCAAATGTGATGTACCAGAAGCAATTAAGATTGTGTTTTATGAATGCTCTATTACCCCATTTTCTGTTTCTCCCCCGCTCTATTGTGTAATCAGTTGTGAAACCATAAAATAATGACTTGGAACTCAACGAAACTTGCATCATTTTCAATCAAAACAGAGAATCTTTTCATTAGAAACTACTTACAACTCTTGTCTAGGAAACATGGGAAATCATGCATTTCAGAGTAAAATTGATGAATACTTCTCCTAAATCTTCACAGGAACTCCCTGTGAATGCTTATGACAATTGACAAGGTCAGGTGTCTCAGTAGCCTGTTACTGTGAAAATTGTCTGGATCAAAATAAAGTTTCTTGTGTTACATTCTAGCTATACATAGCAAATAAAGCTGGGACGTTTTGAAGGAAGGGACCCTGTGCTCACTTATGCCTGATAATGAGACCCATCACAACACCATCGGATACAAAGACCACAACCTTTTTTTTAATGCAGAAAATAAGTTCTGTGGGGACATCCGCCCAACAGCTTCGCGTTCAGTCCAAGACCTGTTCAGTCTTGACTTGATGCTATCTTTGACACTGATCACTGTTACCATGATTATTGTTTTATAATAATTTATGTAGTCCTCCTACTTTTGTCTTTTCAAATGCTTCATTCTCTTCGGATATGCTCATACTTTATGAGGGCACCCTGATTTTCATTGTAATTCTGCTCCTGAATCGATATACGTTTATCTTTGGAGAGTCTTTCAGTGTTATTTAGATTGAGTACCTACAGCTCTTGCTGTTGGAATAGAGGGATTGTGTTCAAAGAAGTGGATGTCAAGGAGCTATAAAACTGGATTTTCCCCAAGGCTAAACAGCTGCTCCCCAGCTGCCATGAGCTTCAGAGCTGAAGACAAATGTATACAGATTTCCCAGGGAATCTTGGAAAACATGAGATTTTAATGGGCAAACATGCTTGAGCTTCGTTTTGTTGGTAAATCCCACAGATTTAGAAAACAGATGTGGGGTTTCCAGAGCTGATAGAGGGCGTAATAAATCCATGTCAGTCACCTCACCCTTTCTGCTGCAGACGGAAAATCCTTTTCAAAGCTAGGGAATGGGAGTCTGATTAGCTTCACAATACATCCATACTTCCTCTCTGGTGCCTGAGCCCACACATAAAACAGAAACAACAGCACTGTGGTGAATTTAGAATCACCTCTGTCTTATGCCAGGCTTCAGATGTAAATTGGATGTGTAACCCAATGGCCAACTTTGATCTTGGCTTCCTCACCTGTGCTGATGCCTTTGTCATTGTGTTTGGCTGTCAGCTGTCTAAATCCTTCCCATGCAAGAATTCTCCTTTATGTGTAATCGTTGCATTGGACTCAATGTCCACTGTCCACGGTACAGCTGGAGATTCTCTCTTGTTTTTACTCTATGGCAGCCATGGCATGGGAATGTGGTTCAGGACTTCTACTTAGAATAAGCAATAAAGCACAATAAGTCAGAATTAGTCATGAGACTTCATAAATGTCCAGTCATATATGCAAGGTATTACTCCTCTGTTGAGTTTATTACCAGACTGATTCTACAGAAAAATGATCAATTAACTTCCCATGCAGGCCAATATTTTTTCCTGGATGTTTCCTAAGAAGTCTGGTCCTCTAATTACCAGACAATGATGTGACTGCCTTGGAACTTTCTAGAACCTAATTGGTATGCACGTGCTTTGGCGTATGCCAGGCAGCACTGATAAGGACAATCAACACAGAGACAGGAAGAGAGTAGGGAGAGACGGAGAAGGTGACAAAAATATTCTGAAGTCATAAACAAATACAAAAGAAGGCAAATAGGAAGATTATTAAGTCAATGGAAATATTCATATTCTTACAGCTGTTTTATTGACTCCCCTCTTTTTTTCTCTTTCCCAGTGCTGATACTGTTCCTGAAAGTTATAAAGCAACGATGTCTTCCCTGAGAATTTCTTTATAATTCAATCAAGAAGACCTTGGGAGAGCAAGCCTCGAATAGTCAAAAGACCATCAATTGAAAACTGTGGGCTGCTGTTTTGTAAATAAAGTTTTATTGAAACAACCATACTTTTTCATTTCTGGGTTCTCAATGGTAGTTTTCAAACTACAGAGTAGAGAATTGAGAGAGATAATAGGGTCCAGAAAGCCTAAAATTTTGCTTAAAGGTGTTCTTCACAGAAATGGTTTCAGCGCCTAAGGTTGACTATCTGAATCTTTGAGACTGTAATACAGAAATGCATCTTGTTCATATTCTTGTCTCTTCACATGGATGCCTTTTCTTTCTGGATGAGGGACGTTTTCTTAAATTTTCCTGGTCTTGTGGGCTAGTAAAAGGGCCTGCATTGTCTCAGAGGGCTGGATCTATTTTCCTGGAGGAGAGAAACAAACCCAAAGAGATGTAGCCGAGCCATGCTGGCCTCCTCTTGTGCTGCTACAAGGGATTCTGATAGGCCTGCTCTGGAGACAGATGGTGTGGAGTTGAAGGCTTATTGCCACACTCTGAATTAGAAAGGTCGGTACACTCAGTTCATGAAAAGCAACCCAAAGTGAAGGCTCATTCTTTTTGAAGGTAGTGGGATTAAGGTTGGTCATTGATTCTCCTCCTCCTCCTCCTCCTCCTCCTCCTCCTTCTGCTCCTCCTCCTCCTCCTCCTCCTTCTGCTCCTCCTCCTCCTCCTCCTCCTCTTCCTCCTCCTCTTCCTCCTCCTGCTCCTCCTCCTCCTCCTCCTCCTCCTCCTCCTCCTCCTCCTCTTCTTCTTCTTCTTCTTCTTCTTCTTCTTCTTCTTCTTCTTCTTCTTCTTCTTCATTATTTCATGCTAAAGAAAACTTTATCTTAAAAAAAGAATGTTAAGAAAGAACAAACTAAGACACACAGGCTAGGTTTTTCTGTTTCTGAGCAGGTTCTCTTTCTGCTTGTTACTCTGGGCTTACCAAGAAACTCTCTCTCTCTCCTTCTCTCTCTCTCTCCTTCTTTCTCTCTCTCTCTTTCTCCCTCTCTCACCTGTAATACTAGCTACTCAAGGGGATGAGATGTGAGGATTGCAATTTGAAGGCAACCCAGGCAAGAAAGTTAATTAGAATCTCATCTTCAATTAAGCTAGAAGTAAAGTTGTGGTTCAAGTGGTAGAGCATTGACCTTGAGCAAAAAAAGCTTAAGAACAGCACCCCCAGGCCCAGAATTCAAGCCCCCATGACCAGCACAAAAAGAAAAAAAAAAAAGAAAAGAATATGTATATGTACACATTTAGGTATATGCACATATATTTATATACATAAGTTCTGAACATTCATATCTTTCCTTATCATGATTTCCTAAAAATACATAATATAGTGGCTTACATCGCATTACATTGCATAAATGATTGTAAGTAATCTAGATTGTAAGTAATGTAGGTGAAGATGTGGGTAGGTTATATGCAAATGTAACATTTTCTACACAAGGCTTGAATGAACGTTTTGGCGTGTGGGGAGGGGCAGACCCCTGGAAGCAGTGCTCTGCAGATGCTTGGGACAAATGTATGAGGAGCCATGTCTCACTGTCATGGAAACAAAACATTTCATACATTAAGAGCAAGAAGGCCAAGTAGCCCAGGAGTCACCAGCCTGTGTTTTCTTATGGGCATTTTACTTCTGGACCCTTGTTTGCTCAGACATAACAGGGTAGAGGGACAGAATTAAGTAGGTTGCTGCTGGCTCTGCTTTTCCTAACATTCTGGGGTACCCTTATGGCTCACAAAGCATTCAACTTCCCCACTAATACACGTTTCAGTTAGATGCAGAAAAATCTCCTGATTTTACATCAAAGCCCATCCTAAATGGAGCCAGCCAAGAATCCAGTCTTGGAGCATTTCACTGGGTTTGTGGGAAATCATGCAGACAGATGAGGCAAATTGCTGTGAAAGATGAGAGCACCATGTCACACCAGCAGACAGCAGCCAATGGGACGTGGTTGGTGGACTTCTGGTTTAGAATTAAAGTGTGCCTTTACTGCTTAGCTTAAGGTGTGGAATAAAGAAATGCATTTGGGACGCCAGCCCCAGATCTGCTCCCTTTGTGGTTGGGGTGGAGTGTCTGGAATCAGCATTACTCATGTGGAAACATTTTATTCCTTAGTGCTTCCAAAATCCTGGAATGGGCTGTGGCAAACCATGAAAGCAGGCAAGACAGAGCTATCCTGATACTGGCTGAATTAAATGATTAATTTTGAAGGCCAACTCAAAGTTTTATATGGATTATTCATAAACTATAGAGTTTTATTCCTTCAGGAAGTTTGTCTCTGTTTTCTGTCTAGAAAGCAATATATACAAATGTATATATTTTTCAAGTACAACTTTGAGAAATAGAAGATGATACAGAAGTGGCCCGTAAATTGCAGGAGACTCCCAAACTATTCAGTAAACATTATCAGTTCTAATATCTAAAACTAGATTAAATTGAGGTAAAATTTCTCTCTGACAATTGAAACAGGAAAAGATCATTTTATTGATCTGTAAACTAAATGAAAATATTTTTAATTTTTGGTAGAATGACAGAAATCTTATTTTTAAACTGCCTGCTAGTTATAGCAGGAGGTATAATACATTTTATTGATTTGGTATTTTCCTTCCAATAATTTCCTTTGGCTCCACTGCATTTTTCTATTTCTGACCTTTAACAATGATTGAGATGTGATACTTAATTGGTCCCAGGCTCTCTGCTAGCACAACAAGCAAACAAGATAGATATTGTCTGTTTATTAGCAAGTTTTAGAGTTATCATACCCTAGCATTAGGTTAGGTATTAAAATACCTAGTAGTGAGAAAGATATCATGCTTTATGCAGTCCAGGGAGGAAAGAAATGTTAATAAAAGACTACAGTTGAAGCTAGGCCCTAGTGGCCCATGCCTATAATCCTAGCTACTCTGAAGGCTGAGATCTAGGGATCATGGTTCAAAATAGCTGGGGCAGGAAAGTTGGTGAGATGGAAATCTAGCTGAGGCTCATATGGTAGAGCACCAGACTTGAGCAACAAAGCTAAGGGTCAATGTCCAGGCCCTGAGTTCAAGCCTCAGTACTGGCATAAAACAAAACAAAACAGAAAAACTCCAGGTAAGTATAACTGCAAATATGGAAATTCTTACAAGAACAGATCTTACTATTCTGAGAATATTTGAGGAAGGAATTATCTCGTTAGGAATGCATATAGTAGGCAGGACAGAATATAGGTTTCCTATAGTAGCAAACAAATTCTGAAAGCACAGTTCCTTACCCATCTTGTAAGAGTGGGTAGAGAGTTTTACTCCAACCAGTCACTCAGGATCCCAGCTGATAGACACTCTGGCATCACAGTACCATTACCTGGAAAACATAGCTTCCAAAGTCAGTGTTGGAGAAGAAGAAAAAGTCAGATGATCTCACTGAATTTTTTTAAGGTCACTGAATTTTTTTAAGTTGATTGCCTCATTCACATCTACTGGCAAGAATCCAGTCACCTGGTCCCAGGTTAACTACAAAGGAGTATGGGAACTATGAAATCAGAGCTAATAAAATAGAAATTGCAAAGCATTGTTTCTGATTCAAGAAGGCAGGAAGGGTTTCCTGGGGGAAGCATAATGCTTCTTGTATAATGCTTGTTCGGAAAGCATTAGGCATCCAAATAGAGGAAGGGTTTCCAGCTTTCTAATTCTCTCAGCTCCCTCACTGTTGGTTTATTTGTACTCCATCTTTAACTAGCAGGTCGTTCATTCTTAATTAATTTTGTTTGTACTTTCTATTTACTTATTCTACGAATAACAGACATGGATGGAAGATTTCCATATATCAGTTATTCAACAAGGTTCTGTACAAAAGGTAATATAACATTTACTTAAGAGACTTTAATCTGGTATAAAGGTAAGACAGATCTGAAAAGATCATTAAGCAAGCATGCGATGAAGATACTGTTGACCCATCTCAAAGACATGCATGGTAGAAAAGATGTTATCTCACAGTTTAAGATGGGGTAATAGAGGCCAAAAAGTGCTCCTTTTTCTATCTTTTTGCTTTTCTATTTCCAGGATTGGCTTAGTGTCTCACTTTATCCATTAAGCGTGATTCAGTCAGAGAGATAGGAAGGCACATTTCTTTGTGTCTTTTTAAGATTGGGGAGTCCTTCCCAAAAGTTCTGAAGATTCCTCATGTACCATGCTATAACTAAATAATCACTGTCAGAAAGAAGGAATCCATCATAATGGATTTCTTGTAACCAGGACTAACATTCTCTGAAAGACAGAAAAAGAAATGGGAGATCAATGACAAGAAAGGAAGGAAATAACAGTTGTCAGTCTCCAAATGGTTTCTCCTTTGCCATGGAATTGAAGCCAAGTGCTAAAGAAGCAGCTTATATATATTATGCATTGTTATAGCATTTGTTATACATGTATTATAATAGCAGGAAAGCCTAATGTGGTGTTATCTAAGTAAGTCTGGCAAAAATGTCCTGAAGAATGACTCTATAAGAAGAGACATTTTTTTTTTCAGGGAAAGACTGAGGAACACTTTAGAAAGGTTAATGGGAAATGGAAGGAATAGTATAACTGGGGGAGCAAAAGTCTATGAAACCCTCGGGAGGGTTTAGCACTTACTGGTACAACATGGTCCAGAGGCAAATCAGAATCCAAAATGTCAGGACTGTCCCTGCTTCAGGTTTCTGTGTGATCTGGATCTGGCTCATTTGGCCTCTATGCACAGAAGTCAATCTCAATGAACATCATGACATTGGGCAAGCTGGCCTGGGGTAGATGGTTACATCAGTGGCTAATATCATCTTAAGGAGAAAGGCTCATCATATTATGTATGAATACCTTCCATTCAATTCCGGTGTCTAGGATGCAAGCTCTCTGGGGGAAATTAAGCTTTTGTCTGAGTAATTCCATTGTTCTTTGTCTGAAGAGAAAGAATTAGGAAAAATGGAGATAATTAGAATGAAATTTGTGAAAGGAGAATTCAGACAGACCAACCTTGGTGATGTGTGTCTGCCCTGGAATGTCAGCTCTGTTCCCTATGGCAGCTACATTCCTTAAGGAAGAGCTTGGAGTATCTGTGAAACTGTGCTGTGGACTCTTGGGCTTTGACCTAAGACTCAGGGACTAAAACTTTGTATTTTCTTTTCTTCTTTGTTAATGAATAAGGAGTCCAGAAAAAGGTACTGGAAAGTAGGTACTGGAAAGTTGTTTGTATGTTGACAGAGCAGTGGCTCTTTAGTCTATCAGTAGAGATTGGCCCTAGGTTAGCATCTTTCTACATTTCCAATGAGAATTAGGCTCATGGAACCCTGACAAAAGTACCAGCTTTAGTTGAACAAAGTCTTCCCTTACACAGCTGAGTTTTGACCCTTCTTCCAATTTCTAAATTGGAATGGCATGAATGTCTTCTTCCCTTTCTCCTTCTACTCCTAGGGAATAATTGTTTCTTTGAGTTACTACCTCTATCAAACATGATTCTTATATTACACTATCTCTATTAAAATATCTGATATCCTTGCAAAGAAACTTGTGGGACACAGCAAAAGCAGTCCTGAGGGGCAAATTTATTGCCCTCAGTGCCCACATCAAGAAAGCAGAGACAGACCAAGTAAATAATCTCATGTTGCAATTAAAACAGCTAGAGAAACATGAAAAAATGGAACCTAAAGTTACTAGACAGAGCTAGATAACCAAACTAAGAGCAGAGATTAATGAATTAGGGAATTGGAGAACCATAGCCAAAATTAACCAAACAAAAAGCTGGTTCTTTGAAAAAATAAATAAAATTGATGGACCATTGGCAAGATTAATTAAAAAAAGAAGAGAGGAAACCCATATTAACAGGATTAGGGATGCCACAAGAAAAATCACAACACGTACCCAAGATATCCAAACAATCTTAATGGACTACTTTCAAAAGTTATACTCTCTAAAGGAAGAAAACCTGGCAGAAATGGATGCATTATTAGAGAAATACAAGTTGCCCAAACTGAGCAAAGAAGAAGTAAATCAATTAAATAAGTCAATATCCTACAACGAGATACAGGAAGCAATCAGAAGTCTTTCAACAAAAAAAAAGCCCAGGACCAGATGGATTCACAGCAGAATTCTATAAGACCTTTAAAGAAGAACTAATACCCATACTCCTCAAGCTCTTCAGAGAAACAGAGAAGGAGGGAGCTATCCCAAACTCATTCTACAAAGCCAATATCACAAGCATCCTCAAACCAGACAAAGACCCAACCAAAAATGAGAATTACAGGCCAATTTCCTTGAAGAACACAGATGCAAAGATCCTTAACAAGATTCTAGCTAACAGAATCCAGAAATACATAAAAAAAACATACACTATGACCAGGTAGGCTTCATCCCAGAGATTCAGGGATGGTTTAACATACGTAAATCAATAAATTAATCCAACACATCAACAGAGCCAAGGTCAAGAATCACATGATTATCTCCACAGATGCAGAAAAGGCCTTTGATAAAATTCAACATTCATTCATGCTTAAAAGCTCTGGAGAAAATAAGAATAGATGGAACATTTCTTAAAACAATAAAAGCCATTTACGACAGACCAATAGCCAATATTATACTTAATGGGGAAAAGCTACAACCAATTCTCTTAAAATCAGGAACAAGGCAAGGATGCCCTCTGTCTCCATTCCTCTTCAATATAGTCCTGGAACCCTTAGCCAGGGCAATAAAGCAAGAAAAATACATTAAAGGGATCCGCATAGGGAAAGAAGAAGTTAACCTATCCCTTTTTGCAGATGACATGATACTATACCTCCAGGATCCCCAAAACTCCATCCCCAAACTCTTAGAAATCATAAATCACTTGGGCAAAGTAGCAGGATACAAAATCAACCCACAAAAATCAGTTGCCTTCCTGTACACTGACAATGTACAAGCAGAAAGGGAAATAAAGGGAGCAAACCATTCACAATAACCTCCCCCAAAATAAAATATTTAGGAATTAACCTAACCAAAGATGTAAAAGAACTATTTAATGAAAACTATAAAAAGTTAAAGAAAGAAATTGCAGAAGACACTAGGAAATGGAAAGACCTCCCATGCTCTTGGATAGGCAGACTTAATATAGTGAAAATGGCACTACTGCCAAAATTAATATACAAATTCAATGCAATTCCTATTAAAATCCCATTGATGTACATCTCTGAAATACAGAAAACAGTCCAAAAATTCATATGGAACAACAAAAAGACCTAGAATAGCCAAAACAATTCTAGGGAATAAAGACAACATGGGAGGGATACCCATGCCGAACCTCAAACTCTATCATAGAGCTATAATAACAAAAACAGCATGGTACAGGCACAAAAACAGACTGAAGACCAATGGAATAGAATAGAAGATCCAGAAATAAATCCACAGGCCTACAGTCAGCTGATATTTGACAAAGGAGCCAAAGACATACAATGGAAGAAACACAACCTCTTCAACCCTGGTGCTGGGAAAACTGGGCGGCCACATGCAGAAAACTAAAAGTGGACCCCAGCCTATCACCATGCACCAACATCAACTCAAAGTGGATTAAAGACCTTAACATTAAACCTGAATCTCTGAAACTGCTGCAGGACAGAGTAGGAGAGACACTTGAACTTATAGGCACAGGAAGGAACTTCCTGAACAGAGTCCTAGAGTCACAACGAATTGGAGAGAGACTCGACAAATGGGACTACCTTAAAATAAAAAGCTTCTGCACAGCTAAAGCTATCACATCCAAGCTAGAAAGACAACCAACTAATTGGGAAAAAATATTTACCAGCAATATATCAGACAAAGGGTTAATATCCAGTATATATAGGGAACTCAAGAAACTAATCCCTCCCAAACCTAACAAACCAATTATTAAATGGCAAGGGAACTAAAGAGAGACTTCTCAGATGAAGAAATAAAAATGGCAAAGAAACACATGAGGAAATGTTACCATCCCTGGTTGTGAAAGAAAAGCAAATAAAGACAACCCTGAGATGCTACCTTACCCCAGTCAGAATGTCCCACATCCACAAATCAGCCAACGACAAATACTGGAGAGTATGTGAGAAAGAGGAACCCTATTACACTGCTGGTGGGAATGTACACTTATACAACCACTTGGAAAGCTAAATATTGACCTCCCTTATGACCCAGTCATACCACTTCTAGGCATCTACCCTGAAAAACAGGTACCAATATACAAGGACACATGCACCTCCATGTTTATTGCAGCATTGTTCACAATAGCTAGGATATGGAAACAACCCAGATGCCCCACCACAGATGAATGGATCCAAAAATTGTGGTATCTATACACAATGGAATATTATGCAGCCATTAGAAATAACAAAATAATGGCATTTGCAGGGAAATGGATGGAGCTAGAAGAAATCATGTTGAGCAAGGTAAGCCAAGAGCAAAGAGACAAATGGTCTCCCTGATAAGTGGATATTAAATCCAAAGTGTTAGGTGATATGACAAAATTAACAGGACTTAAGAAACAAAGAACTCCCACTCATCTGGTCGAACCACTACTAAATAATCCCATGCTGCTGATCACATGTATGGTGTGTATGTGTACACCGTTATATGTTATAGACCGTGATAGACAATTTGCTCCAGGAAAGTTAGAATGAGTTTGTGACTTTAAATGAGCATCACTATCCCACAATACTGTAAAATTTGGGAAATTATGTAATCACTTAATCACAATTAAAAAAAAAAAAACACCAGAAAACTAGAAGTGGCACTATGGCTCAAGTGGTAGAGCATGAGTCTTGAGCTGAATTGCTCAGGGACAGCTCCCAGGCCTAGAGCTCAAGCCCCACGACTGACAAAAAAAAAAAAAAAGAGAGAGAGAGAGATCTTTCATGCGATTGTTTCTAACATATTTATAAGATTATGTCTTTGTTGCTTTGTATGTCCCTTGCCCATGGTACAACCCCTGCTTTCACTGTATTTGATGTTGGTATATGTGGAGGGGAAGGGAAAAAGCAAATCGTTAATACAGGGATACAGAGGACCCATCACAACAATGAGATGTACAAGTTGTTAAAAATGAATTTTACAACGTTGGTGGGGGGCTGGGGAGGGGAGAGCCGGGGAGGATGGGAAGAGGAAACAAAGGAGGAGGCTACAATGCTTGATAAGAAATGTACTCATTATCTTGCCCATGTAATTGTAACCCCTCTGTACAGTATTTTCACAATAAAAAATATGTTTATAAAAAAAATATCTGGTATCATTCTCAGTTGTTGGTTTTTTTTCCTGTTTGTACTCTGCCACAAATACTTCATGATATCAACCATTAATATTACTGAACAAATTCTCTCTCTCATGCAAATATATAATCATACTTACACAAAACTGATTAGAATTTAACTTCTAATATGGATTTGCTTATAGAGAGAATTTGCTGCTCAGCAAATGCATAACTTAACTACTTAACTGGGGAGTTACATGTGCCATTATAAATGAATATATTTGAGTGTCAACTTTTGTAATTCACCTTCTGGAAGGATGCTTTGCCCTGGAGACAAATCTATTCCTGGGACACTGACTGAGTTTTCTGCACCTGTCTAATGAGAGTCAGTCCATACTGTTAGTAATTCTACTAACTGATGAAATACGCTGGCTCAATGACCCACCTCCTCTCATCTCTTCTCCTGATTTTACTCCATATTTGTGGCAAGCGTGGGTCACGTTTTTCTTCAAATGGTAATACCCACAAAGTGGCAATATCCACTTTGAAAACAAATTTCTTTCAGTTCTCCAAATTAAGGTTCTCTGCAAAAAAACTGAAAGACACTTCAACATTTAGATATAAATGACCAATCCAGATAAACAAGTTTGACTGGGAAACTATTTTAAATTTAAATCTGAATAAATCTAATTTTTCTTAAATCAAAGGGGATCAAGACTTGATTTTTGAAGCTCAGAACTCATCAAGTTGAATACAGAGGGCATTTGTCATTCAGAAGGGGTAGGGAAGAGGTGGGTCACACTCGAACTGCTTCTGAAAAATCCATCCAACAGTTGCTTTCTTTAGTGACTCTACAGTTGGCAGTGATATAAAGACATGTTCAGCCCAACACAGTTCTTGACTGTCTCTTGCCAGACCAGAGCTGATCTCCTCTGGCCCAGGCCATGCTTGAGAAATGTCAAGAAGGCCACAAGGACCTACACATCTCATAATGGACTTCTTTGTAAAGCTAAACAAATATTTGTCTCTAGCGTGTAAAGCTGAGCCTTGGAACTGGGTTTTGACACATATATTCCTATGTATCTGTACCTTCACTGCTTGCGCTCCTGCTGGGCTAGCCTCCTAGCTGGACCCTTGGGGCAGAGGCAGTCCTATGCAGCATAGGAGCTTGATGCAGCCTCTGTGCATATTGGCTGTTAGAGACAGCTGTGCAGGACTGGGCCTCTATCCTCTCCTGGGACTTGGAAGATTAGATGTTGTCAATATTTAACCCACAGGCAAGAGTGATGTTCAACACTTGTTCACATTTTTAGAAACCATATACAACAGGGCATTCCAGGGCATGGGGTGATAATTCTAAGTAAGACTTAACAATAAATCATGGCTTAAAATGTAGTTAATGGGAAAGTACAGGCATAAAGTAAAAGAGATCCTTACTGAGAGACTGGGGACCTTGACTTACCTTTTTTTCTGTCTCAAGTTCAGGTTCCATGAACGTGAGCAATATGGTATACTTTGAGGTTTAATTTTCATTATTGTTTTTTATGCCAGTACTGTAGATAGAACTTAGGACCTCATATTCTTGCTTGGTTTTCTTGCTTACAATTGGTGCTTTATCTTTTTTTTCTTTTTCCTTTTTGCCAGTCCTGGAGCTTGAACTCAGGGTCTGAGCACTGTCCCTGAGCTTCTTTTGCTCAAGGCTACACTCTACCACTCAAGCCACCGCACCACTTCTGGCTTTTTCTGTTTATATGATACTGAGGAATCAAACCTAGGGCTTCACACATGCTAGGCAAGTAGCCTACCACTAAGCCACATTCCCAGACCCTGGTGTTTTATCTTTGGATCCATGCCTCCAGTCCATTATTTTGCTGGTTAATTAGAGATGGAGTTAGAGTTTTCTGTCCCATATAAACTGAAATCCTCCAATTCTACGCCTCCTGACTTACTAAGGCTACAAAAGTGAGCCACTAGTACCTGGATATGTAAGTGTTCATATTTATGAGATACAGAATAAAATTTTAATACAAACACATATTGTGTAATGATCACATAGGTAACTGGCATACCCATCATGGAAAAATTTAAGATGTCTTTGTGTTGGGAACACAAAAGGTCTTCTCTACTAGCTATTTTGAAATGTACAATTAAATACTGTCAACCTCAGTTACCCTACTCCGCTATAGAACAATAAGTTAGTGATCCTATCTGGAGGTTTTGTGTTTTAATTTAAAAGTTCATACATACTGTCTGTATTCACATTGCTACCACCTCAATTCCTGGAGACCAGAGTCTGACATCAAGGTGGCATCTGAGCTGATAAGTTGATTTCTTCTGGGGGAATGATCTGTTCTGTGCCTCTGCTTCGCATCTGGACTTTGGTGGGAACCTTTTACTTTCTTTAGTTTATAAGCACATCAGTCTGATCTCTGCCTTAGTTTCTCATGGTGTTCTTGCTGTGCACATGCCTGTCTAAATTTTTCCATTATGAGGACACAGGCATATTGGACTAAGATCCATCTTAATGGCCTTATTCTTAAATTGATCATTTATAAAGACTATATCTAAAGAGGTCATACAGGTTCTCAGGATACCAACATCTTTTTTTTTCAGGGATGGGACAATTCAACCTACAACATTCTTGGACCCATAATTCTTGTGACAGCCTTTCTGGTCACATATAGAACTCTTCTCTTCTCTCTTGTCAACCCATCTGTTTACTTGTGGGAAACGAGAGAGCACAGCCTTGAAGAGCAGCTGGAGCCCAATTTAGACACCCTCTTTCCAGTCCTAAGAAACCAAAGGAATCATTTTACTGCTCTGAGATTCTGTTTTTTTTCAGTGAGCTAAACCAGCATATGCAGCATATGATATCAACCAGCTTCGCTTTTGAGTTCTGGAGAGGCCAGGTCAATGACTCTTAACCCTAGTGGCAGGTTAGAATCATGTGAGGGAACTTACAATCTCTTGGTGCCTGGCCCCTACACACCCAGAGATTCTGACTGAATTGGTCTGGGATAGGACCCAGATGCTGGTATTTTTAGACATTTCCTGGTTTATTTTAATGTGCAGGCAGAAATAGGGAACCACTAGAATGGATGGCAGGATTGAAATGGTCATGGAGAGTCCTGATGTGGTTGGAAGTCAGAGGAGAAGAATTTGTAGTTACGTAGCCAGATGGTCCGTGCTGTTGGGATGCCTCATGGCAAAAGCTAGGAAAAACTGAATTAGGTGACCTTGTTTTCCAAGCCACTTCTTGTACTGTGACCTTTTTCTTTTTTTCAGATTTCCCTGAGAAGTGAGTATCTCACTGAGATGCATCCCTGGGACTTCCTTCTTTCCCCTAGCTTAGAAATCTCCACTAGTGCGTTCCCAGCTCCTGCTTCTGTGCTCACCATGGCCAGCTCCAGCTCTCTGAAGGAATCCTCATGGGAGACCCTACCCTGAGAGGCTGCCTGAATTTGAATAGTGCTCCCACAGAACTCAAATAACTCTCCAGGGAAGATGTTTGGACACCCCCTACATGTAGACCCCAGGACGGGGGACACTCTCTTCCCTCAGGTGTTACTATCAGGGGACTGTCTACTGGATTAAGCATGACTCAAATCCCCTGCTGTAGCCCGGGAAGTTTTATTTCACAGAATAACTTTCTCCATCACCATCCCTCTCGGTTAAAGTGATTCTGAAGCAGCTGCTGGAGCTGCGAGTGGCAGGATGACCATGCTGGCTTTTCCCAGTTTGGGCCAGTTCAGGACACAGCTTTTGGTTGTCAGGCATTTCACTGAGTGACCAGGGCAGCTGTGAGCAGATCGCTTACTCCTTATTGTTTCCACAGCTGCTCTGTCTCTTGGTCACAGACTCTGTTTCTCTGTCTCAGCTCTCTTCCAGTACCCCCCCTATCCACCTATTATCAGACTCTTTATTATTATCATCACTCATCCTTTTTAAACTTCCAGGACCTCCTCAGGTCTTGTGGGGAGAGGGCCAACTTTCATCAAAAATAAGTGAATGAGTGTAAAATGACAATGCTGTATAAATTCATGTTATTATAATGAAGAGGCTAGGAATGTCCATTTGCTCTTCACTGAACTAACTAAACTATAGTAAATAAAATAAAGGGAATGATCATGTTATTAACACTGGGATTCTTGGAATGGTGTGTTTGACTTGGCGCTTTCCATGTTTCTTGATCTTTTTTCCTCCTTTGGTGGTGATGGAGTTTGAACTCAAGGCCTTGTGCTTGTTAGACACACGTTCTACCACCTGATCCACCCCAATTCCTCGGTTTAAACTAGAACATGCCACAAGTAACAACAGACTAATTTTTCTTACAGTAAGCAAGTGGGTCATAGCTCCACTTGGAAAGCAGGCCCTCATTAATTCTGGCTTCTGGAAATGCTAGGGGAGAAGAAATGAAGCCTAGAGAAAGGGGAACTACCTCTATTCACTCTGCCCACAGCACCTGAATTCAAATCAGTGTTTCAGCTGAGCCACTACATAGTGCCGCAGGGATTCAGAAGTTAGAATGCGGGGTATTTAAAAAGCAGGAACTCTCTTGTTTGACTGAAATGAGCTCCTGCTGCCACTTTGGGAGGAATTGAAGCAGTTAAGCCTAAATTTCCTGGCAAGCACCAAGGGGAGGTTTTTCCAAAAGGCATTTTGGACTGCCAATGCACAGCCTTTCCATGTCTAATCATGAAAGCAAAGCACTGGACACATGCTGTCTGTTTCCAGCTGGTTGTGTATGTTTTCCTCACACTTGAAGGAAAACGTGCCAAGGTGTGACATTTATGAACCCCACCAACTGGGAGCTGTGCACACACCAATCATCTTGCCTGTGGTGTGGGGAAATGATGAATGGAGCTCTTCTGTCTGAGGAGGAGGAGGGTTACTGTCACCCTGGCGTGCCTCAGCCTTATTTATTACACACCAAAGTATAAAACCACCCAGCTGCCTGCAGTCCTCATCACCAGCTCTGGCATTTTCCTGAGGAGACCACAGCGCCTAGAGACCCTGTCATCTTCCCAAGGAGGCTCTTGTGGCTCTGTTGAGAATCATGCTTCAGAGGCAGTTCGTCTGTTGGCACCTGCTGGCTTTGCTTTTCCTCCCATTTTGCCTGGGTCAAGATGAATACATGGAGGTGAGCAGAAGAGCTAATAACGTGGTGGCGCGAATAGTGCAGAGCCACCAGCAGACTGGCCTTAGCAGCTCCAGGAGAGAGCAGAGCCATCCTAAAACTGGGACTGTGGATAATAACACGTCTACAGACCTAAAACCCCTGAGACCACATGAGCTACCGCACCCCGAGGTAGATGACTTAGCCCAGATCACCCCGTTCTGGGGCCAGGTACTCTGAATTCTCTTCTAAGGATTTCTGTGAAAGCTTGATGATTGTTGTTATTGTTGTTTTAACAGATTCTTCGGATCAATGCTTGGGAGCTGTTTGTGGGTCTCTTTGGGGGTTGCTCTGGGAAACAAGAGGGACTCCCAATCTCTGGCAGTGTTAAGATAGGGTAGCTATGGCATCTTCTCAGCATAAAGGGGAACCAGAGACCACTTCTTGCTACTCTGGAAACTGATTTTGTTCTTGCTCTGAAATGCCGACTTATGCAGATAGGTATGTGGCTGTAGATAATACTATGCTCAGTCATGAAGAGAAACCAACTTTCTCTTCACAACATGGAGAAGTTACCCTCTAAATTTCCAAAAAAAAAGAGTTATTTTTGATTTGTGACTTTTCTGTAACGTTTCATGCTGTTTTATTTATTTGATTTATAGTATCCTAGATGGCTGATATCTATGCTCAGTTTTTAAAAACAGAATCAAAGAGGGCTTTTGGATTTTTTAAAAGATTGCATATTTAAACTGCAAACTATATGGTATAATTCAATGTCCAGTGATCTTAATGGACTGGATTTATTTCTGTAGGCATAAGTTCAACATCTAGGGAAATACCAATAGCTAATTTAGAGTAGTGCAGGAGAGAGTTAAGGACTTGGTTTAGTGAATGGCAGATCAGTGAAGCTGAATTTAATTTTGAATACTACAAACAAGTAGAAATAGATTTTGACTTACTTCTTAAGAATGTCAATATGCTGAAATCAGATGAGGTGGAGGAATACAAGGAAGAAGAGTTACTTGGAATTATATAATCTTTGAACCAGTAGCCTTTGCAGGAACTCAAGAACTCATGACTTCTATGCATTAGAGGCCCTATTCTTTCTCATATGGTTGAAATCTAAACCTGCCCTACCACAGATTGAGAAATCTGGATTATCGATTTATGTGATCAGGTCAGGATCACACATAGAATCAACTGCTGGGCTGGGAAGACAGGAAACTCATAACTGAACTATAACACCCAATTTCCCAGAATTTTCTGTGGGGCTGTGTTAAGGGGGAAAAAGAGAAGAAACACAATGATAACAGATTAAATAGAATTTTACTTTTAAGAAATAGTTATTGCCTTGGACAGTCTTCTGGCTGAAAGGTAATTAATGCTAATTTGTGTTTTCCTTATTGGTGAAGACATTGCGATTCTTGTCCTGGTCTTGATCTGGAATTTCCATTTCAATACATGATTTACTTCTTGGTTGTAAGCACCCAGACGAAGCAGAAAGCCTATATGTTGTCTTTGCCAGTTGTTTCATGGCAGCCAATACCCAGCATGCCATTGAATCCAAATTACATTTCTATTCTGCCTCATTTTCTAATCCTCAGTTTCTGAATTAGTTCCAAAGTCCCTGTAAGATATACTCAGGAAATTTAGAGCCACTGCTGTCCCTGAAGCTTTCAATACACTTTCTCTCCTAATGATTATAGGCACAGACACTGAATGTCAGGGTTCTTCTACATTCTTCCTTCTTTTCCTCCTCCCCATCCTCATCCTTTACCTTAGTTCTTCTTGTTCCACATTCTTGGCTTATACTTTGTACCAAGCTTTTAGAAGGGGGATCAAGAATATAAATATACACAACCTTTTATCTTTAGGGCTGTAGTGGAGATAATTGCTAATTTAATTAATTAAGTATAATTAAATATGATATGATAATCAAGATTCATGTAAAGGAGGCAGCTGAGAAAAAAAAATAGAGTAGTTAGTTTTGACCAAAGCTACAGTAACCAAAAACTACCAAATCTTAAAAGATGTGGCATGAAAGGTGTTTATTATAGCAGAGATTAAAAAGAAATGTCATAGCAGAGATTAGAGAGGATCTGAGGATCTGGGTGTGGCTGGGCTTTAATCTCTCCGAAGCTGGGCTCAGAACTGTGGGGGGAGAAATCAGATGTGAGTGTCAGACAGGAAAAGTTTCCTTTGCCTTGTCAAAGAGCTTAAATTTTACATTGTTTCCAGTGTTTTCTTTGTCTTTCACGGCAGAGTAGTGAGATAATCAGATACTTGCTCTAGAAAGAAGATGGCTGTGAAGTTCATGGTGGATCAGACTAACATACTGATCAATATTCTCTTTTCTATAGCCTCTCTGTCAATCTCAGTTATCAGTCTCTTGGTTATCAGTCTCCTGATTACTTACTTCTTCTCTTCCCATCTCCCTTCTCTCTCTCTCTCCTCTCTTCCTCCCTCCCTCTCTTTCTCCCTCCCTCCCTTCCTTCCTCTTTCTATCTTCTTTGTGTTGGAGAAGGAATGACAAACGAACTCCCTTTTCTTGAAGCCAATAATAGTAGAATTGGGTTCTGAGTAACTGCCTCCAGGCCCCCATCTGTGAAATACCCCAGTGAGATACCCCTTTCCTCCCATGTTCATCATTTGTATGCTTTGAGTGAACAATTTCTACCTGATTTGGGAAAGGGGATAGTAAATGTGAGAGCGGCACAGATACTCATATGTTAAAACTTCAGAATCAACACATAGTGTGAAACCTGTATGAAACTTGTCTAGCAAGGCCTTACTAGAATTGTTCTACTGGACTGAACTTTGAAAGAGAAGGTCAGAAGGAGGACCATATAAGGAAAATGACGCAGGAGTTTTCTTGGGAGGTGCTCAACTAGGATAACCAGAGATTTCTCACTGTATTGGTGACAGCTCTTTATGCCTTGAAGTGGTTCCAAGTAGTTTGCACATGCACCACAAGGATTTGGTAACTTTAGTCACAAACACATTTGTCTCTTGGTGATCAGACACACACTCTCTCTCTTTCCCTCTCTCTCTCCCTCACCCCTCTCTATATATATAGTTGGGTGCTAATGGCTCATACCCATAATCCTAGCTACTCATGAGACAGATTTGAGGATCTAAGCCAGTCTGTACACAAAAGTCCATGAGACTCTCATCTCCAATTAACCAGCAAAAGGCTGGACATAGAGCTGTGGCTCAAGTAGTAGAGTGTTAGCCTTGAGTAAAAAAGCCACATGAGAATGTATGTCTTGAGTTCAAGCCCCAGTACAGCACACACACACACACACACACACACACACACACACACACACACACACACACCATTTAAATTTCTTTTTTGAGGTTTTCTTTACATTTTAGAGGTGGGAGGCAAAAAATCATGATTGTCCCTTCTAATTGTGTAATTTAGTAAACAAGATGACTGGTGTCTGGGAACAGTGGAGACTTCTCTCAGGTCACGCAAAACTGAGAATGGAACTCAGTTCCAGGCCAGTGGTGGTTGTTATACCCTTAAGCATCTCAGTGTTTCCATGCTATTCTTACACAAGTGGTTCCACTTTAGGATTTTCTTCCCTTCTCCACCCTTCACTGTCTCCACCATCCATCACTGGCAAAGCTCTAGGCTTCCTGGGGTTTAAAAGCTGTATTTTGCATTAGCAAAACCAAACCAGGAAATGATGAACATATATCTTGATTTAGAAAGCAGAGTCATGCTGTTTTTTCATTTTCCAACTGTCCTGAAATTCCTCATCTCTGACCAAGTGCTTTACTTGCATTTCTTCCCTCTACCAACTTGAGGAAAAGATTTTTTATAGACTCTATAGCCATTCAAGGTTGAGCTTGGTAGATAGAAGACAAGACTAGGAGCGAGTTAAACTTACAGTTGTGACTCCCTAGTACTTGGGTTCTGAGCTAAGGCAGGAGGATATTAAACCACAGTTTCTTTTCTATACTCTTTTTTTGGTCAGTTCTGCACCTTTGAACTCAGGGCCTGGGCACTGTCCTTGAGCTTCTTTTGCTCAAGTCTAGCACACTATCACTTGAGCCACAGTGCCATTTCCGGCTTTTTCTGTTTATGTGGTACTGAGGAATCCTACCCAGAGTTTCAGGCATGCTAGGCAAGCACTCTGCCACAAAGCTACATTCCTAGCCTCATATATATATATATATATATATATATATATATATATATATATATATATATATATATTGCTGAATAGTTCATGAAAAACTTTAGGAAAAGGGGATGAAAAAGATTAAACTCATTTGTATTTTAAAAATAAATAAACAAGCCGAGTGCCAGGGGCTCACGCCTGTAATCCTAGCTACTCAAGACGCTGAGATCTGAGGGTTGCAGTTCAAAGCCAGCCGAGGCAGGAAAAGTCCGTAAGACTCTTATCTCCAATAAACTACTCAGAAAACTGGAAGTGGTACTGTGGCTCAAGTAGTAGCCTTGAGCTAAAAAGCTGAGGGACAGCACCCAAGTCCAGAGTTCAAGCCCCACTACCAACAAAAGAACAAACAAACAAACAAATAAATAAATAAATATAAAAGGGCAGGGTAGAGCCCAGGGGAGGCGTAGACAAAAAGAAGGAATGAAGTAAAATATTCAATGCCTAGCCTACAAAATTAAGAAAAGTGAGGGAAGGGATGGTTGGAGGGGTGGGTGAGACTGTTACACAGGTGATATTGATCAAGATGCACTGTGTTCATAAACTGTTTTGTTGAATGGCGTTGCCTTTGTACAATTACTTAAAGATAGTAAAAATATTAAAAAATAAACAAAAGATTCAAATGTTCAACAACATGAAGCCTTCATTTAGTTTTCTGTTTGGGTTTCTAGTGATGGAGAAAACTTGAATTTTAAATTCTTTTCCCTCCTCTCCTTCCCTCTTTTTCCTTCTCCTTTCCTTTCTCTCATCCATCTTCCTCTCTCCTTCTTTCCTTCTCTCCCCCCTCTTTTATCTCTTTTTTATCCATCTCTCCTCCTTTCTTTTGAGAAATGAATTCCTTAGCAACAGTACTTTGTTTTCAGAAGACTGCTGAGTTATAACTAGTGTCTAGGAAAGTTTCCACAAGAATTTCATATGACATAATTAAAGGCCTGTTGCCAGTTTATATGAGAGTCCAGATTTTACAAGCAACTCTAACTCCTCTGCCAACCAGCTTCCACCAGATTGCTAGCTCCTTCACAGCAAGAATTCACTTTGGCAATCTGTCTTTGTATAAATGATCATTCTATATGGCGTCTTATTTGAGAACATATTTAGTAGCCATTCAGTTGTCATTATGTGATTATCAAGTAGCACGATAGTTACTTTACAGTTTAAAGTCGAGTATGTGAAACATCAAAAATACTTGTAAAGAAGAAGTGAAAATTATTCTAAGGTGGAGGCAATAAAAGTGTATTGGACATACAGTTCATAACAGTGTATTGTATTCTTGAAAGTTGCCAAGTGGATTTTTGATATACCTAACACAGGGAAATGTAGGTGTGGCAATGCACCTGTCCATTAGCTCTCAGAACTATGTGTTGAATATAATCATGTATAATTTTAATTTCAGTATAGGCAAATAAATAACTGTATATGCCTAAAGAATAGCTCTTTAATTTTAGTCAAGCAGGTTATGGCTATTTGATGAAATAGACATAATTTTCTATCAACTCTTAATCCAGTTCTTCAGCCAGAATTAGGAATAGTGTGGAGTAGCTTTGTTTGCAGGCAATAGTCCTGTAATTTGAGGCTCATCTCAGTCTGGCTACATCTATCAGGTATTGGGAGAGGGAAAAAGTTTCCAAGTTATCTTCAGGAGTTTCTGCCTCTTCTGTTATAGGTAGAGACAGAAAGGCACAGTCCAGAGGCACACCCCGTCTTCCCCCCCCACCCCCTCACCCCCACCTTAAGGTGCATGCTCTACAGTTCACTTCCTTCTGCCATTTTCCTTGATGATCCACTCAGCTACTCCCTGATCCTTATGCCACAGATATTGCCTTCATACCTACATGATCTTTTCTGATTTGGTTGTGTGATCTTTTTTGATTTGGAGGTATTGATATGAAACTTGCCTAAGGGTCAAGGCCAGAGGGAAAAGAGTATTGATAGCTCACAAGTGCCCTTCCATGAAGCTTCTCTTTCTATTTTTCTTCAGCCCCCACAAACTGGAGGGATGGCCCCAGATTGCAGCAAGTGTTGTCACGGAGACTATGGCTTCCGTGGGTACCAAGGCCCCCCTGGGCCTCCCGGACCTCCAGGTATTCCAGGTAAGGATGAACAAGATGCATTGCTGATCGAATACAGACTGTACAAGCAAAAGAGGCCAACGGTAAATAACTTGGAATGAATAAATAACTTGCAATCTTCTGTATATGATCCAAAGATATGCACAGAAAGCAAAAAATGGAAGCATTGCCAGGTTCATACCTGCAATCCTAGCCATTCAGGAGGCTGAGATCTTAGGATCATAGTTCAAAGCCAGACTTTGGAGAAAAATCCAAGAGACTCTTATCTCCAATTAACAAGAAAAAAAAGTGGAGGTATGACTCAAGTGGTAGAGCAACAACCTTGGGTGAAAAAACCCAGCATGAGCAAGAAGGCCCAAGTTTAAGTTCCAGAACCAGCACAAGCAAGAAAAAAGGATTGTGTAGGGAAGCCTCGTTTATTAGGTCAGCTTAAGTTTAATAGTATACATCCAACAGTAATTATTCTTTGTGCTATTTAAAGAATCCACCAAGCTTCACCCTGTTATACCAGACTCATACTAAACATTGACTGAAGAACTATTAAGTCTTAATTGGGTCCTACACTTCAGTTATTTACTTATTTGTTTGCTTCAGTGTTACTGGAGTTTGAACTCAGGGCCTTGAACTTACTATGCAGGTGCTCTACTACTTGAGCAATGCCCTCAGCTCATTTTGGGTATTGTTTAGATAGGATCTCAAGCTTACACCTTGGCCAGCCTGGAGTAACTCTTTTCAATGCATGCCCCCAGGGATCTATAATGCCTCACTAGACCCCACTTCTTAAAGTTTCTACCACCTTCCCCAACAGTGCTATCCTGGGGAGCAAGCATTTAGTACATGGGCCTATGGAGGAACATTCATCTTAACAGTAGCAGCCAGTATTTCTGCCACAGTATGCCTCAGCCACAATCTAACTTTCAGGAGATTTATAAAGAATCAGGTAGTGGGAAAGCTTATTGGGCTGGATTATAGTTATCTCTCTGCTGCACATATTTCAGTGCCATTGTAGGCATGGCTAAGTCTTCCCACCCCCAGTCTCACTGATTCTCTGTTGGTTTTCATACCTGGGTTCCTGGGTTCCAGCATGAAGAATGCTGCAGAGTTCTTCAGGACCCTTGGGATATGTGATACTTCCATTGGTATACTACTCTGGTTTCTCAGGTCCAGGGGAATTCTGGGATATTGCTAATACACTGGGTTGGCTGAGGGAGGGGCATGCTAGCCACCTCTTTCTCAGGAGCCTCTCCCCCAAACTATCCAGGGTTTTATTGCTCTTCTTTTTTCAAGTCAATTACTGAGAACAGGACTTCTTGTCAGGCTTCAGCCAAAGGCCACTTGCTCTTGCCTGAATTCCCTTCATGGATGTTAATGTTTCTCAACTTTGGTTTACCTTTTCATTCTTTTGGAAGGCTTCTGTGAATTCAAGTTCAGGTTTAAAACCTTGATTACTGGTATGGATTGGATGCCATTGCCCACTAAGGGCAGCAGTCCACAGGAGCAGGGACGGTGGTGGTAGGAGTATCAAGCCTTTCTGAAATCTCAGGTACAAAGAGATCTGAGGTGATAGGACAGGCTGCCCTTGGTTAAATCTTTTACACATCACATTTTTCCTGTACATGGACAAAGGTCATCTCCTTACAATGACTGCAGGCTTCATAGAATGCCTGATCAAAGGTAACATGCAAAATAAACAGAGAAATGGTCTGAACTTTAGATAACATCAAACAAGCAAGAGCTGTAGAATTTCTCAGTGGCAAAGTGAAGCACTGAAATCATTACTTAAGTCTTTCTTTCAAAACTATTACATTTTATCAGTGAGTTTAATTTTATTCCCATTATAAAAGTGATATATTATCTTTGGTAGAGAACATGAAAGGGAAGGAAAACTAAACAGAATGACACGGAAATCACTTGTTTCATCTTCTGGAAAGAAAACTATAAATATTTTTACATAATTCACTCAACACAGTTTGCACTGTGGATATAAAATGTATATAATTCACATTATATTTACTATGTATATGTGTATATGTAAGTATATGTGTGTGCATTCATGTAGTTCCAAAATAAAGTGGCATTTATGCCATTCCTATTTTTTCATACCTTCTTTTATCTACAAACATCATAGATATCAATATACCATTAAGTGCTTTTCCCAGCATTCTTTTTCTTATTACCATATAATATCATTTACTAAGATATTTAGTCCTTCTAACATTGGTGGTTATTTTATCATTTCTCATCTTTGCTATTTAAATAGCAAAATGGTCTTCCACACCATTTTTCATGTAAGATTTTTTAATAGAAAAAAAAACAGGCTGTCAAGCCTTAAGTTTTCTAAGGTTGTTTTACTGCTCAGTAAAAAGGACCCAATGATGATGCCCCCTTGTATTTGTGATTCTTTCAAATGGTCCCCTTTTACAATTGTACACACACACACACACACACACACACACACACACACACACACACACACACACAGTACTACAGTTTGAACTCAGGACTTTGTACTTGCTAGGCAAGCAGTCTATTACGTGAATCATACCCCCAGACCATTTTGCCCTAGTTTGTTTTTCAGCTAGGGTCTCACACTTTTGCAAGGCTGACCTAGGGTCTTTTCTACTTCCCAAAGAGCTGGTATTATAGGTATACTTCATCACAAATTGCTGTATTTGGATATTTTTCAGAGAATGGCTGTGATTCTCTAAAAGTAGATGGTAAGTACAAGTGACTGGATTTGCTCATATGAATATCTTGTGTAAGGTAACCATGGAAACAATGGAAATAATGGAGCCACTGGCCATGAAGGAGCCAAAGGTGAGAAAGGAGACAAAGGTGACCTGGGACCTCGAGGTGAGCGGGGACAACATGGCCCCAAAGGAGAGAAGGGTTACCCTGGAATTCCACCAGAACTGCAGGTAATCTGTTCTCTTTCTGCACATTTCCAAATGGCAACTAAACTTTCTTGATTACTAGAGACCAGGAAGCAGAAAGTCTGAATGCTTCAAGCCTTCATAGATTAATCTCAAGAAATCTGGGTCTCAATGTGTTCATCTACATTGCAGGTTATTTGTACAAGGTCTATACTGATCGCCCTTAGAGAAGAGAGTAATTCATGAAGAGCAAAATCCAACTTAGTCATATTACCAAATATAAGCTGACCTCAACTATAAACTCTTAGGCTATTTTCCAGACAAGATAGTCTGAACAAAAACACTGACCATATTGAATATATTAACTTTCAGACATATAAATGAAGTGGCTAAATGTTTATTTATAGTATTTATTTATGATTTCACCACAATTACATGTTTGAATTAATTACATAATGGATATATATATATATATATTTATATATATATAGTTTTCTATCTTTACAGATTTTCTAGTTCAAGTTTATTGAAACTTATACCATCAGAATCTTCTTCTCACTTGGAAAATATTTTTTGGAGTCATCCACTCAGTTTTTCAGAAGATATTATTTCAATTGAAATGTTTTTGAATCCATTTATGAGGTTTCAGTTCTATATTTTACCCCAAGCTGAAATGTCATTTATCTATTCTTTTAACAAACCTTTAAAATTCTGGTTGCAATATCCAAGACTTATAAATATGAATTTAGTCACCAAGAACAATTAAGTCTGGGCAATTGTTTTGATAATATTTAAACTTGCTCGGCCCCATTTGTTAAGAAATGGAAAGACTTGGAAAAAATTATATTAAGTGAAGTAAGCCAGGCCCAAAGAAACATAGGTCCCATGGTTTCCCTTATTTGCAATAACTAGTATATGTCTGAGACAAGTAGAAATGGTCAGATAAGTTGATGTTAGGCGAAATGAACCCCAAGATAAGGACTTGATGTTAGGCAAAATGAATCCCAAGATAAGGACTCAAATGCTTTTTTCTTTCTTGTTATTGTTTCTAACATATTTATAAGATATTTCTTTGTTGCTTTATATGTCTCTCCCCCATGGTATAACCCCTGTTTTCACTGTATTTGATGTTGGTATTTGTGGAGGGGAAGGAAAAAACCAATTGTTTAAATAGGGATTCAGGTGGACCCATTGCAACAATGAGATGTACAAGATGTTATTTCAAAAAACAATCTTTACAACTTTGGCGCAGGGGGTGGTGAGTGAGGGGGGTGGGAGGGTTGGTGGGGAGATGGGAAGGGATGGGAAGGGGAAACAAAGGAGGAGGCAACAACGCTTGATAAGAAATGTAGTCATTACCTTGCTCATGTGATTGTAACCCCTCTGTACAGTATTTTCACAATAAAAAATATTTAAACTTAATGCTATAGATATTGAAAGGTAGCATATTTTTTGTTGTTGTTAAGGTGGTTTCTAGCTAGTATTTCTTTCAGGAAGAGTAGTTTTGGGTTAAAGTATCTGGGAAAAATCCTGTAACATCAGAAATTTACAGATAAGTTAATAAAACAATTCCTACCTGTAAGAGCAGTTAGCCAATCTGCCTTTTGCTTGGCATATATGAAGATTTATTTTGTGTATGAGCCAGTACTTGGTTTGTAATGCCTTTTGATTTTACTCAAGGCTTGCACTCTACCTCTTGAAACACACCATTGGCCCAGTATTTTGCTGATTCATTAAAGATAAGAATCTCTTGGACTTTTCTGCCTTACCTGGCTTCAAATAATGATCCTCAGATTTTAGCCTCCTGAGGAGCTGGGACTATAGGCTTGTAAAAGAAATTGTCCTATGATGTACTTTAACTTGTTTATAATTTTTAATGCTTAGTAGATTCAGTAATTTAGGATCCATTTGGCAATATAAATTTACAAAAAGGAAGAAGAAAGGGAAAGAGGAAGAGAGAGAGGGGGAGAGGGAAAAAGAGAGCGTAAGAGTGGGGCTGGGAAGGTGGCTCAGTGGTTGAGCGCTTGCCTTGCATGCATGAGGTCCTGGGTTCGATTCCTCAGCACCCCATAAGCAAAAAGAAAAAAGCTGGAAGTGGCGCTGTGGCTCAAGTGGTAGAGCGCTAGCCTTGAGCTGAAGAGCTGAGGGACAGCGCTCAGACCCAGAGTTCAGACCCCACGACCGGACCCAAAAAAAAAAAAAAAAAGAGAGAGAGTAAGAGAGAGCAAGAACATCTAGCTAGCCTAAGGCATTTACTAAGGTGGCTTGTAACTATATCAAAGCTAGAAACTATAACACAAATTATGTGAATGATTATATGTTAGTTAAGAGTTTAATGGAAAACATCCTGGCAATCATTAAATTTCATTGTTGGCTCTTTTACTTTAATACCATAGTATAGTTACTTAGGGGAACTACTTTTCACATGCTTTACAAAAAAGAGAAGGATGGTTTTAGGCAGACTGAGGGACTTCACATTCTTTGAAACCAGATAATCTTGGCATGTTAAAGAATCTCTTAGTTTTCATCTAGGTTCAGTTGTGGACAAGAGACTGACATTGGCTTTCACATCTCCTTCTCCAATGGTGGCTTCAAGCCAAAGCAAATCCTGACAGGTGGGATTGTTCTAAGATTCTTTTAATTATTAAAATTTTGTATTTTGAACTTCAATTTTGACCTCAAACATCACAGTAGTAACAAAATCCATATAGGTAGAAGAATTAAGAATAGTGTCTCATTCTCCACTTAAATGATAGAGAAATTTGAGGTCCAAATGTAACATTAATGTAAATTAATGGAACTGAGACTGCATCTCATGTTTTTTGAATCTAAGTAGATAAGACCATTCTCAAACTCACAGGCCCTTTTGGTTGGAAACATGAACAGTTTTCTTAAGATAATTCTTTCCAGTGATCTTTTACCAACAGAGCTGAAGCTTTGAAGGATTCACAAACTATTACTCCAAAAATATTCATTACTAGTTGTAGGCTTAGCTGCCAGTATTCATGAATTATCTGCTTCTCTCAGACCTCAGATTTCTGCTCCATTTTTTAAAATTTTTTTTTATTTTTGGGTCCAGTCGTGGGGCCTGAACTCTGGGCCTGGGCGCTGTCCCTCAGCTCTTCAGCTCAAGGCTAGTGCTCTACCACTTGAGCCACAGTGCTTTTCTTTTTGCTTATGTGGTGCTGAGGAATCGAACCCAGGGCCTCAGGCATGTAAGGCAAGCTCTCTACCACTGAGCCACCTCCCTAGTCCTTGAAGGTTTTATTTTTCTATTTTCTTACCTATACAGACACATTGATGAAGTTGGGTATCAAGTCATAGTAATCTTGAGTTAGCTACACTTTAATCAAGCAAAGTATGAAAAACTTTTTAGCCTTATCTACATACAACATCCAGGATTCTCAAAGTATATTCAAGAAATTTATTCCATAAGAAATTAACAAGTATTTGTGGGGGAGAATTCAAATGGTACAATGCCTTGGAAAAACAAACTCCCAGTCCAACAAAATGAATACCAGGAAGCCAGTACTTGAAAGGTGTAGGAGGGAGGCCAAGAGGAGGGATAAACAAAAAAAAAAACAGAGAGGAAGGTGGGGAGAATCAATATTCAATGTGTATCCTATGAAATTAAGAAAATTCAGGGGAAGGGTTGGGTTGGAAGATAAGGAGCAGAATGATAAAAGGGTGACATGAGCCACATGCATTGCATTTATAAACTGATTTGTTGAATGGTAACTCCTTTGTAGAACTACTTAAAATAATAAAAATATACTTTTAAAAAGAAAAGAAATTAACAGATATCTCTTGAGAAAAAAATGAATGCAAGGTTTACAAAATTACATACTTCAAATGCAGGATTTCTCAGGTCCTTTAATATGCTAGTGTACTTGAATCTACAATTTGATTATTTCTCCTAAGTTTTCTCAATATTATTTGGTAACACAATTTTCGTATGTCCGAAAAGCATTTTAAAGTGTAATTTTCATTGAAACACATGTTCAGACTGTTGATACATATGGACATTCTAATAGTTGTATAACCTAAACATTAAAAGTTATTTATAATATTTAGAGATTGCCTCTTTGTCCATAGATGAGGGTAGAAATTATTTCCAAAGTTGCTGTTACAAATAATATTGTATATTATATAATATTGTATATTGTATATATTATAAATTTGACTGTATAAAAATGTTCTTTGTTTAAAATAAATGGTCTATTAACTGACCCCTAATGTCTTCTTAGATTGCATTCATGGCTTCTCTAGCAACCCACTTCAGCAATCAGAACAGTGGGATTATCTTCAGCAGTGTGGAGACCAACATCGGAAACTTTTTTGATGTCATGACTGGTAGATTTGGGGCCCCTGTGTCAGGTGAGATTAAAAATAAATTATTGAACTAATCATTCCAGCAATCAAGAAAGGGAAAGAAAGAGGAAATGAGTAAAGAAGAAAGGAGGAGGAGGAAGAGAAAGTGGATAGAAAGAAAGAAGGAAAGAAGGAGGGGATGTAGGGAGGGAGGAAAGAAAAGAAAAAGAGGAAAAGGAGGGAGGGAAGATAAAAGGATGGCAGGAAGGAGGCTCGGAAGGAAGGACCGAAGACAGGAAGAAAGAGGAAGGAAGGGTTGAAGGAAGGTAAACAAAGTTAAGAAAAGATAGTCAAAATTCTTTCTGATTCAAATAGATCACATAGACCTGTTGAAGTTCAAATAAATGTATTAGACTATGAAAAGAGAACACTATTTTCAAGTTATATTTGTAGTAATTAAGATTATTTAACTTTAATTTCAATGACAACCATCCCTGAGAGGGCATAGTAACTTCTGATATGAAAGCCCTCAGAACATAAGTTCCACAGTTTGGGTCATCTCTGTGTACTTTATCACTACACCAGGGGTGACTGATTCAATTGTTTTAATAATTAAAATGGGGTGATACATATTTAAAAACTTCAAATAGTTTGCTCATGCAAATATTTTCTCTCCTGTTTACATAAAACACATTCTCTACATTCTGACTGAACTTTGTTTTTGTGTTAAGAAAAAAAAGCCAAGCCAGGCACCAATGGCTCACATTAGTAATCCTAGCTACTCAGGAGGCAGAGATCTGAGGATCATAGTTCAAAGCCAGCCCAGGCAGAAAAGTCCATGAGGTTCTTATTTCCAATTAAGCACCAAAAAAGCTGGGAGTAGGGGCTGGGAAGGTGGCTCAGTGGTAGAACACTTGCCTTGCATGCCTGAGGCCCTGGGTTCAATTCCTCAGCACCACATAAGCAAAAAGAAAAAAGCCGGAAGTGGCACTGTAGCTCAAGTGGTAGAGCACTAGCTTTGAGCTGAAGAGCTGAGGGACAGCGCCCAGGCCCAGAGTTCAAGCCCCACGACCGGACCCCCCCCACAAAAAAAAAAAAGCTGGGAGTGGAGCTGTGGCTCAAGTGATAGAACAGTAGAATTTCACACAAAAGCTCAGTGCCTCTGAGTTCAAGCCCCAGTACCTGCATGTGCACATGTACGCACACTCATGCACGCACACACACAGAAGAAAAAGAGAATCTGCATATCTTAACATATTATTACTTCATTTTATAGCTGTATGTACAAGTATGTACCTTAATCATTTCCTTATGACTAGACATTTCAATTGTTTCTAGTTTTTTTGTCATTAAAAACAGAGTTGTAGGCACTAGGAAGGTGGCTCAGTGGTAGAGTGCTTGCCTTGCATGCATGAGGCCCTGGGTTTGATTCCTCAGTACAATATAAGCAGAAAAAGCTGGAAGTGGTGCCATGACTCAAGTGGTAGAGTGCTAGCCTTGAGCTGAAGAGCTTAGGGACAGCACCCAGGCCCAGAGTTCAGGCCCCATGACCAGCAAAAACAAACAAACAAACAAACAAAAAGTTGTAATGACTAATTTTGAACATCTCATTTTGTAATTGAACATATAAATGCATCATAGGCTAACATCCTGGGAACAGTCTCTCTGTAAGTATTGTATCAATATATTCATACAATGGAGATTTAGGAGAGCCCTTTTCCCTATGACCTCATCAATAGTGAACTTTCAAATGCGTGGACAGATGGTCAATTTAAAAATGCCATTTAAGCTGAGTGCCCGTGGCTCAAACCTATTATCCTAGCTACTCAGGGGGCTGAGATCTGAAGACTGAAGTTCAAAGGCAAGTCAGGCAGGAAAGTCTCTGAAACTCTTATCTTCATTTAACCACCAAAAAAAGAAGAAAGAAGGAGAGAAGGGGGAGGAGAAGAAGGCAGGAGGAGGAGAAGGAAGGAGGAGACGATGGAGGAGGGAGGAGGAGGTAGAGGAAGAGGAGAAGGAAGAGGAAGAGGAGGAGAAAGAAAGAAAGAAAGAAAGAAAGAAAGAAAGAAAGAAAGAAAGAAAGAAAGAAAGAAAGAAAGAAAGAAAGAAAGAAAGAAAGAAAGAAAGAAAGAAAGAGAAAGGAAGATAGAAAGGAAAGAAAGCAAGACTTTAAGAAAGAAGCCAGAAATGAAGGTGTGGCTCAAAAAAAAGCTCAGACACAGCACCCAGGCCCTGAGTTCAAGTCCCAGGACTGGCACAAAAAAGAAAAAGAAAAAAGAAAAAATCTGCTTAAAAAAAGAAAATCTGCTTAAAACTTGTTTACTTTGAAATAATTTACAAAAGTATCACAGTGCCTCTGTAGAAACTCTTCATACTCTACACATTTTCCCCCAGCAAAGACTGATGACAGCAACTGCTGTATCTCAGTTCTGCTCAAGGGAGCATCTATTCAGTATCTTCACTTTAGAATTGTCTTTTTCCATCATGACATTTTCCTTGGTTCTCACATTTGCTGCCCTCTATCCTCAGAACCCTCATCTAGCCCCTAAGCTGCTGGCAAATGACTCAGCCTGTCCTCTGCCAATTTGCAGTACTCAACATGTAGTTTTGAAGTTTTCTGGTTTGTTTTTTTCAGTATCCTAGTTTTGTAGAAAATCAATACTTTAAACAGTTTTTTTTTTATTTTTCACTTTTCCTTGTTTCTCTGAATAGGTGCATTGGTCATGTTAGGTTTATACAAATGCTTTCATGCTTCCCTGGATTGGTTATTCTACCCAATGTGAACCAAAATAAACTGATCTTGTTAGATGACAGATGTGTTCTTCTGATGTACTTCAATCAGTTTTAAACATGCTTCTGTGATTTTTCTGCTCTGAAGGTTTATATTTTTTCTGTAATTTATTTGTTAAATAACTGCATATATATCTGGCAAATGGTTTCATTGAGTTCAGTGGCTTTGTATTCAAAGTCTAAATATTTAGCATTTTAGTTGGCCTTGGGTTGGATGTCCTTGTGATGAAGCAATTGCCACTTGATTTCTGTAATTCATTGATTAAACCTCACAACAGATTGCAAAATGGTTAACTCATCCTTTTCAAATCTGGGGCTGAGGTAGAGAAGGCTGATATTTCTAACTAAAGCAATACAATGGGCCAACAGCCGACAACCCTAGTGCACTTATGTTGCCAAGGATTTCAACACCTCTGTGTGTGTGTGTGTGTGTGTGTGTGTGTGTGTGTGTGTGTTCAAGCTTGAGCTTGAACTCAGGGCCTGGGTGCTGTCCCTTAGCTTTTTCATTCAAGGCTAGCACTCTATCACTTGAGTGCTAGCTTTATTTCTGATGTGTGCTCATTAATTGGAGATAAGAGTCTCACAGATTTTCCTGTTCTAACTTACTTCAAACAGTGATCTTCAGACCTCAACCTCATGAGTAGCTAGATAACAGGTGTGAGCCTTCAGCATATCTTGTCGCATGCTCATCTAGTTCTGTATTTTCAATTATAGGTATTTTGTTTATTCATTTTCTGGTTTCTTAGTTTATTCTTTCTGAATGATTTCTGTAATCTGCTTTTGTAGCATTCATTATTTTTTGGAGGAGGGGAAACAATCTATTTTCCCTGTCATTTTTATCTTCTTTTTAAGACATTGAAAATTGTTATGTGTGTATACATGTAAAATGAAAATTTGTAAATTACTAAAACTCACAACTGAACCCTTTGAAGTACTTTTATTAAGTTGTTTTACCTTTTAATCTATGGGCCAATCTTAGGCATATGGATAAAATGACTAATTTTGATCCCTTATTCTTTGTTTCCAGCACATGGAATAGAAAGCATTGTTATTTGGTTTGACTTACTTCACAATTAGATGGTATAATTCTGTTACTCAGTTGTATCTTTAAAAAGAAATAGAGTCATGCAATGCTTCTTCCCGCTTTCTTTTCTTTTTTTAAAAAATAGATATTTCTGAGTTTCTCTCTTGCAAGGCTAGTAGTTAAAAATAACATAGAAATTATTCAGAGCTTGATGACTTACATTTATTCATCTTTGCAAAATATACTCTCAACTTCAATATCAATTAAGAGTTGAGAGGATTTCTCTTTTAGTGTGTATGTTATTGGATTATTAGTCATTCAATGAAAGAAGAAAAAACTTCTATGCTGGCACTTAAAGCATATTGAGTTATACTGAACTGCTTCCCATTCCTTAATGGAAATGAATGATTCTTGTAAGAAAACACACATCTTAAAAAATGTTAGTTTTTCAGATGAATAAGTTACAGAATTAATAACAATGATGTGTTGCTAAATTCACTGATTTATAACTAATGATATAAGAAATGACCAAAAGCATTTCATTAAATATATGCAGCATTTACTATATGTTCCAATCTATCCTTTTATTTGAGCTGACCCACAGATCTCTATATCTTGTCATCATGGACAAGGCAGTGAGCAAGACACAGCTAAGGTGAGGTAGACATCTTCCTTTAAAGACGTTGTGTAAATCTTATTAGGGAAAGCTGAGAAAGCTTGACTAAGCTCCTTAGTTAGTGCCGTTACTCTGATATGATGTTTATCTGAGTAAACTGGCCTTAGGGGTCCCTGGAAAAATTATTTTAAAAAACTTTGTCTTTACGCAAGTTTCAATTTTTTAAATGCTTTGAAGGTGAGAATAAAGGGATCCCTATATAAATAAAGGCCAAAAACTATCCACAAGAGCCAAGCTACAGGATCTTAGGAACTGAACAACCAATGAATGGCTAAAGAACACGTGGTAATGGAGTATTACCCAGCACAATAAATAATAACGAAATAATTTCATTTTCAGGAAAGTAGATTGAACTAAGATCATGTTAAGCCAAGCTCAGAAACACAAATACTGCATATATCTCATATGTGGAATCTAGATCTTAAAAGAAAAATTGTCAAGATTACAAAAAGGGACAATTTGGGGGAGAAGCAGTAGGAGGAAGAAGAGAGAGGAGAGGGGGACAGGAGGGTGAAGGGATCAAAGTACATTGTGTGTGTGTGTGTGTGTGTGTGTGTGTGTGTGTGTGTGTGTGTGTGTGTGTGTGTGTGAAAACAGCATAATGAGACCCACTAAATCCTAAAAGGGAGTAAGGGTTTAAGAAAAAGTAAGAGGGATTTATTTTTTATTAGATTACATTAAATGTGTGCAAATATGACCATGAGACTCCTTTGTTCAGTTAACTTACACCAATAAAAAAGAACATAAGAAGTGTGACTTCATTTGACATTCTTTTTAGATCTTCTGTGTATAACGCATTTATAAATATGAAGGTAAACGCTTGCCTTTTTTCAGGTGTGTATTTCTTCACCTTCAGCATGATGAAGCACGAGGATGTGGAGGAGGTATATGTGTACCTTATGCACAACGGTAATACAGTCTTCAGCATGTACAGGTGGGTGGTCTTTCCTGTCACAGGTTTCATCTATGTTGCAGAGAAAGTCCACTGACTTGCATGGAACTTAATGTGAACCTCCATAAACCCATTATCATAGGATGAATCTGAGTATCAGCAGGTTGATGACACCTTGAGCTAATTACCAGAGTACAAAATTGTAGATTAGTTAGGCGAAGTATAACTGCTGTAATAAAGACTCAATGTAATGGTTCCACCAGGGTAGAGATTTCCGTCCTTCTCATACGACAGTCCAGGGCAGGTAGTTTGAAGTGGATGGTGAGATGGGGTAAGAGAAAGAGAGCTATCATCTACAAAGAAGTCTACAAGAACCCACATGTCAAAGTGGAGCTGTGGCTCAAGTGGTAGAGTGCCAGCCTAGAGTGAAAAGCTAAAGGACAGTGCCCTGGCCTGGTGTTCAAGTCCCACTACTAGCACAAAAACAAACACCTCCCCACCCCTCACCCCCACCCACCAGACTTCTACCTATGGATTTCATGGTCATTTGAATCATTGTCATTCATGTGTCAGGTAGTTGTAAAGGAACAAGAAGGAGTGTTTGTGAGCAATAGGAAGGGCATGTGTTATTTCTGCTCATATGCTATTTAGAAAACCACACAACCATACCTAAATGCATGAAAGAAAGCCTGCAGAGATTTTGGTGAAAGCAAAAACTAAGTCGTTTTGCTTCCTTTTTCTTTCCAGCTATGAAACAAAGGGGAAATCAGATACATCCAGCAATCATGCAGTACTGAAGCTGGCCAAAGGGGATGAGGTTTGGCTGCGAATGGGCAATGGTGCCCTCCATGGGGACCACCAACGATTTTCCACCTTTGCAGGCTTCCTGCTCTTTGAAACTAAATAAACAGATGAAGAGCAGAGCTCCATGTTGGGGAAGACTTGTAGCTGAGCTGGAATTGTTGTGATCTGAGGAATGTTGAAGTTGTGGGTTTAGTCTGCATAAAAATACCGGTCACACTGCTAGTACACCAATAATGTTGGATGACTCAGGAGAATAAAGCACAAAAAGAGTCTTTCCAGATGACCTTGAGAATTTACTCAGTATCTTATCTTTATCATTACTCCCTGAGGCACCTCAAGAAAGAATTATTCCATGATGCATGTTGGACATAATTATTCTTAACAGAGAAATCATATGCAAAAAGTTTTGGTGATCTTGTTTCAATTTATATCAATTTTCAGGAATGTCTGAAGTTTTGAGTTCATTATTTTTTGCAACATTTCAGAGGATAGGATACAGTTATCATCCTATTTTGGGGCATGTATAAAGGCCTTGCACTAGAAACTACATGTGGGAAGTGAAACTTTACATCTGGGGGTAGGTAATAGTATTCTTAAGTGAAGTATAGATCTTTTAGTATTGATGATGCTCATAAATAATTGATTTTCCCTTTTTATTTTTTTAACAGCTACTTCTGCCATGACACTTTTACTTGTAATGGCTTGAACTTTGGGCATCAAAATCTTCTCACAATCCAGAATTGTGAGATTTAGACATTGGATTTTTTTTCCTCTTTGCAATGGTATTTCTTGGATTGTAATAGATTTTTTGTTGACTCCAGGATGCAGAACCTAGTATAGGTTGATACAGGATAGATGTTGTCACAGTACTTTTTTAAATTTGGAAGTTATTTGGATATATTTATATTTTACACACACTATGCTATGTTGGAGGGGCTGTAAACTTTATTAAGCACAGCCAGACCAAAGGATACAAATATAAGGGTATGCTGTTCAAGAGACATACAAAAATATCTTAAGTTTCTATTCACTAAAGAACTCTTACGGCTTCCTTTATTACTGTATTTAATGTTCACAGAGCAGTTTGATATACAAGGTATCGTAGGAGGTTCCATTTGGCTTTGGCTTTGTCTATCTAAAAATATATTCTCAAAGGATTAAATTTGCCACCCAAATATATCATAGGAATATGCCATAAATTTTGAAGATGTTGCTTCAGATAGTACCTCATATTTTTTCGGTGCTGAAAACAAGCTCTTTCACATATTAAAAAGCACTCTACCCCTCTCCCTCAGTACCTAAATGCATTTATTCTAGACAAAGAATGTATCATTGCAATTTTTGTTTATCATGATATTAAAGCATATTTAAAATGCTATGGTGATATGTCTATCTGAAAAATATAATTAATTTCCTCTAAATAATGAGGCCAACAATTTGAATTTTCACACAGGTTTTTAAAGTATGGATTTTTTTTGTATTTGGTTTTCTGACAGCTAGTGGCAGAGAGAGCTAAATAGAACTACCTTATCAGCTAACTCAGTTACAATTCCAGAAACAAACAAAGACTACCAGGCTCAGTTCATCCAGATCTTTTTTTTCTAATCTAAACAAACATGCTTAAAATTTCCTATTATCCACATATAATGCTCTAATGTGTTTCATCAGAAACATTTTCATGATTTTTGTATGCTTCTCCTCAGTAGCATATGGAGTCATGAAGTTGAGGTTTACTGTGAACAAATATCATAAATATTTCACAGAAGCGATTTGCCAATGGCTAATTCAGTGTTATTTGTTGACCTAAGAGATTTTTCTATCCAAATAATGTACACTACCTAATAAATGCCTTATAGAAAGACTTTGGCCTGGCTTGAGATAAAACTACAGCAAGAAAAATGTAATAAGCATACATAGAAATAAACACACCTTTGTTAAATGCATTGTTTTCTATTTTTAAAAAATGCAGAAGTCATATAATTGCAAGTCATATAGTTGCCACAAAGCAAAATCTTTTCATGTAGACAATGTGAATAGTCATGAAAAACAGTGATGGTCATTATGTCTACCAAAAGCTCCATTTTGAAGTTACTTTACTTTTACACTTTCCAATGTTTAAGAAATATCTCTCAGGGCTGGAAAGTTGGCTCAGTGGTAGAGTGCTTGCCTTGCATGCATGAAGCCGTGGGTTCAATTCCTCAGCACCACATAAGCAGAAAAAACTAGAAGTGGTGCTGTGGCTCAAGTGGTAGAGCACTAGCCTTGAGCTGAAGAGCTGAGGGACAGTGCCCAGGCCCAGAGTTCAAGCCCAGGACTCGCTTTAAAAAAAATATCTCTCAGTGTATGAGTCTTTATTACATACCTTGAGTGTTTCTATAATCATGCCTAATTATAGTTTTCACCCTAATAGATACCCAAGGTTTGATTGTAAGCAGATGCAAAGTGTCTTGGACTTGTCAACTCATTCCAGGGATAAAAAAAAAAAAAATAACTCATGAGGAAGATGGGAGCCAGCCTAAATAATGAATAATATTCTCACCATTTTACCCATGATCATAATTACCCAATAGTCCACTTTTACCTGAGCTTTTGTTTCCTGAAATTTCAATTGCATGCAGTTAAGTAAGGTTTTGAAATATGACAGAGAAAATTCCAGAAACAATGCTTAAGATTTGAATTGTATATCAAGACTGAGTAGCACAATGAGGTCACATTCTGTCTTACTCAATCCTCCAGGAATAAGAATCATCCCTTTGCCCAATATATCTACACCCTAGAAGCCACTAGCTGTCTCATTCAAATTGACTATCTCTTCACAGAAATGTTTGTATAACCCCGATATTACTTAACAAATGAAAAAAAAACTATTATTAAGATACCATGAGCAATGATACTGGCAATTCTTGTATGCATATACCAAAAAGAAGTCATAAAACTCTTCCTTTAAGTGAAAAGGTGAAAGTTCTCAAAAAAGGGAAGAAAAAAACCTCATAAGCTCAGGTAGTTTAAAACTATTGTAACAATGAATCTTCTGTCTACAGAATTGTAAATGAATAATAAATGCATGTTAGTTTTGCTTATTCATCTTAAGCCGTGTTAAGTCATGACCATACTCTATGGTAAATGCTCATTTGGATGGATACATTTGTGTATGTGTGCACAAGCAAAAACATACTATATATGTGCTTTGCATTATCTGATACAGTAAAGGAATTTTGTAAGAGCATATTGTATTTTATGGGAGTTTGATGATGAGATACAGAGAAGCCACATTTTGAGAGGTTGAATTGAGAGTCTTTATTAGAAAGCTGGTGACTGCGAGCAGGCACATGTCCCCAATAAAACCTGTAGCCTTGAATCATGCACTTAATACTGTTCGAAACTGAGCCATGAGGGTTGTAAAGAAAGAGCAGAAAAACCATCTCAACAAATCAGATCAACTCTAATGGACAGCTGAAGAGGGACACCGCGATGACCTGAGGAGAATCAGGAGACACAAGGCATGATGCAAAAGATGGCTGAGGTGCTGTGGCCTAAATAGGGTCATGGTCAGGGGGCAGGGTCACAGGGAGCTGGAGAGTTCAAAGAACGTTCAAAGAGTCTCAGGAGTTCATGGTAGGTCGGGTAACCTATAGTCCAAGTCCTTGTCCCTGCCTCTAGGAATTCAGGTGAGCCTACATTGTGGTGTGTGTGGGGGGCGGCACAGGATTTCACCTCTAAGTTTTTAGAAAGTCTCCGGCATCCATCAAGATGCCAAGATGGTACCAGTTAGACCCAGGATCCATAGTTCAATAGCTTGAAACAAAAGCTGAAATTAAAGACAAAATTCAAACAAATTCAAACAAGTTAGACTGTGCAAATGTAAATTCCAAAGGATGTGGCAAGAACTGACAAATATCTACCTAAGTGCAAAATATTGTGTTTCTCTGGACTACTATGACACTCATTATCTTTATGTAGTTGTACCAAGAGTTTATATTGAACATGTCAGTTTAATGAATCTTGATCATTCTTCCCCCTCATTCTAACTCCATCTGTTCAACCCCATCTATATTCTCAATTTTTCTAGTTCCAGTTCCCCTACTTATATTTACTATATTGACTACATTCTCCTAGCGTTCTCTTCATTTGTCTATTCCCTCCCTTTTACCTCACCCACAGACAACTTAAGTTCCAGCTTCCTGGTATTCATTTTGTGAGGCAGGTTAGTTGTTCAAACAAATTACACCACTGGAATTCTTCCTTGCATATAGCATGTTAGCTAATGTGTCTGTATATATATGCATATGACCCTGTATAGGGTCATATATACTTATAAACTATATCTGACTTACACATATGAGAGAAAGCATGTGTCCTTTGTCTCTCTAGGCCTGACATACTTCACTTAACGGCCTGACATACTTCACTCAGCAGTGAGCAGATCCCTCCATTTCTCAGCAAATGGATCCCATATATTATTACCTTATACTAATATCAAATTCAAAATGGATCAAAGACTTCAATGTAAGACCTGAAAACTTGAAACTGTTACAGGAAGGAATAGAAGAAACATTAGAATTTATTGGCAGACACAGGAGGTTTCTGTGTAGTGTTCCAGTGACTCAGGAAATCAAAGGGTGAACCAATTCAACAGTGATACTCACTAGACAATAAGTTGGAAATTAACTTTACAACTTGGGGGTGTGGGGGGGAAGCGAGAGAAAATGAGGGAAGGGGTAACACTGTTCAAAAAGAAATGAACTTATTACCTTACTTATGTAACTGTGTAACTGTAACCCCTCTGTACAGCACCTTTACAATAAAAAAGAAAAGGCAATGCATAGTAAAATGACGTAGAGAGTCTATTTTGCCCCAGTAAGAATAGCCACCATTAAGAATATAAACAACAGATGTTGATGTGCATGTAGGGGGAATGGACTCCTAATACATTGTTGGTGGGAATGTGACCTTGTGAACACTCTGTGGCAAGCAATTTAGACATTCCTCTTTAAAAAAAAAAAAACTGAACATAGAACTACCCTATGTTCCAGCCATATCATTCTTGGGCATTTATCCCAAAGATTAAAAATCATGGTGCAATAAATACAATTGCATAACCCTGCTCATTGCTGCACTACTCACCATAGCCAAGTTAAGCAGTTTTACTTATCAGGAAGAATGACCTTTCTATTGTGATAATGTACAATTGTTACTTAACCTAAACTTTTGGCCTAGTGGAGGACAACAGATTAAGGGAGTATTAGGCTTGATCAAAGGCACATTTGATACAGACAGACAAGGAGAACTTTCAAAGATCAGGTTGCAGAGCTGCCTGTTCACAGTAGGAGTCAACTCATCACCAGAAAATCCCCAGAGCCCTGAGGTATCCTTGAACTCAATCAAGAGTATCTCACACTTGCCTAAAAGATTTTCGCTACAACTGTGCTGGATTCTGCCTTTGTGTTTTATCACCTGCCTTAAAATATAACCTGCTCATTTATAAAAGCTTAACACTGAGATTTTTCTGACACCTATTTCCACCTCTATTCAATTTCCTAGAGCTGCCAAAAATTACATCAGGCTACCTACACACAAACTTTTTTTTTTTTTTTTTGCCAGTCCTGGGGCTTGAACTCAGGCCCTGGGCACTGTCCCTGAGCTTCTTTTGCTCAAGACTAACACTTAAGTCACAGCAACACTTCCAGCTTTTTCTGTGTATGTGGTACTGAGGAATCAAACTCAGGGCTTCATGCATGTTAGGCAAGCACTCTACCACTAAGCCACCTTCCCAGACCCCAAACTTGATATTCTTGATATCAAGAATAGAAAGTGTGATTTGTACAAGTGGCTGGGCTATTCTGCACTTAAAAAAAAATTGAAGCGTCAGCTGACCAAAAAAATCAAAAAATAAAACTCTCATTTATCTTTGAAGAGTGATATCCTATTAAGACTGCTGCCTAGTGCACCTGGGAAGGAGTTCAGTGATTCTGGATGACACATCCGGGTGCAGAGCTAAGAAAGCAGTAGGACCCTGAAGCACACAGCGGAGTCTGCAGAAGTACCTCTGCACAGCGCTTCTCTCCAGTCGCTACCAGGGCCAGGGGTCACTGTGAGAATCGAAGCATCCTGAGAGGCCGGTGGCAAGCTTGAGCCCCCTAAGTCACCGGTGCAATTGAGCACTTCAAGGTGGAGCACTGCAGAGTAGCAGAGGAGGATTCGGGAGCCAAGACAGGCAGTGCGCCACGCCAGTGCGCACGCGCCGGTGGGGAGGAGGGCGGGGGAGGAGGGCGGGGGGGGGGGAGGGGGGCGGAGCGGAGGGGCCGGCGCTGGTGCCGGCTCGGGTGCAGGCGCGGCGCCGGCCGGCCGGCCGGGCCTATTTAGGCCGGCCCAGGTCTGGGTGGGGGTGCGGTCTTCTTCCGGGGCGGGGGGCACCATGTCGCTGCGGGGTGTCAGGGTCGTGGAGCTGGCCGGCCTGGCCCCGGGTCCGTTCTGCGGGATGGTGCTGGCGGACTTCGGGGCGCAGGTGGTGCGCGTGGACCGCCCCGGGTCCCAGGGCGACGTGAGCCGCCTGGGCCGGGGCAAGCGCTCGCTGGTGCTGGACCTGAAGCAGCCGCGCGGGGCGGCGGTGCTGCGGCGCCTGTGCGCGGGCGCCGACGTGCTGCTGGAGCCCTTCCGCCACGGTGAGCGTGCGCGTGCGCGGGCCGGGCCGCGGTGAGCTTGCGCGGGTCCCGGCCGTGCGCGGGGCGGGCCGCAGTGAGCATGCGCGGCCCCGGCCCCGGTGAGCATGCGCGGCCCCGGCCCCGGTGAGCATGCGCGGCCCCGGCCCCGGCCCCGGCGGCCCCTTCGCAACCCGTCTAGGCCATCTGCTGGCATCTCGGGTGCTGTAACTCTCCTCGCTTGACACGACCTTCTCCCGAGCTTGAGTCTGGGATGCGGCCGTCTCCTTGGTTCTCCTTTGGCTTCTAACTCGTCGCTACCCCTTCCCTATTTCCCCTTCCCCTTCCCTCCTCTCTCCCTTTCTTCCTTTGCGCTCTCTCTCTCTCTCTCTCTCTCTCTCTCTCTCTTCTTCCCTCCCACTTTCTTCTTCTCCCTCTGCCCGCCTCCTCTTTCTTTTCTCTGTTTTCTCTCTCCCATGTCTCTCTACCTCCCATTATTAATTATTCGAGCGCCTGAATCTTAGGTGTATCTAGTGGAAGTCGTAGATTCTCTGGCTGGGAAACTGCAATGTAGGAACAAATCATGTATGTTTTTGGGGTGCTCTAGTTTTCCAAAGCAATCCATGGATCTCGCTTCACCTTCTCTACCTTAAATGCTGGGCCTTCCCAAGCTCCAGCTTCAAGCTCATTTTATTTACTTCGCCTTCGGCTCCCACGAGTCTCCTGATCCATTCCCATTGCTCACATTTTATAGACAGATAAACAACTATAACAACTTGTCCTTAACTGCTATACCACTTGAGCCATGCATGCAGCCAGGTTCAGCCTGGACTGGAACCTCCATCTTCTGGTCTCCAATTCCCGATCATCGGGGATTACAGACTGAACCACAGTTATCTGGCCTTCCTTTCCTCCTTTCTGTATTAGTGTGACCTCAGGGAGTGCGGCTATTCGCCCGGCTGTCAGAATCAGAATCCTGTGCTCCAGTCTTCTTTTTCTTGCACTGATAGCAAGCTACTCATTCTTCCTCCTTACCATGCCTTGGAATTCTTTCTTGCCACTCTAATGCAACCAACTTTGATGCTGCTACAGCCTTTTAAACTGGTATTTGAGTTTTATCCATTTTCAGATAGCAAAGGGAGTAATCTTGTTGAAGTACTAGTCCAAAGGATTGCCTAGTAGATAGCAGAGAAGCAGTAAATTTGGCCAATGAATGGAATTCCAGTAGGATACTAGACATTGTCAGCACAACTAGTTTAGCCCTCAGCCATAGCTGAGCACTTGAAGCACAATTAGTATCATATCATAATGTCCTATTTAAAGATGAAGGCGAATGAGCATAATTAAGTAGTCTGTCTTGTAATGAACTAGAAGCTACTATTGTAAAGGTTTTGACTAAAGGCAAAAAGTTTATAAGATACTGCTGCTGTTACAAATAAGAACATAGCAAGTTGGGTAGGCTGAAAGAGAAGTTCAACTCATTGTAAGTGGCTAATTCAACCATAATTTTAATCATGAGTAGGCCTCAGTGGCAGGGAAATAGTTTTTATTAATGGTATTAGTTAATCCATCTACCTACCTATCCACACAAACAAGTAGATACATAGAAGATAGATCCATGTATACTCGTAAAATCTAGATTGGTGGATGACTAGATCACTTCTATGTTTTGTCATATTATTAGAGCTACCAATCCTACACAATTTGTGTGTGTGTGTGTGTGTGTTGGTCCTAGGGCTTGAACTCAGGGCCTGTAGTCTGTCCCTGAGCTTTTTTGATCAAGGCTATCACTACACCACTTGAGCCACAAGTAGTTATTTGGAGGTAAGAGTGTCATGGACTTTCCTGCCCAGGTTGGCTTTGGGCTTTGATCCTTAGTAGATAAGATAGTAGGCATGAGCCATCATCCCCAGATAATTCTGACTACTTTTAATCCCTATATATTTCAGATGTCAGTTATCTTGGTTTTGTGCAATAAAATATACTTGTTAATAGTCTGTGACCTTTCAGGTGGCTCTTGTAACTAATCTTTCTTTCCATGGAACTTCATGAGACTTTTGTGAAGGTACTTGAGGGACCCAGGGAACAAGCATGCTCTCAGTCCTGGAAGATGAGTATATATCTGTATACAAGGACAGCATGAGAGAGGAAGTGGTAGGCACTAGAGTGAGCATGGGAAGGGAAAAAAAAGAAAATTCCTTTGAGATTGCTTGGGTATGCCTCCAGTGCCAGAAGACACATCCAGGGGCAGAAGCCACACATTCCAGAGGAGGGACCTCATTCTGGGGGCCCTGACCTACTGGAAACCTGCTGTAAGCTGTCAACCTAAATGATAGAGCTTCTCCAAATAAATACCATTTATTTGGGAACAGATGAGCACTGCAATGAGAATATTATGCAATAGCAAACTGACCATGTTCAGAAAGCATAAGGCCTGTACTGGGGCTTGAATTCAAGGCCTTGGGTTTTTGTACTAGAGCTTGAATTCATGGCCTCAGGTTTTCTGTTTGGCTTTTGTTTGGCCGGTGCTCTACCACTTGAGCCACACCCCTACTTTCACAAGGGGAAGTTTTTGAAGATAAAATGAAGATTACATAAAATACGGTAAAACGCTAATCTTTGACTAGAATATGAGGTGAAGCCCTTGATGAACAAATGTCCCTACAAAAGTTTTATTTGTATAAGATTGCAGTGGCCCTTAGATAAGGTTATATAAGGTAGTCTTCTGTGAAGAGTTCTTCTTAGGCATTCGTGCATGAGATCACCTTCCTTCATAACTCCCCAGCTTTATTTTTTATTAGAGGTTAATGAAAGAGCCTCTATTTCAAGTTTCATAAAGCTACAATGAATGTTTAGTAGTATTACTGGTAAGAGTAACATTTTATGGTAACTTTAGAGAAGGAATCATCTCCATCTTCAATTTATCCTCTTTAAAAAAAAAAAAGAATTATTCTATTTTTCTTAAGGTGTCATGGAAAATCTGCATCTTGGGCCAGACATTATGCTGCAGGAAAATCCAAAGCTTATCTACGCCAGGCTCACTGGATTTGGTCAGTCAGGAAGTTACTCTAAGTCTGCTGGCCATGACATCAACTATTTGGCTTTGTCAGGTATGTTGAAAAATAATTTTTCTACTTTTTAAGTATATCCCCAATCATGATTTACAGTTACATAGTTTAATGAAAATTTTTAATAGTGAAGGTTTAAATACTTACCAGAATAAATGAGGAGAGCGTGGTGGTTTAATATCGGTTTGGATTCTTAGAACAGTCATTCTCAAGCTTTTTCTCCATCTCAACCCATTTAAGAGGTAATAGATGCTTGCTAGAAAAATTTCTTCACTACATTTGTGAAGTCAGTTTTCAGACAAGCCTCTGTAAGGACACAAGCAAGTCTGTGTTAGTAGGAATGATTACTATATAGTCTGAAAACATTGATATAGTTTAATTCAGACATTGCTCCATAAGAATTACTTTCTGAGTCATTGTTTCCAAATTCTATGGACATTAGAAAAAGCTCATAGTTTTCAGGTCCCACTGTTACTTTATTAGGATTTTTGCCTATGAGAGCGTGTCTTAGAATGTCCTAATTCTAGACTTGTAAGAACTCTGTGTTGTTGACTACAAGTAATCTCTTTTTTTTCTGTGAATATTCATTTAAAGAGTGAGGAAACTAGGTGAATATAAAATTCACTTTTTTATCAATTAAAAAAATGAATCACTTTTTAACATATGAATCTTTTCTTATGTCTCTTTTTAGTAAGAATGAGAATGCATTATACTGTTTTAAAGCTACACAATCAAATTCATAGAAATATTTTTATTCCCCTCCTCCAAAATCAATGAATGAAAACTTGGCTATAACATTTGAGAGTATTAGTTGGGATAAAGATTTTGAAAAACAAAAAAATACAGAGATGCTTTTAAGGGAGAGCTTGCTTAAAAGTAGACTGTGTGAGTTTGAATTTTAAAAAGCATTTTGTACTAGCTTTCATTCAGATCAGTGACTAGATATTTGCTATTCCTGTAAGAGTTCATGTATTTTCCTTTAAGAGACACTGAATTTGTTTTTAACGGTGTAGGTGTCTTGTCAAAAATTGGCAGAAGTGGTGAGAACCCTTATGCACCATTGAATCTCCTGGCGGACTTTGGAGGTGGTGGGCTCATGTGTGCATTGGGCATCATGATGGCTCTCTTTGAACGCACAAAATCTGGCAAAGGCCAGGTCATTGATGCAAACATGGTAAGTATTAATTGAGAGCAATAGTAGGCCTGCTGCTTGTTCTTGAGTATGATACATGGCTACCTCAAATAGTTTTCTGAGTAAGAAAAGAGAAAAACCAGGCTTAAAGTTTGAATCCTACTCAGCGAGGTATCCTTTCCTTTAAAAGAACTTTACATTGCCCAAACTATCAGAATGTCATATTGCAGTCACCTGTTGAGTCAACTCTCTCTGTATGTTCTGTGACTCATCTCCAATCTAATGCTAGACTTAAAGGATATTCCAGATATAAATTCACTGGGACTTAGTGATGGATTAGCAGATAGGGAAGAGGTAGGGAATCAAATATGGTGTCTATATTTCTGGATCTGATGATCTGATGGATGGCTGTGCTAGCCTCCTAAGGGAAGACTGCTGAGGGATGAGGCGGGTGGATCCTAGTCAGGAGCACATGCGGCTAACTTCCTTCCTCCTAGTTCTGCCATCTACTAGCTGTGATCTTGAGAGGAATTTGATTATACCCCAGTTTGTCTTATAAAACAAATAATAACATTTATTCTGAACTTAAGTTCTTTTGCAAAGCAGATAATAATACTGCAGCATTGTTAGAGAAGTAAATGAATTTGTACGTTGTTCAGTGTGTATATACTGCCCAGAGTAGAGCAGGCACTCTGTGTTAGTTGCTATGACTTGTTTTTTTTTTTTTCCCCCTAAAGTAAAGAAATTCAGTTTTGCTCATGTCAAGTCTAAAGTGACTCTCTGATATCCAGGTGGGATAGTTAAGATTAGAGACTGAAAGCAGATTTTGGAGTCATTTGGGAAGAATCTGGGAACCAGGTGAGACTGTGGTCCCCTAGGGAAAGAACAGAACAGCAGTGTGTAAAGAGTGGGTAGGCAGATGAAGAAAAGCCAGGGCTGAGAAAGGCCAAGTGGACAACCAGAAGGAAATGTTGTTATCACAGAAAGAAGGAGAAAGGATGCTGAGGAAGAGTGTCAGATCAAATGTCAGTGGATACCCCAAGAGCTTAAAGACAGAGTGGTGCAAATTGAATAACGTACTGGTGACTGCAAAGTCCATCTCACCTTGAAATCTCCTCAGCTCACAGGTGACTGATTGCTTCCTTTTTCTTCTTTACAGATGAACCATACTCAACCCTGTCCTGTGTCTGTGTCTTGTAATGCCTTCATGTGGTACAGACCACATTATCTTTTTTTTTTGTCCATCTATGGAGTGTATTTCAGGAAGCTGCCCCTGGCCAGTCATAGCTGCAGCCTGAAATAGTAACAGCAGCACCAGCTTCACACTGCACCACCAAGTCAGGAATTGGAGTCTCACTAATGGCTCCCTTCCTTTAAACACACAACTTCTTGGGCATAGGGGCTGCTTCTTTGAAAATTTTAAGGCCTCAGGGGCTAACTGCCTTCTTCCAAAGCTGGAGGCTGAAAGGGTCAGAAGCCCTGCTCTATAGAGATTCAGCCCCAAGTCCCTCTCCTTCCTCCCTGAACACAATCTGTGCCACCCAAAGAAATCAGCTAAGAACAGGAAAGGGACCTTCAAAGGCTCCATACTCATCCAGTTACAGATGGACAATTTATTAAATATATATGATTGATCCTCTGTAGTCAAATATAGAAGGTATCTAATCAGAATTACTTAAGGATTAGAAGATACTGAGGTTTTAGCATATGTGAAAGTGTGCTTTTTAAGAGTGCATGCTGGCATTAGAAGATCTTTAGTGCTGGCTAATTACTCAAGGTCAGAAGGGCAGCACATCACATTTACCACTTTCTTAGTGCTGTGAGTGCTTGAGAAGCTGATTAGGGAGAAGTAGGTGCCTGTTTATAGCCCAGGGTTTTAACAGCCAGAATCTTTGGCCCAGGCAGTCCTGGGATGAAGTGAAGTCTATCTTTTAATAAGGCTGCTTGGTGTTTTTTAAAACTATGGGCTTAAAAAGCAGACAAATAAGAAATATACTCATTATCTTACTCCTATAACTGTAACCTCTCTGTACAGTATCTTTACAATAAAAATATACTATATCAAGTATTTGTTGAATGGACTAAGAATTAAAGACTAAAGTCAGAAAAAAAAACAGACAAATGAACAAATGTGGAAATATGGGGTGGATAGTTTTGCTAACATCTAGGAAGACTACCTGATCTGGGGATACTGTTAATTGCACGCAGGCCATTGGCTTACATGATGAAAATGGTATAAAATGTTGGTGGACACTGAGGTTGCTGTTTGCCTGTGTCACGTAGCTCTCAACAGGCTGTAGGCATGGCATGTGGGTGGATATGGGGAGTAATATGGACCAAGTGCTGGAGTAGCCACAGCCACTCAACATAGCTGATGAAAGGATTAGTACTGCTATGTCTCTTATTCCTTGGCCCATTGTGATGCTCAGTGCATTTCATTGATGAAATAGAACCGATTTGTTCAAGGTTAACTCAGAATCTAAAAACTTTCCACAGTCTTTAACCTGAATGTGAGTCAGATAATCAGTATTTAGAACTCTCTTGTGAAAATTGTGACTATATTACTTGCTTTGAGTACACTTGGTTATATCTCAGTTGACTTTGTGGTGGGGCCCAGACCTGAGCAGAAAACAAGAGCTTGGTTTATAGTGGGTACAAACTTGTTAGGAATTTTAGGAGCAACCCCAAATTAAGACTCATGTAGAACAGTAGTTCTTAAACTTGTATGTCAACTGCAAAGACAAAGGGGAACCTTTTAAGTTTAGTAATGAAAGCAAATGAACTGAGTTTTTGTTGTGTCAGAATTTAGTCTAAGACACATCTAATTATGAATTTAGCATAAGTATATATTTAAAACAGTGGACATATGTATATGTCACTGTGTGTGTGTGTGTGTGTGTAAAAATATGGTTGTGTTAAGATTTTTGTAATCCAGACTCAAAAATAAGCATCACTTGTACAGGCCACTTACACAAAGGCAAGTACAAATCAGGCTCTGTGTACCATTAAGTGATATTAAGTAATATCTATGTACACAGTGACGAACGTGGTGATGATAAATGTCACAACCATAAGTTCAGGCACACCTGAGATTTCAAGACAATTTAAAAAGCCACGATGAATCCAAAGAAGTACTTTGTGTTTGTCTCACAGCCAGTAACTGAGAAATTTCATGCTTACTCAGATGAAACCTTTTCTTGGAAACTCAGGAACAATAATGTAAAAATGGTCATCTCCTTGCGACATTAAAATCATGAGAATTATAAAAACCTGTGAGGATAGAAAGTTTCCTGTGTAAGAGGCCAGTGCTGCTGGCCTTTGGTCTTGAGCTTATAATAACCATAGCTGTGACACTACTGGTCTTGTTATTGCACGGTTCAGCGGAAAGTTAGCATTCTTGAGCTAAGTGGGCAGCCTTATCCACCTGCCATCCATACTGGTAATGCTTATTTAGTAACCTATTAGTGATCATTAAAAATAAGATATATTAAATACTGGTATATAGTTTTCTTGGGATTGAAATCTAGTTAGAATAGGCTAAAGTTACCTGTAATGTGATTTACCTATAAAGTATAATGCTTTTCTTCGAATATTGTTTATGAGTTGTTTTTACTCATAAAAATGGGTAGATTTTCGGGGCTGGGAAGGTGGCTCAGTGGTAGAGCGCTTGCCTTGCATGCCTGAGGCCCTGAGTTCGATTCCTCAGCACCACATAAGCAAAAAGAAAAAAGCCGGAAGTGGCGCTGTGGCTCAAGTGGTAGAGCGCTAGCCTTGAGCTGAAGAGCTGATGGACAGTGCCCAGGCCCAGAGTTCAGGCCCCACGACTGGACCCCCCAAAAAAAAAAAAGGGTAGATTTTCACAATACCTTTGATGTATTTATAACTTCTTATCATGGCAAGTTTGAACATACAGAAAATAATATAGTAAATTTCCATGTACCTTTATGTAGCTTCAGAAGTCATCAAATTTTGCCTTTTACCTGAGAATAACAACAGTAATTCCAAGTTTCAAAGCATTTCTTTTTTTTTTTTTTTTTGGGTCCAGTCGTGAGGCCTGAACTCTGGGCCTGGGCGCTGTCCCTCAGCTCTTCAGCTCAAGGCTAGCGCTCTACCACTTGAGCCACAGCGCCACTTCCGGCTTTTTTCTTTTTGCTTATGTGGTGCTGAGGAATCGAACCCAGGGCCTCGAGCATGCAAGGCAAGCACTCTGCCACTGAGCCACCTTCCCAGCCCTCAAAGCATTTCTTGACCTGAACAATTTTATTCTATCGTCAAACCCCGTTGTGGAAATACTTCAGAAGTTGTAGATTTTGATACAAGTGGTCATCTACTTTAAGGTAAACGGTGTTATCTCCAATTACAAACCTCAATAGACACTAAACCTGTTTTTTGCTTGAATTGCCTGGATTTATGATGTGTTCTGCTTCTTCAAAGGTGGAAGGAACAGCATATCTAAGTTCTTTTCTGTGGAAAACTGAACAAGTGGGATTGTGGACACAGCCTCGAGGACAGAACTTGTTAGATGGTGGGGCACCATTCTACAGAACTTACAAGACAGCCGATGGGCGCTACATGGCTGTTGGAGCAATAGAACCCCAGTTCTACCAGCTGATGGTCAAAGGTTGGTAACCACCCAGGCTTGCACCCCCCTTCTGCTGTGGGTGCTCTTTAGCTTCTATTTGAGGACCTTTTTAAATTCTGTATCTCTTCATGTATATCTGATTTTCTGATTCATCTGATTAATCTAACAATAGCCATCAGTGTATTTTTTTGTGTGAGGGCACTTTCTCTATCTTTTGACTGGCACTATAAAATAACTCCGAATTTTAAGAAATAGCAGTCCCTTTTGAGAGATGGATATTCAGGGCTTTTATTACATTTCATACCAAGAGTGATGAATTGTTACCTTGTGCTTATATGCCAGGGTCTTTCTTATTCTTCCCCAGCTCTTTTGCTTTGATAGATGTCTCTTACGGTACAGTGTCAGGTGTCACTGGAGCATTGGGAGGCTTTCAATAGTGAGGTTCTGTTGGCTAATGCTACCGTCACTTGCTGCCTCTGTCATTTGCTTGTCTTAAAAATTCCTGTCTTTGGGTACGCTGCCACAGCAGGCAGGAATATTTAACATCTCTTCCTTAAATAAAACAATTGAACTGGTGTTATTTGTCCCTGTGATATGTTTAAATTTGAAGTTCCTTCTGAAGATAATTTATTATCTGAGAAATTTTAAAATATACTCCAAGCCAGGTGCTGGTGGCTCTCACCTATAATCTTAGCTACTCAGAAGGCTAAGATCTGAAGATTAGGATTTGAAGCCAACCTCGGCAGAAAAGACTGTGAGACTTCTATCTCTATTTATCCCCCCCCAAAAAAAATAAACTAGAAGGGGAACTGTAGAATGCTAGCCTTGAGCAAAAAAGCTCAGGGACAGCATGCGGACCCTGAGTTCAAACCCCAGGACCAGCACTATAAAATAAAATAAAGTACTCTGAAGAAGCTAGGTGTTGGTAGCCCACACCTATAATCCTAGCTACTCAGGAGGCTGACATCTAGAGAGCAGGAATAGTGTCACCACAAAACTCACCGGTCTTACTAAAATTCACCTTATTGAGATGTGTTTAGATTTTTTATTTTATTTTAGGGTAAAGATGCTGTACAGAGGGGTTACGGTTACATGAATAAGGGAATGAGTGCATTTCTCGTTGAACATTGTTACCCCTCCTTTGTCTCCTATATCCCTTCCTCCCCCCTTTCTCTCCCCCGCCCCCCAATCAAGTTGTAAAGTTCATTTCTTACATAGTGTCTTTGAGTCTCATTGATTTTTATTGCAGACTTTGAAGGGTAATGAAGAAGTTGTATCTGACAGGCTTTTCTTTAAATTTCTGTTCTCATTGCTATTTGATGGGCACTGATTGTTGAAGGGCCTTATTCTGCTATTCCAAATGTGGCCTCCTCTCTTTGATGTATCTTCCTCTCATTTAAAAATATATGATTGTTCATTGAATGTCTGCACTCTACCTCAACAATTAAACCATCATAGAAATGTTACAAATGATGCAAGACCTTTCCCCCCATAGTTTATTTCCTTAAACTCTTCCACTCCTGAGTACCTTCTTCTTATGGGTTTTCTCCTCTGAGCCTAAGCTTTGTAATCCCTTTTATTTTTCCCACATCAATGGGTGATAGAAGGGAGTTTCTTTTTTGACATGTCCATACGTGTGTACAATACACTTTGACAGACTCACTCCCTCTGTTATTCTCCCTCTTCCCCTTACTCCCTTCTCAAACTAATTTCAACAAGCTTCATTGTTCCATTTTCACACATAGACATCAGTATTTTGGCCTTGGACATCTATTCTCACTCTCCACATTCACCTTTTCCCCTCCCACTAGTAGCTACACTCTAGAAAGGACTTGTTTTACATTCCTATCACTCAGTTTTCTAGTATTTGCTAATCAAAGGGATGTCACTGTGGTATTTCACACGTGGAAATCAGTATTTTAATCAGATTAACTCACCCTGTATGCTCTCCCCATCCCTACTACCCTTCCTTATTACACAGCTTTCGTTGGTTTTCATTTTGCTATGTGCATTCATGGAAGCAATATATTTTGGTGTTGCTCATCCTCTAACTCCTTGGATTCTTTTAGTCCCCTCTCTTTACATCCTTGACCTTTTGTGATAGCCTTGACATGACCTGCCCTCTCCAAAGTTCCTGAGATTTTCAGTTTCAGGAGGCATAGTTTGTTAATAAGCTGTTACATAATACATATAGTCCAGGCCAAAATGCCCTACCATTGTATTGTTTTTACTCTATTATAACTAATGCTTTAACTTATCACATATAACTTCTCTCTCAGCCAAACCTACTGCATAAACCCCAGGGCAATAACGATTTTGTTGAAGTGGTACTAATTATATACCCTTAGGCTCTGAGATTTTTTTGAGGTTATGCTTCAATTTAGCTCTTCATTAACTAACCATAAATACACAAGTTTTTAAAAAGATACAAACTTCACTGTACTGTGTGGCTGCTGTTTTGTGGAGCAAATGAATCTGTAAACAGAACTTGTGATGATTGAGGATTAAGATTTGTAGTGCAATCAAGTAAACAATTGGAAACTTTGAAAAGTTTTTTTTTAATTCAAAATTTAATGTATTATCTAATTTCTTTTTTCTTTTGTGTTTTTTCTTTTCTTTTTCCTGTGGTTTATCCCCTGTTGTCACTGTATTTGATTTTGGTACCCAGAGTATTGTATTATATTTATCTGGAAAGGAGACAACCAAATAGTGAGACAAAGGACAGAGTGCAAAGCAATGCAACAGTGATGCTCACAAGACAATATGTTGGAAATGAACAGAATATGTTGGGAAAGTGGGAGGAAAATGAGGGAAGGGGTAACAAGTTTGACAAGAAATCTACTCACTACCTTACATATGTAACTGTACATTACCATGACAATACAATTTTTAAAAATATTATTAAAAATATACAATATAACAAATATTGGCAAGGTTGTAGAGAATTGGAAACATCTGTGTTATTGGTAGGATATAAGGTCTCACAACTGCCGTAGAAAATGATATGACAGTACCTCAAAAACGATATGTAGAATCACTATGTGATCCAAGGATTCTGCTTCTGGGCATATAATCAAAAGGATTAAAATCAGGGACTCTAACAGATAATTGTAAGCCTGAATTCATGGGAGCATTCACAATAGTCAAGAAGCAGAAGCAATTTAAGAGTTCATTGACAGATAAATGGATAAACAAAATGGTATATACATGAAATGGAACATTAAGCAGTTTTAATAAGGAAGGAAATTGTGACATGAAGCAATCTGAATAAAACTTGAGGAAATTATTCTATGTGACATTACTCTCTTATCAAAAAATTAAATTCAGGAAGATAGACATGCTCAGATCATTTACATCAGACTCCAGGCAGGAAAAATAATCCGAAAACATTTTATAATGAGCTGTTTATGTAACATATTGAGTACTGATTGGCAACAAAAATGATAGTTATATGGATAAGCTTTCATGCAGAATAAAGTCTAAAAATCTTAGTCTCAGCTGCCTACCTGTACTTTACTACTACACAGCCTGCCAGGCTCTTAGTTCACCAACAAAAAGTGCAAGGGATATTACTTAGGGATACCAATCTTGAATTTAATCATTTATCTTGGCTGAGATAGTCATGTGTAAAATTGCTCAATTTGTATTTTTTTATAGGTCTTGGGTACATTATATAAAAGGTGGAGTGATTTTAATTCAATAAGACAGATAATTCTATCTGAGAAAATTTTATTTGTGAAAATCTTACAGAAGAGAAATCAATTTCTGGGAAACTAGGCCATTGAAAACAGACTACTTTTGCAGAAATGTCAATAAATAGCACATGACAGTGACACAGCTGGTTTCAAGTCACTGTGGCCACCACCATCACTTGTGCTCTTTCGGCCATTGGTTCCAACTTCAAATTGACCATAATTTTTTTCTACTAATTTGAGAAACCCTACAGAACATTTTATTTTGGATACAATGGCAAGCCCAAAATTCATTTACATTGAATATCCCTCTACCCAAATCATAATTTTTTAAATTACAGACTTAAAAAATATATTGTTATTATAAAGGTGATCTACATGGGTTACAGTTACAAAAACCAGGCAATGAGTACATATCTTTTTGGACAGTGTCACTCCTTCCCGCACCAAAGCATAATAACGTAAAAAACTGTATTTTTCCCTCTCAGGACTTGGTCTAAAGTCTGATGAACTTCCCCCCCAGATGAGTACAACTGATTGGCCAGAAATGAAAAAGAAATTTGCAGAGGCATTTGCAAAGAAGACCAAAGAAGAATGGTGTAAGATCTTTGATGGCATAGATGCATGTGTGACCCCTGTGCTGACCTTTGATGAGGTCACCCATCACAGTCACAACAAAGGACGCGGTTCATTCATCACCAACGAGGAGAAGCATGTGAGTCCTGGTCCTGCACCTCTGCTGTCCAGAACCCCAGCTGTCCCTTCTGCCAAAAGGGATCCTTTGGTAGGAGAACATACTGAAGAGGTACTCAAAGAATTTGGATTCAACCAGGAAGAGATCGATCAGCTCAACGCAGATAGAATCATTGAAAATAAGAAGATAAAACTAAACTCCAACTTGTAGGCACTAAAGTGAATTTGAATGTCACATTTACACATATAATTGTATGTATGGAAATATGGAAGAAAAGTAATGAACTGATGAATTATTGTAATCCAGGAACAACTGGTGACTAATTCTACACTCATGATTGCATTCTAAGAAGGATTATCAGTAATTTAGGGTTAAACATTTATTTTTGCAACATTGGTGTTTGAATTTAGGGCCTCATTTGTTAGGCAGGCACTCATCACTTGAACCATGCCTCCAGCATGCTTTAAAACATTTTATGCACTTCATATTAATTTGTGTCAGGTTTCCTGCCTTCACTTTTACTTGATAAAGCATATTTGTTGATATTAAAATGCTTATAACATAGTTTAAAATAATTAGTATAACACATTTCTATTAAATAAAGCCTCTATCTTCTGAAAGTAAACTGTGCTTTTAAGTTTACAGTGGTTTTCGAGAAAGCTTTCTTTGCATATTTAAATAGCATTTTCTGATGCATTGGAATATTTGTAGCTCTACTGTTTATCCAAATGCTTGCCCTTAGAAAAGTTTGACCCCGTTAGTTTCAGAAGGAAATCATTCTGTTAGTATCAGAGCATTTGAATGTTAGTAAATGTTCTGGAGGTTTCTTCCAGAAACCTTTTTCCCTAGAATGCTCTACTGAGTGCTGGATTCTATCTAGTGGGGCTTGTTGGCCTGTTCTTTCCTGCTGTACTGAACTTTTTCTTCCTCAGTGAGCTGTCCCATCATCCATTTGGAAGTCTGCTTGGGTCTGTCTACCTACTCTCCCACTCCTCCTCCCATTTTCATCAGCTCTCCCTCTGCCCTGGAAGTCTCTCCGTTTAATCAAGTGAAAATCACGCTAAACGACAACTTGCTTTTTTAAGCCTTATTTTTATTTTTTGAGACAGTATCTTGCTATGCAACTCAGACTGGCCTCAAACTCATGATCCTTCTACCTTAGCCTCCCAGAGCTGGGATTATAGGTATGTCCACTCCCCTCCCCTGACCTCAAGCCCAATGGGGTGGGGTAGAGCAAGGCAACAATTTTTTTTTCAATTTACTGTCATTTTGGAGGTGATAAACAGTGGGGTTACCTTTACATACATTGGGAAGTAAGGACATTTCCTTTCACATAGTGTCATCTGTTCCCTCATTCTCTCCCATTCCCTCTGTCCCATCTCCACCCGCGAGTTAGATAGCTCCCTTTCAGCCAGAGTGCTCCCCTGCTGCGCTTTTCATCTGATTCTGTGCCTCCCCCATCCTCCCTCAGATGTGGATGTAAATAACTGCATATAAGGTAAATAATACAGATTCAATAAAACAAATTGAGAAAAAAGTCCCGTGTTCCATATCTTTAGAGTTCACTTCAGTATGTACATTATTTTATATAGATAAGAGGATACGCTTCAGTATTGCACCTTTGTGATTCTCTCCTAAGACTATCCTCTTTTGGTCTTACTGTATGTGAGTATCTGGAATTCTGTGTATTTTGTCATATCCTAGTGCCTTTTAGATCTAATTTCTACATATCAGGGAGAATATGCCCCATTAGTCTCTCTGACGTTGGCTTACCTTAATACGATATGTTCTAGTTCCATCCATTTCCCTATAAATGACATTTTATTCTTTCTAATGGAATCCATTGTATATAGGTACCACATTTTTTTTTGGATCTAGTCATCTATTGTAGGGCATATGGATTGTTTCCATATCTTGGCTATTGTGAACAATGCCGCGATGAACATGGATATGCAGGTGTCCTTATCATATCCTGGCTCATGATGTTCAGGGTAGATGCCTAGGAATGGTATGACTGGGTTGTAGGGAAGTTCTATGTTTAGTTTTTTGAGAAACCTCCACACTGCTTTTCAAAGTTATTGTAACTAGTTTACATTCCCACCAGCAGTGCAGTAGGCGTTCCTTTCTACCCCATCCCCACCAGCATTTGTTGTTGTTAGAATTCAAAATGTTGGCTAATCTAATGGGCAAGATGGTATCTCAGGGTTGTTTTGATTTGCAGTTCCTTTATGTCCAGGGATGATGAATATTTCCTCGTGGGTTCCTTTGCCATTCTTACCTCTTCTACTGAGAAGTCTCTTCTTAGCTCCCTTGCCCATTTAGTAATTAGTGTATTACGTTTGGGAGGGGTTAGTTTCTTGAGCTCCCAAGTTTTAAAGAGCATTTCAAAATAGAGTGAGGTGACATTGAAGGCAAAATAGAGTGAGGAGACATTGAAGGTACAGTGCCTAGGAATGTATCAGGTTGCTGCCTGGAAATGTAAACTCTTAACAAGGTATGAGAAAAGGTGAGCCTTGGACCTGGGCCAAGGCCTGAAAAGCCATTAACATCTTATCAATTTTGAAGCCCATTGATGTACAGCTTAGTGAAGATAGCCTCTGCATAATTTTCTCTTTTCCTGTCACTTGAGGAATTTGCTTTGTGAATGGGTGGGGATTTCCTTATCATGAAAATCCCTGTATGATATCTATTTTCTTCAGAGCTCTCTGAATATTTGTTTTCTAGAAGCGCAGTACTTTAGCCCCAAATACCTTTTGTTTGTTTTTATAATACTGAGTTGAATTCAAGGATGTGTCACTTCACTTTGGCCCCTATGCTAACAGCACCCCAAGGAGAGTTCTTTCCTGACCCTGTCTGAGATGCAGCCTTCTTACCACAGTGAGGATGTTCCCTTATCCTGTTTGACTTTTCTCCACCCTGTCTATCCCTATTAACATATTGAAACCTCAGCCTCAACCTTAACACACAAGAGAATTGAGAGCTTCTGAAGGACTTAGGACATTGTATTCATTGCTAAATCTCTAAAATAGTGGCCAGACCCATAATGGACACTTAGCATTTTTATTGAATTTTTTTTTTTTTGGGTCCGTTGTGGGGCCTGAACTCTGGGCCTGGGCGTTGTCCCTCAGCTCTTCAGCTCAAGGCTAGCGCTCTACCACTTGAGCCACAGCGCCACTTCTGGATGTTTTCTTTTTGCTTATGTGGTGCTAAGGAATCGAACCCAGGGCCTCATGCGTGCAAGGCAAGCGCTCCACCACTGAGCCACCTTCCCAGCCTGGCATTTAGTATTTTTAAACAAGTAAATCTCAGTGGTGAAGTTCTAGGAGTTCCAGCTCACCACTTTGGATCCACTCACTCTTGTCTACTGCCTTGGTTGCTTTCCTTCAGGTCCCTGGATTCCTTCCTAGTTCCCCTACCTGTCTTCTGGAATTACTTTTCCTGTCTTCTCTTCTGGTATCACTGCTTTTCCTTCTTCTCTCCTTCCTTCCCTCCCTTCCTTCCTTCCTTTCTCCCTTCCTATTCTGACTTAAAGTTATGCTCAAGTCAGTTTAAGGCTTTTCTCTGTAAGATCATATTTCTCTTGTCAAAACTTTTCATATAGCTCAAGGTCCTGCTAGGAATATGTGACTCTGTTGAAGCCTTTAAAATAGAGGAAACCCTCTAGAGAATTATACTGGTAAAAGGAGCAGAGATAGTGAGGCAGTCCAGAGGAAACTCAGAACAAGAGGAATGTTACTGGGACCCTGAAGCCAAGGTTGCCTGCTGGGTGATGATCCCATAGAGGAAACACAGCCACTGCCAAATGTACTTCATGCTAAAGAAACCTGCTCACCATTCCCCTCTTACTCCTTTCTCTCTGATGCCTCCTATTAATTATACCTGGAAGTCAAGGAGCAAGAGAACCTGGGAAATGTAGTCCCATAAGATGCAAAGCACTGGAGAGACTAGATGTGAACAAATTAGGCAGTTGATGGGCACTAGAAAATGTATTTATTCATTAAATAATTCCTTTAGTAAATATTTATTGAAGATATACAAGGAGCCATGTATTATTCTAGAGATACAATAATAAAAAAATAGACCTGATCTTTACTCTTAAGGAACTCAGAAGCTAATTAGCGAAGGATACCAAACAAACAGAACTGTCTTAATTGCAAAATTCATTAAGTGCAATGAGGGAAAATGAGAAACTGTGAGTGCTATGTGACAGCAAATGATTTAGGAAGGATAAGACCTTCCATTTTAGATGTAGTTATTTGGCTTCAGAGCTGGGTGTGTAGAAAACTTGTCAGGAAAAGAAAATACCTGCATGTTAAAAAGTTTGTAAAATAGTATTTATATTTTCATTGAATCCAAGTGCAATAAGACTTTTTTAAAATTTCAAAGCTATGTGTGTGATCATGGATAATACAGAGGGTGGAACAGGAAGGACAGAGAGAGGGGGGGAGAGAGAGAGAGAGAGAGAGAGAGAGAGAGAGAGAGAGAGAGAGAGAGAGAGAGAGAGAGAGAGAGAGAAAGAGAGAGAGAGAGAGAGAGAGAGGAGAAAGAGTAAGGCAGAACTCTTTACAAGCCATTCTTAGGAGCCAGAGGCTCACAGCAGCTAATCTCTGTCATGCTTTCCAGTACCCACACCCCCTTTCCCTCTCATCATAACTTGTGATCTGAGAGGCATGAAAGAATTCCAGCCCCTCCCCCGGACTGACCATCTCTGCCGGTCGCTCAGCCAGGCTCCATGTCAAATCTAGTTTGGAGCACAAACCGGGAGGACCAAGCAGGAAGGCACTTTACTCTGTGACTATGGGTGACAATGGGCAGGCTGGCACTCACACTTATCAATCCCTAGCGGACAACTGCCCCTTTGGATCTGTGGAGCCACCCAAAAGACCCACAGGGAGACTCATCATGCATAGCATGGCCATGTTTGGCCGGGAGTTTTGCTACGCAGTGGAGGCGGCTTATGTGACCCCAGTCCTGCTCAGCGTGGGGCTTCCCAAGAGCCTGTACAGCATGGTGTGGCTCCTGAGCCCGGTGCTGGGATTCCTGCTGCAACCCGTGGTGGGATCAGCCAGTGACCACTGCCAGTCCAGGTGGGGCCGTCGGAGACCTTACATCCTCACGCTAGGCATCATGATGCTCTTGGGCATGGCCCTCTACCTCAATGGAGATGCTGTTGTGTCAGGTAAGCCTGCTTCTCAAATCTTACCGTGCAGAATGGGAAGCTCTGTGATATTTTCTAGAAACCGGCTAGCACTTCTAGTCTCTAGGTTACAGTGAATTTCTAGCTCTGAAGGGGTGTTGGAGGAGCCTTTATGTCTTTCATTCTTGACTTTTATAACAGTTTTGGATTTTGATCTATTTGATCGAATTCAAGGTTTCCTTTTGTATCAACTGAGATTTTTAATTTCTGAGCCAGTATGCCCTACAGCATGTTCTCCTGAGTTGATCAGCTACCAAATGGCTCCATCAGGGCTTGAAGTTAATCATCTCTTATATCCAAACGAGGCTTAATTCTGTTCCTGGCTTTATTGTAGAGCCTTTTAATGAGTGCAGGGCATCAGCCTGTGAGTTAAAAGGGACATTTTGCATTGCAAATTCTGAATGATGATAAACTTAATAGTAAAGCACCTTTTTCTAGCCATTAATGAACTACCAACTAGTAATTGTGGTGATACCTTGAAAAAAATTGACGTTTAAAAAGGCATATATTTTTAGGCCATTAACTCTTGAGTCAGCAGTATAGATAATTATGAAGCAGAATAATGAGGAACCATTTGTATATAGTTAAGAGCTAAATGCATAAACATGAGGTTTCTGAAAGAATTAAAATGCTGGTAAGTGTATTTCCTTCTGACTGGAGATTAGAAAGGAAGGGTAGGCTTGTTTTTCAATGGTTTTTATACTGGAACTTTTTTAATGTGTGCATAAACTGCATACTATTCTTGGGTTAAATAATAAATTCTGAGAAGGTAACAAAAACCTACATACATATCCACAGAATGAATATTATTTAACTATTAAAAACTGTAAGGGTTCTAGATATTCACGCACATAAGACCAAAAGAGGATAGTCTTAAGAGAGAAACACAAAAACCCAATGCCTATGTGCTTCTTTATGTTTATATAAAATTATATATATGTATGTATATTATATATATCAAAACAAACTCCAAGATATGGAAACAAGACTTCTCTTTATATAATATATATATATATATATATATATATATATATACGTATATATATTTACATTCTTATTTTTGATGATTCTCTCTTTTCTTTATAGATGGTATATTGACACATATATTTTGGGAGGGTGGGGGAAGAGTACAAAACTCAAGGGTGAAAAAGTGCAGCAGTGGAGCTCAGTAGACACTGATGAAAGGGAACTGTTCAATTCTTGGGTGGAGATGGGATGGAAGGACTGGGAAAGAGTAAGGGTACAGAAGACTGTATGAAAGGAAATGTACTCATTCAGACTCATGTAATTGCAATCCCTCTGTACATCACCTCTATAATAACTATAAAGTAAATAAATTATTAAAAAAAGAAAGACAAGAAAAAAGAAAAAGCCCTGAAGGTATTCCATCCTTAACTGAAATGGAAACACATTGGCAAAGTTGCTTGAAGGTGAGTGTGAACACTATGTGATCTCATTTGCCAGGGTTATTTAAAATTGTGGGCCTCTTCCCTGTAGCATCAGCATCATTAGAGGCTGTTAGAAATGCAAATCCTCAGGCCCCTCTGACCTATTAAATTAGAATTAGGAAACAGGACCATTGATGTGTTTTTAACAAGATAGTTAAGTGTGTTCGAGTTTAAGAAGCACTTTATGTGAGGTGAGCACTGCTGTACAGCTGGATCTGTACATACAGAAGTACATAAAGTCTGACAATAAATACTAGCATTTATCATTGATAGTAGAGAATACTTAAAAGGAGCTTAAGCAGGAGCAATATTATCAAAATTGCAGTTAGAAAATATGCAGTAAATGAAGTTACAGAGATTCTGCATGGCAAAGGACATAGCTAGCAAGATTAATAGAAATCCCACGGATTGGGAGAAGATCTTCACTAGCCTTACAACGGACAAGGTCTCATATTTAAAATATACCTGGATCTTAAAAAATTAAATCCCCCAACAACAAATCCTCAAAGAAACAACTGTCCAATAAACGGCCCAATAAATAAGTGGGCTAAAGACTTAAAGAGAAACTTCTCTGAAGAGGAAATAAGAATGGCTAATAGACACATGAAGAAAGGCTCAACCTCTCTAGCCATAAAAGAAATGCAAATCAAAGCAACACTGAGATACCCCCTCACCTCAGTTAGAATGGCTATAATCAAGAACTCTAATAACAACAGATGCTGGAGGGGATGTGGACAGAGGGGAACCCCTACTGCATTGTTTGGTGGGAGTGTAAACTCGTTCAACCACTTTGGAAAGCAGTATGGAGGTTCCTCAAAAGATCCCACATAGAGCTCCCCTATGACCCAGGAATCCCACTTTTGGGCATTTACCCAAATGATCACAAACAAGACCATACTAAAGCACAACTATGTTTATTGCAGCATTATTTACCATAGCTAAGATATGGAACCAACCCAGATGCCCTCAGTAGATGAATGGATCAAGAAAATGTGGTATATATACACAATGGAATTCTATGCCTTCATCAGAAAGAATGACATTGCCCCATTTGTTAGGAAATGGAAAGACTTCGAAAAAATTCTATTAAGTGAAGTAAGCCAGGCCCAAAGAAACATAGGTCCCATGGTTTCTCTTATTTGCAATAACTAGTATATGTCTGAGACAAGCAGAAAAGGTCAGATAAGATGATGTTAAGTGAAATGAACCCCAAGATAAGGACACAAGTGTTTTTTTCTTTTTTGCTATTGCTTTTAACGTATTTATTAGGTGACTTTTTTGTTGCTTTGTATGTCCCTCCCCCATGGTATAACCCCTGTTTTCACTGTATTTGATGTTGGTATAATTTGGGAAGGGGAAAAGAAAAAACAAATTGTTTAAATAAGGATACAGGTGGACCCATTGCAACAATGAGATGTACAAGACACTATGTCAAAAAACTTTACAATTTAGTTGGGGTGGGGGGTTAGGTAGGGGGAGTGTAGCTGTGGAGATGAGAGGGAAGGAATGGTAGGAAAAAAACAAAGGAGGAGGCAACAATACTTGATAAGAAATGTACTCATTACCTTGCTCATGTAACTGTAACCCTTCTGTACAGTATTTTCACAATAAAAACTTTTTTAAAAAAAGAAAATATGCAGTAAATAGCTATATATGTCCATTTATGTAGAAAAGTTTAGAGAAGGAACAGTTCAGAGAAGCCTGGAATTATAGAGAACAGTTAGTAAAACAAAAGCAAAAACAAAAACCTCCAAACCTCTGTTGTTTTGCAGAATTGCAGGTAATGGATTTTCTGCTTGGGAGTTATGTTGAGTGGAGAGAGCAGATTGAGACATTTTCCTCTTTTCTACCTTAAAAAATAACATGTACTATTTTTTTTGAAACATAGAGAGACACAAAGTAAAAAATAATGTAAAAAATGAGCCTTTAAGATAAAGAAGTGCATAAAGGAATGTTTCTGAGGATAACCGTCACTGGGGCTGGGACTTGAAGAGTTTTCTTCAACTTTTTCTGTATTGTTAGAATTGTTTACAAGAATTACACATACATCTTTATTTAAAAGCTATAATTCACATCCCAGACATTTCACTTAGAAGTGTATAATCCAGTGATTTTTTTTCTGTACAGTCACAAGACAACCATCACCAAATTTAACTCTGGAGTATTTTTTTTTTTATCAGTACCCTCCAAGTCCATTGCCAATTGGGATTCATTCCCGATTTCTTTCTATGGACTAACCTACCTTCTTAGGTAACCACTAATTTACTTTCAATAGTGTCATTCCCTGACATTTAGTGGCATGATCTTTATAACTTGAAAAAACAAATAAACCATTTTTACGTGAGAAAACAAAGCAAAATGAAAGCAATGGGAGATGAGTTGATGACAGAAAATTAAGATGAAATTAAAAGAAATTGTATCATTCTAAACAGGATTCAGGAGACCAATGTTTTTTTTTTCTCTTTTAGCTTTGATTGCTAACCCAAGGAAGAAGCTGGTGTGGGCCATAACCATCACCATGATAGGTGTGGTTCTCTTTGATTTTGCTGCTGACTTCATTGATGGGCCCATCAAAGCCTACTTATTTGATGTCTGCTCCCATCAGGACAAGGAGAAGGGCCTCCATTACCATGCCCTCTTTACAGGTAGGGAATATTTCAAAGCCTCTCCAGCTCTCCAGTTAGGGAGGTGCTTCATGGGAGCCAACCAGTGTCTCTGCACATGAACTTTGCATGAATGGGTTAGTTGATGGGATGCTCCCATCACGAGGTCCTCTGAGGGCTGTGTGTCTCGGTGCCTTTCTCTAAACAAAGTCAGCTTGTGACTGGGGCTGCAGAGATTTTGAAAAGGAAGTTTACATGAGAGATTTCTTAGAACTCTTTGTGGAGTCATTAAAGTTAAAATGAAAAGAAGCCTTTGCACTTTTGTTTGAAATCAGTGGATCTTGTAAAAGTCAGTCAGTAATGTACCAGCAGCCTTACTTGGGAGTTTCCGATAAATCCAGATTCCTGGGCTCTTCCTCTAGTTGTGCTGATTCAGTGGGTCTGAAATGGAGGTCTAGCAATTTGTATTTTATTTAGCTTAACTTATTACATGTTATAAAATATTATTGGGTCCCAGATGATCTTATGGCAGGAGTCCTAAGAACCAAATTTAAAAACTAAAATAGAACCAACCAAGAATATTCTTAAAAAATTATCAAGATTTCCTAGATATATAGAGAAGTCAACTAGCTAACTTGAAATGTTCATAGGAAGACAACAGGAGCTCTCTTGGTTCACTGGGACTGTTGTTATCCTTGGCTACTATTTGCTAGAGCAATGATATTTAGCACACCATTTAGTATCGTGTTAGATATGGCGGGGAGGGGGATAAAGAGCTGGATCCTGGCCCAGGAGGATTTTTATTTTAGAAGGGAAAGTCTATCAATCCACTTTGTCTGTCTTCCAAAAGATGCCAATGTACTTATTTTCTTTTGTGATGCATTCTATCTCTTCCGCAGTCAGAAGGATTACTCTCTAGGTCCAAGATGTGCTTGCACATCAAAGCTACTGGGGCCAGCTTTGTCATTTGGTCAGACTTTTGCATGGTGAATATATGACATGGAGGAATTCTTCTGTCCCAACACAGCAAGCACTTACTCCTCACTTTAGGGAAGGTGGTGAAGCAGCAATCCAGGCCTGTCTGCCACCTACTCTTTTCTCTTTGACTTCAGGGTGTATCTTTGGAGGTAGATGGCAGGATTCTGGTTCTTTTAAAACATGGCAAGGGGAATTTCCCTGTCTCAAGTTTGCTCCTGCCACTTGCAACTATACCCCTCACCTGGGCTTGTATCCTTACAGAATTTTCTACCTGTGGCTCCACTCACCTGTGTCTTCTGGGTGTGTTTCAGTCCTTGAAGTATCCCAAACATGTGCCATCCCAATGCAGGCTCTCTTCCTGTCTGGGACATTTTTCCTCTGCTAATCCCACGGTTTAATCCTCCATTCCACTCATCAGTGAAGTCTGCCTAGGCTACCGTAGCTATTGTAGCTGACACTGTATGACCACTCCTCTTGCTCCTCTTAACCTTACCTTGTTTGACTTTTCTTCCTAATGCCTACCAGCTTTAACTAGAATTAGCTCACTATCTTTCTGTCTTTTTCTTCTTCTTCATCATCATCGTCATCTATCATTTATCCATTCATCTATCATTCTTCATCTATTAGTATATCAACCATTTGTCATTCATCTACTTTTGTTATTTCCTCCAGGTTAGTAGACTTATCACTTGGTTCTCTGCCAGATCTTCAGTTCTTGGAATAGTCAGCTATATAATAGGTACTCAGTAAATATTGAACAAATATTTATCACGTTTCCTATCTGCTAATAACTCTGTATTAGGTTTTTCACTGATCTAAGTCTGGATATATAAGGAGTAGAATTCCCATTTTCAAATATAGATCCTCAGAAACAGTGGGGTATTAGAACTGGCTCACACTGGGCTTGTCAGAATTAATTGTTAAATATTTTGAAATTTAGTGAGCTGTGACATTCCATTATAAAAAAAACCCAAAAACTAGCCAGGCGCTGGTGGCTCACGCCTGTAATCCTAGCTACTCAGGAGGCTGAGATCTGAGGATCGCGGTTCAAAGCCAGCCCGGGCAGGAGAGACCATGAGACTCCTATCTCCAATAAACCACCAGAAAACCAGAAGTGGCGCTGTAGCTCAAGTGGTAGAGCGCTCACCTTGAGCTGAAGAGCTGAGGGACAGCACCCAGGCCCAGAGTTCAAGCCCCACGACCGACAAAAAACAAAAAAACCCAAAAACCAAAAACTGAAATTGGCCCTCAAAATTATCAAAACTATTGAAATCAGGATAGAGCTTTTTTTCTTTTCTTTTTCCTAGAGTATTTGTGATTTACCAGCCTACTGATTTGAGAGAGAAAGGATTTAAGTAATAGCTTAGTTATGATCAATAGCTAGAATAGATTCTGGGACCTTCCTCATTTGAATTGTATAGTTCCATCTGAGTTATCATAATTTACTAAAGTTAATTGCAACAGAGACATGGGAAACATTTTGGGTTTTGAGTCTAATGCACTGAGGGTTTATTGCTTTAAAAACTGGGCAATGTGGTCCTCATTTCCAGCTTATAGCAGTATTAAGCTAGGCCAAATAAGCTCTGTGTTTTGGCCTCTGATATTACATTATCAACCTCTGTAATTCAGAGACTTTTCTAAGGCCTACACATGACAGGGCTTCTGTGAGTTCAAGATAATATATCCACTTGGATGTTGACATCAGCCTATGGAGTGGTGTCAGCAAACACGTGTAATTTTGATTTTACTTAGGTTCACACTCTGACTACATCTTGTCTAATATGTATACTTCTTGCTTACCTGGCTTTCTAATATAATTTCCCACATCCATCAAGCTAATTGAGAGCTTCTGAGTTAACCAGGGCATTCATTTGCTTATTGGCCAAGATCCCTTTTTTCCTCCTAGAAAATTTTTTTTTCTTCTAGACAGGATTCAAAGCTCCCACAATCTATTTCCCTTTTGTTCTATTCTTCATGAATAGAAAGATCCCACTCATTCTTGATCCTATTCAAGAAGGAGCCAATTCTTTCTTCCCCAGGTTCTGGTCTGCTCACTTAGAGAATTTCCTCCCCTTTTCTTCGTGTGGGGATCAAAGTTACTCCAAGACTTTCACCAGTTTCCTAGGGAGAGGGTCCTTCACTGTCTTCTTCTAAATTGCTAAAAATTAATTGCAACAAAGTCATAGGAGACTTTTATCTAACTTGGCTTTGGACTTAATATACAAAATCATCAAAGCACAAAAGCTAATTGAGTGAATGGACATAGAGATGTCTGAGAAGTACGTGACTCTAGTTGGAAGAGACAGGCTGCGTTTCACCACACTTGTATCCTGCATTTGTAGCCCTTAGGGTCTGTATAGTCACCCTTGGATGCTAAGTTAAAGGACTACTGTTCCAGAAGATATTTCAAGATCAAGTTGTTGACAGAGTTGGTTTCTTGTGAAACATTCTGACAGGCAGCGAGCTACCTTCTGGCTGTGCCCTTTTGACTAGATTTGGATCACTGTGTTGGGGTTCCACAGATTTTTGCTTTGATCAGAGAAGGAATTCAATGACAGGCACAGAGGACGCTTAAGAAGAAATATGTTTTAAAATGCCCAAAACAAAGTGAAAGCACACCCTTTGATAGGGAGGTGCTTAGACCCCAGGAGGAATTCTGCACTGAGGTCCTAAGACCTCACGTTCTGATTGGGTCCTGGAAAACTGAGTTACAGGCCATTAACTTCCAGAGTCTGAGCTGTGTGCCGTTATTTTGAGCAGGGAGTTCTCAGCCTTGGATGGTCAGACGGAGGATTTTCATTTTCTGTAGCCTTTGGAGGCTTCAGGTAAACAAGATCTCCTACTGTATCTCACATGCCGTTGCATTCATGTCAGCAGGCCAGGATGTGATTATGTTTAAAATCAATATCCAAGCTATCATTCTCAACCATCAGACCTCCTAATTCCTTACTACTGACTTATATATTGTCTCTGTGTGGCTTTTCCTTTATACATGTATGTACACCCCTCCTCCATGTCTCTTCTTATGAAAACATTAATCCAATTAGATCAGGGCTCTACCCTTGTGGTCTCATTTAGCCATAATTAAATATCCCTTCTGTATCCTATTTAAAAATGCTTTAATATTGGGGTTTCAGGCACTATGTAAATTTGGGGGAAAGTACAATCCAATCCATAAAGGTCCTCTCTAAATTTTACCCTCACTGCTATTGAGCCTGGCTGCTAAAGTTGTGGAAAGATGGTAGGCAGAGGAAACATAGTCATTTCCTTTTCTGTCTCCTTCTTGACATACTAGAGATATTCTCTACTTCTCAAATAAACAGAAAAGCATAAAATATCTCTGGATGTTCATAAAAGCAGCTGAAGATTTTGAATCTTGGACCATAGTCCCACTTTTACTTTTATGACCTTAGTGTTTTGTTTTGTTCATTTTTTTTCTAGCTCCACAAATGAGAGAAAACGTGTACTTTATTCATTAGCATGATGATTTCCAGTTCTATTTTCCAGAAAAAGACATAATTTTTCCCAATGACGTAAAATTCCATTATGTACCTGTACCACTTTTTTATTCTTTTCCTTTTTTAAATAAATTTTATTGTAAAGGTAATATGTAGAGTGGTTACAGTTACTTAAGTCAGGTAATGAGTACATAATAACATAGTGATAAATATGGAGTTGCAGTTGTCTCTCTAGGAAGCTAACATTGATTCTTTTGACTATATACCCAGAAGTTTGGCCTTTATCATTTTCTACTTCCTATTTCAGCTCATATTTCTAATCACTCTCATTGTACCATCAACTACTTTAGAGAAACTGTGTATGTGTATGAATGAGAGAGTAAAAAATGTATGAATGAGAAATAAGCAACATTATGTGTGTATTAATTATCTCTTCAGAGTATAACCACTGGAAAATTCAGGCTGATTTCTCTCAAAATCTCCTCAGGCTCCTGAGCCTTCCATCATTCTATTGTATGAGCCCAAGCTATCCATAAGAGATAGCTTAGAGACGTGTTGTAGCCAATATCACAGTGGCTTGAACACATACGATTTCTTTTTCTTGAGTAATTGGAAGTCAGTAGATGTCTGCTGGCTTTTGCTCAGCAGTTAGATGTCAGAGTGGGCAATTTAATGTTGCTCGGCTTTCTTCATCAACCTGCAGATGCTTAGATACATCATGGTTGCCAGAGTTCCAGGTATCATATATGTTTCAAGACAGGAAGGAAGGGGAAGGACAAGGAAGAAGGAAAAAGAAAGAACTTACACTACCTCTTAGAGTGAATAAAGCAATAGTTTTCCATGCTCCCCCTGCTCCAACTTCTACTTATTCCTAATGGGGCAGAATTGGGTTATGGAAGCGTCCCATGTTCTACAGAGATTGGAAAATTAGTTTTTTTGGGAGGAGAGGCAACATTTTCCTGAATCAAATTTGCTACATTCCACAGAGGAAGTGGTTATTATTACTGAACAGGCCAAGGCCTGTAGGTATCATAGAAAATGCAAACACAATTATTTGCCAAATAAAAACAACTAAAGATCAAGACTATTATAAGAATATGACAACAAGAGCTTTCACAATCCATCTTTTTAGTAATAATTAAAGTATATTTTAATGTTATACTGTTCTTCAATCTACTGTCTTTTGTATTATAATTTACCATTTATACTTTGCTATCTCTCCTATAAGATCAATAAAATCTCTGCTGACAGTTCACTTGCAATTTGCCTTCCTTTCTGTCATTATCTTGCTGATAAGAGACGGTTAGAAATGTTTGGAGGAGACTTCATTTCATGTCCTTACTTATATTTCATGTAATTTTACATCAATTAAATAAGCCATGTGGCAAACGGCTCCAATCGGGCAGATATGCTCACTTAGCTGCTTTGCTTTGTCTCAGTCTCAGCACCGAACTCTAGACCTCAGCCAGTTCTCATTCATGAGTGCCTCTGGCCATGATGCCACCAAAGGGGCATAGCTACCTTCCAGCAAGTTCATGCCTCTTCCAGAAAAATAACTTCAAACACCTTGCAGGGAAATACTAGAATTTTGCCTTGATCAAGGCTTAGATCCTAAAGTCCCTGACTAAGTGATAATGTCAGATAGTCTACATTATTCATAAACATCTACCAGAGGACACAAAATGCTGCATGCTGTTATTTGTGTATATAAGCCTGCATACATTTATATCTACAGATTCATTTCTTTAATATTTACTCTCAGAAATGAGCTCAACTAATGGATACCCATGCTGTTTAAGATGCTTGAGGTTAAGTCTTATTTTTCTTGTTTTTTCCCTCTCCCTTCTTTATTTTTTTCTCAAAATGTTAATCGCTACATTCTGGATGAGTTGAAGAAATAGGACCTCACTGAAGTCCTTGCTTTTAATGGAAGACTGACTACATTAAAACATAGAGTAAAAAAACTAACAGGTAGTGTGCTATGCTACCACTCTGTTTTGTCTCTGCGTGCTTGCCAAAATTTTTGAGTTTACATGAACTTGGCAAACTGATGACTGCCGGGTTCCACTTGAAGCAAGTATTTTTCTGACAAAGATGTATTCAGTGTTGGGGCCCATTTGATTTTCATCAGCAGCAAGATAGCATTCACCCAAGGAATCCAATCCTCCCAGTAAATTGAAATTCTTTTTATTTGTTGCACAGCTATAATTCTAGTCCAATATTTCTAAACGCTTTGCAAGTAAGAGTCGAAGGGTTCATTGCCAATTTTTTTTTTCCTCAGCATTTTTGGACAGTATTTATTTATTTAGAAAAGATATGGCGGCTGTAGGGTGATATTTCATTCTTCCAACTTTTGTTTAAAATTAACTGACATCTCTCCATTCCTGGCAGCCAGGGTGAATCTGCCCATGTTCTCTCACAACATTGTCCTTTGCATTAGGGATCATCTAAGGCCTTGAAACCAACCAGCGAACCCAAATCCATGTTCATTGGTAGGAAATTCCTCCTTTGTGCCAAAAGCTTCTAATCAAACATATTTCTGCCAAATTGGCCCCTAAACCTTGCTGTTCTGAGCAAGGAATCTTGGTTAGAGACTTAGATGAGGCATGATGGGAAATCCTGTCTCCACCCATTTACTGTAGACAAAGCAACCTAGTAATTTGGAACTGTTTCCTTACAGGCATGTGACTCTCTACTCAATGGTGATTATTGATAACCTGGGAAAAGATCAAAAACGCAGAGCAAGGAGACATCCAAATAATTAAATACCAAATGTTTCTATTTCCTTGAATTCCACTATCGCCTTCAGGCCTGAAAAAGTCATATTTGTAATGAATGACTCAATATGAAACTTGTCCCCTGTATGTCTTTGGATGAATGGCAAACTTGTTAGGCTCAATCTTTTTTTTAACTTTTCTATTTTTTTTAATACTTCAAAGTATGCAAAAAATACTGACATGTAAAAAAATGTTCTGATTGCCAAAAAAAAAAAAAAAAAAAATTGAAGACTAAGAAAATGAGTCTTACATAAAATCAGAGACAAGAACCTTTGACCTAACTTTTTGCATGGTAGAAAGGAGCTACCTTTCATGTTTGAGACTATTTTATCTTCTTCTCATTCATGATTAATTTTTGATGAATAGTTTTGTTTCATCCACTGGATTCCCTTTGCAGTTTCTGCCTGTGTGTGGAAAACCTTCACATCTCTTCATTCAGGCAGCTCAAAAAGAATGTAGCTGCGGATGGGGGCGGGGTGGGTGGGTGGGTGGGGGAGGGGAGTGGGGGAAAACCAAGGACACGGGAATTTAGCTTGTGTGTGACTATAGTGACTTAGGCCAACATAATTAATATTTCCTAACTAACATCTCCTTTCCAGTTAAATATGGACAAACCAACTCCCAAAGAACCTCAAAGGCTAGTGAGAAAAGAACATTTTTTACCTTTTGTTTTAGTTTTAAAATTGACATACAGTATTTGTACTAATTCATATCATTTGGTGTGGTTGTATATGTGGTGGTCAAATTAGGATAATTTCAATGTATGATGATCAAACCATTTTCACATTTTCAACTTAATATTTCTATGTGTTGAGAATCTTCTAACTCTTTTCTAGTTATGAAATATATAAAATTGTTACTGAATACTATTACCCACCTATACTCTTAAGATTTTAGAACGAATTCCTCTTATCTGACTATAGTGTGATGCTTCCTATCTAACCCTCCTCCCACCTCTTACCCCACCTCACCTCTAGTGACTACTAATGAAGTAGGGATGCTAAAACTAACCTGCACCATCTTGGCCACGTGGCGGACGATAGGGTATTGGGTTTAATTGGCGCCATCTTGTCTTCATGGTGGAGGCAAGGAAGTCCCACCTCCTCGGTGATGGAATTCCTAGAGGCAAGGGTGGGGACTTGGACAATAGGTTCAAGGACCTGCCAGTCTTGGGTCCTAAACTCTCAAGCACTTTGTGACCCTGTCCCCTGACTTGACCCTATTAGGCCAGAATCAGCTCAGGTTTGGGTATGCCATGCCATGTGTCTCCTGTCTGCTTATGTCCTGTCTCCTGTCAACATGGCATCCCACTTCCGCTCTCCATTAGAGCTGATCTGGTTTGTTGGTATTGTTTTTCTGTTCTTTCTTTCCTTTCCTGCTCTCATGGATCAATTTTCTGGCAGGGTGAAGTATATTCCCAGGGCTGCAGGTCTTTTTGACAAGAGTTTGACAAGTCATTGCCCTTCCAATAAGGACTCCCGATTCAACCTCTCAAAATGTGGCGTCTCTGTTTTCCTCACCATATAACAATTTGGAGGCCCACTATTCTTCCACAAATTTATTTCCACAATGTTTATCTTTTTATTTCACTTAACATGATGTTTCACTTATTTCACTTAATGTAATGTCCTTTGGAGGGACTTTCCAATACTCTTTCTGTGCTTGAAAGCCCTTTCTCTGTATACCAATCAGCCTGATTTGACTCCTTACTTTCTTATCACAGAACTCCTCCTCACAAGTACACTAATCATTGCTTGTCATTGTTATTTATTCAATTGTTTATTGTCACTTGCTTATTGTTTCTTTTTCCAACCAATCTGTAATTTCCACATTTGCTGTTGTTTTTCCTATTCTGTAACCAGTACTATGAATAGTACTGTAATATGAAGAGTGCTTGCTAAATTTTGGTAGAATATTCTATTATAACATCCTTATTTTATAAATGACCAATCTGTGTTACTGATAGGTAACGTGACTAACTAACCTTATATCACACAGCTTGCTAGTGGTAGTCAATGGGTAAATCCCAACCAATCAACCTATCTACATACCAACTAACCAAAGATGTAACCAGTTTTAATCTGGATTACTCTAAAAGTTGAGCTCTAGAAAAGATTTGTGCACAATTTGGGAAGTGATTCCAGAGAGGAAGAAGAAAATGATGGAGTGGGATGGGCTAATCAGGTATTATGAAGTTGATTTCTAGTTCACTTAGTCACCCTCCATCTTACTACATCCCTTGAGGAGCCTTGTGGAAGCATGTCTCAGAGTTATGTGTCTGGGGGATGAAGGAGAGTAGATAAGTCCATGATCTCCATTAAGGGTAATATTAAGTATAGAATGTATATGCTGAATGTTATCCTTTCAATGTGAATTCCCTCAGATAATGTGAGGTCCAGGTGCTTTGGTGCTGGGCAGACCCAGCTTAGTACTGGTCACCACAGCAGCTATTGGCACAAGAGAGAGGAGAACTGAGATTTGCAATGGCTCCAGATGGCTTTCCTATTCAGCTGGTGATTTCTAGACCTGAGTGATTTTATTTTATTATTTTATTTTATTTTATTTTATGTTTGTTGTTTTTTAACTCCAGCATATGTGCTCCACACTTTTTCATCGCCACTAGGAGGAGTTAGAGCATTTTGCAAAGTACTTTATTAACCTTACAGCAACAATGAGCTATTGCAACCCAGAGCTGAAAACATTAGTTCAGTGAACTTAAAAGAATTAACTTCAGCCACAAATGGCCCCAGATGCAGTTCAATAGTGACTGGACATTACACCCCCTTAAGCAAGAAGAGAAACAAAAGTCTGATTTTATGTGGGAAATGTCAAGAACTTTATCTAAACTGGATTAGCGATAGTCATTAACACACTCAGTCTGAGAAACCTGCTTGTGAAGAAAATGATGGGATAATTATGGTGACTGCTTTTGTGGGAACCGTTATTACATTAGGCACATTAGCACAAATTAGAAACTTTCAGCAAAAACCAGAGCATATGCTATCCCTGGCAAAGATACTTCACATGCTTTCTGCACTCATTTATTGAAGTAAGGATGATATTACCTAAGTAACTCCTGTTACCTAAGTGAGGTATTGAGAACATTTCTTTTGAACAGTAACACCCTTCCCTTTTTTTTCCTCCTAACCCTCATCCCCCTCAAAGTTCATTTCCAAACATAATGACTAGTGTGTACCACTGTTGAATTAGTTTACCCTTTTTGGCACTGTTTCTGTGCCTCCCCTTTTCCTCCCCAAATCAGACAAATTTTTGTATAAGACAAAAGGTACAGAAATTAAATATGATGATGAAACAGGGCGGGGGACAAGAACTGAAAAAAAATAAAATAAAAAAATCTCCGGTTTCTACTTCTTAGAGTTCATTTCAATAAGAATCATCTTATATATGCACATAGCTATTGAGCGCTTATGATCTCCTAAGAATATCCTCCTTTGGTCTCACTGTGTGAATATTTCGAGTCCTGTTTAGTTTGTTGTGTCCAAGTGTAATTTAGAATAATACAATTTTGATATTGGTCTTCTGCAAATTTTCTAGTGAATAGCATAGATGATGAAAGCACACTACGGGGAGGATTTCTTTTAAAATGTCTAAATTAGGTGTGACTCCTAAACGCTAAACTCAGTCCATGACTTAGGTTGAAACTCTGGCTACATGATAGCCACTTTGGGGAGAATCTGCTCCCTGATTTCTCCCTTCTGAACCTTGGTAGGTGTCTCAAAAATCAGGACCACCACTGCTCTAAGGATCCATTCATATGGGTGTACTGTTTCTTGTGGGGAGTCTTGTTTAAAGTACATCTTCTCCTGAATCTAAGTCAATGTCTTTGGCGCTATAGGGCTTTAGAAACTCAGGAACAAGGAAATTATTCCTATTTCTCTGTTCTCTGTTGCCATATCCTTGAAAAAGGATGGATGGAAGGAAGGAAGGAAAGAAAGAAGGAAGGAAGGAAGAAGGAAGAGCCTAAAGGGAGAAGGAAATTTAGGATTCAAGGTAGGAGGAGGAAAGAGAGGGAAATAACTAAATATATAATCTTACTAACTTTTCTAAGAGAAAAGTTGCTGTGTAAATCTGAAATGCCAGGTTAGCTTCAATGTGCTGCCTTCTTTGACCACAACATGTGTATCATTTAGACTGGTTTTCCTTGTACTCTCAGTCTTCTAGAGGGCAGGAGTCTGTCTGTCCTGTTCATTGCTGTATCCTAAGCATCATCTGGCATAGTTTCTGACTGGAGTAGATGTTTCATCAATTTCTAATACCATTGGATGACAACATCCATATAGATCATCTGCTAGTTAGATTCATTTTCCAGGTTTTAATACGAAGGTAGTAACCAGACCTAATCTGACATATTCAGTGCTATTGTTTTACTAGTAGAAAAGAATCAAAATTACCCATATTAACCCTAAGGACAGATGGGGAATCTTTAGCCTGTCCTCCTTTACAAGTAAAATAATTGGCTCCTGCTTCCCCTCTTTCCTGGCACTACTGGGATTTGAATTCAGGGTCTTTCCCTTGTCAGGCAGGTATTCAACCACTTGAGCCATATCCCTAGCACATACTAACAAATGCTGCTTCTGGATGGCGGAGGCAGGGGGATGTGTGTTTTCTCTTTTGTGGTTTTTGCTTTGTTGTTTTTTAGTTTGAATTCAGGGCCTCCCACTTGCTTGGCAGATGCTTTACCACTTAAGTTACACCTCCAGCCCTTGAGAGCTGGAGAGCTTTCTTTACTTGAGTTATGTCATCATTGGGGTTGAACTTGTAAGTCAAATATTTTATACAGAGAGGCCAATATGGATACATGGTAGGGACAAAGACAGACCTGGGGGGTGCTCTCTTTATTTTCCTTAGTTTTCTGGATTTTTTGGTCCTGAAAGATTCCCAGTTTCCATCTTGCTTATTGTTGCAAATTAAATCCACTTGGCTTCTAGGATGAGCCATTGTTGAACTTGTACCATAAGTTATGAAATAGGACATCTGTGTGCTAAAGCCAAAATGTGTTCTCATGACATTAGCCTTGGCCTGAGTTTGACGACACAGCCTGGCTTGGTGTGTTCAGAGCCAGCTGGACTAACTTGCCCTTCTTCATAAGACCTTGTTAGCTAATGTGGCCGCAGATGTACTCTTGACATTGGCTCTGGCATGCCCAGTAGCTTGGTGACTTTCCAGATGCCCAAATGAATCTGATCTTGGTAATAGGATAAATGCAGTTTTCTATACAGATGTCAGAGGCAGTAAATGATAAAATGATTAGCCTTTGTTACAGCTAAGATGATGAAGCTTTGTTTGGAGGAGACTATCATGGAAGATAAAATCCTTCTTTTAAGCAGAGGAAGGAAAGAGGAAAGATGTCAGTGAATTCTTACAGCCCTCTATTGGCCCTTGCATAGATGAAAGTATCGATAAATCTGGCTTAAATGTTTCCTTTGGGGTTTTAATATTGTATTAGAAGAATCTCCCTCTTAGAGCACTATGTCACCCAGACACATTCTCTTATGTTGTTGTATCTTGTAGCTACTTTCCACCATAGCTTTGGGACAAACAAAACAGTTTTGTCTATTTCTCCTCCTCCCTAAGAGAAAATGGTATATGGTAAGATTTTTACATAATAATTAATGAAGGAACTAATGGGAGAAGACAAGGAAGCAAGCTCTTAGAGTGTCTGTGTGTGTGTGTGTGTGTGTGTGTGTATGCGTATAAGCATGTGATTTACAAAAGATAAAACACTAGGCTAAATATAAGCCCATTAAAACAGATGAGTAATTTATCCACAGCGCTACAAAAATCTTACTATAAATCATATGTAAGTCTGCAAATCCACTTGGTTTTGTAGGACTGAAAATCATTCTCAGTTGAAGGTTGCTGGTCATCTCTCCTATGATAGTAAGGTCCCACTCCCTAAAAATATCATGATGAGGAGTGTAGGCCTTTGGAAATTCCCCTATCTTCTGGCCACTCCAAGAGTAGCGCTGGTATCACTGGGAATTTGAAACAACACAGTGTCTCAAGCCCCATCCTGAACCTTCAAATCAGACCCTGTATTTTAAAAATACAGCCTATGAGATGGTGTGAACATTATGGTTTAAGATGAATTGCTTAAGAATGGTATTAGTACTTCTTTTTAAGTCACTTGCCATTTTTACTCTTCCCAAGTTTGAGATACATTCCTTTTTCCGTACTGAAGTCAAGAAGTCAACTCAGGTTTCAGCTCAAGTGGTGATATACTAATTCTAATTTTAATCAGTTCAAATTCTAATTATGAATGATAGTCCTTTCAGCTAAGTCAAGGTGGCAGTTGTCTCCTGTTTCTGGGGAATTCTGGATTAGAATTCTTCTCGGAAGTGGGTCCCAATTCTGCCATTTTAAAAAATGTTTTTTATTGTAAAAATAGTGTACAGAGGGGTTACAGTTTCATGAGTAGAGTAATGAGTACATTTCCTATTGAGCATTGTTACATCCCCCTTTGTTTTTCGCCTACCATCCTTTCCCTCCTCATCTCCCCAAATAGCCCTCCCCCCTCAATTTTTAAAGTTCATTTTCAATATAGTATCTTGTACATCTCATTGTTACAATGGGTCATCCTGTATCCTTGTTTCAGCATTTTGTTATTTCCCTTCCCCTCCCCTAATTAGAAAAATGTATATACAAGATGCAGGGCACCGACATCACATACAGTGAAAACAGGAGTTATACCGTGGGGGGAAGAACATACAAGAGAAACAAAAAAATCACAGAGTACATTTTAGATCCATTAAAAACAATAGCAAGAGAGAAAAAACAAGTTGTGTCCCTATCTTGGGGTTCATTTCACTTAACATCATCTTTTTTTTAAAATTTTTATTTATTTTTTATTGTGAAAATACTGTACAGAGGGGTTACAATTAGATGGGCAAGATAATGAATACATTTCTTATCAAGCATTGTAGCCTCCTCCTTTGTTTCCCCTTCCCATCCCTTCCCAGCCTCCCCCTGCTCCCCACCCAATCCTCCCCACCCCCACCAAAGTTGTAAAGTTTGTTTTCGACATGACAACTTGTACTTCTCATTGGTCATATGTACATAGCTTTTGACCTTTTCTGCTTGTCCTTGACTTATACTAGCCCAGGACTGGATGGATTTACGGCAGAATTCTACAAGGGCTTTAAAGCAGAAATCACACCAATACTCCTCCAACTCTTCAGTGAAATTGAAAGTGAAAGGTCACTACCAAACTTTCTGTGAAGCCATCATAACCCTGATCCCAAAACCAGGCAGGGACTCATCAAAGAAAGAGAACTATAGACCCATCTCTTTGATGAACATTGATGTAAAACTCTCAACAAAATTTTGGCCAATCGACTTCAACAACTCATCAAAAAAATCATACGCCACGATCAAACAAGATTCATTTCAGGGATGCAAAGCTGGTTCAATATATGAAAATCAATTAATATAATTCATCACATCAACAAGAGCAAGGATGAGAACCACATGGTTATCGCAATAGATGCAGAAAAAGCATTTGACAAGATCCAACACCCCTTTATGATGAAGGCTCTGGAAAAACTAGGAATCCATGGAACATTCTTCAATATAATAAAAGCTGTATATGACAAACCTACAGCCAGCATTATACTTACTGGTGAAAAACTAAAGCTATTTCCTCTAAACTCAGGAATGAGACAAGGATGTCCACTCTCTTCACTTCTCTTGAATTTAGTATTAGAATACCTAGCTACAGCAATAAGACAAGATGCAAACATAAAGGGAATACAAATAGGGAAAGATGAAGTAAAACTCTCCATCTTTGCAGATGACATGATCTTGTATTTAAAGAATCTCTTGGATTCCACTCCCAAATTACTCGAGCTGATCCAATTCTGCCCTTGTATGTGGTAGTGCTTTACTTGCATCCTCACTGAATTCTCATGAACATATATCACTGCTATGGTTAGGATATCATGTTGTGTATCAAAGGTTCATATGCTGGAAGCTTGGTCTCCAGTGTGACCACGTTGAGATGGTGGAGCCTTGAAGACGTGAAGTCTACTGGAGGGTGGTTAAGTCAAGGAAACTTTATCTTCATGATAACTCTAATAGGATGGGTTAGGTCTCATGGTCTGTGCTGGTTCCCAAGGAAAGTGGGTTATTATACAACTCCCTCCATGTGCTTGGTCCCTTCTTCGTGTACCTGTATCATTTTCTGTTTCTCTGCTATGTGGTGTGCTAAGCCAGGAGGTACACCGCAAGACACAAACATCAGGCCATTTGGACTTTCTAGCCACTAGAGTCCATATAGACTAGTTTTTATGTATACAGCCTCAGAGTTTTGTTATTAAAAAACTCCTTTGTTTCAAAGGAGAGGTGCCCAAGATCTCATGATGAGAAAGCTTAAAGGGAGAAATCACAATCAGACAATCCATATCCCTTTTCTTTTCCTGCCATCTCCTACCATGGAACCACTGCAGCTGAGGAACCCTCTTCAAGTACCTTTCTCCTCTGGAACTTTTGGACCCATTGATATCTTTAACTGTATAGGTTTCATTGCTGAATAAGAAGAATGCTATGATTAACTATTAATAAGCCACATTATCTCGATTCCATCAACTAAACACTCTGTAGAACTCCTTTGGATTCTCTGAGTGTTCAGTCCACAGTCCTGGATATCATTGATTACAAGTTAGTGAAAGTAGATGTTACATACCTGCTCCTCCCATTTTTAACTGCCTTCTAGGGAAGTGGGGTACTATTTATTCTCCCACTATTTTAAATAACTCCTAGTATTATGATTCATGGAACTTGCAGTCAGGTTTGGTTCTTGGGGTTCGGTTGTATCAGAGTTGGTTATAGGAATTCAAGATTTGTTTTCATTTTGATCTTCTGGTGTGTGAAGGTTAGTTTTCAGGTAAAGTTTACTATTTTTCCCAGAATTGGCTTCAGGATATAATCTTCCTCTCTATGGTCTGAGATATAACTGGAATCATAGCCCTTCACCACCGTACCTGGCTTACTGGTTGAGATGTAATTCTTTTGCCCTGACTAGCCTCGTAGTGAGGTCCTCCTGATCTTTATCTCCTTAGTAGCTGGGATTACAGGTATGAGCCACTGTGCCTGGCTCCAAATTAATTTTCTTTGGGTCATGAATTTTAAGTTAAAAAGTAGTCGTATAGTGTAATTTGGAAATGCCGCCACATTTACTAAGCTATCCTGTGCATCTGCCACCATGCCAAGCACTCCATCATCCATCGTGAACCTACTGGTAGATTGCTTACCAGATTGCTTACTATTTTCACATATTAGAGCTGAGGGAAAATACCAGAGTCAGGCTGAGCAGCCATTGCCTGACTGGCGGTGTCTCAGCCTCTCACCGTATTGCCTCTCCAGACATCTCTAGCTGCCCCTGTTGCCCTCAGGATGTTTTTCTACTGAAGGAGGAGGGTATGTACATGATAGAAAGGAAAGATGGTCTTCCCAACAGGCTAATACAGCTCTTCTTTCCTTTCCAGGTTTTGGAGGTGCCCTGGGTTATCTCTTGGGTGCCATAGACTGGGCCCATCTGGAGCTGGGAAGACTGCTGGGCACAGAATTCCAGGTCATGTTCTTCTTCTCTGCCTTGATGCTCACTCTGAGCCTTATTATGCATCTATGCAGCATCCCCGAAGCCTCTCTTAGAGATGTTGCAAAAGATATTGTCCCACAGCAACTCTCCAGGGATCCTCCACTGTCATCAGATGGGATGCATGAGTATGGCTCTATTGAGAAAGTTAGAAATGGTTCTGTAAACCCAGAGCTGGTAGTGTGCAGAGGGAAAATCAAAAAACGCACCAAGCAGGTAAAAGTGCACTTTCATTTTTCTTTACTTGGGAAAAATGTTCTTGCTCTTGCTCTTCCTCTTTTTAAAGAAATTCTCTCGTCTATTTGCTTGCTTGATGTGAAGAGTTTTGTGAAGTCTAATTGAATCTTTCAAACCCAATAGCTATTCTCCCTTTGAATGAAAATTTTACATCTCAAAAATAATCAGGTACATTTCCTTCTGGTTACTTATTTCAGAGCATCAAACTAGGATGCCAATTGTGAAAGGTTTGACCATAGGAAAAGCCTGGAAGCATCTGCTGGACAAAATGTAGTTTAAGTTAGCATTGTAAACTATTAATACATGCCCCCAAATGGCAGTATCCTTGGGATGATGATTACATTGGACATACAGTAAGTGTCTGCAAAGTTCAAGAAAGGAAGAGTCAGAAAACTGGGTAAATTCTTGGATTTGGGGAGTTTGTGTGAAAACTCTGGAATACAAGTTCAGGAGATTGATAGTTTGAGATACAAGTTGCAAGGAAGTTTGTAGGAAAACTGGCAAAAAAAAAAAAAACCCAACTGGGAGGAGACATTATGTTTAGTACTGATCAAAGTTTCTAAGGTTTCCTAAAAAGAGTTGGCTAGTAAACAGTATTTTGGAAGAATTTTTAAGTCCATATTTCCATTATGCCTTCTGTATGAGTTAGTGCATAGACTGTCTCAAGTAGCAATGGTTTATACAAGAAGTAAGAAATAACTTCACTTCTATAAAGGTCCAAATGGTGGACTGGGATGATGGAATGATTCCACATTCAACTTCCATTCTGTTACTGGACCTGGCATGTTCCCTTATAGATACAATTAAAGTGGCGAACATATTCTGCTTGCCTACATATTCTGCTTGCATACTTAGACAACTGGCCAGAACGTACTTTTATGGCCACTCAAAACTGCAAATAAGACAGCAAATACTGCCCTGGAAGGGAAATCATCCACCCGACTGAAATTTCTCTTACTTATAGGAAAAAGAGAGCAGACCTGAGTGACCAACATCTGTTCATCTCTGACAGCTTGCTAGCTCCTTATCCTGATAGTTGTGTGATCTTTGGTTCATTAACCTATTGAGATAAGTTTTTCATCTGTAAATTGAAAATAATTTCTACATCCTTTGTACTAGATTTCTGAGTTAATATTGAAGGTAAGAACACTTAACCCAGTGATTTACAATTAATAGTCACAGAAGCTACTTTATTTTGCAACTTCTTTTTAAATAATTAAAAATGTTTTAAAAAATAAAAATTCTTTTAAAGAATTAAAAAAATTTCATTTAAAGAATTAAAATCTAGCTAGGTGCTGGTGGCTCACACCTTTAATCCTAGCTACTCAGGAGGCTGAGATCTGAGAATCACGGTTCAAAGCCAGCCCAGGCAGAAAACTGGAAGTGGCACTGTGGCTAAAGTGGTAGAGCACTAGCCTTGAGCTGAAGAGCTGAGGGACAGCGCTCAAGCCCAGAGTTCAAGCCCCATGACTGACCCCCCCCCCCAAAAAAAAAAGAAGAAGAAGAATTAAAATCCAGGTAAAGTTGATGTCCTGGGGCAGAAAGGACTCAGGAATTATTTGGTTTGTCCGTCCTTCCTTCCTTCCTCTCTATATTGTGGTTTGGACTCTTGGCCCTGTGCTTGCTAAACAGATACTTTACCACTGAGCCACATTCCAACCCTTTTAACCACCCCTCCCTGCATGATAACAAGCAAGTTCTACCAAACTCTCCTGGCTTATTTGTTGGAAATAATTGGGTCTTACAAAACTTTTTTTACTAGACTGGTCTTGAATTGTGATTCTTTTGATTTTTGTCTCCTAAGTAGCTAGGATTTCAGGCATGAGCCATCAAACTTCATCTAGGTAATGTATATTTAAATTTTTTTTAAAGAATGAAGAAAAGGATTACCAAATATTTTCAAATGAATGAAGTGTTGTTCTATTCAGTCACTTCCATCCATGCCAACCTCCTGAGGGATCTTATTCACTCTGAAGACTCTGTAGTACCGCTTTCCATGCCACCAGTGCAGGGACTCTTCCTTATGACCCATCCGTCCTCTGTTGGGGCATTTTCAGCTTCTATGTCTATTTGGTACCTTGTCTGTGTCTTTTGTGACTGAAGGAATTCCTGGACAGAGGGGGCCTCTAGTCCCCTTCCTATCCCAGATGTTTTCCTGCATGCAGGAGAATTCCTGCCTGCCCTTCATTGGCTTTCCCTGCTGTTCACAGCTTACATAACCACACACATTTGTCAAAATTGGAAAATTAACACTGGTGCAATACTATTAAACAAACAGTAGAATTGTTTAGATTTCATCAGTTTCCCCCCCACTAATGTTCTTTAACTGGATGCCACACTGCACTTAGCTCAGTAGTTTATACTGTTTAAAAGCATTTTTGGTATTATTTTAAGGAATATTTTTGCTGCTTATAGTCAGTAGAAAAGCCTCATTTCTGTTTATTCAATTTTGAGCATGAATAAAAGTAGTAATCTTACTGCTGATTATAGAAGTCTATAAGGTTTTCTCAAGGTTAATTTTTTTTCTCAAGTACTGTTTGCTCTATTCATTTGCTTAGCATTTCTCCAAAATTGATACAAATGTAAACCTCAGCATGGCTGAGTATTTACTCTGGCAAAATGCTTACTTCAGTAGGGTCTGCTGCGAGGAGGCCTCACTCTGCAGCCATCACTGTCTTGGAGTTTAGTTCCCCCAGAGTTACAACCTGTCTTCCACCATGCCACTTGATAGGGGATATGATGCAAGAGAATAATCTATTTGTACGATTCTACTCGTCAGTCCTATATTAGAATGGCTGCAGTATTCTCACAACTGGAAAAAAATGAGCATTTTGGTGTCTTGAGATCTATGCTGGCCCACCTTTCCCTACACCATGCTTCCAGAGGAAAAGCACCCAGATGCCCCACTAACAAATTGTGTCTCTGAGATGACTGTTAAACTGGAGTCCCTGGGTGTGCAGCTCTACGAGGGAGCACAGGACTGGGGGACTGTCCACATGATGAAACCCAGGAGAAAATTGCAAAAGATGTTCTGTGGATGATCTCTGTAAAGCACAATATGTGAGTATGTCAGGAGAAATACACACACTTGAACCTGGAGAAGAATGGGAAGGAAATATCTGGAAAATGTCTATTGATTTTTGCCCAGCTGAGCATCGAACTTAGGGCATTGCCCTTGCAAAACTCAATGCTTTCCCACTCAGCTAAATCCCCAACCCTGATTTTTTTTTCTCTAGATGATAGGATAATAGCTGTCACTAAGTTTTTTCTTTTTGTCCATTCAGCCTTAGCAAAATTTATACAATAACAAAAAAATAAATCTCAATAATAAAGAACAATAATGTCAAAGTTTAAGAAACAAAATAAGGAAAGCTTTTATGAGTTATAAGTAGACAAGTACCTTGATAGATTATCATGACTTTTTAACTGTCCCTTTAATAGACTATGACTCTCTCTACCAGCATGGGATGCTCAGAGGATGTTACTATGATCAAATGTAATCAAGTGAAAACTTTTTAAAAGGAGAATAGGGTTCCAAGTTAACAAAAAAACAGATACATCAAATACAACTTGGGGTGGGGGATGTGGATCAAAGTGTACAGAAGTTTTAGTCAGGAGGAATCATTTCAGTGGGTCCCCTGTTCAGCATGATGACTATACCTAGTGTATACTTAATGTACTGGATGCTGGAAAACTCCAACTGGAGACAAATGATGAATGCATGAAGTAGTGCCTGTTATTCTCATTTTTCCATTCAACAATATGCACATGTTTTAATATATCACATGACGCATCATAAACATGTATAATTTCTGTGTTAAGAAGTAAATAATAAGCAAAATTACAACCAGCTGCGTAATATTGCCACATATGCAACATGGTAGGCTCTGAAAAACAAAACAAGACAGAATTAAAAGCAGAGTAACATGTCTTAGGCACAAAGCCAAGCAAAGGGCACTTTCTTTCCAAATGCACATCTTGGGAGGTCTGTGGCTAAGCAGTGGAAGTCTGCAGGTCTACACCATAGCAGGGCCAGGGCCAAGGCCAAAGTGGTCTATTACTCAGTCACTGATTTCCAAAGTGAGGGGTGGCTCTGGGATTTGAGGACTGAGATTTTTCTTTGTAAGTCAGGCAAATGGCCTGAACTATTTTAGGCTTCAAACTGGATCTCATAAAATCCATCTCCAATTCCTCCATGCCAGAAATCATTCTTTTCAAAGTTTAGGATACATTTGTGGCATTTCATTCTCCTGGAAATTTGCCTTGTTCTCTTACGAATTCATCACCTACCAGTCTCCAGCTCACCATGGTGCAGAAGCTATGCAGTAAAAAGACTCCTGAGGCTCAGAACCCTTGAAAGGGCTTTTCCAAGAGAATTGATGAGCGAGGGGTAACATGCCAGCAGAATTTTCACTCTGAGTTAAATACCCAAAGAACTTGGAATATTTACATGCATAGCTTTTACGGATATATTAGGAACAAGTTGGAAGTTCATATTTATTCTTGGAAGAAAGGAAAAAACATAGATTAGCAATGAAAGCAGGCTGAAAATTATGTAAAATACAGAAGTATAACTTAATATACAAGATGAGGCTGAATATGTGCATGCCAGGATAATTTTTATGTGGGAAAGAGGGGAAAGAGCATGAAAGGAAATCTCTTAGTTTGAAGCCTAGAAGTCAGAGCATTGTTTCCTCTGCAGAATCTTTATACTTAGTTTTTCCTGAGTTTGAGGGAAAAATAATTCTGCATTGCATTACTCTTATGATACCACTTATTTTGGCATGTATTCTACATGCAGAAAAATTATTTTTCTCTAATTCCAATGGAATAGCTATACTTTATAATACTCATTTAGGTATAAGGAAATCAATACAGTCTTGGCCAGTGGGTTAAATAATACAAGATGGATGAATTTTGAAGTATCAATTTATAGAATAAATATAAAATGGGTAAATCCAATTTTCTATAACTAAGAAGTAAACAGCATTATTATATAAGGTTAAGAGTTATAAAACAAAATGCTGTTAGAGTTGAATTTTTAAAAGTCCCAGGAGCCTGTACACTGGCTAAGATTCAATTTCATTGTGTCAAGATGCAGAATACATAAGAAGATGACAAGACCTATCACTGAACCACAGTTGGTATTTATATTTTCAATGTTGTCAGGATAGCCTACTGCTTAATATTCCAAGGTTTCTTTCTTCTTTTATATGACAAGATGTTAAAGGATGCTTCGTTCTTCATATTCCAAAGCAGTTGTCAATAGTTTCAATTTCCTTTTTTTTCATTTTTCAATATAGCATCTTGTACATCTCATTGTTGCATTGGGTCAAAAATGAACTTTACAATTTAGGCTGGGGGGAGGAGGAGTGTAGTTGAGGAGGTGGGTGGGAAGGGATGGTAGGGGAAAAACAAAGGAAGAGGCAACAATGCTTGATAAGAAATGTACTCGTTACCTTGCTCATGTAACTGTAACCCCTCTGTATAGTATTTTCACAATAAAAAAACTTATAAAAATAGGCCTAATTCTCTCAAGATTTCTGAAATGAAGAAATAATATGCTGATTTCAGCATAATATAAATTTAAATTGAAGACCAGACAGAGTATATTCATTGTTCAGATGTCTGTGTTTACGTTGTTCACATTTTAACTCAATACAAGGCTCTTTTAACATGGGAGTGAACTCATGTAAGAGCAGGCACCTAAGCCAGGTACTGTAATCCCAGCGACTCAGGAGGCTGAAATCTGAGGATCACAGTTCAAAGCCACCCCAGGCAGGAAAGCCTGTGAGACTCTTATCTCCAGTTAACCACCAGAAAGCTGGAAGTAGAGCTGTGGCTCAAAGGCTCACAGATGGTGCCCAGGCCATTAGTTCAAGCCCTACAACTGACAAAACAAAAAAGAAAGAAAGAAGGAAGGAAAGAAAGGAAGGAAGGAAGGAAGGAAGGAAGGAAGGAAGGAAGGAAGGAAGGAAGAAAGAAAGAAAGGAAGGAAAGAAGGAAGGGAGGAAGGAAGGAGGGAGGGAGGGAGGAAGGGAGGGAGGTAGGAAGGGAGGGAGGAAGGAAAGAAGGAACAAATGAATGAAGGAAAGGAGGGAGGGAGGGAAAGAAAGGAGGGAGGGAGAGAAAGAAAGAGAGAGAGAGAAAAGAAAAGGAAAAAGAAAAAAAGAGCAAGCACCTAGCCAAGAGCAAGGAGCGACTGACTGCTTTTTGTATCCGTTTTCATTTATTGCATAAACATTACTACACACTTAGCAACTTTAAACAGAACTCATTATACCCATTAATCATCCACAGTTCTGTGAGTGAGATAGTCTCTCTACTTTGTACCATAGGATGAAATCAAGATGTCAGCAGAGATGTGTTCTCATCTGAAGGCTCAACTGGGAAAGAAAATGTTTTCCAGTCCAGTCAGATTGTTGGTGGAACTCAGTTCCTAATAACGTGGGAATGAGGTCCCTGTTTTCCTGCTAGTCATTGACTAAGAGTTGCTCTCAGCTCCTAAGATTCACTTCAAGTACTTTCTATGTGGCCCTTTCTTACTTCAAAGACTAATCATTGTGCTTCAAACCTCTCTGACGTTCACTTTAGCTACTGTTCTCTTTGGTGAAAACTTTTTCAAAGGCTCATGTGATTCAACCAGGGTCATGTAGGGGATTTCTCTCTTGACTCAAGGTCAACTAATTAGTAACCTTAATTATCTCTTTAAAGTCCCTTTGCCAAGGGGAAACATCAAGGGGCAGGGGTCATGAAAGACATCTTGAGTCCTGGCTACTATGCTATCAGAGTCAATAAATCTAAGAATTATAATAATGTAAGGGCTTGTTTCCATCTGTGAGCTGTGTCCTTGATTATCAGTATTATTAAATACTATTATCTATCCCTTAAGTATAGGTCTACCTCTAGCATCAGTCTCATCTTTTGCCCTTTGTTCATAAAAGTCCCTATGGACCTGAAACTTCTAAGCAGCACTTCTTTCCAACAGGACACCTTCTACGAATCCATTCCATTCATGGAAACCTATGTTCAATGTGCAAGAAAAGTGACCTTGTGTGATTGGCAAGTGGCCGAAATATAACATTGGCAACATAACGTGATTGGCAAGTGACAGAAACAGGAGCTGTGTGCACTGGCTCCAATTGCTGGTTGGATGTCTATACCAAAAGTCACACCTCTGTTTCATGTTTTATTTCAGACTCGGAAGGCAATGACCATGAGGTCACTTCTGAGGGCACTGGTCCACATGCCTCCCCACTACCGCTACCTTTGTGTCAGCCACCTCATTGGGTGGACTGCCTTCTTGTCCAACATGCTCTTCTTCACAGATTTCATGGGTCAGGTAATGAATATGCCTATGCAAATGTCCATTGGCTCACGCATTAATCCACTGGTCAGTGCCTGTTGAGGTTCCTCTTGGTTTGTCTCTAGAATGAGCCCAGTTAGAGCATACCAAAGAGTACCTTCAAGGAGCTTACTTACAGACAAGTTCTAGAAGTATACAACTAGAGGACACCACATGACCAGCCAATATTGATGAAATACAGCTAATAGAGGAGAAGCAGTGTGGCTCATGGTATTATATCAGGCTTCATGAAGGAAGCACAGTATAATTCGGGCTTGAGGGTGAACAGGAGTTGGAGAGACATAGGAGGGGGAAAACATTCCTACTGGAAATAAAAATGGCACATACAGAGAAGAGTCAGAAGCCTATTGGCCCTATCAGAGAATTAACCATGACAGAATTGCCTGTATCAGATTGGGGCCAGATATTTGGTAGAAGCGATGTTAAAGAGTTAGGAGGATGTCATTTAGACTTGATGCAGTGGCATTCAGTTTCTCAGATTCTTTTTAAAAAATTTTTATTTTTGTTTTTATTTTTCTTTATTGTGAGAATACCGTACAGAGGGGTTACAATTACATGAGCAAGATAAGGAGTTCATTTCTTAACAGGCATTGTTGCCTCCTCTTTGTTTCCCCTTCCCATCCCTTCCCATCCCTTCCCATCTCTCCCCTCACCCCCCCGCCTGATCCTCCCCACCACCACCAAAGTTGTAAAGTTCGTTTTTTGACATAACGACCTGTACATCTCATTGTTGCAATGGGTCCATCTGTATCCCTAGTTAAAAAGATGGCTTGGTGGTGACAGAAGGAGCTCAGTGCCTATGAATGGCCCCTTGGGTGGACATATGAGTGGAGAAACAGAGTGTGTGAAAAGGGGTTCTACCACATTGAACTTGTAGCTCAACAGATTCAACCTTCTCTTTCAGATTGTATATCATGGAGATCCTTATAGCATGCACAACTCCACCGAATTTCTCATCTATGAAAGAGGAGTGGAGGTTGGATGTTGGGGATTGTGCATCAACTCCGTGTTTTCTTCACTTTATTCTTGTAAGTCTCTCTCTCCTAAGCATGTTTCCTGAAGGTTTCTGGCCCAGCAGAACACAGATTTTATATTTCTCTACTAATTTGCTTCTCTTTAAAACACCAGATAATGGATTAATTATACGGAGTAAAGAGAAACTATTCCTTTAGGAAGGATCACAGAGTATTCATTGCATAGTGAATTCTAGATGTCATTTTTCTCCGTGATTATTTAGCATGGGAACTCATCAGGTTATTGGTCAAAGCTTCCTGGAAAATGAAAGGGAATGTTGGAACAAGATGGTATGGTATTTAGATGGATGAAAGATAAAGTCGCAGAAGATCTCTATTCTATTGGAGAAGGCCAATGGTAGTGTTTCATAGATGTGCTTAGCAGAATTATAGGCAACATGAAATAAGAGAGATGGTTAAGGTATAATCCATGACAAAACCAACATGTAGAATGGCCTTGGCTCTGGTGGGTAGGATGCTGTATTCCAGAATCAATGTCGCAAGATTGAGGACAACTGACTTTTCCTTCTCAGGTGCCAGATTTCCTTGGGATCTTTAAGTTTCTTAGTTATCCTACTTGGCTAAATTTCATCTGAGAGAACATCCCTGGGCAAAGACAGTTCTGCCATTGATTTTAAATAGGTTAAAATTGTTGTGCTACAACTCTAGGGCATTGGAGTAGAATTTGACTTCTTATTCTTTATCCTCTCTGCTCCTCTATGGTAATGAGAGGGAAACCAGCCCTCAACGTAGAGCCCTAGATTTTAGGCAAGTCCAGTCAGCAGGTTATGGGCCCAGGTTATGAAAGTAGAAAAGATGAGGAGAATGTATTATAGGGAAGCACTTTGTACTGAGGTGTGCTTCTTGTTTAGGGGCAAAGTTTGAACTTACCCTGACCTTTCACCTTGACATAGTACAGCAGAAAATGTACTCCAAGCTCTTCTCCAAACTTAACACAACTGAGGGCAGGCAGCCTAATATAACACATAAGGTGTTATAAAATTCATTATTTAAAAATTTATGATGATCAACTAGTGGTAACTTGCTGTTCACATTTCTTTAGCAAATGCTTCCCCCACCCCACCCCGAGATTAACTAACAAAATGCCAGGAGGAAGATTTCAAGTACTTAACATAGAATCAGAGAGTGACAGTCTGGAAGTGTCTGAAAAGTTATACTTCTGCATAATTTTGTGATTTCAAGAGGCAACCTCTGTCACTATTATACAAATTAACAATGATCTATGATCACAACACAGACTTTCTCATCTCTAGACACCAATATTTTTCTTCTACTTCCCCAGCTAGATAATTTCTAAGCATTCATTTAGATCCACCTTAAATATAACTTCTGAAAGCATGCATGTTTTTCTTTCTGTGCTCCAACCTATCTTGAGCAGAAGCAAATAATTCCTTCACCTCTAGAGCACACTCCATTAACCTCTCTTTTGGACTCATCATATGACACAGACTCCGCTCCAGCATCTCCATTTAGACAGAACTCTGCAGGGCGCATGGATACTGAAGTGAGGAATGATGACAAGGAACTTATTTTTAAGCCCTTTTTGTGTGCAAGCACCAGAAAATCATTTGGAATAGCAGTACTGAGTACTGAGGCAAATTCAGTTATTCCTGTCATACACTACTCTTTATGGCTGATGCTCAAATCAATCATTTCTCTCCAAGCCCCACCCACCTCATACACTATGTGAGGTAGTGGCTACGCCTGGGTGTCAGAACCAGTAGATGGTGAGGGATATTTGGCCCTGAGATTTATCAACTTCTCCTGAAGGAAACAATCTTTGTCAGACTTTCAGTTTTTGTGCTGAAGTTACTTATGTGTTCAAATAGCTTTTTATATTCTCTTTTGCCTTCTTGGCTGGTCTACACAACATGAGTAAGAGCTGAGTACTGATGGTAGCTTTTAAGTACTAAGACACCTTAGATTAGCTTTTTCTGCATAAATGTAATCGTTAAGCAAACAGGCTTGTCAAGGCTTATTATGAAACTGACCTAGCTTTGTACTGCCCCCTTCACGGCCTTAGCAACAGCAGTCCAGGCATGGAATGCCTTGAGTAGAGGAAGCAATGGCATGTTCAGAGCTTGTCTGTCATCCAGTGACATCAGGCAGTGTTTTGCTTCTTAATTGAGTCAAATATAATACAAAGATCTTATCTATGAGGTGTTAGTTGAGGAATTATTTGAATAATTGTGGAATATTTATTAGCATATATTAGTTGTACTGTGGGGTTTCATTGTGATCTATCTATCTATCTATCTATCTATCTATCTATCTATCTATCTAGTAATTTGATCTAAATCACCCCTCTATTTCTTTTTCTTGTCCCCTCTTCTTTTCATATCTTTAATATTTTTACTGTTATTATATAGGTGATATCCAGTGGGGTTACAGTCATGTAAGTCACATAAAGAGTACATTTCTTTTTGGACAATGTCACCTTTCCTTTGCTCTCTCCCAGTTTTCCCCTCCCATTCCTACCAATTTCAAATCAATTTTTAACAAGTACTATTATTCTATTTTCGTATATAAATAGGAAATATTTTGAATTTCCCTCACCTTTTGCCTTCCTCCCATCCACGAGTTCCTTCCCCCATACATATTACATATTCTCACCATTTGATACTAATGACATTCTTTCTTCCCTCCCTGCCTCCCTCCCTTCCTTCCTTCTTTCCTTCCTTCCTTCTTTCCATCCTTCCTTTCCTCCCTCCTTTTATCCTTTCTTCCTTCCCCTGCCTTTCTCCCTCCCTCCTTCCTCTTCCCCCCCTCTCTTTCTCCCTTCCTTTCTTTTTGGTATAGATTCTGCATATGAGACATTTTTCTTCCTTAGTCTGGCTTTTTTCACCTAACACAATGATCTCCAATTCCATCCTTGAATAGACACATTTCAACTATCTATTGTTCATCCTCTGGTTTATATGAACAAGCCATTTATATGAACAAGCCATGTTTCCTGCCAGGAGAACCAACAATAGTTCAACCTGTAGTTGTTGAAGGAGCAACAGTCACATTAATTGGGCATTTATTATATATTCAATAGCATTGGCAGGCTGATTTCTCAGATACATTTTCTCATTTTGCAGATGAGAAAGTCAAGGTGATGAGAAATTAGGAAACTTATGTAGTGAGGGAGCCTGCTATGTGGAGCTCCCCAATCATCCTGGGAAGTATTGGAGAGACAGGGAAATGTCTACAGAGAATTGCAAGTCATGAACTTCTTTCTTATATGTATAATCTATATTCAAGTGGGGGCTAAGGAACTATAAATGAATTACTTGGATCATTCTATAAAATCTAGATGTTTTAATTTCTCAGCCCAACTTTAGGTTCCAGGATAAGCATGTATTGTCATTTTGTTCCTGTTGGTCCAGACATAGCTAATTAGAATAAGCCTGGCTTTTCCTCTATCCCTTGCAGCCCAGGGTCCCATTGCCAAGGTGTGCTTCTCAGCCTCCCTGCTTACATTCTTTTGCTATTCAGCTGACTGTTAAACAGTGCCTGGTCTTCCTCTATGGAAAAGAAAATCAGTCTAGCAAGGCAATTTCAAGCTGTCTTTTATGTAAAGGATTTAAAACAGATCCCAAAGCCAGCTGTTTCCAACTCACTGATAAGGAGATTCTTTTGTTCCTGACTCAGTAGCAAAGGAAGTCTCCTAAAATAGTGAATCTTCAAAAGAAAGGATTGCCTGAAATTATTAAATGTCGTGAGGCACTGCCAGCTGTAATTTCTCCCTTTCTTTTCCTCCCACAGACTTTCAGAAAGCTTTGGTATCCTACATTGGATTAAAGGGGCTTTACTTCATGGGGTATTTGCTGTTTGGCCTGGGGACAGGATTCATTGGACTTTTCCCCAATGTCTACTCTACCCTGGTCCTATGTGCCTCGTTTGGTGTAATGTCCAGCACCCTGTACACTGTGCCCTTTAACCTCCTCGCTGAGTATCACCAAGAGGAAGAGAAGGAGGTGTGTACTTGATGATCCTCTGCCCAGGGTAACAACCTGACTCACCGAAAACCTGTAGGGCTGGGATTTCCTAGAAAAGTGCAGAGCCAAGCTAGAAAGTAAGGGTTCTTAGAACAGCAGACTAATGTCTTCAGCCAGTCATAATGACACAAGTATGACCACCAGCCCAGCCCCAACCCTTGTTTTGAGCCCTGTTGAGCTTCAGATTTTGAATCCTATGCCCATTTGGCTGATTAGGAAAAGGAGTCTCACTGGTGCCTCAGAAGAACATGATGGAATTTCTGGGGAATATGGGCTATGGGCAGAATGTTCCTAAGCAATACTGTCCTAAAGCTTTGGTAAATGTGCTGGGAGGAAGGTTAGAATCCTAGGTAAGGGGGTTTTCCCCTCTCTATGGCTTGGAACTCAAACTAGAGAGCAAGGTCTGAAGCAGTCCTTATAAGGACACCAAGATGGGGATTGTTCTCAAAATGGTCATTTGTTCTGATCAACATGTGCAATTTTTTCTCCATGCAAATAGGCACATACATCCTTAGCTAGATACTAAGCTAAAGGAATAACTAAATTTAACTTATCTTAGCAAGGAACTGAAGAAAAAAAAACACTGAAAATACATCTGTGTGACTGTAATTCCAACCTCTCTCGCATCATTGAGTGTGGCACCTGCAGCTGCCCAGCAGAGCTAGGAGAGGAATTAACACCTTTTCAAGGGAAAATGGTGGTGGTGTCTGCCTTCATCCCCTGACAAAGATGGCTGCTGAGCGCGTTAGTGCATGCAATGTGCAGGAAGGGATTGGGCTGTTACAAAGTCAGCCATCCTCAAGAACTCTCCCTTCACAGAGAAAATGACATGGTGCTAAGGAAAAAGCCACCTATGCTTTGGGCTCAGAGAAACTTGGATTCACCTTCTGCTTCTCCCATGGTTGTGTGGCCCTAGCAGGGCTATTCACTTATTTATTAAATAGCACTTAAAACGAAGGTGATATACTCACATGCTCCAGTAACCACAAGAGTGCCATTCTTGCTTGCTCTTTATTTCTACTCACAGTATTCTTAAAAGAAAAGCAAGCACCTTGTATCTTGGGGGTTTTTTCTTCCTTATTCAAAGAACTATATACATTTCTCTACACAATGTTTATTTTACTTAATCATAGTAAAATTACCATTCCTACACTCGGGGCCTCCATATCCTCACTAGTCAAATGAGAATAATACTCACGATGTGAATTTGTCAGAAAATTAAACAAGATAGTATATGTGCCTACCTCCTACCTAACAAGGACTCACAGTGACAGCTAACACTGTTGTTATCTTAGAATAATGATAATAATACATACACCTAGGCAGCAGATGAATGAGGTATTAAATTAAAAAAACAAAACAAAACAACTCATCCAGGAGCTGGGAATGTGGCTTAGCAGTAGAGTGCTTGCCTAGCATGTATGAAGCCCTGGGTGGGATTCCTCAGTACCACATAAACAGAAAAAGTTGGAAGTGATGCTGTGGCTCAAGTGGTAGAGTGCTACCCTTGGTCACAGAGAAGCTCAGGGACAGCACTCAGGCCCTGAGTTCAAGCTCCAGGGCTGGCAAAAAATAAAAAATAAAAACAAAAAAAACCCCCCAAAAAACAAAAAACGGGGTGGGAAGGTGGCTCGGTGGTAGAGCACTTGCCTTGCATGCATGAGGCCTGGGTTTGATTCCTCAGCACCACATAAGCAAAAAAAAAAAAAAAAAAAAGCGGGAAGTGGTGCTGTGGCTCAAGTGGTCAAATGCTAGCCTTGAGCTGAATAGCTGAGGGACTGCGCCCAGGCCCAGAGTTCAGGCCCATGACCAGACCCCCAAAAAACAAACAAACAAACAACAAAACAAAACAAAACAAAACAAACATGTCAAAAAAAGAGAGTTAAAACAAACAAACAAAAAACTTGTCCAAGTCTAGTAAATGACAATGAAAACCGATTCAGACCAGATAATAAGTATCAACCAAACTACAAAAATAACCCAATTTTGAAGGGGTTAAGCGACTTTGGTGGATTCTCCTAAGTCTATAATTATGTAAAATCCTTTTGAAATTGTTTGAATTTTAAACACTAAGGAAGAAAATGAAGGGGATATATTCTTCCTTTAATGAGTTTTTCTACTACATTGTATCTTCTTTTTCTTTTTAGTTTCTTGGGAAGAGATGATTTTACATATGCTAACCACTTAAGACTTTGTCATGGGAAAGGAAGACATCATTAGGAAGGAGGGTAGAACATTCTAGTAGTAGTGGTTAGCACACTGCAGGTTACTGGCTTAAAGTTACTGGCTTAAAGGTGGCTGCTGCCTGTTTTCCTGTGGTCCAAGAGCTGAGAATTCCTTTAAAATTGGTAGATGATGGAAACTTTTCCAAAGAAGGACACTACTTGGTGCTAAGTAAAGATGACACAAAATCAAACACAAATGTGGATGAAGTTATATTAGAATGTAATTTGCCTACATATGTAGTTTCTCTCGCACTTGAACAGCAGAGTCAAGCAGCTCAAACTAAGATTTCATGACCCATACTGGTTTATTTGCTCACCGGCTCTTGTCAGAAGAGATGTGCCCGTGCCTTCTGAATCGAATGCTGTTCCTGTTTCCCTTTCAGAGGCAGCAGGTCCAGGGAAGGGGCCTGGACAGCAGTGGACGAGGCAAGGGCGTGGACTGCGCTGCCCTCACCTGCATGATACAGCTGGCTCAGATCCTGGTCGGAGGTGGTCTGGGCTTTCTGGTCAACATGGCAGGGAGCGTCATTGTTGTGGTAATCACAGCCTCTGCAGTGGCTCTGATTGGCACTTGCTTTGTGGCACTTTTTGTTAGATATGTGGATTAGTTTAATAAAGAGATGTTGAAGCTAAACTCAGATGAGTGAAGCTTGTGAGTCTCTGTAGCTTTGGAGTCCTCCTAGTAGATGCTTTGTGCTATGATTTCTGCTGGGGTTATCTGCTCTCACCTGGCATGCACAACAGTCCCCATATATCTGAGCTATGTCTGCATGGGCTGGGGTCCAAGTGTACCTGCAACTGAGACCACCTACCATGCTAGGTCTCCTTCACTGCCTCTCAGTGCAAGCATGGGAGAGCCAGTGAACATTTTCCACTGGGCATTTCAGACCTTGACAACATCTGAGAGGTAGACATTTATATCGATTCCATAATGTGATAAAAAAAAACAACACATAAACTGTCATCAGAAACAGTAGAAGGAGGGAGATATATATTTGATCAAATTCACAAATACTCAAATATTGATGATGACTTCTTTATGGTATTGATTTATTCACAGTTAATGTACTTATTTATTTATGACATCCATGACAAGTCTGATTAAACATCGCATACTGAAAGATTTACCACCTGAAAATCCGTTCATTTCATTAGCACAGGAAACTATTTCTCTAGGAACAGTTTCAGCCTCTGGAGTGAACACCAAAGTCTTTCAAGACATGGCCCCTGGATCCTCCTCTGATATTCTGTCCTCCAGCTAAGGAGTTGTTCCCTAGCCAGACTCATCCAAGTGCCTCCCATGTGGGAAGGCTTTAGTGGCCTGGAGAGAAGTATAATTTCGTAGGAACACCACAAGCTTTGGACACTGCTGGTTTTTGAATCATGGTTTTGTTACTCTGTAATATACATTTGCTTACCTTTGGATAACAATGACAGCATCAGAGACTTATGATGACATAATAAATAACAGGGAATGCTTTGAGATAGAGTTGTAACTGTACTGCCATCCTGGACATGAATGTTGTGACTTATCTCAATTTTGTAGATGAGGTAACTGAGGCAAGGATGCATTAGATAAAATATCTGATGCCACAGAACTCATTAGTGGCAGAGCTGGGGCTTTGAACCTGGAGCTCTGGCTCTGCTGCTTCCTGTAAGGGAGCTGATACTTAGATGGTGCGAGATATATGGTATTGTCACTGCTGTGTTTTTATGGTAAGTGCAGCTGTTAGATAAAGTTTACATCTTTGGAACATTGGGTAGATTACTGGGCTAAGAAGAGAGCTTTAACAGGCTTGATTTCTATATCTGTATCTGTCTTTCTTTCTCCTATCCCTCCCTTCCTCTTTTTCTCCCTCTCTCTCCCTTACTCGCCCCCCCCCCATACACACAAAGTTAAATCCAGCATGCAAATATTTTGCTAATTGAACTCATTTCCATAATGGCTTGAATGAGTAAACTGAATCCAATCTAAAGAACTTTTTAACTGTGTATAGGGACTCAAGCATTTGTTTTCAGGCTACCAATGTTATGTCCTATCTGGCAAAAAAAAGCAAAAACAAAAACAAAAAAACAGTCTGTTCCCAAATAAATAAATCAAAATTTTCAACAGAAATCCTGTAGGAGACGAAGCCATAGTAGTGATGGCCTTCAGTCATCACAGTTCTTTTTTTTTTTTTTTTTTGGGTCCGGTCGTGGGGCTTGAACTCTGGGCCTGGGCTCTATCCCTTAGCTCTTCAGCTCAAGGCTAGCGCTCTACCACTTAAGCCACAGCGCCACTTCCGGCTTTTTTCTTTTTGCTTATGTGGTGCTGAGGAATCGAACCCAGGGCCTCAGGCATGCAAGGCAAGCACTCTACCACTGAGCCACCTTCCCAGTCCCATCACAGTTCTTTAGTTTTACAAGTTACATCAGTCTCCTCACTCTATCCCTACATTAAACCTGCCTAAATCGTAGCTATATTGCCAGGCCCCTCTTAAATATTTTCATGGCCCCAAAGTCTCTGGTTGCTAAGAAGAACTGATCTTTTCTTCTGTTTAATTCCATAGCATTTTTAGCCCTCTTATGATATCCAGCTCATTGTTCACTGTCTTATCTTGCTTGTATTTATGGCTGTCTGTCCTTCTAAATGCAGAAATTAGTACTGTGGCTCACCAACATGATTTTAGTATCCAGAACAGAATGTGGCCCAAAATATTCACTCAAAATTAATTGCTGGTTTCAAGTGATCTGGACACTTTCTCTTGATCCTTGTGTCTTTGTTGTAGAAAGAAATCTAGGTATATCACCCCTCCTGTCACATTCTCAGCAACTGTTAGTTGGATTTAGACAAAGTAACTCCTTGATACAAAAATTTTTTTCATGAAGATATTATTTCTAGTTCCTTCTCTTCTATTTTTCTAGTGCCCAGAGTAACAGAAATGCACACTTCAACACACAGCCCTAAAAATCCTAAGCTACCCACAAAATTTTTGTTTGCCAAAATTGAAATAGCAAGTTACTTTAACAGGAATCTCTCAATAAGAGTCTATTATAGGCTTGCAAATGAATGCACTGTTGTTTGTTTTCTTGTATTGACTTTCCATTTACTTTGAAATATAAGAGCCTTATATTTCAATCTTTGTTAGCCTGATTGATACTCAGTATCAATAAGTTTTCATTTCAAAGACAAAAGAAAGGCAGATATGACTAATTCGAAACTGTTTTCTAAAAGAATTGGCTTCTTAATATTTGTCAGGATTGAAATCTGACAGCTTTGATTTTTGCTAAAAGGTTTATGAATGTTGAATAATTGCCTTGTGTTATGTTACCAGAACTGGGACATGGAATGGCAGACCTATAGACCCCACATTTTGAGCCTTAAATCTCATTTATTATCAGAAAAATGCAGCAGTTCTGTAGTTCTAGATCACTTAAATGTACACAGGTTTCTGATGATTATTTATTGTATTAAAATAACCATACCAAAAGGTGCTTTCATTTCCAGATTCTTGACCTCAAAACCAAATGACAAAGAAAACAGTAGCCCCTCTCTGGATACTGGCAGATAAATGGGCAGATCAATGTTTGATCTCCATTCTCAGAACAGCCTGAAGAAAGAACCTTGTGAGAATCATAATAACTTAACTGCTACAAGCACAGAGCTGTCATGAGAGATGTGAATTAGTCTTCAGAAACAGTCTCTGGAAATTAGGGCCAAATTAATCATGCACATTCAATATGAAACTCTAAAAGAAACCAAAGTTGATTAAGGTAGTCTATGGGAATTATTATTTCTTACCTTCTCTTACCCAATAAAGAACCCCCACATCTAAAATTCTGCTGATCTTCTCAGAACAACCCCTCTGGACTATTTTTCCTTCTAGGCATTTGACTTGAGGTTTGCATTCTTTTCCATCCTAAACTCCTCTTGAAAGGACAAATGTAGGCTTCTAGAAATTTGGTCTGCAGGAAGCCCCTGCCCATTTCTTCAACATTTCTTTCTCCCCTAAGCCTGTGGAAAACCTCACTAAGCTCTCCCTCTGCTCCCTGATCCAGGGGCTACAGAGCTACCCTCAGTCTCAGGAGAGCTTGTCATGATGTTCTTGGACCCAGGTCACCAGCAGCAGCAAACCAGAGCTAGGGTCAATGTCTCCTGGACTACTTAGCCACCCAGGATGCTTCCGCCTGCACTTCCTGCTCAGTTGCCAACCTGCTCAGTTTCCTTTAAGGTCAATAGCCTGAGGAGGTTTTTCTAGCAGCATCTCATACCAGCTGTTCTCCTCCAAGGTGATGCTGCTCCTATCCCTGGTGACATTTGAGCTCAGAGATTATGCAGGGCTTGAACAGATTTCGCTTGTTTCCGCTTCGGCCCTGTTCAAGGAGATAAGCCATACCACAGTGTCACCCAGGTAATTTCTCCCTCCTCAGTTCTCCTGGGGCCAGACGGACAGCGATCATTCCTTAGTCCCGATTCTAAAAGGCAAGTTTCTTTTTTCCTTTTTTCCCCCCAAACTGCAGGCTCTCAGTAAAGTCAGACCTCCTTAATAGTCTTGGTCTTGTGGTCCAAAGTCAAAAGACAGGGTTTGGAGTGAGCTTTTCTGGCTGGATGTAGCTTGAGGCTACATTAAAAAAAAGCTGCAGAAAAGTTGCTGGAAGCCAATGCTCAAGGGCACATCATTTGGCTGAGCCCCGCCCCTTCAGCCCCAATTTCCTGATGGCTTTCTGCTTCTCTCTGTCCTCTACCTACTTACTTTTGGATCCAGGGGCCTCCTGCTGTTAGTTCTCCTCTTGCCCTCGCCCAGTGAAGACTGCCCTGTTCTCCTCCCCCTGAGCCTTAACCCCAATCAGTAGGCTGAGCTACTGGGTAGCAGGTCGTAGCGCCCTCCGCTGTAGACCACCACGCCGGGTGGGTAGTAGAGCGCGTCTGGCTCCGCGGCAGCCTGCAAGGGCGCCAAGGCCTGCAGCCCGTGCTGGTCCTCGGGCTCTGGCTTGGTGGTGGCGGTGAAGGGGCGCATGCTGGTGAGGGAAGGCGAGGCGAACCGCCACAGCAGGCTCTTGAGCGCCTTTCGGAACTCGCGGCGCACTAGGCAGTAGAGGATGGGGTTGAGGCAGCTGTTGGAGTGTGCTAGACACACGCTCACGGGGAACGCGTAGACCTGGCACAAGAAGTACTCCTGGCTGAAGGGCACCGCGTTGAACTTGATGAGGATGCTCCAGGTGGTCAGGGCCTGATTGGGCAGCCAACACAGGAAGAAAGAGAGGACCACGATGGTCACTGACTTGGTGACCTTGGCGCGTCTCCGAGCGCTGGCTGAGGTCAGACCTCCTCCCGCCGCGGGGGGCCCTCCTTCCACCCCCACCACGCGGCGGTCAGAGATGAAGCGCACCAGCAGCAGGTAGCACAGGCTGATGATGCCCATGGGCAGCACGAAGCCTAGCAGCACCTTCTGCGAGTGGTACAAACCCAGCCAGAACTGCCTGTCTCGGCCCAGCGATTGGTCGGGGAAGCGCAGCAGGCACAGCTCCTCGTCCATCACCCTGATGGTGGTGGAGAAGATGGCATTGGGCAGGGAGGCCAGCAGGGCCAAGGTCCAGATCAACACACACAGTGCCTTGGCTGAGAAGCAGCACGTGTCCTCCCAGTGCTGACTCCAGCAATGGCCACGGACGCGCCCTCGGGTCCGGTGACTCTTGAGAGCCGAGGCCACCGAATGGTAGCGGGCCACACTCATGGCCGTGAGGAAGAAGACGCTGGCGTACATGTTCACGGACGTCACCACGGACACGATCTTGCACATGGCCTTGCCGAAGGGCCACTTGAAGTCCAACGCGTTTTCCACCGCCCAGAAGGGCAGAGTGAGCACGAACTGAAAGTCGGTCAGCGCCAGGTTGGTGACGAAGAGGTTGATGGAGGACTGGCGCCAGCCCTGTTTGGTCTTCATGAGATAGAGCACTAGCAGGTTGCCCGTCAGTCCCAGGGCGCAAACCACCCAATACACGGCGCTGATGAGGATCCGCACGCGGGCCTCGGAGTCCGCGCTCTCGGTCCCGCCGCCGCCGCCGCCCGGGGCATGCCCAGGGGCGGCGCCGTCGGGCAACTCCAACCCCAGCTCCCACCACAGGTCCCGAAGCTGGAGCGACGCGTTGCCGCTGGCGTTAGCCGACTCCAGAAGGTCTGGGAGGAGCCTCGAGAGTTCTGCAAACTCGTCGCCTCCAGTTGTCTTCCTCATGGTGGCTTGGGGTGGTTGCAGCAGCCCCCCTGTGTACCCCAGGACCCCCTAGATCATCGAACAAAGGGAGCAGGTCCCACCTTAGTTAGGTCCCCAGAAGAGCGCACGGGACGAGCTTTCCAGGGAGCCTTGGAAGCCAATGCTTAGAAATCTGGGTGCGGGGTGTCCCGCGCACGGAGCGCTTACTTTGGTCCCCAGAGCGGAGCTTTGTCTGCTCCCCAGGGGGAGGTACAGAGCCCAGGGGTTGACAGCAGCGGCTGGCGGTCCAAGGATTCTCAGGTCAAGTTCAAGGTCTGCACTCCAGGGTGGAGACTCACCGCCTCCCTGCGCGCCCGTCTCCCGCTGTCCTTGTCGCGTAGGTACTGGCGCCTAACGCACCTGGCGCCTCAGGAGCGAGATTCTGGGTGCCCCTCCTTCTCTCCCCAATACCCCCCGTGGGCTTCTGCAGCCGCTGCTGCTGCCTGAGCGAGGTTTCGCTCTTTTATGGGAGATGGTGAAGTTCCATCTTTCCCACTCCACTGCTTGGAGGTCTGTAGCAATTTCGGTGTCTCTGCTGTTGTCAGCTTGCGGTGAGTGATCTGAGGCGTTGTATCCGAGTTTTATTTGCGACAGGGGCCCCACCGGAGCATGCGTAATCCCTGCTCAAGGAGAGGGGGTGCTTTCCGAGGTGCTGAACCCCGCCGCGCCTGCCCCTGGGGAGGCGGGGTGGCGGGGATGCGGGGGGGTTGGTGGATGGAGGGCGTGGACGCAGGCGGAGACCACCTACAGCCTCCTCTTTCCTCTTCAAAGTTTCCGAAGGAAACGATCACAGCCTTTTATTTTTTACGTTGCAAGATCTGCTTTGATTTGTATACTTTCTTCCTTACTATTAAATGTCACAATTTGAGGGTTTTTTTAAAAAGAAAAATCTTTCGGCACTCACTTTATCGTTGAAATGATCCTTTTTGATGAATAATTGTTCTAACACTCCTCCATCGCTTGCCCCTACTCCCTTTCAAAAGAACAGAAATGGCTTCTTTTCATGTCTAAATAGGGTACTGGATCCTATTACTCAACACCCAAACTCAAGCCCTGCTCTTTACCACGTAGTTGATGTAGGAGGGTTGTCAAAGGGTCTTCACGCATTGGAACGCAGGGTTGGAATGTTTCCTTCCTTTGGGATATTCTGTGAAGTGCAGCTAATCAGTGTATAATTGGTTGCTAACTTTGCGTGCATTAAAAACACCTATCTACTCCTCCACCCAAAGCTCCTAGAAGAATTAAACCCCTAAAACCCCAGTTTTTTTAGGGGGGGGGCTAGAGGACAAAGGGGCTGATTCAGGAGTACTACCCCCACAATTCTTCTATTAAAATCGTTTTTATTTATCAGGTCTTATTCAAATCAATGGAAGGAAATGCTAATGAACTAAGGGAATGTGGGGAAAAAAACCTTTTGCTTCTCAAATGGTGGTTTATTTAAATACCAGACCAACTGGCATTTAAATGACTCAAATTACATTTTAAGAAAGGACTTAAAAATTCTGCAACACTTTCTTAACTGTGGGAATTAAACTGAAGTCCAAGTATATTAGACATACAGTAATTGTCCTTACTTCCGGGGTAATACAGAGCTACTTCATTAACTTACAGGGAATAAGAAGATGTGGATTTAAAGCAGAGGAGATTTAGTAAAAATCTAAGAAAGAAGCATGGTTTTCAAAACATAAAGGAAAGGAAAGTTGATTCAAAAGCACATGTCCTTTGGAATGAACATACTTGACTATAGACAGGGGAATGATCTAACTCGCCACTAGAGGACGCCAGGGCTTTATTAAAAATTAAACCAAGTTAAACCACCTCCATTGACCAGTCCTTACCTGAAGAGGAGTCCTGTCCTGTTCCTCCAACTAACCTACAACCTGGTTCTATGGGCTCCTTTATCTTGGTTTTTGTAGCCTTACTTGAATGCTCAGTTTTCACTTTTAACAAAAGAATGATTTATCAAATGTTATTTCCATTTTGTGGTTGTTTTGTTTTGCTTATTTCAAGAGCTGTTGGTAAAGCAGGAAGTCCAGGACAAGCATGGACATCCTCTGCTCTTAAGTTTTCTGGTATGTTCACGTCAATGCCCATCCCCCGCCCCACCCATGCCCACACTCATAGAGACACTTCCTTGTCTTCATGTCTCCCCTAGTTCCAGCCAAGAACATATCTACTTGATATTCTCCAAATCACAAGCATTCATACTGTGTGAAGAATATTATAGGGGGTTGATTTAAATTATCTGACTTGCTTTTAGCTAGGCACTGGGCTGAGTCGAAAGACATATTATGCACCCTGACCTAAACTTTCTCTGTCTCTCTCCTTCCCTTTCTCTCTCCCCCTAATCTCCCCTCCCCCATGGTATTGGAGGTGAACTCAGGGTCTTGAACTTGCTCACCTTGCATGCTTGCTCTCTTGCTCAGTTGGTATTCTACCACCTGAACTACGCCTCCTGCTCTGATTTTGCTGGCTTCTGGGAGACAGAGTCTAGTGGGCTTTCTGCTCAGATTGGCCTCGAACCACCACGCTCTAGATCTCAGCCTCCTCAAGAACTAGGATTATGAGCATGAGTCCCAGGCACCCTGCCCAAGTCCTTTGTTGAACTCAGTGTAAATGGGAATACAGTCTAATAACGTCTGTGGCTTGTATTTTATTTAGTCTTGTGTATGACTAATTTGTCTGAAATGTAATTATTGGTGCTCAATCCATGGACAATAATTTTAGCTCTTTCATTTGCCTTTTATTTGTTTTCAGGGATAGGCAGGTAATAAGTGGTTCTACTTACATTGATGGGCTGATCCAATTTTAGACTTGGGGGTATATTATTTCAAGAGGATTCATTTATGTGCATTGTGTTACACTGACAATCTATTTTTTGGTAATACTGACACTGAGATCAGGTTGTGACAAAGGGAAAGAAAGAAAAGAAAGAAAGAAAAAAAGAAAGAAAGACAGAAAGGACGGAAGGAAGGAAGGAAGAAGGAAAGAAGGGAGGAAGGGAGGAAGGAAGGGAAGAAATAGAGAAAGGAAGGAAGAAGGAAGGAGCTTTTTCCTTCACAGTAGCAGGATATGGGATCTTGAAATGTTTTGCTGGGCAGCTCTGTGTTTAAAAGCCATGTAGGCCATGGGACATCATGAGTGAGGACAGAATAGAAGTGTACTCCAGCACATCACAGCTGAACCAAGAGCCACAGGATGCAGGGGGTCTCGAGCTTGAGCACTGGTGGCTGAAGGAGGAGACCTAAAGAGTTGAAGGTTTTATTGAGACTGTCACTGCTAGGGAGTTGTCACACTAAACCTAATTCCTTTGACTTCAATACAACATCTTTGGTTTATTTTCCAACTTGATTCTAACTCTCTAACCACCAAAAAGCCAGAAATGGAGCCGTGGCTCTAGTAGTAGTAGCTCATGCTGTGGCTCAAGCCAGCCTTGAGAAAAAGGCTAAGAGACAGTGCCCAGGCCCTAAGTTCAAGCCCCAGTACTGGAAGAAAAAAATAATGTTGATAGGGATTTGTTTCAGCAGAAGGTATTAAAATAGAACTGCATTACTTCACAACATTCTGAGGGGAAAAATAATTGTTTAGTGAAATCAAATTAAACTTAGCTTAAGGCTATCCTGACTTAGTTGGAGAGACATTAAGATGGGGGAGCTTTGGTGACCCCCTAACCAGTTACACTCCAGAGCTCATGTGGTCCAGAGAAGAGAGGGAAAAGCCTGGTCTGGTGCTAGGTTGATGTTTGGTCAGCAGGCTATGGCTGATGATTCAGTCAAACTAAAACCAAAGAGTACACACACATCAGTCAGCCCAATGCTGTCATTTATAAATATGGACTATTTTCTAAATTCCAAAAAGACATGTTTAAAACAGATAAAATAGACATAACTTGTTTGATTTCACCATACTCCACAAAGTTTTCTCTGATCTTTGTAATCGTTTGCTTTTTCAGATTAATTCTGATTTGTCTTTTGCCACAATAGATCAGCCTGCTTCTCCTAGGGGTGTGTGTGTGTGTGTGTGTATGTGTGTGTGTGTCTAGGTTGGTCTGTTGGTCAGTACTGAGGCTTGGACTCAGGGCTTGGTACTGTCCCTGAGCTTCTTTTGCTCAAGATAGTGCTCTACCATTTGAACCACAACACAACTTCTAGCTTTTCTTGAGTAGTTTATTAGAGATAAAAAGTCTCACAGACTTTCCTGGCAGGCTGGCTTTGAACTGCAGTGCTCAGATCTTAGCCTCCTGAGTAGTTAGGATCACAGGCATGAATCACCAGTGTACAGCTCCTAGCTTTTTAAAATATTATCCTTAAGTAATTTTCCAAACAGGTTTCAATTCAACATGTCAGTTGACATCATTCTTCCTCATCTCCCCCAACTTCCGTAGTCCCCTCAGTTTTCATATATGTGCATTGAATATTTTGACTGCATATATTTTTAAAATAAATAATCAAATATTATGTATCTTTGTATGTGGAGAAAGGGAAAGCAAGAACCACTCTGCTCTTTCATTTAAATTGTTTTTGAGACTTATCTATGTTGCCAAGTGTAGTTTGCTCTTTTTATTACTGACAATTGTTCTACAGGATGAGTACATAACTCAGGTTGGCTATCTACCTCGGTGTTGACAAATTTGGATTATTGCCAGTCTTTGGCTATTACAAATGGAACAGCTATAGGCAAAGGTGTTTAAAGGTTCATGTGGATGCACAAGTGCTTTCATTTCTGTTGCAAAAAATGACAATGGTTAGGTCAGATGGTAGTTATGCATTTGATTTAAGAAATTGGAAGACTGGTTTTAGTAGTAGTTGTATACTCACGCTTTGATCAAATATTAACTAGATTTATCTTTGAGGGAGGTGCACAAATGAATAAAATATAATCACATACCTGTAGTTTGTAATCAAATGAAAAGCCAGCCAGAAGCATCTATCAGCTGAAATCTCACTGCATGAAATGCAGCTCAGTTGCCAGATTTCTAATTTACTATTTGATTCTGATTCGCTCTTACTCTGAGTCTTTCACAGACATCTCTCAGCCTTGCATACTAATCTGTGAATTCAATAGATATAGCTTGTGTATCTGGTTTGCTCACACTGGGTTTCAAAACCTCCATCTGTCTAGTTTATCCATAGACAGATCGTCCTCTCTCCTTTAAAGAAGAACCAGACCACATTAATCTGATCACAGCCACAGCTTTGCTCTGGCAATAATGGCTGGATCAATACAACTCTTTTGATCTTGGAGGCCTCTCAGGAGACCCAGTGTGGATTTAGTGTGACAGCAAAACAAACAACTAGTAGTTGGAGTTGGAGTGTTATCTGCAGCAGGCAGAAAAGCAGAAAAGCTGTAAAGTCACAAAGGTGCTCCTGGCTGCTACTAAAGCCACCCTGACAGGTTCCATTTGAAGCACATGGCCCCTGAGATGGATAAAGGTGTTAGCAGAAGCTTCTAGACCTCCCCAGCTGTCTCCGAGTTGCATGAAAAGGTGCCAAGAGCAAAAAGTCTGGCTTTTTGTGCTCTGAGGAATCAAATGCCTCAAATTCTGGCCTCGTGACTGAGAAGATAACCCATACTTTTCTCTGTGAGCAAAGTGTGAGCAGTGTGAGCAAGCTGTGTTGAAACGTTTCAAGAACCTTGAAGACATTGTTCATCTTAATCCAGTGTTAACTTCAAAGTTTATTTTTTGTTATATGAATGATGTCCTGTCTACTGAAATGCAATCATTTCAGCATTTAGGGCCCTTGGTTTATTGGCTTCAGGAAAAAGAAATCTCTGACCTCCCAGAGCAGTGTGCGTGCCTCTACCTGATATGATTGTTCCTTCCATTGTCTTTCTAATGTTCAATAGATATCCCTAGTGATAAGGAGAATTAATTGACCGAGGCTAGTCTATTCATAAGGGAATAAAACTTGGAGCTATAGATATATAGGTGTATCTATCTATCTTTTCTGGGTATATTAATTGTATTAAATAATTGGTGGTGTTGTGGTATTCTCATGCATATGTGCATGGATATATGGTTATTTGAATGAATTTATGCCCCCACTCCACACCTTAATCCCCATTTTCCCTCCATTGGTGTCTTTCCTATTCCCTGAGCCTCTATCTCCCTTTCATGTCTTTTATAAAGATTTATTTATAAGATCCCACATATGAGAGAAAACGTGCTGCTTGTCTTCCTTAGTTTGGCTTATTTTGCTAAATATGATGATTTCCTTAAGATGATATGATTTGTTCTTCATGGATGGATACTCCATAGTGTACTTATACATTATATATTCATTTATTTGCTTATTCTGTATTCTTCTGCCTCTCATGACCCCAAAGTAGACTATATGTAGTAAGCCGAAGGGAAGAGATTTTATTTGATTGCTTGTTGCAGTCTGGATTCTTAGACACAGAAGGCAGTCAAAAAAAAAAATTTTTTTTTTAAAATGAATCCAGGTGGCAGTAGCTCATGCCTGAAATCCTAGCTACTTAGGAAGCCAAGATCTGAGGATCATGGTTGAAAGAGAGCCTGGGCAGGAAAGTCTGTGAAGCTCTTATCTCCAATTAACTACCAAAAAAATCCCACAAGTGGAGCTGTAGCTCATGCGGTATAGTGCCATCTTGAGCACTACGCTCAGGGACAGCATCCAGGCCCTAGGGGAAGCCTCAGGACTGACACAGAATAAAATAAAACTACTAAACTAAAATGTGAGGGATCTTCCTTTTGCTAGGCAGTAACACTCTGACTCTCTACTACAATCCATCCTTATTTCTTCTCTGGGACAATAGCAGAGCGAAAGAAAGGGGAGGGTGCTCTCCAGGTTAGGATCAACACAGGAGCAGTCTGCGGATGATAAGGTCAACAGCTGCCAGCGGAGTGCTTGTCCTCAGAGACGGCCACATGGAGGCATTTGATATCAGTCTCAACTGACAACAGCATTTTGATCTCAAGTTACTCTTTCTGTCTGAGAACCTGCTATTCTTCCTCGGTCAATAGCACATTTCATTCATCAGGGCTTGGCAGTCTTTTCAGTCAGGGCTTTCCAAATGGCATTGTTTCTTTAATTAAATCGATTAATTACAGCATCAGAAGAATAGTCCAATATGGCGTCTTTAAAAATGCAAAGTCTGGAAACTTTACAGAAGGAATAGAATTCAGGGTCCTCCAGTTAAGCCAGGAAAGCAAACTTTCTGGGGTTTGAGGGTGTACGGGGTGGGTGCTGCTGGTCATAACATCACCCATTTGGTAGAATTGGTTGGAAGAGGAAAAGAATTGGATACTTCTTAGGGTCACAAATTTCTATTGTCATCTTATTCCAGAGCTATAGAGAGGTTTAAAGAAGATAGAATATGTGACAACAATAATTAAACAGGTTTTTTCTTCTTTGTAGTTTATGTTTTTTGACTTTGGGGGTTAGATAAGATCTAGCTATCTTTGAAAAATCACTTCCCAGTAAGTATGAGATCCTGACTTCAAACCCCAGTACTGCCAAAATCACACAGGAGAAACTTTGCCCACTCTATTCCCTGAACAGGCTTAGAAAATCAGCTTAGAGAATGTGTGTGTGTGTGTGTGTGTGTGTGTGTGTGATTGCAGATTGAACTCAGAGCACTTGCCAAGTTGTCTACCACTCCAGCAACCCCTATAATTTTTGCATTTAGTCTGTTTTTCAGGTAGGATCTCGCCTAGAATTCTGCCTCCTATCATCACCTCTTAAGTATCTGAGCTTACAGGTAAGTACTACCATGCCAAACCTTTGGAAACTTTAGGGTATGATACCATGGTACCATGTTTGTTTGTTGATTTGGGGTTTTTTTTTGGGAGGCTTTTTTTTGCCAGTCATGGGGGACTGAACTCTAGGCCTGGGCACTATCCCTGAGTTCTTCAGCTCAAGGCTAGTGCTCTACCACTTGAGCCACAGTACCACTCCAGCTTTTTCTGCTTTTTCGGTGCTGAGGAATCAAACCAGAGCCTCATGCATGCAAGGCAAGCACTCTACCACTGAGCCAACTTCCCAGCCCCTGTATGTTGATGTTTTTTAAGAAGATAGTGATTGTGGTATTTAAGCAGAACTACTAAACAGGAAGTCTTGTTTTGGGTGGCATATTCATTTGTGATGCCTAGGGCTGAGTTACAAATTTTATGGTGATTTTGTCAGTGTCTTTTGTCTAAGCAGTGAATGGCAGATTTGAAGTCTGTACGGGACTAACTTTCCTTGAACTTCAGCCATAATTTAGACTATTAGGAAAGTATGAACAGAGGGAGCTCTTTGTGACGGGTGCCTTAGATCTTTTGTCACAATTTATATATTTACATGGAAAATACTTTGCTATAATGAGCTAAGCCACTAGCCAAGACATTCTGAGGATGCCAACTGTATGTCACCCTTCTTATCCACTGTACTTAAGTGAGTGAAGACTTTACAAGATGACTTTACATTACAAGTGAAGACATTACAAGATGATGATAATTATTAAAACAGCAAGAAGAAACAAGATGAAGGGGGGGAGCAAGAAAGGAAAGGGGGAGGTGAAGAGGAAAAAAGACAAAAAGCAAAAGTGGGAAAATGCCACCACAAAGAATTCAAACCCAAAGTAGTGCTGAAATGATGTTGTATATTGATATGACAGCCATATCTGAATCTCTTTTGACTTAGGATGTTTACAGGACAGGAACAAAGGCCCAGAGTAGGTCCTAGATTTGCCCATTATGACATAACCTAACATCTTCCGCTACCTGGCAAAAAAGATTTAAGGATGAACCTGGAATTAGAGTTGCTAAGTAGTGCAAAGAGTCAATCCTATCTGACAAGGGTAGGGTCCTGATGTAACTCCAGGGTCATTGTAAGTGGAAATATTAGAGGTGAGGTGGAGAATAAAGTCAGTATTATGTGAGAAAGATTCAATCCATCATTCCTGGTTTTGAAGATGGAGAAAGAGAGCCACAGGCCAACCCAGGCAGCTTCTAGAAGGTAGAAAAGGCAAGAAAACAGATTCTCCCAAATAATGGCTGTGCTAGCCCTCAATTTCAGCCTAATGAGACATGTTTCAGAACTCTCCACCCTAGGATAGTAAGTTGGTTATAATTTGTACCAGCAACAAAACTAACATACACACCTCAAAAAAAAAAATACCTTTTCTTCAGACCATGCATCCTAAGTTGGCAAGGAATGCCTCATGTTTGGATCCCTGAGGTTGGTTTGACTGCCTTGTAAACCTATGTAAGGTTGGGTGAGCTGGTACCCCGAATATCTTGCTGAAGGCATGAGAGTTGGTTGTCAGCCAGGGAGACCTCCGCATTGGAGCCAAATTCCTTCTGAATGGAGTAAGGATGCCTGTTTCAGCCTGGAGGTGAAGAATTTTGGCCCGATTAATCCCAGTGAATTCTCAGGATGCCTGGCAAGGACCCAGTGGTTTGTGGCATTCCCTCACTTAGGATGAAGTTTAGACGTCTTCAATGCACTGCCCCAGCTCGCGTGGTGAGCAGCCGGCGCAGGTGAACTGAAGACACACCTTGAAACCTTCTTGGACTGACAGCTGGCTTCTTCTTCGGGAGTGGATGTGATTCCTGAGAGTGGAAAAGCAGGCATTGACCTGTAGACTCGCAAGGCCTGTGAAGCATCTGCTCCAAGTCCCCTCTTTGTGCCCAGGAAGGCTCTTGTCCAGGGTCAAGCTGGCAGATTAGCTTGGACCATTTCCCCCTTTGTGTGACTTGGCAAAGAGAAAAATTGCCTGTTGGTTTTTAAGTGGCACATGTTAGCTTGTCCTGAAAAGAGGATCGCAGGGAGCCCCACGTGACTGAGCGAGGAGTCCTAAGAGAGCAAAGTTAAAGCCAGTCCTGGAACTCACAAGAGGAGCGCAGGGAGGGGAGCGCCCCACAGGGAGTGGGGTCCCCTCCGCGCCCATCACTGTATTTAACCTGTGGCGCCAATAAAGGGAGGGTCCTGAGCCGAGGGCCTGGGGGCAGCGTGTCCTGGGGCGGCTCAGGGTGGCCCACCCGGGTCTCCCTCCTGGCTAGGGGCCCCGGGTAGGGCTCGGAGGAGCACGGGGAGGAGGGAGGAAGATGCGCCAGCTGGCCGCCAAGGCGGAGGGGTGGGGAGCTGGGGGTGGGCCGCGCCTCCCACTCTGACCCATTCCACACCCGGCTGAAAGCAGACACTCACAGCTGATTCATTCCCCTTTCAGGAGCGGGGAGGCGGGGGAACAGTGACCTAGCCCCTTTCCTCTTCACAAAAACAAAAAAGCCAGGAGAGATCGCGGCCGCTGGGTGGGCGCTCCGCTCCCTGCCCGCGCCGGACCATGCGCTCGCGCGCGCCCGCAGGCGGGGACTTGATTTCGGGAGCCGAGAGCTGAAACTTTTTGGAGTTTTGGTCTCTCGCACAGCCGCACCATGCCATGTGCGCGGAGGAGCCGGCTGGCGGCGCTCGCTGTGGTGGCTCAGCTCCTGCATTGGGGGGCGCTCTGCCGTGGAAGACAGCCTCAGCCGCACCCAGGCCCCCCCGTTCGCTTCCCGGACCCCAGGCAAGGTTAGTGGCTTATGATGATGATGATGATGGTGATTGTTATTATTATTTTCTTTTAAAACAGTGGTGCAAAGACCTGAGGGACTTGATTGCTCCTTTTTCCTTCCCCCACTTGGCGGAAGGGAAGCCCCGCGAAGCATTTGGCTGCTGGGAGGGAAATCGAGGCTGGGGCTCACTTAGTACTAAGCTTGAGGTGAGTGAGGATGCCCGGATGGGCATAGAAAGGCGAGCGCCTGCTCCTTCCACGCAGTGAAATCTGCAGTCTTTGAGAGACTCAGCAACGAGCAGCCCCCCCCCCCCCCGCCCCCTCTCCCCCCTCCCTCTCTCTCTCTCTCTCCCTCTCTCCCTCTTTCTCTCCCTCTCTCTGTCTCTCTGTCTCTCTGTCTGTCTCTCTCTCTCTGTCTCTGTCTCTCTCTTCCTTTGCTTGTTTTTGTTTCAGCCTCTTTTTTTCTTCTTCAGATTCTGACATGGAAAATTATTTTTATTATAAAAGTTCCAGCTGACCACAGGCAATCATTGTAGCTTCTCCAGTTAGTTTAAAACTGTTCAGGGAAAGAGGAAATGTGGTTCCCTGCGCCCCCTGCCCCCTGCTGAGCACACTTGGCTGTGTTTGGGTTTCCTGGAAAGATTTAGGGGTGTGTGTGTGTGTGTTTTAAAACAACAGTCCTTTTGTGGGACACTTACCTCTTTCTCTTGTTCTCTGTCCTGCATAGCTAGTTACAGTTGGCTCTTTTTCTTTCTGAGTATTGTGAAAGCACAAAAAGTTTTCTGGTGAGAAGTCTATTAATTATTATTATTTAAGGTGAACAACCAAAAACTTTCCTGTTTGGTGTGCAGTAAATGGTGTGTGTGTGTGTGTGTGTGTGTGTGTGTGTGGTACATGGTGTGTGTGTGTGTGTGGTACATGGTATGTGTGTGTGTGGTACATGGTGTGTGTGTGGTACATGGTGTGTGTGTGTGTGTGTGGTACATGGTGTGTGTGTGTGTGTGTGGGGTACACGGTGTGTGTGTGTGGTACATGGTGTGTATGTGTGTGTGTGGTACATGGTGTGTATACCGCAGCATGCATGGTGTATGTGTGTGCATGGTGTGTGGGGTACATGGTGTGTGTGAAGTGCATGATGTGTGTGGAGTGCATAGTGTGTATGTGTGTGGATTATGGAGGGTGCATGGTGTGTGTGGGGGGTGGGGGTTGGAACAACCAGAATAGCACTAGTGGCTTGGGTCAGCCCACTCCCACACTTGCAACCTCCCTCTGGGTGCAGTTACCATTGCTACCATCCTTGCTTTACAGATGGGGTGGGCAGGGACTGATGCTTGGAGAGCTTGTAGCAATGGTGCAGCCAAGTTTTATATGGGACTCTTGAGACCATGCTCTTGAGACATTGTCAGGTAGCAATCTATTGCTAGTCTCTAATAGATCTCTCTGTCTGTCTCTCTGTTTCTCTCACACACATACATATGTACACATAGAGAGTTGAGTTAGAGTCCAGCAGGTCTTCTGCTTGCTGACTGTGTTTAGATCTCTGAAAGTGTCCTCCACAGCTTTCTGAAATCTCTTTAATTCCCAAGGCCACACTGGGCCACAAACCTCACCAGCTTGTTCATGTTTAGGTGATTGCTATTCAGAGTTTTCTGCCCACATTGCAAAGTTTAAATACTACTGGACAACTCCAGTGCTGTGACTTTGAGAACTATCAGATAGATACAAGTCCCTCCCTCCCCGGACTTTACTTGGAAGCCACAGCCTGCAAACACTGGGGTTAGATGTCAATCAGCCAGCACTGGCTTGTGTAAACCTTCCAGATACCATTTCCCACCCCCAAGTTTAAAATAGCAGTGCTGTTGTTCTTTCAAAAACAGTCCCTTTGTGAAAAATCTTTCTTCTGGGGACAGTGCGCATGTGCTCCAGCGTGCACGTATACACACACACACACACACACACACACACACACACAGCCTGCAAGCAACTCCCAGGGCACTCAGAGATGATTTAGTTCAAAGACACACATTCTTGGGTTGCATTTCAGTTAGGCTTGTTCCACGCCTTTGTAAGGGAATTCAGCCTGGTGGGGAACAAATACTGCTGGGCTCTGTTCCTTCCTCTCTGCAAAGTGAGATGTGCTTCTTCCCCTAGTCACCTTGACTGTTAGTTACCTGCTGAGATAATTGCAGGTTGAAAAATAGCTGTCATACCCCAAGCATATTAGTATTGTGTATATATTTAGGTTCAAAAGTAATGAAAATAATTTCAGGTTTTAAGGTTTTTCTGGACCAATTTAATCATTAATGAATTTGCAAGTAGTTCACTCTGTTCCAAGTAGAGATTTTTAGACTGACTCTCACTTTAAAGTAAGAAGATAGAGAGACACACACACACAGACAGAGACAGAAAAGCTAATGAGAAAAGGAAATAAGGAAATTCTTTTTTAAAAAAATCCTGGGAACTCCAGCAAACAAACAAACAAACAATCCTGGGAATAGGTGGTTGGCCTGAATGTTGCTTGTAAATGACCTTTCATTTCCACTTTGATAATATTTTTGAATTGCATCCGAATTCTGAACACTTAAATTTGCAAACCACTTAAAAAATCATCTCACTCATCCTTATTTTTACAGATGAGGAACGGGAGAAGATGGCTAGTCTGTCAGTCAATATGTATTCCTTGAATTCTTACTAAATGCTACCTCACCGTGAGATTGAAGGGAGTTTCACAGCATCTCATTGTTGGAAACAGAGCCACATACTAGCTAATCTCTCTTAGTGATGCCAGGATTTGAACTCAGGCTTACGCACCTGCTTGCTAGACAAGCACTCTACCACTTGTGTCACATACTCAGCCCTTTTTTGCTTCTAGGTATTTTTCAGGAAGGGTCTAGCATTTTTCCTTGGAGCTGGCTTTAGATCATGATCCTCCCACCAATGGTCTCTGGCCTGACTGGGATCACAGTCCTATGCCACCATGCCTGGCTTGTTGATTTTTAATGCAGTCTCCCTAACTTTTTGTCTTAGCTGGCCTCAAACTAAGATCCTCTTGATCTCTATAGCCACTATACTTAGCTAGAGTCAAGACTTTAGTTCTAGACAAATCTAATCTTATCTAGCACTGTAGGCAGACAGATTTGATTAGTTTCTGCTCAATATTTTTCCCACATGGCTAGTTGAGATGTGAAAATGTGCTATAACTTCTCCAAGGTTACTTGATTCACAAATATCAGAACAACAGGAAATACTTGGGTTGTGTACAACATACTATGTTCTGCAGCCAATTATATTTCTTTAGGTTTTAAAAATTTCTGTACAGATGATGCTTGACATATGATGTGGTTCATAAATCAGAAATATTGTTAAGTCAATACTGCATTTATTACATTATAGCTTAGCAATACAATTCACCATAGTGTATAGGCTGTTTCCCTTTGTCATCATGTAGCCCTGCTGCTACCACTTCTAATAAGAGAATTATACAAATATTACTAGCTTGGTAAAGAACTAAATTCAAAGTAATCTGTACTCCTTAGCCTATGTTGCATCCTTGTAAAGTTAAAAAAATAACAAAATCAATTTTGTTTGTAATAAGGTCTTCTGGGTTGAGTGTTGAGTACCAAGGTTGATAGGCCAATTCACCCTCTTGTGGCATATTTCACAATCTTGAAGGAGTCTACACAATTCTCCACAATTTGTCAACATGTTACTTTCTGTAATAGAAATACTGTTGCACAGTTACCACAACCTGTGGAATACATTATGAAAACAAGTTATCTGTTGCAGGAATGTTATTGCCCGTTTTAGTAAGGAGTCTTAGAGATGCAATTAGTCTTTCACTTCAACACAGGAATAAATAGAAAGAGGAAGTATAAATCAAAATCACTTTAACAGTATAGATACTAAAATCAGAGAGAACAGAAATAAACACTGCCATCGTGGAAGTATGACGCACACATTCATGATATGCTCCACAGTGAAGCAGACTCAATTGAAACTTTCTGAAAATGCAGAAAGATTCTCTTCTGCCTTGCTTTTTCCTCATAAGCAGAAGGTAGAATATATGAATATACTTGGTGTCTCCTATTTTGAGAATGGGCTTGAGAATATACTTGGTGTCCACAATATTTCTCAGGAAGTTTCTTCACTCAGAGTTTCAGTAATAAAACTTGTGGCCTCTGTTTTCAGGTCCTGATATTGGGGCTTGAACTCTGAACCTGAGCTCTGGAGCTTTTTTTGCTCAAGGTTGCACTTGGCTCCTTAAGCCACTTTAATATTTCCCATGTGTAGTTTTTGTTTACATATCTGCTGAAAGACTTTCTATTGTATGTGTTTTAGGTGCTTTCCATTCATAATAAATATTCCCCCATAAACTTGCTTTTTCTTATTCTTCATTGGGCTTTTAAAATGTATCCTCATGTTCTATGGTTAGCTGTTGCAGTGGGAAGAAACAGGTCTGGACTTAAAACATCTAAAATGGATACTGTTTATTAGTACCTGAGAATGGAAACTCTGGCTACTTCCCCATATTTTATCCAATGCTTGGAAGAAGGGTCCCATATATTATGTCTGAAGGCAGTGTACTGGGAGGAAAATAAAGCTGCTTTGTAATTGTATCCTCCTGTCTACTTCTTTTAATGAACCAACTACAAACATATGTACTGACACAACCGAGGCAGGTTAGCTATAGGGAAAGAATGTAAAACCAACCCTCTCTCCTAGTCACATCCTAGCAAACAATTCTCACAAGTCCTATCTGCCGTCCTAGTACAGTGCATAAGCCACCCCTCTCTGGAGGTAATTAGCGATCAGTGTGTAGTTACTAATGCTCCCTAGAGGTAGACAACCTGCAGAATAGTTCCTCACTGAACTAAAGCACCTGCACCGCAGAACCCCTGAGTCCTGATCCTGACATTTTCACAACAAATTCCTGCTTACAGTCTCATACTGATGCATTCATCTCATTCATATACATTAGAACCATGGGACGGCAACTATGTACATGCTCAGATCCTTTCCAAAAATCTACCAAGTCATTTCCCTCAGATCAGCCCACTATCATTACCATAAACTCTTCCCATATTCTCCAAATCCTAGAAAATGGAAATTTTCAACCATGTGTTTGTGCTTGAGCCTCCTAGCTCCAGAAGGCCATTTCCCTTAATAATGTACTTTCTTAGTCTCTCTGTCTCTCTGTCTGTCTCTTCCTTTCTCCTTTCCACTTTCTCTCGCCTTTATTTGTGTGTGTGTGTGTGTGTGTGTGTGTGTGTGTGTGTTCCAGTCTTGGTCCCAGATGTCCAGAATCTGGGTTCTTCCCCTTCTTAACCACCCACTAGTAACACATTAACACATATGAATTGAGACATTATAATGTTAAGGGTCTAGCTTCAAAAGATTCAAGGATAAACAAAAGACAATAGAAACCACCTTGGATATGTAAGGACAAAGAGGAAGAGATGTGAGTTAGATACTATTCTGTTCTCTCCTCCCTCTCTTGTCCTACCCCCATTCCTTTCCATTTTTCTTGTTATTATGTTTGCTTGTGATGTTTTAAATCATCCTGGACTTAAACTTTGCATCCTTCTGCCTCACACACTGGAGTGGCTAGGATTACAGTTGCATGCCACTATACTTGATTTTTTTGAGTTTGAGCTTTAAAACCTAAATGGGGTTTTGGTAGAATGCAAAAGACATTTTAGTTAGGAAAGTAATAGGAGCAAACTACTTCAAATTAGGAAGTACAAAGACACTGCTGGGAGGTGGCAAACAGATTGTTTTCCTCCCTCCCTCCCTCCCTCCCTCCCTCCCTCCCTCCCTCCCTCCCTCCCTCCCTCCCTCCCTTCCTCCCTCCCTCCCTCCCTTCCTTCCTTCCTTCCTTCCTTCCTTCCTTCCTTCCTTCCTTCCTTTCTTCTGAAGTAAAAGGTTAGTTTATGAAGTGGTTGATGGTTTGCTTTAGTCTATAATCTGGAGTGGATGACTAACTCTCTGCTAGTTAGATTCTTTGTTATTTGAAAACACTGAAATAAGGGGGTGGTGGTGGGGGGGCGTTAATTTTGGATGAGTCAGAAAGTATATTTATTCTTGTGTGTGGAAAGAACAAGTGTCCCTGTCTTGCATTTCTAAATGAAAAATTTCATATTTGGAGCCAATGCTGAGATCCCAATACGTTTCCTCACCATTTTACTTCCTTAGTATATTTTATAACCGTTAAGTCCCCAAGTTCCTTTGCATGCTCTTCCTGTCACCAGTGAGCACTGAGGCTGTCCCTGTGCGAGATCTCTCAAGGTGTCTAGGAGGGTTCACTGTGCCTTCAATATTTTCCTCTAAGCTGATTTAGCAGGAAGTTCCCAAGGCATGTAAAGCACCTTGTCATGAACTGTGAGGCTCTGTAAATTGTATCAGTAAACTCTGGATGTGCATTGTCCCTGTTCGGCCTGAGATCTTGCTCCTTTCCTAGCAGTGTTTCTCATGAATTTCTACTGCTCATCTTAAGCTGTCTGATAAAGTCATCTGATATCCAGAGTTCTACTTAAGCATTTGCTCTGACCACTGCACATCGTGTGTAAACCTGAATTGTTTGGTGGACTTCATGCCGACTGTATTTGCACCAGGGAAAGGCTCTCTAAGCTTCAGATAAACAGTAGGCTTTGCAATCAGCAAGCTAGAATCGAACTTGCCAGTGCAATTGGCTTTGCTATGCTATGCAGCCTTGGGGTCTCAGTTTTCTGTCTTCTTTTTCCCTCCCAGAGCATTTTATCAAGGCCCTGCCGGAGTACTACATGGTGGGACCTGCCCGTGTGGATGCCTATGGGGAGTTTCTATCCTATGGCTTGAACCATCCCATCTCCACCAGCAGGAGCAAGAGAGACGTGGATGGCTCCCAGGACCGAGTATACTATAAAATTGCACACGAGGAGAAGGACCTGATGTTTAACTTGACAGTCAATCGGAGATTCCTTTCCAATAGTTACATCGTGGAGAAGAGATATGGGAACCTGTCCCATGCTAAGATGGTGGCTGCTTCAGGGCCTCCCTGCCATCTGAGGGGTACAGTTCTTCAACAGGGCGTCACAGTTGGAACAGCAACTCTCAGTGCCTGCCACGGACTGGTGAGTGCTGGAGCAGGCATCTCTCCTCTGCCTTTAAAGTCTCTCCAGGCTTACATCTCAGCCTGTAGACCATCTGCTAAGAGGTTCCCATTAAGAGTCTGGATGCATGAGTATGGGTGTTTGGTGAATTATGTTACTCAGGGAATATTCACTACTATTATTCTTCCTTTAGTTTCTCATATGCCAGGTACTGGGTTATATGGTTTATGATGTGGATTATATACACTGTCCCACTCCCTGTACTCATTTTTAGCATTTGAAAATTTTGGGAAATAAAAAGAGAAAACCTGAATAACTATACTGTGCAAGGTAACTTGAGTCCAGATGTTTCTGCTATGATATGCTACATCTGATTGACCTGTACTTTAAAAATAAGTTTAGTTTGAGGCTGAGGGATGTGGCTCGGTGTTGGGAAAGTGTCTGTGGTGGAATGTGAAGTTAGCCAAGCCAAATTGCTAATGATGTTGGCATTCTCCCATTCATGAAGCACCTGTCCCCGGTACCCCTGTCACCACAGGCACTTTGCTGAAAACGTCTACCCTTCATAACTTAGGGCCCTGTTTTTCTTGGAGATGCATAATTTGGCTTTGCTTCAATACTGTGGGAAAACAAGGACACAGCATTGTAAAATTTTGTTCAACTTTCTGAAGGACCCAGGGATGAGTTTCTTCATACAACAGTTGTAAAGTTTTGTCTTTGCCTAGACACCTGGATTTCCAAATATAGCATAGTTCCCCTAATTAGATCACAAAGCCCACAGAATTAACCATGGGGCCTTCTTTCTCTCTTCTCTGGCCTCTGGCATGTGGGTTGAACTGGGGACACATCTCTCTGCTCTGCCTGGGTTTTCATCCTCTTGGTTCGTTCTGGCTTCACATTTCATCTTCTCTCTCTAATCTAAGTGCTCTCATTTCCAAAAGACTACCTGGAAGTAACATTTCCACCTACCTTTTGAGACCAGGGGAGCAGGAGAAAGCACCTGTGATCCCAAAGAAAGGACAGGCACAGGGAATGATGTGAATCCTGATGTGCAGTGAGCACTGTCTACACTGAGCAGGTGTTCATTAGGGGCATGAGCTTCTGTTACTCTAGCCACCATTGAGAGGGAAGAACATCTGCGTTAAATGGCTTCCTACATTCATCTGGGGCTTTGTAAGGGAATTTGCACATGGTTAAGAATTATTCCAGGTGTGGGAATAGAATACCTGGATCTTTTTAGATTCCAGGTGGAAGGAAGTGAATGCCATCATGTGGACATTTGCAGATTCAACTTCAGATAGAGTGGTTGCCAAAAAGATGGAAATTTTTTTTAGTACGAATTCAGAATCATCTTGTCAGAAACACTTGATTGGAATTATGTTGGAGCCTTTCATATACAATATGACAATCAAAAGATGGCTGTTTAAAAAAAAGGCACCAAAAGCCAAATGATCTTCTTTCTGTTAGCATGTCACTTGATTGGTTCTAAGCTCATTCACTAATATGCTAAAATTTTGTCAGTGCTCACCTAGCATGGTCTTAGTCAAATGAATAATGGGTAGACTTGTGTCTGTCTTTGCTTGACCACATATATGAGGTCTGACCTCCAGTATATTTGTTCCTTTTTTATCCTGAAACAACCCCATGCCAAGATTCATAGAATAACAGGAAGGCTGTAAGCCTTCCAGGGGTAGAGTTAGCAACTGAAAATATTTATTTTCTTTTTTTTCGGTTGTGGGGCTTGAACTCTGGGCCTGGGCACTGTCCCTGAGCTCCTCAGCTCAAGACTAGTGCTCAACCACTTGAATCACAGTGCCACTTCTAGTTTTCTGAGTGATTTATTGGAGATAAGAGGCTCATGGCCATTCCTGTCTGGGCTGGCTTTGAACCATGATCTTCAGATCTCAGCTTCCTGAGTAGCTAGGATTATAGGAGTGAGCCACCATGCGTTGCTTGTAAACGTTTCTTATGTAGGGAACACTTACATGATAACCAGAGCATCTGCTATCATCATTCCTGAGATTCAGGGCTGGTATAATCTTTGCTTTCGATTTGTCATTTCAGTGTGATATTGGAGGCCATATTCTCTTAGAGGTGTTTGTAATTTGGAGCTCCTTTAGTCTTCCCTGGACTAGACATAGATGGTTTCAAGCTGAAGACCCTAGAAAAGTCATTTATTGGAAGCTGTGGGATAACCTTATACATTCTCTCATACAGCTCTGGATGAGCTGAGACTGAATGAGCCTATGTCCCTGCTTAACATCTCTCAGCCATCATCTCTATCATCTTCAGCATTCTTCTTCCAAAAGAACTTTCATAGCTTTGAAATGATGGGACTTCTTTCTCTTGAGCAGTTTAGTGGATTTGGTCCATGCTAAGTTGTTTGATGGAGGAACTGTTCTTTAACCAGTTATACTCTGAGTTTGGCTTCAGCAAGGGTGAAAGTCCTGGTGGAGGTAATTTTGAGTTTTTTTGCTAGCAAGGGCTCTAAAGGATTGATTCCAAATGAGTGGTGTTTCAGTTTATTTCTCTGCATGGGAAGAGAGTGTAAAATAAAGGTATGTTGTTAAACTCTACACTCATGCCAGACACAGAATTGAGTTTGTGAGTTTTATGGGATACTCTACTTCTACCAATGCTTTCTATTTTCACTTTTTGGGCCTGTACCTGGGTGAGTAAACAGACACACACACACACACACACACACACACACACACAAACACACACACACATCCTATCTATAGTAAAGGCATTGTTTAGTTATTGTTCAAAGCATTTCTGAGTTATGCCTCTATTAAAATGAACATGTGAATACCATCTTTGTTTCAATCATAAACCCTGGCCTTTATTCAAGCCCTTGTTGGGGAACTAAATCTTGATTCCTCATCTGAAGTGATTCTGGCTCTCTCCTAGGACATCCAGCGTCAGCTTCCACTCCATTCTTGCCTTAAGGTTTCCTTTCTCTTTTGTCACCTTGAAATTTATTGTTTCCACTCTATGTAGACTAAACATTTGAATGAGACATTTTCTTTTTGTAAAACTTTAAATTTTCAGGGTAGTCGCAAGCACTACCACAGGAAGATTTCAGTATCTTTTACCTAGTTTCCTTCAATGGTCATATCTTGCAAAATCACTATACAATATCACAGCCAGGATTTCAACATTGACACGGTCAAAATGTCAAATACTTACATCACAAGAATTCCCTCATGTCCTTTCTAACCCGTGCTCATTTATCTCCAGCCCCATGATTTTCCCATATTTAGTTATAATCCCTTTTTTAGTTAACTTTTGTATGAAATGTGAGACTTTGGTGGTTCTTTTTTCTTTTCCTTCTTTAACCTTCTTCCTATCCCCCTTCCCTTCCTCTATTTATCAACCCCCATCTAAAAAATTACCTATGGATATCTAAAATGCTCCAGAACTATTTGTTTAAAGGCCATCTTTTTTCATTAAATGTCTTTTAATTTTTTTGCAAAATTCACTTGGATATATTTCTGAGTTTTAGGTTCTGTTTTACCAATAAAGTAAGTCTTTATTGCAGTGGCAATAATCTAGTAGACTGATTTCTCTCATTTCTTTCAAATGTATTTGAGTGATTTGAATTTCCAAATAGCCAAAACAATCCTTAGCAGGAAAAACGGTGCTGGAGGAATAGGAATACCAAACTTGAAACTCTATTATAAAGCTCTAGTTATAAAAAAACAGCTTGGTACTGGCACATGAACAGGCCTGAAGACCAGTGGAATAGAATTGAAGACCCAGAAATGATCCCACAGACCTAGGGCCACCTCATCTTTGATAAGGGAGCCAAAATGATCAGATGGAAGAAAGACAGCCTCGTCAACAAATGCTGCTGGCAGAATTGGCTATACATGTAGAAAACTGAAGTTAGATACTTGTATATCACCCTGCACCAGACTCAACTCCAAATGATCAAAGACCTTGAGGTAAGAGCAGACACCCTGGAAATATTACAGAAAGGGATAGGGGGTACACTGGGCTCCTTGACACAGGTTGAAACTTCCTAAATTAAGATCCAGAAGCACAACAAATCAAAGAAAGGCTGGATAAATGAGGTTGCATTAAACTGCAGAGTTTCTGCATGACAAAGGACATAGGGAACAAGATAAATAGAAAGACTGGAAGAAGATCTTCACTAGCTGTATAACAGACAAGGGCCCCATTTCAATAGAAATTGAGACTATCAAGGTTGGGAAGGTAACTCAATGGTAGAATGCTTGCCTTGCATGCATGAGGCCCTGGGTTCGATTCCTCAGCACCACATAAGCAGAAAAAGCCAGAAGTGGTGCTCTGGCTCAAGTGGTAGAGTGCTAGCCTTGAGCTGAATTGCTGAGGGACAGCGCCCAGGCCCAGACTTCAGGCCCCACAACTGACCAAAAAAAAAAAAGAAAAGAAAAGAAAAATTGAGACTATCATTTACAAAGAAAAAAAAACTTGTTTATATTTTTATGGTAATTCTATTAAACCTATTAATGTACATGGGGGAACTGTCATCTAGCTATGTTGACTTTTCCAGTCTGTAAACAGTGTTTACATCTCAATTTATTTAGCTCTTTATTATTTCTTTCATCAGTGCTCTGGAGTTTTAGAATATTAGTTTTATGTATGTTTTACCTACAGATGATTTAAAGTACATGGAGGGAATGTACATGAGTTATATGCAAATACTATACCATTTTATATAAAGGATTTGGGCATCTGTGGATTATAGTATCTCTGTGTGTGTGTGTGTGTGTGTGTGTGTGTGTGTGTGTGTGTGTGTGTGTGTGTGTGTGTGTGTGTGTGTGTGTGTGTATGTTGGGGGAGTCTGCCATCTATTTTCTTTGGACACCAAAAATGACTCTGTAAGTCTCTCATGCTTTCTACTCATCTATGGACATCTATCTATATTGACTATAAATATTTAAAATCCTGTGGATATGTACCTCAGAAATAGAATTGATGAATCATATAGTAATTCTACTTGTAGTTTCTGAGGAATACCCTGTTGTTTTCCATAATGGGCATGCCAATTTATATAACCACCATCAGTATACAAGGGTTCTCTTCTCCTCTTCATCACTCATTATCTTTATCTTTTGGATATTGGCTGTGCTAAAAGATCTGCTAATGGCTCTTTTAAATTTTATTTATTGTTATTGTAAAGGTGATGTACACAGGGGTTACAGTTACATAAGTCAGGTAATAAGTACATTTTTTGAACAATGCCACTTTCCCCCTCCCTCTCCCAGTTTTTTCCTTCCTGCCCTCTCCCCACAAGTTGTATAGTTCATTTTCAGTATAGCGTCTAGCGAGTAGCATTGCTGCATTTGTTCACCCTTTGTCTCTCCATTTCTATGTGTCCCCTTACCCTCCCAATGAACAAATAAATGAACAAACAAAACAAAAGGAAAAGAAAACAAAAACTTGCTTATGGTTTTGGTTTGCATTTGGTCTCAGTGAAAGCACACACCTTTACATGTAGCTGGTTATTTGGTGGCCATTTGTAGGTCTTCTTTAGAAAAAATGCGCACCAAGTCTTAGCCCATTTAAAATTTTTCCTATCGAGTTGTAGGAAGTCCTATGTATTTGGAATGTTAGCCTCTTACTGAATATACGATTTGTATTTTCTCTCATTTCCTGTGTTGTCTCCTCCTTTTCTCGATGGTTCTGTGGTCATGCAGAGGCTTTTCCGCTTGGTGGACTTGTGCACTGCTGCTTTTGCTTTTAGTGTCATGTCATTCAAACAATCATTTCACAGACCAATGCCAGGAAGAAGCTCCCAAATCCTACTCTGATGGCATTTCTCCTAAGACGTCCTGCCGTGCATTAGACTAATGTGTATTTGCTATGGAGTTGCTCATTTCTTTTGGTCACCAAGCTTTCTCCACCTATAGGGTCGTTAATGGGAGTAGAGAATAGAGCTGTCAAGCAGAGTAGAACAGTTGCCTTGCATTGTTGTTATTGTTGTTGTGTTTTTTGATTTTTATGTTATTATTGTTGCTTTTCATCTTCCCTGGGTCAGACTGTATCTGGGAAAAGATTAATGGTACTGTGTTGTAAATGTATTCCCTTAGTTTATTCACTCATTTATTTCCAAAATCTTTCATTTTGGAGAATTTTTGGATTCTAAATTAATCTGAGAAGACAGTAATTTCTTCTGTGCTTCCCCACTGTGGAAGGGGGGGTGGTAGTGGTGGGCCTATTGGAATGATTCTATTTTATTCACAGGGGGGAGATCTGGAGCATTAATTTGGGGTGTGTTTGGATAAGTTTCTCTTGTATGTGAACTAGTTCCTATGCTTCATTAATGTCATCTATGAGTTCAGTCTGAAGAACTTAAGTGTCTCAGTGTCCTGTGCATTTGATCCATATCTCACAGGCATTAAAATCTGCAACTTGTTTGGAATGTTGTAGCAAGAATCATCTTTGTAATGACTTCCTTAGCTCTCTCAGCCCTTTCCAAGCATTCCTCTGTGAAAAATGTGGCTAGTCGTATTAGCCATCTCTGCTTACTTCACATGGGTTTTCTTGATACTAGCTTTGAAGTGGTTAATAAGTACTTAAGTTCTCTCTCTCTCTCTCCCTCCCTCTCTCTCTCTCTTTCTCTTTCTCTCCTCGCCTCTCTTTTCCTCTCCTCTCCTTCTTTTGTGCTGGTAGTGAGGCTTGAACTCAAGGTTTGGGTGCTGTCCCTTAATTTGTCACTCCCACTCCCAGCTTTTTAGTGCTTATTTGCAGATAAGAGACTCAAGGATTTTTCCTTCCCAGGCTAGCTTTGTATTTCGACCCTCAGATTGCAGTCTCCTGAGTAGCTAGGATTATAGTCATAAGCCACCTTTTCCCAGCTTGGCAGTTCTCTTTTTGGCCTAGTAAGAGAAGTCAGATCTCTTTATCCAAGTTGTTGGGTCACTTCATTGAAACTGACTGAGATTTGAGGATTGCGGCAGTTCAAAGTCTGAGCAGTAAAGTCTTTTTATCTCCAATTCACTACCAGAAAACTGGAAGTGGAACTGTGGCTTAAAGTGATAGAGCAGTAATCTTGAGCACCCGGCCTGGAGTTCAAGCCCAGCACCTGACAACAGCAACAACAAAAAGTCCTTAGTAAACTTTGTGCTGCTAGTGGGTCCTCCTTTGTTTTCATCCAACCTGATGATACCTTGGCATCATTTGACAGAATGAAATTTCCTAATTAAAATACATTTTTTCCTCGCTTAAGTGACACTAAATAATCATACAGCTTGCCACAATGGCAGTTCTCATTCAGTGTCCTTTGCTCCTTTCCTTAGCCACTGAAGCATCTTAGCCTTTCATCTGTTCTGTCCTCTGGTGTCACAATTTGTTAAATCATCTCCACGTACCTAATCTATCTGGTATTAGTCTGTTTATCAAGTTCTCTGTTTATCTAAACAGCATCATATTTATCATATATCTCTAACATCAATTTCTGTGTGTCTGTAAATAACCTCTATGTTCACATATTTAATTCTGATATCTCCTTGAAACTCTAACAATCTACTTTCCCTTGTACATGTTCACAAGGACAAGTAGCTTCCTCCTTCCCTCTGCCCACCTCTATATATGGCAACTCTGTTCTTCCAGCTGCCCAGCTCATAATCTAGGGTGCTATTTTATCCTGGACTCCTCATGTTTCTCACACAATGCATCTCTTTTTATCAGTCATTCCTGTCAGCTCTGTCTTCAAACGATGTTTAGAATTTATCATTCCTGTCACCAGTAGAGCTAACACCCTGGCCCATTTATTCTCATGGGGGTAGTTTTATTCTCCAAGGAATAGCTGGCAATGTGTGGAGACATTTTGTCACAGCTAGGCCAGATAAAACTACTTTTGCTGTTCTATGAGTAGAGTACCGGAGTGTGGCTACAACACTTCGTACAATGTATAGAACAACCCTCCATACCAAAGATTCATCACAGACACAGAAGCTGGGACACTCTGCTGTTTTAGTCACCATCCTCTCCATCTCGACCCTGAATTGACCTCAGTGTTTCCCATGTCTCTTCTACTGATTCTGTGCAAACTATTTTCCATATGGTGGCCAGACTAGCTTTCTAAACACATTTATAGAACAGTGACATTTTTGTCTTTAAACGTCTTTTACTACTTACACTTCAAAGTGGAGTGAAATCTGAAGCTTCCGTCCTGGCTCTGAGAGCACGTCTGGTCTGACCATTTCCCTGGACCCTTGCTGCCACGTTGCCTCAGGTGCTGGGTGCTGGGTAGTCTAATCTAACTGACATGTTCTCTGTCTCCAGCACCCTGTAGCTCCACAGCCTTTGAAAATGCTGTTCCCTCTGCCTAGAATCCTCTACCCTTAGATTGCCACATAGATTCTCTTCTTGTCTTGAGACCCCAGCTTAAGGCCTTTCCTCACCACTGACACTAAAGCGGACTTCTCCTATATCTGATCACAGTGGCCCTTCTATTTTATCTCATTATTGATTTCTTCTTGCATGCTTCCTTCACCTTATCTTGCTCACATGTTTGACTATTTTCTGTGATTAAAAATTCATTAAACACTGGCGTTTATATTAGCATTTATGAATGCTGGCAAATACTGATGGTCGTGCTGCTCAGGGTTCCTGTAGACCTGTCTTCCAGCCTGTCACTTCAGAGTGAGATTACATTTCCTCAAGTACTTGAACAATGGCTGAGCACCCACCTTCTGACCATCTCAATGCCGTCTGGCCTCTGCACACCACCTTGGCTGGGTTCCATGGTGGCTCCTAAAAGCAGGTGGTTGCACCTGCTACATGGCCTTCTTTGGTTCACAACTTCCCAAACACTGCGGCTTTCACCATCATGCTGACTTTCAGAAGGAGACATTAATGTAGAACCTGGCTGAGGCCTATCCTTAGTGCTACAAGGCGTGTCACAGTCCAAAGTACAGCAAGAATTACCCACTCCTTATGGAAAAATGTCAGAAATGGAGGCATGTCTTAAGTGGAAGGATACCAGCCTTGGGTGGAAAAGCTAAGGGACAGTGAAGTGACCAGGCCTTGAGTTCAAGCCTCAGTACTGATACAAACACACACATACACACACACACACACACACACACACACACACATCTGTTCAATGTGTTGGTGCCTTTTTGGAGGAGGAATGTGCTTCATGTTGTATCAGTTCCTCAAGAAAAGTTTAATTCTTGGCCTAGATGGGAAGTCCTGAGGGTTCCTTTTCCATATGCATGAAGAATGTAACGGTTTCTGCCCTTTTGTTCCTGAACTCCACCAAAGCCTACTGATGTAGCTGAGGAATGAGATGCACTGGCAGGGCTGTGTGGGAAAGAAAATTTGTCCCCAGAGGCTTCTTGTCTTGCTTCCTGATCCTGGACATCATGGCTCATTTGTAGAAACCACTTATTTGAGTTGCCAGTTGCCTGTGTGTCAGGCTTTGTTGTTCTTTACCAGAGGCAAGGAAATAAATTCTTTGTTTATCCCTTAACTCTGCTTCCAGCAGAGGAATTCTCCCTGACCCCTGACCTTTGAGGTCGCCTGGTCAGACCATGCTTACTCAGTCATGAGATTTTGGAACCAGGCCTCTGGCTGGTGGAAATTCCATTCTTCACTATGAACACTTTGTGTTACAGACTGATAAATACGAGTAAGCTGGTTTTAGCCCTTTGTCTTTTAGTCCTTTGTCTACCATTTCTATTCATCAGGGTCATCTTTGGGCTCTCATCATGTTGAATTGGAGGTGGAAGGGAAAGAACCAAGTGATCTTTTCTTGGAAAAGTATTAGTTATTTATATCAATATGGGGGCTTGAGCTCTGAACTTTTCTGTGAGCCTTTTTACGGACGAGTAGAGGTCAAGAAGAAGAGTGGTCAAAAAAGAAACTGGTAGGGCAGGCAAGAGTTAGGCAACGCAGGCTATTGTGAGCCCCTTACATGATTCTGGGTTTTATTCTAACAGTAATGGAAAGGCTCAATGCAAGGCAGATATTACCCATTTGTGTGTTAAAATTTCTTCTGTTTATAAGTTGGAGGGCAAATAGAATCTGGAGAATCCAACTGGGAAGCTTTGGCCTGGTCCAGATGGAAGGTGAGTTTAGTTTGGAACAGGATGTTAAAAAGTAGGGTTGTTGAACCATGGCCTTGAAGAATGAGTTATATAAGGGAAAGAATACTGATTTCTGGCTCTGATATCTGGGCACATACTGCAACCATTTATTTAAAAAGCAAACATTGAAGGTAGAATAAAATACATTGAACAAGAGAGTGATAGTTCTGAATATGAATTTGAATGTCTATTTGAAAACACAACATTAGACTTTACTGAAGATTCAGATATTCGAGAAAGGAAACAAAGAAGTACTGATATTTTAGTATGATCTTAAATATGACTTCTTCCTTGAGTTTAAAAAAAAATTTATTGTAAAGGTGAGATACAGAGCAGTTACAGTTATATAAGTCATATACAGTTATATATAGTTATATAGTCATATACAGTTATATAATGAGTACTTTCTTTTTAAAAAGCATTACCTCTTCCCTCATTATTTTTTCCTCTCCAACTCCTTTGCCTACATATTGTATAGTTCATTTTCAACATAGTATCTAGTGAATATCACTAATTAGTTCATTTTTATCCCACCATCTCTGTGCTTGCCCTTCCCTTCCCCAAATCAGATAAACTTACATACAAGACAAAAGGTACAGAGATCAAACACAGCAACAAAAGGGGAAAAACAGAAGAAAAAAACCACAAAAAGAAAAAAATTCTTGTTTCCCTTTCTTGGCATTCATTTCCATAAGCATCATTTTATATGATCATATACACATAGCTATTGAGCCCTTGTGATCCTCTCCTAAGAATATCCTCTCCTTGGTCTCACCACGTGAATGTTTAGAGTCGCATTTAATTAATTATGTCCAAGTATAATTTTTTTATCTTTTACTATCCATTGGGTTTACTTGTAGATTTAGAGGCACATTCTAATGGTTGCAAAGAAAGAAACCATGCAACCTTTGTTTATTTGGGTCTGGCTTACTTTGTTTAATATAATTTTTCCTTCTTTACATTTTCTTATGAATAGAGTGATATTCTTCTTTCTAATAAAGCATAGAATTCCATCGTGGACACATACCACATTTTCTTGATCCATTCATTCTCTGAGGGGCATCTGGGTTGATTTCATATCATAGCTACAGTAAACAATTCTTCAATGAACATGACTGTGCTGGTGGCTTTATTGTTACCTGGTTTGTGGTCAATTGGATAAATGTCCAGGAGTGGGATTTCTGGGTCATAAGAAGCTCAATGTTTACTATTTTGAGGAACCTCCATACTACTTTCCAGAGTAGTTGAAGAAGTTTACATTCCTATCAACAATGTGGCCACATTCCCACCAGCATCTGTTATTGTTAATTTTCTTTATAATGGCCATTGCAGCTGGGAAGAGGTGGAATCTCAATGTTGTTTTGATTTGCATTTCTTTTATGGCCAGAGATGTCAAACATCTCTTCATGTGTCTATTGGACATTTTTATTTCTTCTAAGAAGTCTCTCTGTAAGTCTTTAGTCCATTTATTAATTTTGCTGGTGTTTCTTTGAGGGGTTTTTTTGAGGGGGGGATTTAGTTTTTGAGCTCTAAGTATATTTTAGATATGAAGCCCTTGTCTGATGCCTAGCTAGTAAAGATTTCCCATTTTGTGGGCTTTCTATTTACCTTGCTAGTTATATCCTTTGCCATGCAGAAACTCTTCAGTTTGATGCAATCCCATTTATCTAGTCTTTTTAAAAAGACTAGATATTAGAAAATTTTGACCCATGTCAAGGATCCCAGTGTTTCCATTATTCCTTCCTGTAATATTTTCAAGGTATCTGGTCTTACATTGAGGTCTTTGATCCATTTGGAATTGATTCCGGTGCAGAGTGATATGTAAGGACCTAGCTTCAGTTTTCTGCACTTGTGCAGCCAATTTTGCCAGCACTATTTGTTGAAGAGACTCTTTCTTCCATACTGTTTTTTTTTGGCTCCCTTATCAAATATTACATGACTATAAGTCTGTGGGTTCATTTCTGGACTTGCTATTTTATTTCATTGGATCTCAGGTCTATTTTTGTGCCAGTGCCAAGCTGTGTTTATTACCATGGAGTTTTGCCTTAATTTTTAGGACCTCAAGGGCCTGATTGGTACTAGCTTTTGTTTTGACTTTAAGAATAGATGTCAGTTAGCATCAGTGGTCTCAGAAAAGTCACTTAAACTTTTGGATTATAATTAGGGTCAAAGTTTCCAAATCTAGTTATACTTCTGTTCTTTCAAGGATTTGGAAACAAGACTTAAGGGTTTGGATTTTACACTTAGAGACAGAGACAGTGATTCTAGGGAGGAACTTGGAAAACATAAATATTTGGCATGCAGAGATCTAAGCATTGAGATACAAAGCCAGCCTGGGCAGAAAAGTCCATGAGACTCTACTACTGAAAATCTAGAATTAGAGTGGTAATCAGAGTGATAGAGTGCCAGCCTTGAGCAGAAAAAGCAAAGGGACAGTGCACAGGCCCAGAGTTCAAGTCCTATATTGACAACATTCTGTTCTCCAACATTTCATATTTGTAGAAGATTCTGAAATCCTTCTCCTCTCTCACCTCACTGTATCTATCCCTCTTACCATCTATCTATCGTGAACCTTCATGCTGTCTTCCTGTGAGAGATGAGTATTATTTCAGCTTCTGGATTCAGGCTGCCCTCAGCCACTCAACAGTGGTTGGAAGTCTGGAATCACTAAATGCTCATGTATTTCTTTGCTTCATTTTTTCCATGTTCATTAGAAATGGTTTATTTCCTTGTAACACCTTTGTCTTCATGTATCCAAGGTTCTAGATGACTTGGTATGTTCTCATTTATCAATGCTACTACTTTCATCTGCCCTTGGCGATAGAGTAATTCTATTTGTTCATTCCATGTATCACAAAGCTAAATTTGATCCAGTTCTTGAAACTCTGTTTTTAAAAAGATATTAGCCAATGTAGTGTTCATAGGTCTCAGAGAAGATGCTGTCTGGATACAAGTAGTAAGACACATATAGATGTATGGTTTATGAAACAGTTCTGTAAATCTATGAGACACTACCCTTAGGGATGATCCCAGATCAGGTTTCTCTTCTCTCAGAGTCCTTGGTGTTAGATGATGGCTTCATTATTAGTCATCTCAGAGGCCAGTATGGGAGATCTGCAGTCAACAGAGCCCTCCACAAAGTTTTTTCTTTCTCCTTTCTGGAACTTGATAAGAGAGACAGCTGTTAGCTGATGTATTGCCTGTAGGGACATCAGATGTATGGGGGGGGCAGTAGAAAGCAGTAGGTCTTGGTATCCAAGAGAAGCCACTGTTGTCACTCTAGTATAGCAGTAGGAAGAAGCTTGGAGAATAGGCACATGTCCTTTAATCTTCAAATGAATTAACTAGGGTGAAATTCCGTTTTATCTTTTGTAGAACTCTCTGTGCTATGGTTGTACTCAAAAGCCTTTTTAAACTTCAGTGAACAAACAGCTCCTTACACAGACCAAAGCTTCTGGATTCATAAACTATTTATTAGGGTCCAGCTGCATATTCTACATTAGAGGATCTATTTTTAGAAGACACACAGGAATACAAAATGCAACTTTCTCAGCCCTTGTCAAATTAATTAGCTTTGCTTATAAAGACTTCACATGATACACTTTAGGAACTATTAAATTTTTGGTTCTAATAATTGTTCTTAAGAGGATGGAGGGAAACATGAGACCTGGAGCAGCAAGCAAGGCCATCTTACTAGAAGATGGGTGTTCATCGCTGGAGTTAAATGTGTATAGAAAGATATAAAAAAATAGTCAGCTTCAAAACTCAATTTTGTCATTAGCTTTGGGACTGTGATGACGTTTCAATGTTTGTTTAGTTTGAGAATGAAGGGAAAAAGAGAGATGAGAGTCATTGAGAAAGCCTGGTATAAAGGAGTATATTCTTAGGAGAGGATCACAAAGGCACAATAGCTATGTGCATATGATCATATAAAATGATGTTTGTGTATAGTTCGGGAAGTGTAACAGGGAGCACAGAAATGGTGGGACAAAGGGGGAACAAATACAGCAGTGAAGCTTACTGCACACTATGTTGAAAATGAACTATACAACTTCTGGGTGAGGGGAGTCTGGAGGGAAAACTGGGGGAAAACAAAGGAAGAGGTGATACTGTTTAAAAAGAAATGTACTCATTACATGAGCTATGTAACTGTAACCCCTCTGTACATCAGATTTACAATAAAAATTAATAAAAAATTAAAAAAGAAAGCTTGGTGTTTAAGTAGTCATTTTTCCAGGGAACCTTCAAATACTATGTGATATTTGAAGGCAAAGACCTAGGCCCTTCCTGCCCTCATTGCTATTAGACATTGTGGCTCTAGCCTTGTCAGTGGACAGAGCTAGGCAATGCTGTCTTCCTGTGAGAGATGAGTACTATTTCAGCTTCTGGATTCAGGCTGCCCTCAGCCACTCAACAGTGGCTGGAAATCTGGAATCACTAAATGCTCATGCATTTCTTTGCTTCATTTTTTCCATATTCATTAGAAATGGTTTATTTTCTTGTAACACCTTTGTCTTCATGTATCCAAGGTTCTAGATGACTTGGTATGTCCTCATTTAACAATGCTACTACTTTCATCTGCCCTTGGTGATAGAGTAATTCTATTTGTTCATTCCATGTATCACAAAGCTAGATTCGATCCAGTTCTTGAAACTCTGTTTTTTAAAAAAAAAATATTAGCCAATGTAGTGTTCACAGGCCTCAGAGAAGATGCTGTCGAATACAAGTAGTAAGACATATAGTTACTAATATATCTACTTACATGCATGGGAGATTATGGACTCATATTGTTACCTTAAATACCAGTCCAGCACCTCAGGATTCCTTCTAGGTTCCTTCCTTTCCGTATTTGTGAAAATACCTTCTCTGATATGATATCCAGGCTCTCTTCTCAGCTTATGATCCATCCCTTTGTTTACAATCAACCCATTGCCATCTTTGCCTCTTTCTCCTCTTTCTATGAGTGTTCTTTCCACCCAGTTGGGCTTTTGCTGGCTGACCCTGCACATCTTCTGTGGATGCCTGTCACACCCTGGTCGGCACCATGCCATGCTATGAGGTCCTGGTTACACAGCTTTTTATTCCCTGCATAGGTTTCCAGTTACCCTGCGCTGTGCTACTGCCCAATGCATGGATTACTCTGTTCAGGCTCTGACACTCTGGTCTGGTTCACCTCACTCTCTTCTCACCTCAACCTTGCTTGTCCCAAGCAAGATTGCTTACCCCACAGAGATGCCTCCATTTCCCTGTTCTGCTTAACAGCTTAACACTGAGCTCTCCATGATAGGAGGCATTGGAGGGAGGAAGGGCACTATGTTGGTCAGGGTGATCACCAGGGATCTTTCCATTTCACACAGTCTGTGATGCTGTGTTGGCCTTTTACAGATTTCCAGCTCTTGGTATTCATGAAGTCTGGCTCTGCTTTTTTGTAGCTGGCTCGCTCTTGGCTCCCTGCCTTTGTACTTATTCCCTGATGTTATGCGGCTCTTGGTGGGCTGCCCACTGTTCTGGTGTCCCAGGGTCTGCTGTCCTTATGTGGGTTACCTGCAGGGCCTCTGCACCATTAGCCGACTCAGATGGAGAGGTGGTCCCAGTACCTGGCACGGTGCCTGTCTCTACTTTCCCTGTGTTTTTCTAGCTGCCCTGGAGTTTTCTTCAATAGTTCTTTATGCAGGATCGTGGATATTAAATAAACTCTGCTTTAATTTCAGCATGAAAAGGTTTGTTTAAAAGTTGCACTAGGGTCAATTCCAGCTTAAATTTCTTTTGCTCAGAAAAGCTTTTATATTACAGGAACTTATACTTTTATTAAACTTCTTTGGTAGACAGCTCCAATCTTGTAAGTTTGCTTATAGCAGAAGCATTGCCAATGAAAATTCTATCTTGCTACACATTTAGCTAAATAATTTGAAATATATTCTTAAGTAAAACACTACTAAAACAATTAAAAGGTAGAAAGGAAGAACAGAGTAACAGAGATGGAGAAGTAATGGAAAAAGGTCTAAGGAAAACATACTCTTTTTGCATAAAATCACATCTTTTTTGTGTGTGAGTAACAGATGAACATTTCTGGTCAGCTATTGGGCCATTTTACCTAGATGTCTTGACAAAGCAAAATAGCAATGGCTTTGCCTGGAGTTGAAGAAAGCATTGCTGAGACATGGTTAAGGAAATGGGATGAAAGTTTTCTTCGGTCTCATATCGGATCTAACATTGTGTGGTGCAATGTTAGTAGTTCCCTTTACCTGGGTGGCAGGGTGAACAGACTTATCATGAAGTCAGAAAGGGGATAGTATTAGAGGACAATGAAGATAAAATGTTAGGTATAGAATATCACACTGAGAAGAAAGAACTAGGTAAGGAGGACTGAGATCTAGAATCTATCACAACCTGAAAGGAGTAAGGCATTTCTATTGATTCTGAAAAGATTGGGGATAATATTTAAGAAGTTTTTAACCTGGCACTGCGGGATCTCAGCAAATGAAGTGAATTTGGGGCTTATTTTATTGTGTGGTCTTATTTTATTGATATTTAACCAATACTGTGGACTGAACTTAGGTATATGGTAGGATAGACCCAACCTTCTTGCCTTTGTAGAGCTTAGTCCTGGTGCTTATGAAATGGGGCTCTGAAGATGGGATTGGACTCCACTCTTGGCTGGATTACTTAGCAGTTATGAAACTTTGGACAAGCAACTTCTCTGATTCTGTTCCTTTGTTTGTAAAATACAGAATTAACTTTATGGATTGCCCTGGGGATCAAGGAGAGAGTATTTGAAAATGTATAGCTCCATTCCTGAGTTATGTAGAGTACTGATGTTTATACTCTAATGTATGGCAGTAGCCGGTATTGGGGATGGGGTTTATTCTTTTTTTTTTTCATGCTCCTCTCACTCCTCATAAAGGGCTGAGACTCCATGTCTCTAAGGATACTGAGTAAGCTAGAATCAGTTCAGTCCTCCAGCACCATCACTAAAGCCTCAGGCCTTTGACTTATGATCTAAACATGTATTTTTTCAGCCAACTTTTAAAACAAGCATTTTGGGTCAGCAACGGCATGAGCATAGACACAGTTGGAACATAGTGTCTTCATCCTTCAGGAAACCAGTGACATCTGTCCTAAATTCAGATCTGTCCAGGAAATGTGTATGTGTATGTGTGTGTGTGTGTGTGTGTGTGTGTGTGTGTGTGTGTGTGTGTGGTGGCCACACCCTTTTACTTTAGTACATGGACCAGGCTCCTCTGACCTCTCCACTGAGAGCCAGGGCTCTGGTCTTCTAGAGTCCAGGCCAAGAATTTACAAATGGCCAGGAGCTCCTGAGTGAGGACCCATAAATCCGATGATTAATTCATTTGTAAATACATGACTTTAAGGAACAGCCTTGGTGTTTCTCAAGAATTAAAAAAAAAAAACCCTCTTGTTTTAAAAATAACTTTTGTTATTTTTTCTAGATATAAAAATGACACATCTTATTGTAGAATATTTGAAACATTCATAAGAATATTGAAGAAAATTTCTTTTACCTCCTACCACTAAAATATTCGTTCAAAAATCATCTGACATACTGGTATTGGGCTACATTGTGTCCCTTCAAAAAGTTAATGTTGACATCTTATTCCCCGTACTTCAGAATATAACCAGATTTGAAGATCAGGCATTGACTTCCCATGGTAAGTTACTTGATTTCTAAACAGCTATAGTCAAATGCAATTTATATATTTGGGTCTTTTAAAATTCAATTTTATGTTGTTGAAAAGGTGATGTACAGAGGGGTTACAGTTACGTAAGTAATGAGTACATTTCTTGTTGAACATTGTTAACTCCTCCCTCATTTTTCTCTCAATAACAATTTGAGATGTTTTAAGTAGTGTTTTGGGGAGAGATTTTTAGAAACATAAAAACCTTGGGCTAGTAACTTTGAACAATGAGAATGAATCATTCTTTGGTTTCTGAAGTAAAGAGAGATAATATAGATGAAACCCTGAGCTCCTCTGAAGAAGTAGCTGTTGAAAATCTGTAGTATGATAATGCTGACTTTTATGTCCTTGGCCTTGTGATTCTCCAACCATAGATCAAAAATGCTTGTCTGAACTTGGAGTTATGAGCTTACGTCTAGGTAAGCCAATTTGCACAGTAACTTCTGAGCTATATTTGGAACTTCTGGAACTTGGAAACAAATTTTATTTCTATCCCTCTTCTGTCACACTGACACTCTTGTTATTCATCTTTGTGATCTCGTGCTGAGTACCATGTGTCTTCATGAAATAACAGGGGTAATGACTCACATCCTTTGCTTTTCTTTCATGGTGACTTTCTCATCTGTACTCCTGGAAGATCAGTTATAGAGGAACCAGGGTATTCCTGGCATCTATGCTAGTAAAAGGTATTATATTATTTAAAAATTAAAAATTAAGATTAAAAAGACAGAAATAACAAAATTGTCTGCTATATTTTCTGATGTCAGCCAATTTTTTCTAGTCTAGTTTCTGCCTCTCATGGTTGTCTGGAATATATATATATATATATATATACGTATATATGTGTGTGTATATACATATATATATGAGTTAGAAGGAATAAATCTTATATTTAAATAAGTAGAAATAAGATTTTTGGTATTGAAAAGGGAAGTCCAGCTCATTTGTATTACCATTATTGCAAAATAAGCAATAGCCATTGTCCCTAAAGCAAACTTCACCAAAGGAAATGCTACTACCTCACCAATCCTGGTGAAAATTCTTTTACTGAGCATGTGTCGTACCAGGTGGTAGAAATTGAACAAATGATGTGTATGTCAGGGATTTAGTGGATGACACATTTGTCCACCCAACAGTTGAATGAAAATTAATTTAAATCTGTAACAAGAGGAAATTCTGTTGTGTTTGAGAAAATTCCAACCATGTTGTTTATTTCTGATTTTCATATGCTAACTTTAAATACATGTATGTTACATGCACTTAAAGGTCTTTTTTGCCTCACAAAATGTTTATTGACTTGTAAGCTTATTCTTCTTGTAAATGAAATAGTCAGGGAGTGGTGTTTAGTCTTATAGTGGAGATAATGACAGGGTTAAGTTCCTAGACTCTAACGGAGCTCACGGAATGGGTCAAGGCACAACTTAGAGTAGTAAAATTCCCCATTCCTATGTAATTACTATAGTTATTAACCTAAACATCTCCTCCCCAGTCCAGATTTTGCCTTTGGAAAGTGAGTTATAGATTCACTCTTGCATTTGAACTAACTAGATGGTTTTAGTAACTATCAGGAATGATAGTCTTTGTAATCACCTACAATATGAACCTGAAACTTGTAGAAAATATGCCTATTCAGAATGGGAAGAATTATTTGTGGTACCATGACCTTGAAGATTTCTGTGAATTCTCTGTTTCTTAATAATAACTCTTCTTGTTTGGTTTTCGTGGCAGTCTTTCCCTGGGTGTCAGGAGGTCTTTGTGGGACCTGTTCACTTTAGCTCTGCAGCAGCCTTTACGATAAAACAGGGAGTCATAACTCTCACTTCTACTTGGAATTTTCATCTTGGGGCTGATTATTTGCCATGGCAATGTATTTGGTTTGCTGTGAGGGAAGTAGCGATAATAATCACACACACAAAAAAATACCCAGAATTGAAAGGAGATAATTAAGAAGTCAGCTTAATTTCACCTGTCATTTTGTCAGTAATGGAGCAGCCCAGTAAATGTGGATTGAGGGAAACTTTTCATTTGAGAGCATTGTTTAGAAAAAGCTTTGAAGACTGAGAATCGCCTAGGAGGTGAGCCAACCAGAGATGGAAACAAGTCTCTTCCATTGGAAAAAAAGATGTGCCTCCTGCTTACATCCCACAAAAGACTTGAGGTTTGAGTTAATTAGTGAAGAACCTTTTATGGAAAAGCCTGACCTCAGGGAACTATTTTGCTGTGCAAGTAAACTGTCTCCTAAGGCCGTGTATTGGAGTGCTCTAATGATGTATTCTAGAGCTATGGTACTTTGGATCACAATCCTAGTTCTGACATTTTTCCATTTTGGGATCTTGGATAAGGTCTTCTATCTTCATATGCCTCAGTGACCTCAACTTTAACATGGAGATATAAATAGTAGCTGTTTTATAGGATGTGTATTCAATGAATTAATATATGCCACATGCTACAATGTTTAGAAGAATACCTGGAACATAGTAAATATTCTCTACTATTTTCTTCTATTACTATCTCATTCACCATTTCTCTGCTTCTAGATGTGCCATATTGAGTGTGTGTGTGTGTGTGTGTGTGTGTGTGTGTGCGCGCGCGCGCGCGCGCTTGTGCATGAGGGATCATCTGCTTGGCGCATAGCCATGATAGAAACCCTTTTGAAAATGCAATTAAATAAAGAACAAGAAACATCAAATCATCAATTGGCTGTAATTGTCGATTGGGCTTCTTTTTGCAGAAGCTGAAAAAAGGGGAAGAGTTTTCAAGCTGTTAGGACTCCCTGAGCCCTAATCATTTTTGTGCTCCATATCAACTACCTGCTTTCGGTAGACGGACCCTTTCCCCCATTTCTCACTTTGACTAATATGTATTTATCTGTTTGTGCTTTATGTTAAATTATGAGGTGGGTTAAATTTGCATTCCCCTTGGGCTAGCCTATTTCTACTATTCATCCTCTGTATTTTGTCTTCCCTCCCAGGAGATCCTGTTGCACTCTAGATGCTGGGTGCCCTCAGTGGGCCATTTTGGCATTCTTTCATTGTCCACAGCCTCTCCCCAGTGTTGTTCTACCCTTTTTTTTCCTAATCTATCAAAGTTCCATTCCTTTAGAATAAGTGGAAATGGCTGCTTCCTCTTTGCCCTGAATTTAACTTATGCCCAGCAACTCTGACATCTTTTCTACGCGGAGTTGCCTTGATGGTTATGGGAAGAAAAGCACAATTTCAAGGAATCTCTCAGCTGTTTGCCCTTCCTAGAAGGGCCTCAGTTTTCCATCGGTAGTGTTAAAATGACTCCTCAGAACAAGAATGGGTGAATTCTTGGAGAATCAAGGAAAGCTGGTTGACATTGGGTAGGACTCTAAACATCCATTTTCGAAGGAGGCTTCGTACTTATGGTTTGTGGCTGTTTGGTTTCATGGAATCTAAATCTTAGCTGCATGGGAATGAATTCAAGCGAACAAAGAGGCCACATCACATTGTGTCTCTAGAGGAAATAATTATTAAGAGGGGTTTAAAAAAACCCAGGGGCAATCCAAAGGCCAATGACCAGATCCTCCTTGTATGCAGTTCCTGGGAAATTATTCAGGCTTCATTATAAGTTGAAGGGAGAAGTCATAGCAGGCTGATGTGCCTACTTTGAAAACATGGAGAGGGAAGATCTCTGCTATATGACAAGAGATTAGCAAACTTCCCTCAAACCCTTGTAAAAGAGTAGTGAGTTTAAAGTATGGAATGAAACCTCATATGTAGTGTAAGCCTGGCTAACCAGGCACATGAAGATGTGCCATCTCTGACACCATGTCCTGCAGCAAGCCTGAGAACTTTCCTCATGTTGTACTTGAGCAGCGCTGGTGTGGACGCACAGCTCATGAGTGAAGCTGGTTTAGTGGATCTTCTCCCATCACTGGACTGCGATTGCCTAAGTCTGGGCTGTTTATCTCATTAGCCTCATGAAGATTGTGATGAAAAAGACCTTAACCCGGAGTGAAACATCAGAGCAGTGAGCTTAATGCCACTGTGGTTGCATCCAGGGCCCCTGGAGTATGTCCACATGTCTGTCCACTTCGATGCCCTGAGTGGAAAAGAACTCCATGCCCTCTGCTAAAGAATGGTGGGGTCACCATGTCCTACCCACATATTTTTAATCTTACCAGAACCCAGAGTGGTCTGTTGAGCAGATGGCATTAAGAAACTGTCTCATAATGTGGGAAAAAATAGAACCAAGGTTCTCATTCTTATATAAACCCTAGGCATATTTATCCTTAAATATGGATAAAAATGTGAAAGGTAAAAATATGCAGTCAATTAAAGAAATTATAGGATAATACTGCTATGACCTATTTCTTCTCCTTTTATTACTCTTCCCCTTTTTCTTCCCCATTTCCTTTCTTTTTTGAAAAAAAAATTCTACTACAAATTGAACTTATGGCCTTGTGGTTGTTAGGCAAACATTACTCTGGTTTTGACAGTTAATCATGATCATTCTATTTAAACCTTCCATATAGCTGAGATCACAGGTACTTATCACCCTAGACCAGCTATTGGCTGAGATAGAATGCAAGGACAGACCTAGAAAACAGGAACTCTTGTGCAGCCAGAGGGTGTACCCCCTCTTTGGAGAGGGGGTCCTAGGGATGGAAGAAAATGATGGTGAGTATGCTGCTGTCTATATACCCAGGAGGAATATTATTGTGGGGCTGATTTTAGTATAAGTAATGGAGGCCAAGTTAGAAATTTGCAGAAATTAAAATGCAGTGACTACAATAGTGTAAGTAGAGGGATCTCCCTAGATATATTTACTGAAAATAAGAGGCTGTTATCAAGATATATTTGCATTTAAAACCAGAAAGCAAATAAATAGCATAGAATTTATGGCACAGTATTATGGATATAAATTAAACCACATACACAACACTGTATACACACACATATATATTTATTTCCTAGAGACATATACACACTTAAGAACACATGCTGAGCATAGTTGAGCAATATGGCTAAAAGGGAATAAGATTAGACATGGAGTTTAAAAGAAAATTGACCCAGGTAAAATTTTCTATTCCCATGTAGTAAGTTATCACCTTAGCAACTTTGGCACAATACTCATGTATTGTATCATAGTTATGTAGGTTAGAAAACTGATATAATGTGTGTCTGTTTTCCTTTGTTCAGAATAACTCAGTCTAAAACCAAGATGTCAGACAGACTGAGTCTTCTCTCTAAGGAGAATTACGTTTCTAAGCTCAGTTCTTTGAGGTTATAGGTCTGAGTTCAACTGTTTTCTTGATGTAATAAGCCAGAGACAGCATCAACACCCTGAAGCTACCTGGGTTTCTTGTTAACCCTCCCCAGCTTTAGGCCAGTATTGAAGTATTAGAATCTTTCATGTTTCTGATTGCAGAGCTTTTCCTCATGGCACATAGACAACTCTGGTTTCAAAATGACTCTTAGGATTATGTTATGACCATCCTAGTTATCACCATATTTTAAGATCTATGATATGAGACATTAATTAGATTAAACAAACCCTTCAGGACATCACCTAGATTAGTGTTTCATTGAATTACTCAGGAGATGTGCCTACATCAACGATGGGAATTCTGGGAGCCATCTTGGATGTCTGTCTACCATACTGAACTAGAGAACAGATATCTTCCCTTTCAGGGTCCTTGAGCTCTGGGAAAGGGATTCACATCCACTTGTTTATTAGTGTGTTTGTGAAAAAATTCGTAGCTTACTAAGATCTCATCTTCCTTTGAAGTCTTGTCTTAGTCTGGGAGTCAATATACCATGGTATACACCATAAACAGGATCTTGGCATGAGCATAATCAACAACAGGCAATTTTTTGATGACAGAGGAAGCATTTTAGGCTTATCTAGTTTAAGTCAAAATGTTCCAACATACACAGAAACATCATGTTCTTATGGTTGACTTGACTTTGTCAGACTGCCTCATCTGTTCCCCACAGCCTGCCAAGAATGGCAGGTGCATTCTCTCATGATGGGATTGATGCAACTCACCACTGGCTTGAAGAACAGCTTTTCACAATTAAGGAGGTAAATATGATCCAATCATAGTATATACTTGTATGGAGATGTCATAATGAAATTCATTATTTCATACAATTAATATACATTAATGATGAATGGAAGACTTTCCATTATATTTCCCCTGTTTGTACTTTGCCTGAGGCTTGACCATCAGGATGTCCAGCCAGCACCCAGGCCCAGAGTTCAGGCCCCACGACTGACTCAAAAAAAAGGAAGCAAATGACACATAGACATTATTTTACAGATGATTGCGAGTCATTTAATAGCAACCAGTAATGTGAGTTATTAAGGATCATGAACTTTTTATTATCCTCAAACCATAATTAGTTCATTACTGGGGTTTATTACAGACTTTAATTTGGTATTTTGCTAAGAAGCCTAGTTGTTCTATAATGCCTAACAACATAATTGAAGCCTCTCACCTATCATTCAAACCCAAGGATAGAGGAAATCCTGCAGTGTTTAGACAGAAACATTTTAATCATTTATCATCAGGGTGGTATTTAGGTATTCCTTTTTATTTGCTACTATTATTGTCTTTAAACTACAAATTGTTCTTAGTTTAGAATATTATTAATTTGGTTGGTTATTTGTTACATAGTTATTAAATAATGTATAATAGTACAGGTTTTCTTTTTATGCCTTTTTATTGTTGTTATAAGGTGATGTGCAGAAGGGTTACAGTTACATAAGTCAAGTGATAAGTACATTTCTTTTTGGAAAATGTCACCCTTTCCCTCAGTCTGTCCCAGTTTTTCCTTCCTGTCTCTACCCACAAGGTATATCATTTTCAATATGGTGTCTAGTGAATGGTGCATGTTTTCATCAGGAATTTTTTGACATATTTTCTAACAAGTAGACTTAAAAGTCTACATATATACTTATAAATATACATCCAAACACACACATATACACACATGTTTATATATGTATGCATATATATGTGCACAATGTATTGGGACATATATACATAAGGTATATGTTGTAATGTATTATATGTATTGAGTTATTCATTAGCTTTCCCTGTTTCTCAGACCCATGTATCTAATGTTTTGTCTAAACACTGCAGATTTTGTAGTACTATTATCTCTATATGATCCATTAGGCTTAAAATGTAGGTTTGTTTGTAACCTATAATTACTTTGCTTCTCCCAAATAAACGTCCACTTAAAAAAAATAGGGTTAAGTTTCATGATTGAGGAAGAAAAGTTCTTTTATTTTCTGAGCACATCATTATAGATCTCATCAAAAGGTATATATTGAATTTAAATTTTTCAAAGAGGAGAAGTGGAAAACCAATTTATTTTTTGTTTTCGGCTTCCTTTGGAAATGTCCCTAGCTCTTATCACCAACAAATCACCTAGGAATACAGAGGTGAGAATATCATGCGTTTTCATCTTCCTTGTTTTTTAGAGAACTTTAGTTTAGTGTTGCTTTGTTTTTTACACCTCCTAAGTGCACTTCAGACAATTGGGTCAAATGATAAGTTCAGCCCATTCAACTATGGCAAGGCAGAGATTGTCCCAATGTGTTTTTTAAATCTCATTTATGTAGGCGAGCTGGGGTAGCCACAATCCATATACTAAGCCTGACTCTAATGTGAAGTTACACTTTTCTGATTATGTAATTGAGAACCTTCATGACAAAAATGCAGCTGGCAAGATCTCCATGGGAGAGCCAAGCAAAGGCTCCCATGGGAAAGAACTTGTTCTACCTCGAAGTGTGGTTCAACTTTTCCTCCCCTGACAAATCATCAAATACTGCTTCTTCCTCCATCGGCCAAGCCCAACACATGATTGAATTATTTATTGCAAATTATCTGGCCCTTCTTTGCAAAAATAAAACCAATTCTGATTGCATATTTTATAGCAATACAGCTCAATCAAATAGTTTTATATAACTAGTTTAGAGCCTCATCGGACTAAAAGAAAATTCTTTTGGGTCTGTGTGGCATCCAAACTACAAATCTTGAGCACACAACATTTATTTTAGGCAGGGGCTTCTGGGACATTTCTTGTACTGACTATCCATGGCTGGATAGTCATCCAAATTTGACCACTGGGTAAAACGCCAATGAAATGATGTATGCTGCTGGAAAGTTTAAGTCATCAGCACACCCAGGAGTATGACTAGATTCTTGGTTTCTTACCGGCTACTTTCAAACACTTGTCTTTTTGCATATGGCCAGAAGAATTTATCTGAAAGTTCAGCATGTATCTTCATTCTTCACACAAGAAGGGGGTTTCAACAAGTTTTGTGGGGTCATTTCGGGGACTTCCTGAATCATAAGCACTTCGTTCATTTGAAGAGAGCAAGGTTTGCCAACTGGAACTTTGGTGAGACATAGAAGAAAGCTAGTTTTTCTGGGAACTTTATAGGATGTTCCTACTAACAACATGTAGTTAACAATTCTTAATGATTAATCATAATAAGTACTTTGGTCATCTGTATTGGCCCTGTGTGGATCAGTATCTTTTTGTGATTCCTTCCCAGTAGTAACAGGAATTCCTGCTTCTTCCTTATGGAGTTTTGCCATGTTTCAGTCTTTTACTTCCTACTGAGCTTAAAAGTTACCAAGCGGTGAGCTGAGAACTCCTGGGAGGTTTTAGGAGTCATGTTGAGAAGTACCGTCCTAACTATAGGATGTCATGAATGAAGTTGTCTTTTGTGTCCAGAAAGAGGAAATAGAATTACTAAACTTGTAGATGGTCTCAGCCACAAATACCACTGCAGAGCTTTTCCTCCTTGGTAGTACTCCAGAACTGGTAGCCTGTGGGCCCCGGGAAGCCATGCTGAGGAGCTCTTCTCCATTGAGCAGTAGGGTTTCATCCTTCCCACATTATCTTTGCTCTGGACTGGGTGATTTCGAGGGGAAGAATTTGGGTTTTTTGTTTGTTTGTTTTTGGTCAGGGTTATATGTGTTTCTATTTATTTTTCTATTGACTGAATTGCTTTATTGTAGCTGGTAAAAATGCAAAGTTAGGAACACTTGTTTCTTTTTTAGAATGACCCAACCAAATGGTCTTTGCTGCAGAATGGACACTTTCTTCTCTTTCTCCAAGGGTGATTGAGGACCAAGGTTTTCCATAGCAGCTACCACACACCCTCAAGCCATCCTACTCTGCTCCTTTTTACTCAAGCAGTTTTGTGGCAGTTTAACTTAGAAGTCTTCCGTTTGTGTACTGGGTCCAACTTAAGCTGTATGATGTAAGGTTCAATGAAATGAATCATATGAAACCCTTGCCCAATATCTGTAATATAGTTATCAATACTTCTTGATGCCTCTTATTATGTGCCATTGTAGAAAGAAGAGACTTCCCTCAGAGAAAAGAACTGACTTAAAAATATGGTGTGCTACAATGAAAAAATAAGTGGCTGCATTGTAGCATTTCCTCATTTAATTTTAGAGTTCTCTAAAGTTGGTCTGAAATTCTAAATACTGCTTTAACAATTTTGCAAGTGTTAATAACTGTCATATTTTATTAAATATATGTGTAACTGTGGAAAAAATATGATGTGCTTTGGGAACTTCAATAAATTCCAACTATTATTATTTTGTCTAGTTTTATTGGAGTATAATGGATAAGAATTGTAAGTGTTCAAGATGGGCAAGGTCATATTTGAAATATGAGTACATTATGTGCTGATAACTATAGTTAAATTAATCAGCAATCCATTGGTTTTCCTTCTTTATGCTTTTTCTTCTCTGTCCCAATTCACCCTCCCTCTTTTCAATTTTACTGTTCAACCCTGCCTCAATCCAATGATTCCTTCCCATTCTTCTCACTGAAGGAATCTCAGAATTCTTCCAAACTGACTCATAATTACATATAATACATTTTTAATTTGACTTACATGATATGGAGAGTAAACTAATAAAGTATCAGATGTTTCCATCTAAAACTGTCAACTATTTCTTAAAAAAAAAAAAAAACAACAAAAATTCACAGCAATAAGCTTTCGTGCTAGGGAAGCCAGAGTCAAAGAGTGGTGTGTCCTCCTCCCTACAGAACTGATGCCCGTCCAGCTCCCTGAAGCCCTCACCACTTGCTCGCTTTTCCCTGGCATTAAGAACTCATGGTGGAAACCAATCATCATTGTTATCTGTCCCTTTGCTTTCTAATTGTTGAAGGATTTTGTTTGTCTCATGGATACATATGTACAAAAAGAGCGACAAATGAAAGATTGACTCATGGTATTAAACGTATCATAAAAATGGGAGACAACATCATTTTTTGTGAAAGTGAAGAATATTCCTGCTCTAAATATACAGCATTGACAATTTTGAAAGAATAAAAGCCAGCGTGAGTCACTAATTTCTGTTACTAGGTTAGCCCTAAAGTCAATTGAACATGCCACCTTGGGAGAAAAGCTTTTAATTGAATATAATTAAGGGCAAGATAGGACAATCTGATGGAAGGTATTTTAATTTTTGCATTATGTATAATAGTTGTGCAATGATTGTTCTTAATTCTTATTTACAAGCCATGCTTCCTTTCATTTATTTAAAGTTTTTAATAGAAAGAGACTTTTTATGTACCAACTAAATTTGCAACTGCAATGATTCTAGTGTTTTTTGATTTGCACATCAAGGAAATATGCTTATGTCCAAGGACTTGAAGATTCCTTTTAATTTTATTGCACCAGATTTGATATTGAGAAATGCCCTTTTCATTGAAAATTTAGAACTTTTGGAGAATGCCGTAGAAACAAAAGAAGTCTTCTAGAGAATAAAATACAATTCCTTCATTTTTCAAAGGAGGCCAGGCAAAAGATGAATGAGGTCACATGACCAACTATGTCTCAAATCTGCCTCCCAGAGCAGAGATTTTATGTTCTGGCTCGTCCACTAAGCAGTTAGTCATCCCTAGAATAAACTTTGTCATTTACAGAGCTTTCAGAAGTGAATTTATAACTACTTAGGATTAGAAATTACATTGGAAAGTAATATAACTTTTCATTTTTCAGACATTAAAATTAGAGAAGTCAAGGTGCAGGGCACAGCATGGAAGAAATAAATGCAATCTCTGTAGTTCTGGGAAACAGAATGTTCTACAATAGTCAGTGCAGACTCAAAGAGTCAAGAAGAGACTATGTCTAAAGGAAAAAGATAAGTCATTTTTATAAACAGTATTATAGAGAATATTTGTAAGTTACCAAACAGAATATGACTCAAGAACTCTTTTTCTTTTGGGGGGGGGGGCCCGGTTGTGGGGCTGAACTCTGGGCCTGGGCGTTGTCCCTCAGCTCTTCAGCTCAAGGCTAGCACTCTACCACTTGAGCCACAGCGCCACTTCTGGCTTTTTTTTTCTGCTTATGTGGTGCTGAGGAATTGAACCCAGGACCTCAGGCATGCAAGGCAAGCGCTCTACCACTGGGCCACCTTCCCAGCCCCACAAGAACTCTTAAATTTCAATCCAACTCGGTAAATTTTACAATCTTAGTCTAAACAAAGCATAGATAATTTCAGCAAATAGACAATTCTGTAATCTAAATGAAGAGCTAGAATTTAGTAATCAATAAAAGGATGGCAGAGATACACTGTGATATTAAAAACTCTTCAATAAGGGATTGGAGATGTGAACTTGAGATGTGCAGAGCAAGCTCAGTTCTAGAGAAAGGAAGGAAACACCTTTATGTATTTGATTAAAAAAAAATAGGGCTTGGAGACGTGAAGCTGTGGGGGAGTGATGCCTTCTTTGTTCAAAATTTGAAGTAGAAGCTATTTATTGTCTTTCACATTTCCTTATTTTAATGTTGAGTGTGAGTGTTGTAGGGAGAATACGGGTTGCACCTAATGACATTTGTTTAGAGGGCCATTTTGTTAATACAGATCAAAATACAGATGCATGTCTGAGCTAAGACATAGCAACGCCATTCCTCCTGCTACCTCTAAAATTCATATACTAGCATGTTTACAGAAGCTCTGATTACAGTAATAAAAGACTTAAACTGGGAACAAACTCAATGTCTGATAATAGGGAAATTCTTAACAATTGGAGTAATTTTATACAATGAGAAATGATGAAGCCAAGCTTAGAACTCAAGATTATGTGATGACAGAGAAAGGACTTCATAATGCTGTAAAATGTGAAATGCAACACCTGATATAAGTCAAGATTCATGTAAATATGGGCAGGTTGTAAAATTGCCATCAGTGATCATCAGTATTATGAAAGTGACATTATTTGTCATGATCTAATTTTCCAAATTTACTTTATACTTTCAGTAATAAAAACTATAGTTTACAAATAAAGGAAACCCAACCTCGAATTGCCTCTTTCAGCTGAAACTGGCTTCAGTTCTATTAATGCATCTGTTTATTCTGTCCCCTACTAATTAACCATTTTGCTTAAAGATCTTATGCAAATATTACTCATAATCTAATGAATATTTTTTAGAATTTTGTGTAGTCTTTCTTTAATAGGTTAAAGACAGATTGTATGTAAAGTATTCTCACAGATGAACAAATGATGTGACATCATCAGTGTATTCCAAACAAGATAAAAAAAATCTCAACTATCATTAGCAATCTGATTTATGTTTAATAAAATCTTTTGCTTTGGTTTTCAAGATGATGAAGGTTCTGCTCCAGAGTAAATGTTAATGTAACATTTACCTTGACTACTCACAAATAATTCTGACTATTCAGAGTCTTTTGTTGTTGTTATTGTTGTTGTTTTGTTTTTCATAGAAAACTTCAAAACATCTAAGCAGTGTTAGAGTTTGAAAGAATATTTGAGATCGTATAACCTGGTCTCTATTTACAAATCATATAATGGAGACTCAGGGAAATACAGTGACTTTTCCAGCATCACCATTAATCGCTGTCAGAGAGGCCTATGTAAATGTCAGCCATCCGTTCATTAACAAAAAGGAAGCAAAATTGCTACGAGAAAATCACAAGCACACAATGACATCTAGGGAATGGCTAAGATCCATTTTCCTTTCCCAGTGGCTTTTAGTTCCTGGATTCTGGGAGCTGCTACTTTCTCTAGTCTCTCTCCTCCCTTTTTTTGTCCCTCTTGCCTCTCCCATCCATGTCAAAGACAGGAGATCTTCACCTATGACTTCAGCATACAAACTTTTGGAGACACAGAAAGTTGACAATTCAGCAATCTAAACAAAGAGCTAGAATGTAGTAATCAATAAAAGGATGGCAGTGAAACAGTGTGATATTAAAAATTGGATGCTTGGGACAATTGTCATTCAGTGTAACCTGCAGTATATTCTCCCTACAACAGTCAACCATCAACGTTAAAATAAGGAAATGTGAAAGACAATATATATCTTCTACTAAAAATTTAAGCAAAGAAGGCATACTCCCACAGATTCACTTCTCCAAACCCTTTTTTTAAAATCAAATGCATAAAAGTATTTCCTTTGTTTCTCCAGCATTGAGCTTGCTCTGCAGATCTCAAGTTCGTATAACAACTTCTCTGTCCTGTGTGCCAGGCCAGCTAGGACCTTTTCATCTGTGGAGGCCACAGATGACAAGATGCTAGTGGCTGAAACCAATGGGTGCTGGTGTGTAATGCAAATTTATCTCTTTGGTCTTGTTCATTTCCCTTCCATCTAGGAATTACCTGCCTTTGCTACTCACAATCTCTCACTCCTAATGTAGTCTCTCATTGCCAGGCTCTCTCTGTTCTTCCCATTTCTCCTGCCCTAATTCCCACTTATCTGGTTTGTTATGGGTTTTCCTGCCCTATGCTTTATTCCCAGCATTTTCCATGTCTTCACTCCAATGCCAAAAAGCTCCACCCTGACCATCATATTTGAAATGTACCTTTATTCTCCAGGTATGGCAAACTTTTCTTATTCTTTTTTTTTTTTTTGGGTCCAGTTGTGGGCCTGAACTCTGGGCCTGGGCGCTGTCCCTCAGCTCTTCAGCTCAAGGCTAGTGCTCTACTACTTGAGCCACAGAGCCACTTCCGGCTTTTTTCTTTTTGCTTATGTGGTGCTGAGGAATCGAACCCAGGGCCTCATGCATGCAAGGCAAGCGCTCTACCACTGAGCCACCCTCCCAGCCCACTCTTTTCTTATTCTTGTAGCAGCTGCTACCTCTTAAGATATCACTTTGCTTACTTATGTCTACTGATTGTTTTGTGTCGCTCCTGCTGTAATTAAGAATCATAAAGCTGGGCTGGGAAGGTGGCTCAGTGGTAGAGCGCTTGCCTTGCATGCATGGGGGCCTGGGTTTGATTCCTCAGCACCACATAAGCAAAAAAAAAAAAAAAAAAGAAAAAAAAAAGCCGGAAGTGGCGCTATGGCTCAAGTGGTAGAGCCCTAGCCTTGAGCTGAAGAGCTGAGGGACAGCGACCAGGCCCTGAGTTGAGGCACCACGACCGGACCCAAAAAAAAAAAAAGAATCATAAAGCTACCTTGGAGGAAGCCAGGACTGATAATTTCCAGAACTCAATCCTCACATTGCAAATAGGCCAGGTAAACACAAACCTAGGAACAGCATACCAAAATTAGAGCACTAAAGACAAAGAGAACAACTTGCTTTACGTTCAGTGTATGTAACTAGCCCGTGGAAGCTTAGGTGCATGATAGGGTGTGACCTTGACAGTGATTGGTTCCTCTTCCTCCCCTGCCATGCCACCCACTTCTTTTTTGCTTTAAAAAGGGCTGCTCTGTGTTAATAAACGAGTTTCTTCTTGCTTGCCTTAAAAAAAAAAGACAAAGAGAAAACATTGAAAGGTAAAAGCAATGAGAGATTAAACAAATATTAGACTGCTCTAGAAATTCTCATTTGCAAGAATGAAGGTTAGAAGGCAGTAAGCTAACAGAGGGCTGGGAGGAAGTGGCTGCCAATCCGGAACTCAGAATCTGCTAAACCTTTTTTTCAAAGTAGGGTTCAAGGACCAATGCCAGGATCACCGGGAATCAGTGAGGTCCACTGATTCACAGTCTGCAGTTTCACAAGATCTCCAAGTGTTGTATTGCTCATTACAGTTAGAGAATCCCTCCGCTAAGAGTACAAGCCATAGTTCTTGCCCTCAGGGAGTTCATAATTATGCTAAGAAGGGGACACATTCCCATCAACTGTCCTTATCATGAAGTTCACAAGGACTGCAGATGCTAATTGCTCCCTGTCCAGTTGTTACAGCAAGCTGTTTTTCACTGCAATTTCACTTTTTATCACCTCCAGGATATTTTTAAAATATTTAGTCACTCATGTTCTCATGTTTAGGCTCATGACTATAGGATCATGATTAAGAGCCTATTAATAGCTTTACTCTGTCGCATAATTAAGGTTGCATTCCTTCACTCAACTTAAAAAGTTCCTTTCCCTCTAGTCCTATTTTTCTCAATCACTTTGAACTTTTGCTTGGCTTTATTCTCCTCCAAGATTCCATATTCCCTGTCTTCAGGCCTGTGTTACTCTCTTTCCCACACTGTAATCCTTTTGTCATCTATCACCTGGAGTTAATGATAGAATCTACATCACTGAATACCTGTGAGGATGAAATGAGAAGACAGGTGTATGTTCTTATCACAGAGACGGGTGCACAGCAAGCATTAAATAAAAATCTGATCATATGTTACTGATTTAATGATTATTATCATACTATCATCAGTTGGCTTAATTCCTGATGCTTTGGACTTAAATCTAATGCAGAAATGATGAGCTGGGAATCAGGAACCACCTCATAATTGGAGAATCACTACTTCTATCAAATGAGACATCATTACGCAGATGGCAGGACAAGGCAAATAGAAGGTTGTATAGAATACAAAGAGAAGAAAATGAGAGAAGAGATGACACTGCTCAAAAAGAAATGTACTCGTTACCTGATTTAGGTAACTGTAACCCCTCTGTATGTCATCCTTACCATAAAAATAATAATAAAGGATCCAAAGAGAGCCATCAGGGAGCCATGGTTATTCAGATAAAGTAGGCAAAAAGAAGCATGAAGCAATTTCTAATCAGTTAATTATGACAGAATGCTTGTGGTGAAAGAAATGCTACCCACGACTTGGATCAGTTTTTGTTTTGTTGTTGTTGTTGTTTGATATTGAGAACTGGGGCTCAGGGAAATTGAGCTACCTACTTACTACTTTCAATAGTACAGCCGAAGTTCAAAGCTGTGACTGAGGAGAGTCTAGCCACCAGACTACCCTGCCCCAGTTACATAGCCCCTGGGGTCAACTCCCATTATCTCTGGCAACAGTGAGTCCATTTGGAAATAGGACTTGTCCGAAATGACTTGGATGGTGCTTTTTCTACAAAGGTAGAATTCAGATAAATAGGATACCTTAGACATCTGTAATGTAAGAGTAATCTTTGTTGTTGTTGTTTTTAAAGGTTTGGAATAGTAATGTAATTTCAGCATTTGGGGGGTCAGAGCAGGGGGATTATGAGTTCAAGGCCAGCCTGGGCTACATGTCATAGTGAGACTCTGTCTTGAAATAAAGCCATGTTCATTTTTATAAAAGAGCTATGAAAATTTTCTTCCCCACGTGCTTTGGCTACCAGCAACATGTTGAGGATCTAGAATCTAACTTCTAGAATTAAGAACAAAGTTTAAAAAAATGGTTAGATGAAACTTCCTCTGCATTTGCAAATGAGCTTGCAATGTGTTCTTAGCAGGAATCTTAGAGTAAGGGCTTCAACATCAGCTTTATCCACAGACTAGACTTGGATTTCAATAACCAGTTGCATGTAATTTGCTAGGCTTTAAAAAAAAATTCCCTGAAAGGATACCACATGCTTCAACTACTTACTGTTGCAATTAGCCACCACCATTCCATTTCTATGGATCAATCTAAGAGAAAACTGAGCCAGCTAGTACTCCTTATGTATGCTGTTCCCACCCCTGAGTACTTCAGTTGAGTCTATCCATCTTTGTGTATGTACTGAATGAATCTCTAGATTCACTGGTGACTTCTGAATACAGGTGAGAGACAAGGAACTGACCATGAAAACACACAGTGATCTTTTAAAATTTTATTGAATTATATAATATATTGAATCATTTATTTGAATTATATTTATTATATATTATTATATTTAAGTAGTTGCCCAGAGGATTGCTATTTGTCGAAGCAGTTTTTGAATACAGTACATCTTGATCAATGTCACCCCTTTCCACATTCTCACCCACCCCTCCCAACCCACCCCTTCCCTTGTATTTCTCAATTCTGAGGTATATCCAATGAACTCTTCCCCCTTCATTCTTCATCCCTCTCTTTTTGACCACTCCCTCTCCTCTTGCAAGTACCTATTTCTTAGTATTTATTTTGTTGGGCTTTGACTTAGTCTTTTTGAAGAATTATACTATTTGCACCTTCCAGAGAGTGTGTTACACTTCAGTGAATTCACACACTGATTGTTTTTATTTTGATGGAATTCCACACCATCCCATTAAATTCAACACCTTTTTAAAGTATGTATGACCTCTCTTATGATGAGCAAACTTGAATTCACAACAGACCTAGAAGTAGCAGATAGAAGAACTAAGACTTATGTGACTCCACAACCCGAATTCTTTTCATAATTACCATGTTATTTTTGAAATTATAAAAAAACTTTAATTTTCAACATGTACATTACTTGCCACTTAGACTGCAGCAGGTTGTAATTAAACATTATTATACTCAATTTCATTTTGAAGTGCACTTTAATGTTTATTACAAAGTGATTTTATGAGAAGGCTTTTTTCTTCATTTTTTAGCATACACAAAAATTTCTGTCACCCATACAGACATGAGACAAACATTCATTAGAAAAGCAGACACACCCAAATGGTGCATAGCTCTATTTAGGAAGCTTGATGAAATCCTTCTTTCTGTTCTCAAAGGAGCTCTGACTCTGCTTTGCATGAAATTGCTCATTTGATGCAGATTTAACCACATTACAAGGCAAGATGCTGTGCAGTCAATTATCCTTCTAATCCAAGCCATTGTTGGACATGGATCCAAATGAGGATTATTCTCACATGCTCCATAGAGCTCTCTGCCTTTCGTATTCTGCCTCCTTCATGAAGTGGAGACTGTTGCTTCTCTATCTTAGTTGCTTATGTATCTTGAACTCTGATTCCTTCCGTGAAGTCCTATTTTTAATGTTCATTATAATAATTAACAAGACCCTGCTTTCTGCCGTAGTTTTTAATCCATTATGCTAATTGGCAAGCTGTGAGTCATTCATGTTGACCCACATAGAAGAATTTGTGGGAACCCTTCCTCCAGTGTAGCTTTTTTGTTATAATTCTGGGTGAACCCCTCAGGATTCTGCATCAAGCATATCATTAGCTTGTCTAATTTTAGAACTTAAACAGAAACTGTGACATACTTACCAAACTAACAGTTACATACCTACAACTACTAACTAGCCTGAATAGCTTATAGCCTATTACAGACTTCATAGTATCTGCTGCCACGACTATATTGACAAGTCAAATGCTGTTTCTGTGTTGGGCTCGACTATACTCACCCCCCTGCCCTGTTCTTCCTGTGACTCCTCCATTCCCTTACTCTTCTTTATTTTGTAGGATATCCTTGACTCTTGTCTGAATTTTCCCTTTCTTCACCTCTTTATTTGTCTACTCATTCTTCTTGACCCCACACTACCCTTTTTGAGTACCTGCTTCCTGGTGTTTTATTTTTCTGAACTTTGATTTTGGCTTTCTTAGAAATTAGAGAACAATTATCTGTCCCTTCTCTCCTCCTCTTAGGCTAAGAAGTACTGACAGGAATGAGGGAGTAGGCTTGATGAGCAGGTTGGTAATTTTAAATTACCCACCACTGCTTCAGGCAATTCCTCCATTTTGTCATTTCCTTCTTGTTTATTTTTTATTTTGTTCTGATTGTTTTCTTGACTTAACTTATTGTCTTTAAGTACTTGTATAAAGGTGATTCAATTCAACAGGTCAGTTTGTGAGTACAATGCATCTTGATCACTTTCCCCAGTCTCTTCCAACCCCATCCAAACCCCTCAATTAACCTAGTTTTTTTTTCATATATGTACATTGGATATTATGACAGCATTTGTCCCTTCTTCTGTCAGTTCATTTGCCCTGCCTACCTTTCTTGGAACTCACCTCCTCTCCACGGATTCCACCTTTCTGGTATTCATTTTGTTAAACTATACATTAGTTACTCAGAGGAGTCACACTATTAGAATATACCATACTTTAGATAATATGTCTATGTATATATGCCTATATGCATATGACCTTGCATGTGTTTACATATATGTTTGTTTATTTATTTTTGTCGGTCATGGGGCTTGAACTCTGGGCCTGGGTGCTGTCCCTCAGCTCTTCAGTTCAAGGCTAGTGCTCTACCCCTTGAGCACAGTGCCACTTCCAGTTTTCTGGTGGTTTATTGGCGATGAGAGTCTCATGGACTTTCCTACCCTGGCTGGCTTTGAATCGTGATCCTCAGATCTCAGCCACCTAAGTAGCTAGGATTATAAGCATGAGCCACCAGCGCCTGGTTACATATATATTTATAATTTAAACTTAATTTCTGAATATGAGAGGAAATACATGTCTTTTGTTTTTCTTTTTTTTTAAAAAAAAACTTTATTTTATTGTAAGATGCTGTACAGAGGGGCTACAGTTAAATGAGTAAGGTAATGAATATATTTCTTTCTTTTTTTTTTGATCATTCATGATAACTGTATTTTTTAAATAAGTTTTTTACTGTGAAAATACTGTACAGAGTGGTTACAATTACATGAGCAAGGTAATGAGTACATTTCTTTCTTTCTTTTTTTTGGGGGGGGTCTGGTCGTGGGGCTTGAACTCGGCCTGGGTGCTGTCCCTCAGCTCTTCAGCTCAAGGCTAGCGCTCTACCACTTGAGCCACAGCACCACTTCTGGCTTTTTTCTTTTTTCTTATGTGGTGCTGAGGAATCGAACCCAGGGCCTCAGGCATGCAAGGCAAGCGCTCTACCACTGAGCCACCTTCCCAGCCCTGAGTACATTTCTTATCAAGCATTGTTGCTTCCTACTTGGTTTTTTTGTTTTTCCCCTACTTTCCCTTCCCTCCCATCTCCACAACTACACTCCTCCCCCAACCCCCCCCCCCAAAATTGTAAAGTTGGTTTTTTGACATAGCGTCTTGTACATCTCATTGTTACAATGGGTCCACCTTTATCCTCATTTAAACAATTTGTTTTTTCCTTTTCCCTCCTCAAATTATACCAACATCAAATACAGCGAAAACAGGGGTTATAGCATGGGGGAGGGACATACAAAGCAAGAAAAAATAACATGGTATCTTATAAATACATTAGAAACTATAGCAAGAAAGGAAAAAAAAACACTTGTATCCTTACCTTGGGTTCATTTTGCTTAACATCATCACATAGGTCTCATGGTTTCCCTTAATTGCAATAACTAGTATATGTCTGAGAAAAGCAGAAAAGATCAGATAAGATGATGTTAATGAACCCCAAGATAAGGACACAGTGGTCTTTTGTTTTTCTGATCCTGATTTACTTCACTTAACATATATTTTTCCAGGCCCACTCATTTCCCTGGAAATGACATATCATTCTTCTTGATGTATGAGTAAGATTTCAGCTGTGTGTGTGTGTGTGTGTGTGTGTGTGTGTGTGTGTGTGAGTGAGTGAGACATTTTCTTGATCTATTGAAGGGCATTTAGGTCATTTCCATACCTTGCCTATGGTAAATAGTGGAACAGCAAATATGGATATGCAAGTGCCCTCCTTCCCTCCTTCCTTCCCTCTTTCCTTCCTTCCCTCCTTCCTTCCTTCCTTCCTTCCTTCCTTCCTTCCTTCCTTCCTTCCTTCCTTCCTACCTTCCTTCCTTCCTTCCTTCCTTCCTTCCTTCCTTCCTTCCTTCCTTCCTTCCTTCCTTCCTTCCTTCCTTCCTTCCTTCCTTCCTTCCTTCCTTCCTTCTTTCCTTCCTTCTTTCTTTCCACTGTATCCTGTCTTGTAATCTTTTGGATAAATGCCCAGCAGTGGTGTCACTGGAACATAGGGTAGTTCTCTGTCATTGCTTTCTTTCTTCACTTATGAATTATTTTGCAAATATTTTACCAAAATTATAGTTAGGAGTGCTGTCCATTTCCCAGATCCTCTCAAGTGAGGGGCGGGGATGGGAGGGGTTATACAGCAGTCAGCTTGTGCTGAGGAATATGCCACACTAAAACTCAGTGGCAAAACAGCATTCATTTACTCTTGCTCATAAGTCTGCACATCTGCAGACTTGTGTACATCTACTCACACAGGTCAGCTGGGAGTTGGATGACTGGCTCTGCTTGAGCTGAATGAGCTGGGCTTCCTCCTCTGATGGTATAGACCCAGGTTCTGCTCCATGTATGCTCCTTCTGCGCCACAGCAGGGTGGAGGGGGTGGGGATGGGGAACGATTCCCTTGACCATGGCAGAATTGCAGGAGGTAAATGTCACTATGCCAGTAGACTGTTTCCAGCAGGTCTGCTACATCCTTTTCACCAAAAGAACTCACACAGACGAGCCACAAGCCAAGGGGAAGGGAGCTGTGCTCTCCACATGGAGTTGGGATGGGCAGAAATAGGGATAATATTATCAAATAACCCCATCCACCATTGGCTATTAATAGAAATAATGAACACTTTGTGATAGTATTTAGTTTATGATGACTTCCACTCACCCTCATGCTCTTCCAGTCCTTACAATAGACCTAAGAGATACCTATTGTGATTGTCTCCATTTTTTTAATAAGAAAATTAAGGCTTGGGGAGATAAAGACGTTTGATAAAGGTGAACTCCAGTTCATGATCTTACTAGGCTTCTTTTCTTCTGATTCTGTACCCCAACTCCCACAGACTGTAGAGACCTTTATACCATGGGCTGTAATGGAAGAATATGCAAATTATGAGTATTTCTTAGTTGACGGCATCCTGAGGCATAGATTCACCAGAATTGCTCAAGTCAATCCATTAATTTAGGATATGTAACTGTCAGGGTATGTAACCCTTTTCTTTGATTATATCATTAATTGCTGGAAATGTGCATAGGGTATACTTAATTGTCTCTGAATGTAAAGCACGCCATTATTGAGGTTTATGTCTTGTTCCCAATAATATTTCTGATGCTGACAGTTGTTTATCTCTAGTACTCTTCTTCTGGGGTTTGTGCTAGTAGTTTGGTGGCTCTTATTTGGTTATCTTAGTTTGTTTTTATGGGGGAACTTGAGGAGATTCTCAAGAAACAACATCATTGCCTCCACCTCCCAAAATCTATTCACTTATCATTTATGAGCTCTTCCTAACCTTCTAGAGTAACTGCCTATCCCTTCCCTAGTTCACTGTACCTTGAACATCATCTTTATCTCATAATACCAGAGTCACCTGCTGACTTGTTGAAGAATCCTTCTGAGAAAAGATGTTGCTTTTTCTTTTTTTACTGGTCTTTGGATTTCTAGTAGCTAGTTCCATGTTTGCAATACAGTCCTTCAATAAGCATTTATTACATGAAAAAAATAAACTGAACCTTGTCCCCAATAAGTCTAAGATCTGATTGGGTAGACCTGTTACGGTATCAAAACTGCCTACTAACAGGAATTATATTTTACCTCCTATAGAAGAAAGGTCACAGGGTTTTATTCTGTCATCTGTAGCTTGACAGGATGCCCAAGAGGCTTCTAGGGAGGTCAGATTCTGAGATGTGACTTCTTAAGAGGAGGAGGCTAGATATTCATTCTACACACCACCAGGCAGGACTCAGTGAAGATAGCTCTTAAGCAGAACCCAGTGAAGACATTTAAGAGGAGGGAAGGGAAATGTGCAGAGAATAGGAAGCCAGATTGTCCTCGGAGCAGTGGTTTCCTTGTTATTGTCACCATGGTATCAGTGGGCGGTGCTCCCATGAAGAGCTGCATCTGTAGCGATAAATGCCACCTCCACCGTGACACCGTGGGTAGCATCTTCCTGTTTGACAAATGCTACCTGCTTTTGATCAGGATCCAATTTCATACTTTGCCCAGTTTAGGTAATAGTTTGGGCTTGAAATCAACAGAGAAACAAACTTTCCAATTTAGCCCTTTTCAGAGAAAACTCTTTGGTTAGTCTGGGAAAATATCTCAGGTCTTTTGGTCTGCTGTGACAAAATACCCAATAAATGGCCGATAAACAACAGACATTTACTTCCCACAGATCTGGAGGCTGAGAAATCTGAGGTTCAAGCACTGGCAGAAGCAGTGACTGAAAGACACACTTGCGGTGTCATATACTGGTGCCTTCTTGCTGTGTCCTCAAATGGCAGAAAGAGCAAGGCAGTTCCCTGTGAGATCTCTATTTTGTGGCACTAATCTCATTCTTCAGGGCTCCATCCTCTCTGCGGAAACATCTCTCAGATTCCCCACTTCCTAATTCCATCACATGGGTGACCTTTAACCTCTCAGTGGCATTTTTTTTGCCACTTAGCTATCTGAGGTTGCATGAGTACCCCTGCCCTATTCCTTCAGGTCAAGCATCATGTATCACTCACCGTTGTTTTTTCACCATGATTTCTGATACATAGTAGGTGCTCAGTAAATGCTCCTAGAACGAAAGATTTGGGTTGGAGGCTTATATCTTTTGAGTAAGGAGACTATAGAGAAAACAGAGAAAAAACAGACCTACCTGAGACATACACAGTCTTTTGGAGGAAGGTGCAGATTGAGGAATTTGTCTACCTGTGTGTGTTTCCAATCAGATTATAGTGTATAATATATATCATATCATATGTATCCTACAATGCCATGAGATGCTATTTTGTGATTGTTTATCTAAGGTGCAACTACCCGGAAATGATGTAAAGAATCTCTCTGAGTTAAATGGTCTGCTCTGATGATTTGTAGCATTTATATGTCTACTAATGTCTCCTAATTTCATGTCTACTAATCTAGCTTCCCATCTATATTACTTTTCTATGGCTGATGAAAAATGTATTTTCTCAGTTCTAGAAGTCTGAGTTCATTTTACTGGACTGAAATCAAGGCAGCAAGACCCTGTTCTCTTTATAGGCCCTGGGGAAGAATTCATTCTCTTCCTTTTCTGCTTTTAGTGGTTCTTGGTGTTGCATGGCTTGTGACTACATCACTCCAGTGCCTGTCTCCATGGTTACTATGCCTTATCTTCATCTGTGTTGTAAAATCTCCTTGCACATCCTTCTCATAAGTATGTATGTGATTATATTTGGTGCCCACCTGATAATCTTCCTGTCTCAAGATCTTGTCTTTCTCATATATAAAACTTTTTTCGTGATGCCTGTTTATAGGCTATAGGATTAGGACTCTATTTATTAAACAGTTCTCATGAGCAGGACAATAGCAGATGACTACTTCTCATGGGAAACAATTGAGACGGCTACTTAGTTTGTATCTTCTACAATATTTAGCAAGTTAGTAGAAGCTAATGCTTAACAACATTCTTCCGAGTTGACTGTGAGAAAGCTGGTGACAGCCCACAAGCAGATGAGTGCAAAACCACTCAGGTTGTTTAGTTCTAGGGAAAACTTCCAAACTGTGAGAATTATAGCAAGAACAAATAGTCAAAGGCTGAGGGGAAAGATCCAAACTCAGGTTCTGTGAGAAAATCCGGTGGGTCATGGTCAGAGTTTGCTTACTATTGAGTTGTTTGGAAAACCCACATCTCTGATTCATTTCCTTACTGTTCCCATCAGCTCATATTTTCCAGTTCTGGTTTTTGTTTTCCATATGCTTTGTCTCATTTGTTTCACTAGACTATAGTCTTTGGAAGGGATATATTGCCTGCTTTCTTAGTACCTCTGGCCTTCTCCTGTCTGTGAGCCTGTAATCTTAGTAAGATACCTTGAACTTACTGCTTTATTTTCTCATTGATCAACTAACTATACTGTGTAAATGGAAATATGCAAATCCAAATGAATGAACAAATGGATGACATATCCCCTACTGAGGTTATCAAAATCAGTATCATACTTGTATTTTCTTTAGTTTCAGGGTTCAGTTGGCCAAGTTTTGTGGGCCCCTAGAAGATCCTCCTGTCTTGGGAGAAATCCCAACAATTGTAGTTATCCATCCCTCTAATCTCAGAATGTATTCTAGTTTTCTGTTCTTTGTTGCTCCTTCATGCAACGGCTTTGCCTCAGTTCCTCCTTTGCTTGGCTCAGAGATGACAACTGTCTCCTGTAAGAGGGGCTTATCCTGCATAGAACTGATGTGCCACCGTGAGATTCTTTCCAGCTTTCTGGTTTGGCTCTTGGGCTCTCAGCACGCAGAGCAGGATGAGGATGAATGCACACTGACTGGGCTGGAATCAAAGAAACCAGCAGCCTCTGTGCTAGGCTGCAGCTGGCTTTCCCCTCACCAGGTCAACACCCGCTGGCTTCCTTGAGCACTGTCAGCTCTCTACTCTCTTATGGGATTTCTCAAAGAGATAGTCTAGTCTCTTTTCCTCTTAACCCTCTGCCAGGTATTCATTTTGGCTATTCTGAAAAAATACCTATGTATCTTTTCTAGAGTCTCAGGTTCTCCTTCTGATGCTTGTTTATCTGCTGCACACTATTCTATTCTCATGTTTCATAAACTATAATTGCTTCTCCTCAAGCACAGGTATGGTCAGAGAGAAGTAGGAGGAGAGAGCATTATATACTCAGCTAGATGATCATTGAGCTTGATTGAAAGTTCATCTGGTTCACCTTTCTGCTAGCTATATAAGTAGTTAAGACAACCAGGACTGATTACATACATATCAGTCTCCACTTTGTCTTTCACATTAATTTTCCACTCCTTATAAGAATCCCTCTGCTCTAATCAGGCATAGATGTTTATTCCCTGCCATTCCTTTTCTGGGTCTTCAAGTATTCTTCCCTGCTCATATTCTCTTCTGGTGCTAACCTTCTTTCAGCTCTCTCTAGTTTTCTCTTCCAATGTGGTTAGTTTTGTCCCAAATTAACATTCCCGACTACGAAATAATTATGTTTGATGATAGTTGATTAATTAGTTTTCATGTCTTCTCTTTCTGATGGTTTAATGAGCTAATTTTGTATACTACTTCTAGATTAGTATAGAGGCCAAGTTTATGAAGTACAACTATTCATGGTAACATCTCCCCAATAATTGCCAGACCTTAAAGTTTACATAGCCAAGGGTCATATTTATAAGTAGAATAATGCCTAAGACCCTCCTCATGAAAATAAAATAATAAATTGACTTGTGGATGTTAAACTGAGCATGTGGATAGCATATTGAATTTCATGGTGAAATGCATTAAATAAGTAAGGGAAAAGAAGTTTGGAAAAAATAACCCACAATACTCCCCTAGTTTGAAAATCCTATGTTCCATTAAAAAATGTAATTAGATAGGTATCCATTTATACAAATTTTCAGGACATCCAGATTTTAAGAAACTTAAACATCTGTCCCTGGATGATCACAAAATTCTTCAAGATTTAAAAAGATACACAAGTTTATATGACCTTAGTTCCTAATTACAACAAACAGACACATTTAAAATTTTGCTTTGTAGGTAGCAGATTCTCATTTTGTGTGCATGGGGATACAGAGTCACAATAGAGATATATTGGCTAGACATGATAGAGGAAAAGAGGGATTCATTGTCTGGCAGAGATTGAGTACCTACTAAGTGAAAGGTAATGCTCTCAGATAGTAGTGAGCTAACATGACATATTCCTATAGCTTCCAAATTGAAGAAGATAGCTAAAATGAAATGGGAACAATCAATTGATTAAATATATACTTCGCTGAATATTGCTATGAAGGAAAGCCACACAACAGGGGATGAGAGCAATGATAGACATGGTAGCCCGTGGAGCTCTCAATGACAGGATGGCATTTGAGTTCAAATCTATAGACTGAGAGAGGCAGCCATGAAGGTATCTTCAGAAATGATAATTCTAACAGATGGACAGTGTGTGAAAGTATGGAGCAGATATGGGTCTGGTGTTGACAGCACAGCAAAGAATTGGTGACACTGGAGTTCAGTGAGTAGGGCTCTGAGCAGCAGGGGTGGCAGCTGTAAAGTAGGGAGGAGATTACCCTAGGGTCTTCTAGCTATTGTTGAGATTAGCTGGACTTGGAGGGAACAGGGAAACCAGGGGAGGGCAGATAGAAGAGATGGGTGAAATGATCTGGTTATATTCTATTGCTGAGCATAATCTGGAGTGGGGCAAGGCAGAAGGGGACACAAGAGAGAAGAGTACAGGGATGGAGTAAGTTGATCTTGCCAACCAGAGAGGCATAGTATCTGAGTTTTCAGGTCAATGAATGATTGAGATGCAAGTAGTGTGGTGGAAATTGGGTGAGGGGGTATGCTAGTTTTGATTAAGCCCACTCAGAAGATTTGTGAGGTCTTCTTTGTAATTACATTACTTAAATCTTGAGAAAATCTGGAGAATGAGAGAGAAGAGGAGAGGGGAGGGAAGGGACAGAAAGAAGGAGGAAGAGAGAAAGAGGAAGAAGGATGAGGAAGGGGAAAAGAAAAGAGAGAAGAGGGGAGGAGGAGGAAAAGGAGGAGACAGAGGTAGACATGGAGAGAGAGTGAGAGTATGTGTGTATGTGTGTGTGAGAGAAAGAGATCAAGAGAGAGAAAGATAGAGAGATCTTTCCTTTCTTTTACAGAGAGATTCTAGGCAATTAAGAAATTTCCAAATTGCCCACACTGTCTGCATTTTCTTGTAAGGAGCCAAGGAGGCAGTGTGCCACCTGAGGGCATATTGCACCTTGAGCTACATGCACAGATATCTGATTTCCTGCTTCTCTGGGAATCATGCATGCTCCTGGTGCAAACTCTTGCCTTGAATGCTCCTCTGCTGGCCTTTCCTAGGGGCAGCCCCTGGCTAGCCTCATCTGCTTGGTCCCAAAGAGGACATTCCAGGGAAGAGACTGAGTGAGGACAGCCTTTCTATGGTACTTAGCTTCTATTCTGCACTTGATCTTAGCCAAAAGGCCAAAAAGCGATTTCTATTCTGTAATTGTAGTCTGCCTTACACAAGTCAACAATATTTTGTGAAGGCTTGTTGACAAAGTATAAGGCTACTTCACGTATTCTAGACAAATAGAAAACAAGATCAACATTTTTTCTGATAAGAAAATTTTAATTGTTGGGGAAGCTAGAACGCCAGAAAATACCCAGTGGACGTAGACTCTGGGGCCACAACCTATATGCCACTCTGTTCTTAGGAGCACAAAGCCCAGGGCACAAGAGAGTGAGGGGAAAAGGGGCAAGCCAGGGGTGGAAGGAGAGCGTACCCAACATGAGGTGTGACTGATGGTACTTCTAAGAAATAACACAACAACGCAGGGCAGCCTATACAGAGAAAGGCAGGAACAATGTATTTGTTCATTTCACTCTCTTTTGTTCAAAGGTTCGCTCCATAAAACCTCCATTTCTCCACAGTACTGGGGTAAGCCTTACTGGATGTCAAGAAGATGCTATACCTTCTCTCACCTCAAAGTCAACAGAGAAGTGCCTAGAGCTCTTACAGAGCCGAGCTCTGTCTGGTGCCCACCCATATAGACTTGTTTAGAGGAAGCGGCTTACTCCAGTGGTGTCTGGGCTGGAAGAGGAGACTGAAGGCCTGAGTCATTTGAATGTTGCCCCCCAGAGCACAGTGAGCACAGTCTGAGGGCAGATGTATGGGTACTAAGTCTGGTACCAATGCCCAGCATCCTCTGTTGTATACAGTATTTAGGGAAGGCTGTAGGAAAGAGCAAACAAAGAACGCAGGCTCAATCTTGGAGAGCTTTCCTGAGACGTTGACTTTCGGGTTCGTCTGGGTACCATGCCTACACAAAAGTCTCAGGCAAGGGTTGAGTGGGAGTTGCGGTCCAGCTCCTATCACTGACAACGTTGTTCCAGTGGAGAGCTGTGTAGTAGAAGAAAAAGCATCTTTTCAAGTTTTTACCCAGGCAGCCCCGAGGTGACAATGGACTGTATAAGGGAGTACCAGAAACAGCCGGCCCTCAAGTGCAGACTGCTCCCCAGGGGTTAATGTCTCCACTTCGGGTCAGGGGAGCTGCAGGGGCAGAGCACTGAATCCACATGTGCTTACTGAACACTCCCCATGCCTGGTGCTTGAACCAGGCTTCCTGAGAAATAGAAAGATGTATCATAAACCTGCCAATGCAAGGAAAGATCACATCAGGTGGACCTGTCAGGTGGACCCTGAAGATGTATCCTCACCAAGTCAAGGGCAAAGTGCTTTCAGAGGATGAGAATTTGGGAGAGTAGACATTCAGTGAAAGAGCCAGTTATATGACATGTACATTCAAAGGATTATATGACATGTATGTGTCATGTGGCATGTATGAAGGGATTTGGTCTGTTCTGCAGGATCTCTGTGTTCTCAACCTAGTCGATTAATGAAGCATGGAGGAAAATGAGGAGTTAAAGGTGGAAATGCAAAGAGGTTGTGAGTGAAGTACACAGATAATTAGTAACATCACTATGAGCAGTGTATCCCCAGTCTTTAAGAAGCCCCAGGATCCACGCTGGGCCTGAGAGAGTGGACAATATATTGGGGAAGGTTTATTTAATAACACAGGACAGAAATTAGCATTGTTATACTAAGCAGAAAGGAAGGAAGGAAGGAAGAAAAGAGAGGAAGAGAGGAAGGAAGGAAGAAGGAAGGCAGAAAGGAAAAAGGAAAGAAAGAGAATGGAAGAAAGAAAGAAGGAAGGAAATAAAAAGGAAGGAAGACAGACTTCACTAGGAATTTTGGAAGCTAACTGAGGCATCTCAGAACCATAAAGCTAGGAATGTAGCCTTAAGGTGATAAAGGGCTTACCTAATGTGTTCAAAATCCTGACTTGAATCCCTAGTACTAAAAAGAAAAAAAGGCAGAAGACTGAGCAGTTATGATTAAGAAATAACCACCACAAAAGCAGCAGTGTTTGTGGCAATTTTCTGTTTAAGCAGCTCAGCTGCACAGGGTACAGTCATTGTACAAAAGTGCAAATTTCTAATTCCCAGGAGATAAAAATCGAGTTGGCTTTGAAAAAACATTCCTTGTGGTTATTTTCTCATTTAGCAGTTCTTGGGTTTGGATTGTGTGTGCGTGTGTTTGTGTGTATGTGTGTGAGAGAGAGATGGTGTGGGGGAGGCAGTGTTTTAAATTTTTATTTTGGAATAGTCTAGACTTAGTAAGGATGTATGTATAAAGAATTAATAAAAATATTTTATAGAAATTTAGAGCTGGAAGCAGCTGAGAACAACTTCCTTAGTTTGAAATAGAAAATTCTGAAAAATGTAGTAACTTGCCCAGGATAGTAGAACATATTACTGTGAGAGTTAGGGTTATAGCTTAATGTATCTGTATTCAGATTTTTTTCCTTGGATAGGTTTTTATTTTAATCATGGTCATTCTTGTGGGTTGTTTTAGCCTAACAGCTGTCAGAAACCTAATTCTGGGTAAGAGGTAGAATTAGGGGCCAGCTGTGCCACTGAAAAACTGTGACCTCACTGAGATAAGAACTCAGGGCTGAGTTCAGGCCAGAGTCCTTGTTCTCAATCTGCTGGAATGATCTGAGCTCTGGATCTAATAGCTTTCATCAAGAGGCTGATCTTACAGGAGGGACACAGGACCAACCAAGAAATATTCTGCCTTTTCACAAATAAGTAGCTAATGTCAATATGTTGATATATGTGTATATGTATATGTGTGAACTGGAAGTTTGATTATATAAATACACACATGCATATATATGTGCACATATGTGAATCTAGTCTCTCTCTCTTACATACACATATACACACATTAATTAAGCCTCTAGATCACTTTAGTAGTTTTCATGAGAACAAGATTAAAAGAAATCATGGGATCTACAGGACAATTGACTGGTTACTGTAATAAGCTAATATCAGGAGAGAAAGGGGATGGAACGGGTTTATAAGAAAATATACATAAAAGGGGAAAAACTACCCCAATGTCATGTGTGCATCTTGTCTTCATGTACTTTGAAGAAATGAACTATAAAGATGATCATTCTTGATTGGTTTCTCTTTTGTTTGCATGCATTTTTAGAAAATTGCTATCTATTGTAAAACACCCAGACATTTATAGCCTTGTGAGGTGTGGCAGTGACATTATGGTTCTATTTCAAAACGTCCATAATTTCAAAGACTCATAGTATAATATTGGGGCAAAAATGACCCTATGTCTGTGATTTGCTTAAAAAGTCTTTGGCTGCCCATAAAGGGACGGAATGTACTGTGGAGGAATGTACTTTCTCCTGCACTGGTCATTGTTGGCATGCCAAGTCATTTGACAAGTAAGACAAGTGAGCCATAGAAAGCCCTGAAGTGGCAACAGTGGGCTGTCCGGAGTGTTGCCTCTAGGTTACTATCACAACACTGTTACTAGGATGGTCATCGTTCTCTAGACCTGCTGGGAGTGGAGCTGATATGCTCTCCTGAGTCACCAGCAGCTTTCCTCATTGCCAGGCAAGGCTATTAATTGCCATTTCCCTTCCCAGAGACACCAGGGGAGCCACAGAGCCTTCCCTGACAAAACACAGCTCCCAAGAGCATTTGATTAATTAAGTAGAGCAAGGGAGGTCAGTGCATTCCCATTTTGTCCTTGATTGGCCTGCTTGGCCTAAGAAGAAGGAGAGGGGTGGGAGAGGGCACCCCAAGTATGTGAGCAGCACTGCTGGAGTCGCACTGACTTTCCCTGCACCCCCCCCTCACTCCTCGCTTCACAGATACCCACAAAGCAACAACAGCTGGTTCTCTGGGACCCTGAGGTTCTGGGTCCCAGGCACAAAGCTGTCAAGTTGTCCTGTGGCTGAGTACAAGTGACTTTTCTGTCCTATAAGGAAATTTCACAATGGGCCCAACCTATTAGACTTCTTGAAATTCTCCCTGTCCTGAGCATTACTCACTAAGGAAAAGCATCTGTGATGTTCAGAACCTCCATGATCCTGATTGTGTGTGTGTGTGTGTGTGTGTGTGTGTGTGTGTGTGTGTGTGTGTGTGTGATTTCTGGGTCCTGTATCACATTTTGGCAAGCTGTGACTTCACTCTTTCAGAGAGGGAATTTCGCAGACCTCCAAGTACTTCTGAGCACTGGGGAAACAATAGAAGAGTCAAGAGATGTAAAGGAAATTCAGCTTCTGCATCTGTACATAAGGAATTCTGAACGGAAAATGATACTTGCTTCTCTTGTGTGTACCTCTGCTTTGTATACCTAAGTAGTCCAACTTCTCTTCCTGTTCTTCCTTCCTCCCCTTTCCCCTTCCTACCTTTGCCACCTACTCTTCTTTCCATCCCTTTCTTCTTTCTTCTTTTTCATACCACGTTAGTGAGTCCTTATCAAATTTAATCAAGTGTCTTACTTTTGATATATTCTTACCTGTTGGATGGAAGGGGAGGAAATCTCAGATCTTTCCTACAGTTGTTTGTTTCTGTTAGAAAGTTATATTATTTCAAGATGTGTGAAGTGACAGGAAACCCTCATGGCTGTTTGGAAGGAATTATCCATGGATGGAGACTGCATTCCAGAACAGTTTGCACTGTGGAGGAATGGCTATGGCCTTTACCACTATCTGGTGATCCATGCAGGCTTGGAGGCGCCCGTTTGCTCAGGGACCAGATATAACCAATGCAATTGTCAGGACTGGACCTGATGACAATTTGCCTTTTGGCTCCTGTGTGAGTAACTTGTTGATGACAGGATCTGGGATATGGTTGTTTTCAATAGTCTAGCACCCAGAACACTCCCTTGCTCACTAAATATTCAAGTAGAAGATCCAGGAGGAAATAACCCCATTTCTATCCCATTTCCTCTGCCTCTGTGAGGTATTGAGGGGAAAAAATATCACCTCCTTTTCTATCCAGGGGACTTCTGTAACCAGTATTGCCTGAGAATGTAGAACAAGGATCAGGATGCTGAGGTTCTTCAGGTTATTCTAACAGGTGGCTGGAGTTAAAAACATTACCCTCTATCTTTATTGATCTTTGACTATTCCTTTAATTTGATCAAGAATGGTTAACTAAAGCTAGTATGTGGCATGGGAGATAGACCAGAGACATATGATTAAATGAGGCCCCCAAAATTGTTCTTTCCAGATAGCTATCCCATCTTGCCCTGCCATAATGCTGATAGTTCCTTAGTATTGCAGAACTTCTTCCTCCTCCTCCTCCTCCTCCTCCTCCCCTCCCCCTCCCCCTCCCCCTCCCCCTCCCCTCCTCCTCCTCCTCTTCCTCCTCCTTCTAATTCACCTCCCCTGACCCTCCTCCTTCTTCTCCTGGCTGGCTTCAAGCTACTGTCCTCTAACCTACCTACTAGACCAAGATAATGGGCCTCTATGATCAGTCCCTGGCCTGTGTTTCTTAAAATTCTCTGATCACAAGGATTATCTGTTTTGCCTTTTAATTTTTCTAGCACTGTTTGAACCCATGGTTCTGTATATGCTAGGCTATTTTGAAGCTTCCTTGATTGGCCCATTAAATATGAGAATCATGTTGCTTGATCGCTGGTCTATCCAGCCCCTTAGAGCTTGCTAGAAATACAGACTCCTAGGCCCCACCCAGAGGCTCTGAACCAGAACATTTAGTGAAACCTCTATGCAATGCTCATGTACATAAGATAAATCAAGCATTAGTTTAGATGACATCCTGGAATTTTTCTCAGTTCAATAATTTTAGGAGAAAAAATAGGTAGTAATTTATATGTATAGATGCTTATAGGAAGACCTGTGTGTGTGTGTGTGTGTGTGTGTGTGTGTGTGTGTATGCACGCGCGCGCGCGCGCACACACACACACACACACACACACACACACACACATCTGAATTGAGATTACCCTTCTTACCTAAGAACACAAATCTCATGGACTAAATGCCTTCCCTAAACTTGTGCCTGTGGCTGTGCTATTCATTTAATTCCAGGAAACACGTGCTGTGAGTAATGCGCTATTATAGATGGGACATTTGAATTAGAGGCTAAGAATCTGAACTTTTTACAACAGTCCTCTCTTCTCTTTTCATTATCAGAGGATCATTTTCAAAAAGTTGGAAATAGGATTCTTATACACATAAATATAGTGAGAACTTGGAAAAGTTTAGTGAAAGCATTAAAGAATGAAACAGCTGGTTCAGGCAGGGCAGAAACTATAGTTAAAATAAAAAGGAAAGCTAGGAGCACCTTGCCAAAATTAAAAACAAAAAAAACCCAGGTTAATGCACAAAGCAAGAAAAATTAACTTTAGGATTATATTTAAGTAATTCTTTAAATTTCTTTTTTTTTAATTTATTTTTTTTGTGAACATACTGTACAGAGGGGTTACAATTACATGGGCAGGATAATGCGTACATTTCTTATCAAGCATTGCAGCCTCCTCCTTTGTTTACCCTTCACATCCCTTCCCAGCCTCCCTCCCCACCCTCCCACCCAATCCTCCCCCCCCCAAACCCTTCTACTACAGAGCTGGAATTACTGTGCAGAGATTGACATTGTACTTCTCATTGTTGCACCAGGTCCACCTGTATCCTTAAACGACTTGTTTTTCCCCATCTCCTCCACAAGTTATACTGACATCAAATATAGTGAAAGCAGGGGTTATACCCTGGGGGAGGGACATACAAAACAACAAAGAGATAATCTTATAAATGCATTAGAAACAAATGCATGGAAGAAAAAAAACATTAGAATACATATCTAAGGGTTCATTTTCCTAACATCACATTATCTGACCTTTTCCGCTTGACTCATATATATACTAGATATTGCAAATAAGGGAAACCATGGGACCTATGTTTCTTTGGGCCTGGCTTACTTCACTTAAAATAATTTTTTCCAAGTTTTTCCATTTCCTAACAAATGGGGCAATGTCATTCTTTCTGATGGAGGCATAGAATTCCATTGTGTATATATACCACATTTTCTTGATCCATTCATCTACTGAGGGGCATCTGGGTTGGTTAATTCTTTAAATTTCTACTTGATAGAAATAACTCAACTTCTCAGTCTTGTACAACTTCATTATAACTTCAGAGTCTGGACTGCCATTGAAGTAAAGTAGTAAATTAACTTAGATAAACTGTCAGTGCGCCTGTGAGATATTGTTCTGGAGTGAAGCCAGAATGATTCATATAATGATTTTATTCTCTTAAGTTATTGTTTCAAAGTTTTGGATGATTTTTATAACATTCTGTGTAATCATGCTTAAAATTAAAATAGTATGGTTCTCATGCATATGAGCACTCCTAAAATCTGCCATTGGTGTTAAATTAACTTAGATGTGAATTCAGTATTTTAATTGCCTGGCTAATGTACTCTTCACAGCCTTTCTCAGTATCAAGTAGACGGAACCAAAGAGTCCTCGTACGCTGCTCCATTTGGAGAGACAAGGCTTGAATTTTGAGATGTCATTGAATTAATAAAAAAGCCAACAGCAAAATGCTGTGCTTAAAAGAACAAGGAAGAATAGGTACCAGAGGTGGAATGAAAACGAGCACAATGTCCAGGAATGCTGAGTGACTTCAATTTCATGTCTTTTCAGCTATCCAAAAGATTTTATTTTAAAACTTTAAAATACTGTGGTACTGTTCCTTCTTCAAGACTCAGATCTCTCTCTCTCCTTCCCCATCTCTCTCTCTCTCTATCTCTCTTTCTCTCTCTCTCTCTCTCTCACACACACACACACATACACAAATGAGTACTGGTACAGGGCCTCTAGCTTGCTAATTACTAGCTTACTTGCTTGCTTGTCCACAATTAGCACTCAACCACTTGAGCCATGTCTCTAGCCCAGTTATTTTATTATTTAATTGGACATGGAACTTCTTTGACTTTTCTGCATTGTTTAGTCAACATCTGTCATTGAATATGACCTAGCAGCATATATTGGGTAGCTTTCTAAACCATGTAGATGTTAATAATATTGAACCAAATAGAGAAAAATGCCTGCCTTGGGGAATCGCTCAGTGATAGATGGTTGCCTCGTAATCTCAAGGCCCTGGGTTCAATCCTGCTTTTGCAAAGAGCACAAGTGATTTAAAAAATTAAAATAAAGCAACCAAAACCCTTCTACTACAGAGCTGGAATTACTGTGCAGAGATTGACATTAGCCAAAATTAAACTGGCAAATATATGCTTACATATGGAACATATTAGGTGCTTTGAATAAAAAATAAAGGAAGTAAGGGATATATGCATTTTTTGGTTATATGGTCAAGGCAGAACTTTCTAGATCACTTCAGGCATGCGTGTGTCCAAGAGTAGGTAGTAAGGGCTAAATTTGAGGAAAGGAAACTAGAGATGATACCATTTCAATCATCTTCTGCTGGCCAAATGTAAAGATGACTCTACATAGCCCTTCAAATTTTCCTAACTTCAAGCAGCTTTACTAAACATGTTTTAAGAAAATCTTTATGTTGTCATAAAACCACCACAGAAAACTGTGGGCATGTAATTATGAGACCTGGGATCATGTAGACTTCCTGATATGGCCTTGGAGCAGCTGGGTCACAGGCATTTGAGCGTTCCTCCATACTTGCTAGTGGTGTGCAAATTACAATGAATAAACAAAATTTCCCAGTTGGCTCCCGAAAGGCTGTAATGTATCCAAATGGGACCTCTTGCTCCCCGTGGACTCCAAGTTTTCCTATACTCAGTTCCAAACTGCAAGTAATGAAGACTTAGCATAAGAGGCCATTTCCTCTTTAATGCCCTAGAAGGTTCTGAGAAGGTCACTTCAGAGCCTTTGGAATTAAAGACATGTTTAAAACCATGAGTGCATGGTGATAGCAGATGAGACTTTGTCGGATTCCTCAGGCATGAGATTCCATGAAAGAAAACTCAGTACTGTTACGATTTGCATAAAAATACATTATGGGACTCTGAAGCTGAAATAACATACAGTTTTATTAACTTTTCACTCTATTCATGAGAGGAAAGCAAAGCAGAGTCTGTAATTTTCATTCAGCTATAAAAGCTAAGAGCCATGTGGTCTGGTGACTTGGAGAAGTCCTCATGGCATGACTCTGTGTCTCCGAGTAGCTTGACCCCTTCCTTTCTGTCTAGTGTTCTTACCCCTCACTTTCTTCCCAAGTATCCAAATTGATTAATATCTCAGGGCTTCCTGTGTTCTAATTTTTCTTTCTAGTAGAAAAGGAACTGTATTTCAACCGTAACAAACTTGGCATTCCTTCTGAGTAGTTATTGTGTTGATGTTGGCCAAATTCTTTGGGTTGGGATAAAGTTAAATGGTTTTAAGTTCTTTGAAATGTGTTAGTCTGGACCAAGTATCTAACATTTCCAGGAAAGAAGGTTCACCTTTCCATTAATCCCAAATCTGGGTATTAGTGTCTGTCTAGTTATAGGTAATATTTCATTAAAAGCTGGACACCCAGCAATAAGTAGATTATATGTTTGAGACCAGTCTGGGCAATATTGTGAGCCTCTTATTTCAAAATTACCCCTCCCTCTCTAGGAAACAAATAAAAAGAACTTACCCCAAATTCTGGTTATCATCTCCCCTCCTTTTACTCTTAATATATATTGCTTTCATTTCTTATTGTTGAACCTAACAAGTTGTCACAAACCATGTGGTTGAAACAATCCAGCTGTATTATGTTACAGTTCTATAAATCTGTGGTTCAAAATGAGTTTCAGTGGTCCATTCCTTCTGGAGACTCTGGGGAAAATCCATTTCCTGGACTACAGGCCACTTGCCTTCCATTCACAGACCCATTTAGCCTTCAACACAAGCAGCACAGAACCACCCCTTTCAAGTCTGTCCTCTCTCAAAGTATGTCTGTTCTGCCTGCATCTTCCACTTACAGTGGTTCTTGGTGCAGGCATCTTTGATAGCATTCTGCCTGTCACACACAGGTGTTGTCTTATGTCTAGTTGTCTCTTTTTACCAATGTGTATTTTAGGAAATAAGCTGTAAAGATTTGTTTTATCATGCCATTCAGTTTTTTTTTTAATTGTCATTGTTATGTCATCGTTGATATTTGAACTCAAGGACTTGTGGGTTTTTAGCTTGCTTGTTCGGTTGGTGTTCTTAAACCTTAAGCCAAACCTCCAGCCCTGTTTTTGCTGTTTATTTTGGAGTAGAGTCTTATGAACTCAATCTCTTACTAGCTAGGATTACAGATGTCAGCCCTCATCACCATTAGCTATCAGTGTATTGAACTGTGTTTATGAACACAGTAATAAGTAGGATTCTATTTTACTTCAAGGAACATTTACACCAAAGTATAGCTAAAGCCTATACTATGCTCTAAAAGAAAAGGCATGGAAACGAAAAACACTCTAAATAAAATTAAATTATAGGCCCTATAACTGAGCATGGTTATGTTTTGTGCAATAACTGTGTATTTATACACACACACATGCAAATATAATTGTGTGGCATGTCTGGAAATACAATAGAAAATGAGTATTCTGGCTAGTCAAAATAGTATTTTCTTTTACTTATGGTTTGGGATTTGTTTTGAAATAGTGATTGCAGTAACCCCAAAGTCTCGAAAAGTTTTATGGTGTTATTATTGCCCTGCATCTAACAATTATATTAAAAATAACCCTTCTGGTTTTAGAGATGAGCTTTTCAGAAATGCTACACTTCCCCACCAAGAGGCAAGTCCTTTGTATTAGACCAAATTTTTGCCATAGCAATTTCTTGGCACTGTTTCTGAATAATATCTATGCCAGGAATTGCAATGAATGTTTCCTGGTGATGTGCCATTTGTTCTTGACAACCGTGACAAGTGTACATCCCCATGTCTGACCCCCACGACACAGGAAGGCAGCTGGGAGCAAGAGAAGAGTTCAGAGCTAGATTTACCCCTAAGACCCAGGTTCTCTGACCATATCAGTGTTTTTGCATCTGTAAATTGCAATCCATTAATTTAGTGGAGGCAAATTTAAAATAAAATAGAATAAAAGAATGCCTTTCATGCAGAAGAAAGTGGGAGTACTGTTTATTAAAATGTTGTGCACTGGGGTTGTGTATGTTTTTTGTGAAGTCACAGCTAACACCCTGTCACATGGTCCTGTAACCTTCTTGGCTGTTCTTCCTTTGAGTTCATTTTGGTGACTCATTCCCATGTCCACTCCTGGATGTGTTAGGAACAAATTAGTACAAGCTTTGTGGCTCAATATAATACAAAACTATAACTATAAAACTATTTTCTTGCCGAGCACTGATGGCTCACACCTGTAAACCTAGCTACTGAGGAGGCTGAGATCTGAGGATTGTGGTTCAAAGCCAGCCCAGGCAGGAGAGTCTGTGAGACTCTTATCTCCAATTAGCCATCAGAAAACCAGAACTGGTGCTGTGGCTCAAAGTGGTAGAGTACTAACTTTGAACAATAGAGTTCAGGGACAGTGTCCAGGCTCCAAGTTAAAGCCCCAAGACCAACAACCAAAACAACAAAAAAGGTATTCTCTTATAGCTCTAGAGGCTGAAGAAGAAAATCCAGGGTAACATTCCTTCTGGAGGTTTCAGGGGTGTGGGGGAAATCTGTTTTCCTCTTTCGTTGATTTTCTAGAGGTTACCTGTATCCCTTGGCTCATGGTCCCTTCCTATATCACTGCAAACTCTTCTGTCATTCTGTCTCCTATGACTCGCTCTGATTCTCCTGCTTTTCTCTTATAAAAGCACTCTGTTGTCACTAAACACTGACAAGCAGGTCCATCTCTCCATCTCTAACTCATTGACATGGTCACTTTGCTATGTAGGTTTGAGAGCAGGACTAAATCCAACCTGCGGCCCCAGGCTTGCTTTGCGAACATTAGTATTCCTGCTCCTGACTGCCTCTTACTCGAGCAAAACTGCTTTTCTCTCCTTCCTCTTGCCTTGCTTCTCAGTCGCTCACAATCAGCTGATGCTTCCACCTAGCTCCATGCAAGGTTGGCTCCTTTTTCCAGGCCACAGAACTATGTCCCAAATGCCTTTCCTGCCGCCCTCAAGTGGATGATCTTACCATCTTCTTTAAGAAGGTACTGACTCAACTTGTCTCTTATCTTTTCTTCTGGTGGTTAGGACTATCTTCCTACAAGGAAAACAATAATAATTTGCTCCTTGCAGATCTCTGACTTTGTGAGACAAGGCATCATGGAAACAAAGCTAAATCCACCATAATGGCTCTCTGCTACCTATGGGGAACGTGCTTTTACTTCTCCAGGCCAGCTTTTTCCCATTGTCTCTCTAATAACATATTCCCTGGGTGTGCTAGCAATTTATTCCCCTTTCTTTTTATTGGGTTCCTCATTATTTGGTGAGATATGGTAAACATGAGTGAAGACAGAAATGCTGAACAGGAGAAAACTTCCAATAGATTATTGGGAGAAGAAAAGGAAAGCAAAAATGACCTTATATCAAGACTAAAAACCAATGGTAAGGTGATGCTTCTGTCTAGGCACAGGGCTCTCACACCTGTTCCTGAGGGCATTGTCAGAGAGAAGTTCTGCAGAGTGCTTTGGGTGCTACAGTGTCTCTTAACCAATGCTCTCCAACTCTGTTGGCTCACCTAGGAATGCCGATTGAGATGTAATGAAAGTCCCTCCTTAATTTCAGGGTATAGTTTGGGAGTGTCCTTCAGCCTTTCTGTCACGAGATTGTTGCTGTTTTCTTTCCCTTTCCTATTTTTTTCCCATTTTCTCTTTGAAAGAAGATGATTTCACTGTATTTTAAACTCCAAGTCCAAAATAGTTCTCCAACTAGGGTTTCTACTTAGTGGAATGTTTATAAACTTTTGAGATGGTACTTTTTAATTGTCTTGATCCTTCAAGATGCTATGGACATTTTCTGTAGCACTCAAATTCAGAGGGATGTTCTTTAGAACCTATAATCAACAATGGTCAAAGTTGACAATTCTTGTGACTGAGGTAAACTAAAGGCTTAATTGGGCGATTACCAGTAATTCCTGACATCTTTCATGTTAGGCCAATTGGGAGGAAGGGAGAGAAAATAATCCAGCATCACGTGATGGAATGGTACAGCATTTGCAAAGCATGATGCATAGGTTACCTGTGTCACAAGCCTGGATGCTCGCCAGATTCACTGAGTCTTGACAAAACTCTTAGGCACCTGTGTTTCCGGTCGTCTCTCCACCCAAAGTAGAGAACTCTGATCCAAATGTGTTCTTCTCTTTGTGATTGCATCTTCACTTTCTAAATGTCCTCTTTTTAATAGCCTGAAAAGCTGCCCTTCTAGCCATGGTGTTGTCTTTCTTCTGAAAGCCAACAGTTAGAGAGGACATTTAGGAAATTGTAACAGAATAAGTACTTAAAATAAGTTCCAAATATGATCAAGTAAAAAAAAAACAGTTAATAAAAAAGTCCTTAAATGAGCAGATTTTCTTCTAGACCCCAAGACTATTTGTGTGCTAACCACACTGCAAAAGGAGAAAATGATTGAGTTCATCACAGGAAATAAGCCATCAAGTGAGAAAGTCCAGAAAAACATTCACTGGTACCAGCATCAGTGTAGAGTGAATTTTATATATTCATTCATTCACTTTCTAGTGTAAGTCCACTGCGGGGGAAATATGTTCTCATCATCTTTTCACAGATGAAGACTTGGAGCTCAGAGAGAGACCAAATGGCTTGTGGAAAGCTATATTGCTTGTTAATGTTGGAGCTGAGAGTTGAACTCAGGTCTGTCTCCAAAGTCTGGCTTTTTCCTCTGTAGGAAAACAAACTGTGTTGTAGATTCTCCTTAACATAGCAAAAAGATGAGGCTAGGAGATGCTGTCCATGATTGACTTAGAGCCTTGGCAATTAAATCAACTGCAGAATGCAGCCATAGCACACTTGCAGAAATACTAGTTCAGAAACTAGGCTTGATTCTTCCTGAGAGGTACCCTGAAAATTGACCTCCCAGGGCATGATTTCCTTAGTAACCCCAGAGCATGGCTGGAGGTCTCAGTCTCTACCAGAGAGGAGGAGCATTAATCCCGCTTCTTCTCAGGGTCCACTGAATCAGTTACCACTGGCTCTCCATAACTCCATGTGGCATCTGCCAGCCCTGCTTTGTGTGAAATGGGAAATGGGTCTCCATGGAGGATGAAGGAGGATTCCCACTCACTGCCTGCTCACTGGTGATGTCCATAAACCTAACAGTCAAAATCGTTACTTTTGGAGCTGTGGAGAGAGAGAGAGCTGGAATTAGAAAATTGGAGTTGGCAGGTGATTTTCTTGGAGTTGATTCTGCCATGAGGGTCTTTGTGTTATTCTTTCCTTATCCTGCCAATATCCAATTGAGGCTGTGGTTTGGAATAGCATAGGCTTGAAATGAATTTCTTGGTATTCCAAGTCAGGAGAAGTTCCCCTAGGGAGATGTTATTGACAGGGGTGAGGTGGGGGAGGAGACAGAGAATCTCTTTTTTTACTAGTAAGGCTCCTCCTATGCATGTGGAACTCCCTTTATGAAGGATCTGTGCGGATCTATCCTACAGTTAGGATCTATACATCACTCTGTATGTGTGTGCTGCTACAAAATAAAACTTATTTACAACAATTTTAAGGAGATAGCCTTGGAAAGCTTTCAAAGGTTTATAACTTAGTGAAAATGTGTAGGTGAGTTGATTTCCAAAAGAGAGTTGGTGATGTGCTGACTGAGCTGAGCAGATACTGACAGGAAGAAGAGAAAGCAACAGTGGTGACGACAGGCAAAATTGTTATCTTTGTGCTCCAGCTGGAGGCTCTACCTAGGCTCTTCTGAACAGAATAAAATTCCTTGGTGAATCCCAAGTTTTTCCTCAGTTTCATTGCTTTAAAGGAGTAAGAGAAGTGAGCAGATTACAGGGAAGGCTGGCATGGAAAATGCTTCCTTTGATCCCAATCCAGAATTGGTAACAGAGGAAAGTGAGATTTGGGGCAGCTTGTTTCAAGCAAATTGTGGAGTTAGCACATCTTTGGCAACAAATCAGAGGCAATTTCTTCCAGCATGACCTGGCTCCTGATAGCTAAAAAGAGACCAATAAACCAGGACCACCTGGGTACCAGATGTACGAAGCTCTCGATGGATGTGTTGGAAATGCTCAGCTGGAAACTTCCCCAACCCAACTCTCCTGGCTTCTTGCCTTCTTGACATACTTAGGGTCCTGGGGCCAGCTGCAGGTCCCCTGCTTCCTCTCCTTTTACTAGTTGCCAACTCTTCTGGGTCTCCTCCAGCTATTGAGAAATATTAAAGTAGCATAGGTGATTTCCATGTGCACACTGGTAAGGCTTACCTTGTGGGGGAATACAAATGGAAGGAAGCCTTTTGTGGCTGTCCATCTCTCATTCCCATCGTCCATTGAAGAGTGAGTGATTATATTCCCAAGTGGAGGCCCATATCTGTCTTCTGCACCACTTGGATCTAAGATTTGAGTGTGATGATATCTCACCTTCTTGGAATGATTGGTTGTCCTTCAAGGATCTCAGTATTGAGTTGATAACAGCCATTTCATCAAAGTTATTTGCAGACTCTGAAAGCACTGGCTTTAGGATTTCCAGAGAGAATCTGTATAACATTTTAATTAACTCATTTTCATTGCATAGAGTTGATTAATATAAACTTTCTTATTGAATAAACTTACAGACGGGCATTTTCCACCTCCCACATGGAGACTTCTTCATTGAGCCTGTTAGAAAGCATCCGCCGGCCGAGGAAGGGTACCAGCTACATGTCGTGTACAGGAGGCAGAGGCAGAGAGTTGCAGAAACAGAGGAGCCAACATGTGGATTAAAAGGTACTATGACTTTAAAATCCTCACAGGCTGCTGACACCTTTGCTCTTTGGATTGGTTCATTAAAACAGATCTTCTTCTTAAGTCTGTTAGCCCTTCTCTGTTCTTTTGCTGGAAATTATAACCCTTGTATAAATTTACTTCTACTCATGTATTCGTGTGTGTGTGTGTGTGTGTGTGTGTGTGTGTGTGTGTGTGTGTGTGTGTGTGCATGTGTGTGTGTGTGTGTATTTATATTGGGGCTTGAATTCATGGCTTCCTGCTCTTGCTTGTCTTTTTTCCTCAAGGCTGGCATTCTACCAATTGAGCCATGCCAGCAGTTCTAGCTTTTTACTACTTAATTGATGATAAGAGTCTTTCTGACTTTTTTGTCTTTGCTGGTTTCAAACCGTGATCCTCAGATCTCATCCTTCCGAGTAGCTAAGATTATAGCATGAGCCATTGCTAGTGTCTGGCTTCTTTGTATTCTTACTCAGAAGTGGAAAAAACATCTCTCTTACTTCCTGCCACATTGGTTGGTGATATGAGCAAGGTACTCATAAGTGGTAAATTAGTTAGTTTGTTTTGTTTTAAAAATGACCACGCATATTGATGCATATCTATAATTATTCACTCGGCTGACTGAGTCAGGAAGATCCAAATTGGAGGACAGTCTGAGCAAGATTCTATCTTGAAAAAAAATGAAGTGAAATAGGAGAAAATCTTATAATCTGCAAGGGACAAAAAGGTGCAGTGGTTTTCAATATCAATAGTGTTGTAATGCAGTAGCATGTAATGTGCTCATCACACTTACATATTAAGAGCAGCTTTAAATGCTTGACTGCACTATTAATGATGTGTGAGAAAAAACTGAAAAATGTGTCAACATATTATCAGAGATGAATTCAGAAACACTTTCAGCTGCTGTGGTTGGTGTTGGCTGAGCTGTGTTCCCTGCTCTTATGCTGTGAATACAGACACGCACCAATGAGCCCTGAGCGTGATCGGACCTCTTCCTCACTGTTGTCCTACACAGTTAAGGTATTTTTTTCAGAGATGGATCCATGTTATTCCCTTGCAACCTTACATTCTGCTTAATGTGTGGGAAATAAGCAATACCTGTAAAGGATTACTGGAAATTGAGGCATTCCCTTAAATATTATTGTATAGATGCTTCAACTCAAAAGAGAAAAGCAATGCCAAAAAGTAAAACAGTTAATGAAGAAACAATATTGTTTTGGATCTTAAAATTTGGAGACCAAAGACCTACCTGAGTAAGAAAATAGACAGATGAGAGTTAGGGAAGGTAAATTGTGATGTGAATCAGGGATGTTCAGCAGTGGATACAAAATAGGGAAATGGAAGGAGCAGGGACAAGAGAGACGGCTCTGCAAACTTCACAGCCCCTCACTTGATGACAGTATTCCTAGAATGCGTCTTTTTACTAAGGGGATGATTGAAAAGATTGTTGGAGAGAATTAGGGGGAAATGCTTGATTCGTGAATACATAAGAAGATTTTGAAAAAAGAACAGTTGGTTTTGTTTGCTTACTAAAATCCAAGACCAAGACTGTAGGAGCTCAGAGTACCATCAGCACCAGACCAGTTGCTGTGGCCCCTGAGATGTTCATTCATCCAGCCAAAGGCCTACTTAGCCATGAACAAGTCCTTACCATCATAATCTTCCTGGACAATCTGTGCCTTACTCCTCCTCTCTTCAGGTGCTTATCTACCCAAGCCAATACATATTCAGTTTCCCTAGGAAACATGGATCTGCACTGTCCATCTTCCCTGTTGTGCACTGTCTTGTGCTGAGCACCTTGTTTGTTAGAGTGCCTGGTACCATACTCCATATGGGTACAGTTCAGAAGGGCATTGGGCACAGAAAAAGGCATTCTGGGTTGAGAAGGGGCGTTTGAACGAATATGACAAATACATCTAATGCTAAACTTAGAATCAGTGAACTCATTTATAATTTAGAAGCTTATTGGATGAGAAAGCCTATATTGTCTTGACAGATCTTAGTGCAGGCTCAGCAACCAGAAATACCACCGTCTCATAGGGAAGAGGAACATGAAACAAGAACAAAGATGGATGAGGGTTGGAACTTATGACCTGGGGTTGTAGCTCAAGAAAATCCTGCTTACAATTTTTATTTTGGTAAGGAGCAAAGAATGTCTATAGAGATGGATGTGTGTGAGTGGGTAAATGGATGGATCGATAGATGGATAAGTGCATAGATGGATGGGTAGATAGAGAGGTAAGAAATGAATGTTTTCATTTATTCAACAGAGTCTACATTCTGTTGAGCCTGAGATACTCAGGATGTAGAAGTGAATGAAGTTCTTTTCTTTACCATGCAAGACTGTGGGATGAGGATGCGAGCATCCTTGGGCACCATAGAGCATTCGTGATGACTAGAAGAACCAAGATTAGGGCAGAGCCACAGACAGAGATGGCAACAGCAATCCCGCTGGTCTTTACAGCCACAGCACCCATAGTTTTCTCTGGGCAGTGGCAAGGCAAATTCTCACCTGTTCGTCTAAGTAGATTCCTGGCATCTTCCCAAGCAAGCTCCATGGGCTCTCTGTCCCTTTCAACAACTTGTTCTGCCATTGAAGGTAGCTCTCCTTCCCTGCTTCCTTAGCAAGGGGTTTGTCACGGAACTTTGCCCTGGCCGTTCCCTCTGCAGGGACTAGTTTTTCTCCAGATCTCTACATTGATAACTCTTGCACACTATCCAGTTCCTTGCTCAAAATCATCCAAATCCTCTAGCACTTTGTAAAACCTATATCCTGCTTTATTTTTTTTCATTAGCTGATGTTTATCTACTTATTACTATCTTCCCTCAACTGGAAGCAAACATCATACAGGCAGATGCTCCCTTGTTTTCTATGCAGTATTCCCAGACCTTGCCATAATAAGTACTTGGTGAATGGAGTTAGCAAATAAGTAAATAAATCATACCTCATTAGCGAGCATCCTTGTGTCTAGTGTGTGGCACTAGGGCACATCTTTCTATTCAAAGTATGAAGCTCAGTGTCTTCTGCTTCATAATCGTTTCATTGATCAATATTTGTTGGATGAATAGGTAAATATTGCATCTATAGAGGGGGTTCTGGTATTGTTGAAGAGAGATCATGCATTCAGGTCACTGAGTCTCTGAGGCCAGACAAATCCACTCTTGGCGGTGCTTGATGTTAACTAAGTATTTGTCCCACAGCTTGATTAATGCCAGTGTTTGGGAAAACAAACATTTCCACCCACACACAGTCCCATTTCGGTGCAGCAGCTGGAAACCTCATAAATAACTATGGAATTGTTTCTTGATGGGGAAGAAAGTTTACTTGGTAGATTGACATCAAACTCTTGAGGAAATTATCGATGAACTTTATGCTATAAATCTTCCCTTCCCAAGGCAAGGGAATGGATCCCTAAGGTGCTTTCTGGGCCAATATGTCAAAGGGTTATAAGGTTCTAAAGGGTTTTTTTTTTTTTTACAGTTGTTTATGTGCCATTAATTGACCTTCTTTCCTTCCTTCAAAAAATGTTAATTTGTCCAGAGACCAAAGGATACAACTTAAACATGTCCTGGTAGATGCTACTGTCGTGTGCTGGCCATCCAGTGGGAAAATAAAGGAAATCAATTCACTGGATCAAGAAAATGTGGTATATATACAAAATGGAATTCTATGCCTCCATCAGAAAGAATGACATTGCCCCATTTGTTAGAAAATAGAAAGGCTTGGAAAAATTATATTAAGTGAAGTAAGCCAGGCCCAAAGAAACATAAGTCCCATGGTTTCCCTTATTTGCAATATCTAGTATATGTATGAGTCAAGCAGAAAAGGTTAGATAAGGTGATGTTAGGGAAATGAACCCTAAGATATGTATTCAAATGTTTTTTTTTCATGAGATTGTTTCTAATACATTTATAAGATTATTTCTTTGTTGCTTTGTATGTCCCTCCCCATTGTATAACCCCTGCTTTCACTGTATTTGATGTCGGTATAATTTGTGGAGGGGAAGGGAAAAAACAAATCGTTTAAATAGGGATACAGGTGGACCCATTGCAACAATGAGATGTAGAAGTTGTGCAACAATGAGATGTGGAAGTCGTTATGACTAAAACAAACTTTACAACTTTGGTGTGTGTGTAGGGAGGATTGGGTGGGGAGGGGGAGGGACGCGAATGGGAAGGGATGGGAAGGGGAAACAAAGGAGGAGGCTACAATGCTTGATAAGAAATGTACTCATTATCTTGCCCATGTATTTGTAACCCCTCTGTACAGTATTTTCACAATTAAAAAAAAACATTCACAAATATGTTAGGAGCATTCAGCAGAGGAACTTGATGACATCAAGAGGGAGAGAGTTATATAACTGTAACCCCTCTGTACCATATCTTTACAATAAAAAGTATAAACAAAAAAAGAAGGAGAGAGTGCTAGGTGCCAGTGGCTCATGTCTATAATCCTAGCTACTCAGGAAGCTGAGATCTGAGCATCTCAGTTTGAAGCCAGCCTGTTCAGGAAAGTCCATGAGACTCATGTCTCCAATAAACCACTCAGAAAAATCCAGAAGTGGCACTGTGGCTCAACTGGTAGAGTGCTAGCCTTGAGCACAAAGAAGCTCAGGGATAGTGCCCAGGCCCCGAGTTCAAGCCCCAGCACCAGAAAAAAAGAAAGAGGGAAAGAGGGAGGGGGAGGGTAGAGAAATAAGTAGAAAGAGAATGAAAGAGGAATGAGAGAGACAGCAAGAGAGAGAGAGAGAGAGAGAGAGAGAGAGAGAGAGAGAGAGAGAGAGAGAGAGAGAGAGAACACCACAGAAAAGCCATGTCAAAAGAGGCATAGATTCTCAGAATGTTATTTTCCCTGAAATTACAGCTACAGAATTTTTAGCATTTGAGCAATCATAACTTTCATGAGCTGAATTATGTCTTCTCAGACTTAATATGTTGAAGTCCTAATTCCTGGTACCTTAGAATGTTATTTGGAATCAGACATATTAAAGAGGTCAAAAAATTAAAATGCTGTCATTAGGGAACACCTACTCTATTATGGCTGTGCCTTCAAAGGAAGAAATTTGGACAATTGTGTGTATACAAAAGACCTTATGAAGAAACAGGGAGAAGGCAGAAATCATGAAGTGAGACCTCTTGATTTGAAAGACTTGAACTCATGGATCCCTTTATTTTGCCATCTCTCTAGCCTCTGCTCTGGTGTATAGGCCAGGCAGAACCAAATGCTAAAGCAGCAGAACTTCAGGGTCACAATGGTGAGGAGCTGGCCCATCACTACGGGTGGGTCAGAGCATCAGCAGGAAGACATGGCAGTTCCAAAGCCCGAGTCTGGACCATGAACCCCACTATCTGCCAGAAGAGTGTTTCAGTGTAATGTAGCCAGATTTGAAGCCTCGTTATTCAAGAAAGCCTGGAGTTAGATGTAGAAAATAACACACACACATACACACACACACACACACACACACAGTGTAAGCTTCTCTTAAAAGCTGGTACTTGGTTAAAAAGACTCCATATATGTTTAAGCATTGTCAGATACAGTGGGCTATTATTCTAAATTCAGGACCCAATATTTTAGCTAACTTCAGTGTTTGTACATATGGACGTGGTATTCGTGTTCCTATGGATGCTGTGAACATTTATGTGTGTTCACCTATGGATGTTTATGAAAGTGTGCTTATCTGTGTGTAGAGTGGGTGTCTGCTTACTTGCGGGTTATATATAGTGAATGTATGTGTGTGTGGTATGCATGAAGATTCACAGGAGGAAGTTGGTGCATGGGAAGTACACAAGAGGCAAAGATGGGGTGCTCAGCTGTGCCAACTCAGGGTTATATGGAAGCTTTCTATTTTTTGGAAACACACCATGTTGAAGTCCCGATGCCTTCTCTTGGTTTTAGCAGTTTATTGTTTAACCTTAATGGGAAGGGAGAGTCTGAACTCCTCAGAAAGAAAGGTTTCTTTCTATTGCTGGAGCAGTCACATGGAGAGCAGTATGATGCCAACCAACCTGCCTAGCTGCCCTCCCAAGTCACTGCTCTGAGTTAACACAGAAATGGTCAGAGAGGTCAGTGTCTACCAAACTGTCTTCTCACCACTCGATTCTTTCAGAGAAATTTAACTGGAAACCAGCCCCTGTTTGGAACTCCTCTGGCACCCTAAAACTTGCCCTTGAAAGCCTCTTCTCAGTGGGATCAACTGGCTTTCCCCCTTCCTTAACCAGCTCTACAAAGTGAAAAACAAATGGCATGGCAGGCTTCCTTGACGTTCATGTTAGTATTCAGAAGGTAGCCAGGCCTGGTATAAAGACCAATTTTGACATGATTCCTACAACTCAGAACCATTCATTGCCCAAGTACAGGGCAGACAACAGAAGGCAGGAGAGCTGAAAGCAAAGTCTCTTTTATTATTAGCTCTTTTGCTCTTAGGACTCCAGGGCTTGTGTAGGAGGCACTGAAGACCCTTTAAATTTACCTAGCTTCATATCTTCAGAACAGTTCCAACTGAAAACTGCTATCAGCAATCAGCTGGTTACAGATGATCTTCTCTCTTTCTCTCTCTCTCTTTCTTCCTTCCTTTCTCTTTCTTTTTCTTCTTTCTTTGTTCTTTTATTTACTCTATAGTATTTTTTCTTTCTTAGTACTAGAAATTGAACCCAGGGCCTTGCATATACTAGGCAAATGCTTACCACTTGAACCATACCCCTTTTCACCATGCTTCTTATTTTGAGACAGGGTCTCACTCACTTTTTGCTGGGCTGGTCTCAAACTCATGACCCCGCTATGTCCTCCTCCTGAGTATCTAGGAATTACAAGTGTTTACTGCTCTGTCTGGCTAAGATATTCTGTTCTCCAACCCTAAGTAACAAAAGGTCAAAGGACAGTTCACATGGAGATGGAGAAGTCTTCCCACTCATGATCTTGGCTTAGAGGAACGGACTGCTCAGACATTCATGAGAGAGCAAGGCAATAGCCTTTTGAGAGGGAGAAGCTGTTATCAGAACCTCAGATGGTCCTCTCCCAAACATACATTCCACCAGCACTCACGCTGGAATGAATCTTCTGGGATTTTTTCTTCCTACTTCAAGAGGTCTTGTTGGGACTCTGTCCTTGAGTGACATTCTATTCGCTAGCCTGGGGTGGAGCATTAGTATTGTAACCAGGCAGGTTCGAATCCACACTAGCTGGCTCACCTTTGGCACTTCCTGCTTCCATTTCCTCCTCTGTACACTATGGCTGGTCAGACGGTCATACAGAAACACAAAATGATCCAACAAATGATCACCTTTCAGCACTTAATCAGCATGGAACATTTCAAATGTGGAGTAAGCAGGATACCTCTGGACTCTGGAAGTCTGGAACTAGCCAGAGATACCAAGAACAGGGCTATTGGGTTCTGACTCCTGCAAAGAGCATACAGGTGGAATAACTAGCCTTCCATGTTTGATACATGTTTTCTATTGATCATTTCCTTGGTTTCATTTTGTCCTCAGTAAATAGAGGGGCAGACAGTGGAAGCTAGTTGTGCCATTCACTTTTTTCCATCCCATGGAACATTACATAGGAGGCTTTTAGAGTGAAAAAATAGGTGTTAAAAGTTTCACACAGACAGAACTGGGAGGAAGATGCCAGCAGCTGCTTAGAACGTGCTGGAGGCCATCAGAGGCCTGATAACTCTGGGGATGTAGTGAAAGGCTGTATCAGTTACCCCGCTGCTTCCCAGCAGATCTCTGCATAGGAGCTGGTTCTGAGTCATGTTTTCTGGGACTGGAACTAGACAGGGAGTTTGTTACACCACTCTAACAGTATGTGAGCAGAAGGACAACTTGGAATGGTTGCTGGAAAACCTGATGATGGTTGCATATCATTATGAGAATGCCTGATCATACTGCCCATTTTATAAACATTCTGAGAAAATGTAGAGACCAGTCACCTGCAGGGGCTCTTGCTTCCTTTCCCTATTTATAATCAGCAAGACAAAAGTGGACACTTGGCAAACTAGAAGCCTGAGAACACAGACACTCTGTAGGACATGACCTGATCTCCTGATAAAGGCGAACCAACCCTACTATCAGATCTTCCACTGTTGGGTTATCTAAAAGAATACAAAGAATGTCATTCATTAAAAGAAAAATACATTAATTGATTATTATCATAACTATGTTTAAAAGACACAAGAACCCTTCATTCTAAAAAAAGCAATACTTTTAATGTTACTCAATTCTGGGAAAATTAAGCAAATTGTCATTTTCCAACCTTGACAATCAACAGGAAATATTTAATATTTATTGAGACCAGAGGAACCCGTTTCATAAGAGATATGAGACTGGCATTCCTCATTTTCCATGGTGGCATCCTGGCCATCTTCATGATATTTCATGGGCTGGAGTGAACATGCATTGACTCTCCTGTAGCATGAAGCTAAGGTGAGCTCCCCTGATGAGTCCGTTAGACAACCAGATTGTCAGGAGGAACAAGGAAACAGGTGTTGGGCAGGACACCAGTTGGGACTAAGATCAGGAATCGGTCACGAGTCTACACGAAGCATCAGACTGACTAGAGTTCACCAACTAAATTCCACCTGCCACTTGCTTTGTAGAGCTTTAGAGCCAAGAATGGATATTTCATTTTTAATGGTTTTAAGTTGTTCTGTAATTAGCTGTGGAATATCCCCAGTTCTACACACAATCTGCAGACAGTCAGACATAGCACAAAATATTTGCTGTTAATAACCACAGACTCCTGCTCTAGGCCCTTAGTGGTTCGCAAAGTATGGTACCTTAGAGCAGCAGAAGCAGCAGCACTGGGGGACCTGCAAGACATGCAAATTCTACTGTCTTAATGATTCAGGAAACTCAGAAAGTGGTGTCCAGTATTTGAGTTTTAATTAGCTCTCTGGGCAATTCTGTTGTATGCTAAAGTCTTAAGAACCATGAGCTAGACTTTTTGTTAGTTATGAAATTCATTAGTTCATTCATTTATTTCCTAGCAAAAGATGAGCTGGTGAAAATTCCTTAAGTTCTCAGTGTCGTACATTAGCAGTGGAGTTGTCATGAGAATTAAAAGACTACATATAGAAAACATAATATTTCAAACTTATTATTGTCTCAAAAATTTTAGGGAGAGAGTAGAGAGTATTAACTCTTACAAAAATACCTATGCATGGGAGGATTAAGATAGAAATTCTGTAGTATGGTAGGGTGATTCTAATTAGCAATTTATTGTATATTTCAAAATAGCTACAAGAGATTTGGAATGTTTCCAACATAGAGAAGTGGTAAATGTTCAAGATAATAGTTGTGAGAATTCCTTTGGTTTGATTATTGTCCATTGTATAATTGTGTGGGAATACTATACCATACCCCATACATATGTACAATTATTATGTATCAAAATTTAAAAAATTCGTAAATGTCAGTTCAGTCACAAATCAAGAGACCCTATCAGGGAATGATAGTTTAGCAGGAATTATGAGCATTTGCAGCAAGGGCTCAATCCCTGATAGAAATCAGAAATGCAGTCTACAGGGCTGGGGTTGTGGCTCAGGTGGTAGAGTGCCTGCCTAGTAATCATGAGGCTCTGAGCTCAAACCCCAGTATTATTTAATAAATGAATGAATGAATGCTAGTCTAGAAAATGGGTGTCAGGGCTTAATATACTTAATATACTTGTGGGGTCCTTCTTTAGCCAACCTCTGGGTTATTTCCCAAACCCTGATTAGATATCCCAGAAGACCATTCTTCTAAAGTACATCCACCACACTCCCACACTTTTGGCACTGATTTTCCTTGCTTTCAGGCCTCTGGGGTTTTTATCTTTTGGGGCTGCCTTCCTGCCTCTCTGCTGCCCTTGAGCTAAAGCAATTTGCCTTATTCATGACTCACTCTCGGGGAAACTGGGATCATAAAAATCAGTCCATGAGGAGTGGATTGTTATAAGGAATTCAAAACACATATGTTTTAGTTCAATAAATCTAATGCATAAAGCTGCTATTAAAAAAATAATAATTGTTATTCAAATGCCTGTGATAAATAAGTCTCCAGTTGGTTAAAAGCTAAAGAAGCTGAAAGTTCTTTTGGTGAGCCTAGTTTCTGGCTCCCACTGCTGTTTTTCTACAGGAGCTTTAATGCTTCTTTCTTCTGCGGCTGTGATTCCTGAGGATGAGCACCATAGAACCGTGTCTCCCCCTGATGCAGACGGCTTTTATTCCAAATCACCAGCAGCAATGGGATGGCCACTTCCTTTGAGAGACATAAGGAGTTTAAGCCTTTGATATTAACAGGAAGAGGAGGGAATGCATCCCTTGCTATGGAATGAGGTTAGAAAAGAAGGAAAGCCAGACTTCTCTACTCCTGCCTTAGCTGGCCTACTGCTCGGGGTTGTATCCCTTGTTCTGCATTCCGTTGGAGGCATTCTCTCTCTCTCTCTCTCTCTCTCTCTCTCTCTGTATGTGTTATTGGTAGTCTATGCTTTAATATCAGTGGCTTTGGGCATGAATTATGGGTAGGAATCAACATTTCTGTAACCTCAAGCAGTAAACATCAGTACCATCTGTGAAATGCACCAGGGTGTTTGCTCAGAGTTTCTGTATGAAGTGGAGAAGATGGAAATGTTCAGTAAGTGCTGCCTCTGTGCCAGGGCTGATCAATCCAAGGTCTCCTTGAAACATCTGTTGCTCAGGTAGAATGATAGGCTACAAAATGGCAATCTCAGGAGGATTCAATCAGCCCACTCCAAAGGCATTTGGACTTGCACAAAAGAAGGCTATGTTAGGGTTTGTTTGGAACATAAGGACCCCAGGGGTTCCACATGGCTATTTTCATGGCCTGAAACCAGTCCATCCAAAGCAGATTACCGATTCTCCTCAGCCTTACAGACGAGCTAGTTACCGGTGTCTAAATATCATCAGATATTAGGTGTCCTAGAAACATCCATCATTTAAGACATACAGCTACCACAAGAACAGAAACTTCTGTTACATTTACTTCACAGATGTGAAAACAGGAGAGAAAGAGAGAGAGAGAGAGAGAGAGAGGGAGGGAGAGAGAGGTGGGGGAGTGCTTAAGGGACTTTTCCATGCTCACACTGCCAAATGTGATAGAGTTGTTCTGAATCACCACAAGCTCTGTATTCTGCCCACTATCTTCTATAACCTTCTTTATTCTGTCTGGCTATCTTGCCTCATTATGAGGTATACCTTTCTGAGACATTGGGAAGGGCTAGGCAGCAGGAGATGCTCCTGTGCTGTACACATGGCTGTGGTTCTTAATACCCATTCTGTTACAGAACAAAAGAAAGATATCAAGCAGAGGAGAATGGATTTGGAAGTCCATTGAGAAAAATGCCATTTATTGTATGCATATCACTGAACTAAAATCTCTCCAAATACCACTTAATTCTCCCAATAGCATCTAGAACTATACTTATAATATCCCAATTTGCAGATGAGAAAGCAGGCAAGAAAATCCTTATAACTATGAATGTATGACTATGTATGATCCTTTGCTCTCTCTACTAACTTAGTGCTTCTCCACTGGTGAAGAATAGTAGGCTGTTCTAAAAGAGCAAACCTAAGAGCCATAGAATTCCCTGTCTTTCGTGGCCATACTTGGGAATTTGTTAAAATTCATCAGTGGAGCTAATGACATTATAACAGTGTGGAACACACAGACACAGACACACAGACATAGACACAGACACAGACACACAGACACACAGACACAGACACACACACAGACACACACACAGACACACACACACACACACACACACACACACACACACACACACACACACACACACCTTCACACCCTTAGAGGACTTTAATAGTGTACTGGTGCCATCTAGTGGTTTTGTTTAAGACTCATATGTAAACAGTATCATAGATAGGCTCTTTTTGCAACATTTGGCATAAACAGTATATAATCCCATTTCGCACAGCAAGATTCCATATCAAGTGGATCCTGTCTACTTCTGGGTGGGCACTGAAGGAGTTTGTAAGGAACAGCTGAGTGTGGTCTCTGTAGTAGAGTGACTGTCTAGTAAGTTCCAAGCTGTGAATTCAGCCCATAATACTGCTATGTACATATGACCAGATAAGATGATGTTAAGCGAAATGAACCCCAAGATAGGGACACAAGTGGTTTTTTCTTTCTTGCTATTGTTTCTAATGTATTTATAAGGTACCATGAGATTTTTTTTGTTGCTTTGTATGTTCCTCCCACGTGGTATAACCCCTGTTTTCACTGTATTTGATGTCAGTATAATTTTGGGAGGGGAAGGAAAAAAACAAAATGTTTAAATAGGGATATAGGTAGACCTATTGTAACAATGAGATGTACAAGATACTGCTGAACAATGAACTTTACAATTTAGGTGGCGGGGATGGGAGTGGGGAGTGTAGTTGTAGAAGTTGGAAGGAAGGGATGATAGGGGAAAAACAAAGGAGGAGGCATCAATGCTTGATAAAAAATGTACTCATTACCTTGCTCATGTAACTGTAACCCCTCTGTACAGTATTTTCACAATAAAAAACTTATAAAAATAATCATCTTTAACTCTATTTAAATTGCAAACATAAATGAAAATTAATCTAAACCATATTAAGGACATTTCTAATTTGTTTCTGCTTCATTTTGGAATTGTTTGTGCAAATGAGCTCTACAAACTTTATTGTGCCTCTGTTTACCTTTCTAACATTCTGCATGATATGATATTTAGAAACCTCATTCAAGTTACAAGAATATGAAACACTAATACATACTCATCACAAAGAACTAAAATTGTTAACATTCTGTCTTTGGTACTCAAATGTATCTGTATACATGTATATCTAAATACATGTATATCAGGTATAAGTGGATCTGTATGCATAGCATAAATAGATATGATACCTGTTAACTTGCAAGGACCTAGGATATAAATTTAGTCATTACCAAGAGGTTACACCGAATCCAGGTTCTAACTGGCTGTCCTCTCTCCAGTACACAATCTGAGCTCCGCACAGGAGGAGGTGGACTTTCTCCACCGGATATGACAATAGGTTTTTATAGACGAGCCTGGTGACAACTGTGAGGCCAGAACCCTGCCTGCAGTGTGGCTCTCTTTCCTTTTGTGAGGAGAAATGTATCATAATGGACAAATAGCATTGGCAAAGGCAAGTGTAGCCTTTGTGCAGGCAAACGGCTGGACAAAGAAGGCTGATCTTACAAAAGCTTGTGTTGGAAGAGCTCATACTGAGAAAAGTGAGAGCCACGAGGCCACATAAGGCCCACAGCTCTGCCAAGCGGTCAGAGACCAGAGTGAGGGCTGACTGGCCGAGATGACGGTCACACAGGGCACTGTACAGCAGGAACTGGTTCTTCCCCAGGCTTCTGAGTGCTCTTCTCATACTCAGTGCTTTTCTCCGCTCTTCCCCACTTCCCTTTCTGCTTCTCTTCGAGCCTGTGGATTTCAGCTGAAACGTGTGTGTTATTTCAGTAAACATCTCCACTGAAATGACTTCCGCTGCCCCAGGCAACTGGAAGCACACAAAGACACTGGGCTTGGTTCTGTGCAGGGCTGGCTTCAGGGCTGCCCTGAGAAGGAAACTGGATGTCCAAGAGTATTTAACCCACACCGGTGATTTCACGGACACACCAGGACTGGCCACCTGGCTTTGTTCCATAGGCTTGTTCTTTTCCTTAGGTATACCAGGAGCTGTAAGCTTAGTGCCATGGCTCCATCTGCAGATACTGGATAAGAGATTAGCCATAGTTGAGAGGCAGAGGATAGAGTGTGAGCAAAGCAGCCATCATTCACTTAGGCTGAACCCTGTCTCGTCAGAACACAGGCAGAGAAGCAGACCAGTAATCATGAACCAACATAGCTGCACAAATCCATAAAAACCAGGAACAGAATCAGTGGGACCAAACAGCGGAGAACAAAAGAAGGACTTTTCAGTTAAGAATGAAGAAAACACTGGGAGCTGGTGGCTCACACTTGTAATCCTAGCTATTCAGGAGGTGAAGATCTGGGGATTATGGTTGGAATCCAACCCCTGGCAGAAAAGTTCCTGTGAGACTCTTATCTCCTATAAACTACCCAGAAAAAGCCAGAATTGGTGCTGTGGCTAAAGTGTGCTATCCTTGAGCAAAAGAAACATAGAGATAGTGCCTAGGTCCAGCAAAAAGAAAGAAACATACTAGGTTCAGCAAAAAGAAGAAGAAGGAGAAGGAGAAGGAGAAGGAGAAGGAGAAGGAGAAGGAGAAGGAGGAGAAGAAAAAACAAACCTAAGCTACCAGTTCAAAACCCAGCACACAGGCCTCCAGCACAAGGCTTGCAGAGGAATTTAAAAAGGCAAGAGTAAAGCTGAATATCTGTAATAATTGAATCACTTAGAAAGTCTAGAAAATGAAAGTTTCCAAGAAATTAAGCTCTCACAACCATCTATAAAGCAAAAGTTTGGTTTACTTTGGATTTGCTCTTTTTAAAACAGAAACACACTCAGAAAACAGCACTATAACATCTTCCTCCAAAGAAGTATATGTAAAGCTATGAAATATATCCAAGAAGAAGAGGGAAAAGGGAGGCCAAATACAGAACGATGGATCACTGTCCTGAATGAACAGAACCCATACAGTAGTGAAGGCACATGTGTGTACATGCATATCATTCCAAGCTGGAACTAGGGGTTGGGAGACCTGATTTTGACTGAACACAGATCAGCAGCATCTCAATTAACCGCATCCAGGCTAACCCTCACTTGTTGTCCTGCTTGGCTCTGTTTCCTCTAGGATCAGCAATTTGGTATAGAAACTAGGGAGGAGAGAGGAGAGAGGAACTTTCATAATGGCTTCCTGGGAATGATGAGCCGAATTGCTTAGACTTGACTAGATTAGGACCATCTTCTGGAACCAGCAGGGTGTGTGGCAGAATTCTAAGCCAAGGAAATCCCATATCTTGAGAGGCAGATTTCTGAATCTGGGAAATGCGAGAGCTTGAAAAACACCTTGTAAAGTGAAGGGCACTAACTACATGTAAGGGATGATTTTCAGCATAGTACTAAAAGCAAGTGGATGGTGTTTGGTAGTAAGTCAGCTGACAAGATTTGAAGGTCAAACTCTGAATTTCTGTAGGTGCTTCAGACCTCCTCTAATAAATCGACAATATGAGTGAAATCAAGGTGCTTACCAAGTAAAAGATGCTCCATGACCAGTCCTCAGTAAACATCCACTTCCAAACAGATTGCTGTCTGCAAGGCCTTGTAGATCCTTTCTAGTGACTACAGTTCACTAGAACCTGTTATCAGCCAATGCCTAGGCCATAGAGTGGAAGATGATCTATATAACAGAATCCAGGGGCTCCATGTTCTCAGCCTGTCCCTGACACTAAAGAGCTGTGTGATCTGAATAAGTGGCTTGATCTTTCTAGGCCTGGCTTGTTTCCTCAGCTGTAAAGTCAAAGTGTTTGGGGATGTACTAGCCAGAGCAGCAGCGGTTCTTGAGCTTGAATGATTCAGAAACCTCTGGAGAACTTGTTAAAACACAAATCATTCAATATCTCTTCAAATACTGCCACTTCAGTTTGTGGTTCAGTGCATTTTGAATGGAGTCCAATAGGCTCTAACCTTCCAAGGGTTGCTGATGTTATTGGTCCTGAGAGCCCACTCTGACAAGAGTTAGTCTTCAGATAAACTGGAACCTAATTGTAAAGATGACTGTAAACTTTTCCAGCTCTGGACTTGTGTGATGACCCCTTAGCAAAGCTAAATGCAGTTGTGGGCTCGCTTCCTTGACTCTGTTTTTTGCCTGATGTGATCTCCTTCCAGATGCTTCCTTGTGGTTCTTTCAGCCTTCCAACTTCTTATTACCGCCCCCCCCCACTCCCACACCCCATCCTTCCGACTTCCCTCCCCTGGCAATGGCAAACTTGCAGTACATGGCGTTTTGTGTATTTCAGAGTTTCTGAGCTCTGAGATGCCAGCAATTTGGTATAGAAGTGCAGAAGCTTCCATGTAATGTAAAATCGCATTGTTTGGAAATAGGGAGGAAGGGAGGACTGTCTCTTCTAAATATTTGGCCTTAAGCAATCAGCAAAATTGTCTAGAGAGCCAGGGAAGGCAGAGAACATGTTGGAAGGAAATCAGGATTCAAATTTAAAGTAGAATGATAAAGTTTGTGCGGTCTTAAAGTTCAGTGTTAAAAAAAAAACAATGTTTCTACAGAGCCTATCAGAAGCTATTTCTGGATGACCGTTATTGACTTCTAAGACCACAGGGAATGCATACTGTTCAAGCTAAGCAGAGCTATGCTGTAGTGAAGGAGAACTTGGCAGCCAGAGTCAGTAATGGGCAGTCAGAGGAAGTCTGGGGAGGTTTAGGAGTGATTTAAAGGCAGGCTTATAAAGAAGGAAATGGCTTGGTTGGGAGAGCATTTATGTTACCACAAGCTTTAAGTTGCTGGGCTCAGTATGACAGAAGTCTTGAAGTGAATTTTGATCAGTAAACTTTCAGCCACACTAAATTAACAGTTTCTCAGTGTTGACCTCTGGTGACAGGGGTGTCCAAAATATGCAGCTAGTGTCCTCTTACTTGTTCTAGAAATTGTTTAAGATAGAGACAGACATAGAGATGTTTGTTTTCCACATTATTTCATAGAGAGAGGTCAAGGACATTATGTTGACCTTCACCATGTGGGGCCCTAGCCTCTTACCAGCCTCTCAATCAACTGAACTTTGTCCTATTTCTCTTTTTCCATTTTGCCCCTCTACATAGAATAGATTTTGTGCAAAGAATGGCTTTATGGTTAAAAATCAATTAAAAATTCATACTCTTAAAAAATCTAGCCATCTGCTTATATACTTAGTGCCTATGCATTAGCTGCAACATCAGTCAGCCTCACAACCTTAATTACATTTATGTTTCTAATTCTATTGAACATTCAATTTTCTATAGCCTTAATACAGGCCTATACACTTATATTCCTGGTTAGCTTTTACCTATATGGAAACCTAAATAATATACCAAACTCATGCCAACCATATGCTAAACCCAAGCCCTTGACCAGTAACAGCAATATTATTCACTCTAATCATTACACCTGGCTCATTAATGTAACTTTATACTTATACCTTCTAACTAACTACTAGGAATAATTCAATGATGATGAGATTTATTGTGAGAAGGTACATTCCAAGTTCAGCATCTGTTAGGAGGATAGCATGATACAACCTGATTTATTGTAGCAGAAACCTTATTCTCAATTCTAAACATTTTTCTGAGTCTTCTATCTCTCAAGTTTAGTCCCTACTCCTGAATTAGAAGGATTGTTTTTAGCTCATTGCAAGCATCAACACTGATGTCTAGGATGGTGATGCAACTTGCCTTTAGCCATGCTATGGACGTATAGCAGACAACCAGAGAACTGGAGAATTCTCATTCCAGCTCCACCTATGTCATGCCACAAGGCATACAGAAAAAGAATGGTAGGCACAGTCACACACATCATCACCAAAATCCCAGTGGCTTTGCCCAGTAAAGTTCTCTTTCTTTCTTAGATCATATCTGAAAGGGCCAGGTATCTTTCCTCCCTCTTCCATCTTACCTGCCAAAACGTGATCTCCAATGGTAGAAAAAAAGAGAGAAGGAAAGAAGAAGCGCACTGATTCTGGATTGCCTCAGCTTGGACACTCATGCCCAGGCCTTTTAATCCAATCTGATAACAAGGAAGCCAAAATTGTAGGAGCACATGGAACATTTGGTGAGCACCAACTAGCTCTGCCTTTGCCAAGATGTAGGCTTTTCTGTGCTGTACCGTCTTAGACTGCATTCCCTAGAGGAGAGAATTCCAGGACAGAGAGAAGAGAATGAGGCAGTGTTACACAGGTTGTAATGGATGCATCCAGTGCTACACCCAGATCTTCCTATTTAAGACTGCTGCTCTTGTTTCCTTTCTATTTTGTTAGGGAAGCAACAATTTGGAGGACAGTGAGGCTGAACTAAAAGGGATCTACACGCACTTGGAGGCTCTTTTGGTTATAGTAACATTTCTTTAGGTAACACCAAAAAAAATGTATTATCTAAGTTTGATTTCCATGTAGTCATGAATGTTAGTCACGTTGCATTTCCAAAGGGACATATTGCAAGGCAAGGTTTTATACAACTAGGAAGGGAGAGAAATTTAGTCACACTGCTTTGAGGATGAAAAGAAAAGCCTTCACATATTGATCCTATGGCTTGTTTTGATCAGAGCTCAGGTCACTCTGAGCAGAGATCAGAGCATTTGATATTCACTCTTTGGAGGCTCCACAGATCATTGAAAAAAGGCCATCTAGTTTATGTAAGAAGACAGGCAAAGCTGCCAGAGTTTACTCTCAGGAAAGGCCTTTCTTTAAAAAACAAATAAAGGAAGAGAGGCAGGTGGTGAAGGGAGAGGCTGTGGAATAGGCCCAGGAGAGCCAAGATGCATCCAACTCAGGATGCAGGATTAAAACACTCTGTCATTGGCAGAAATAGCTTGGAAGTAAGACTGTCTCTGTCTCAGCAATGTTCTCCAAGCCACTACTGGGCTTGGTGCTTTTGAAATACCAACTCTTAGAATTTTGAAAATAGCAATGCTGCGTTTTGGGGAAAGGCGTCTCCCTTATTGTGAGAGCACGGGCTTTTTTCATGGAAACTGAAAAGTCTGGGACAGGGAGAAGGCAAGAGTCCCTTTTATAACCTGACTTCTCTTTGCTGATTTCCTTTGCTAATGACTGACTGGATATAGAGTTGTTCTTCTCTCTTTTTCTTTTTCTTTTACTTTCTGTTCATTTTACTTTTTAAAAATGTGTCATAAGTGCATAGTTGGTAAATTTTTACAAACTGAACACAATAATGCATCTAACACTCAGATCAGAAGCAGAACCTCATCCTCCACCTGCGGAAACCTTCTTCAGATTTCCACCTCCCCACAGCTAACCACCACCAGGGCTTCTAACAAAACACAGTCATCATGCCCTTTGGGTCTTTGTGTAGGTGGAATAATTCTACATGCACCCTTCTGAGTCTACCATTTTTCTCTCACATTATATTAGCAAGATTGATCTATAGAATCACATTGAGTACACTACAATTTATTTTTCCATTCTACTCTTGAGGGGAATTAGATAGTTTTCACTTAGATTATATGACCAATATTGTTATCAATGGTCGATTACCTGTCTTTTGGTGAGCACACACATGTGTTTTAGGGTATACACATACATTCCTCACAGGGTCATATAGTCTACTTTAATGGGTCCTGTCAGTTTTCTAAAATAGTAACACTAATTTGTACTCTGTTCAGCAGTATATAAGGTTCCATTTGCTTTGCTTACAACTTTATCTCATTGATATTAGGACCAGGATGGCAAACTACATATACCTTCTTCGTACCTAACAGGGAACATGCAATCTCACTGCAGATAGGTGACTTAATATTTTCAAAGCAGGGCTAATGTTGTCACTTCTCGTGTCAGTGTTGACCAGATTTATCTCATTCTTTTTCCTTGAAACAAATCCATACTGGTATAAACAGATGGAATTTTTGTTTCTGGTTTTCCTATGGCTGTCAACAAATCCTGCTTGCTATCCATTTATTTTTGGTGGTTGTAACTGAAGAGCTAAAATGCTATGACCTATTTATGGATGAACTTAGAAAAAACTTTGAGCATGTATTTTTAAAAACACAACACTTAATGTGCTTGGAAAATAAAACAATGCTTTGGTAATTTTCTCTGCTTCCACCCTCCCCCCCCCCTTTCTCTTTCGTAGTGGCCAGGAATGGAAGCTATTAAGAACCTATTCAAAAATCTTAATACATTCATGCCAGAAATCTCTTCTGTTCTAGCCAATAAATTCTTCTTAATGCTATAGTCCAATTGAATGAGAATTGTTCACAATTTAAAAGCCTCTGGATAATTTCCATCATGAATATTTCGATGTTTTTATAAGCAGTGTATTTTCCTGTGGAATGTTTAGCAAATGTGGGTGATAAAGATAATGAATTTTAAGTTGTGAGTACAGATGGCTAAGGTCACCATACAAACAATGAGTAAATAGCATTTAGATACTTAAAGTATGCAAAGAGGAGTACTTTGAATCCCACATCTTCATGTTTACCTTCACAAATATTCCTCCTTGACTTTCATCTTGCAATAATTTTAGCAGATTTTCGTTTTTATTAGGCTATGGATAAAAGACTTCATATATATATATATATATATATATATATATATATATATATATATATCTTGATTATAGATATATGTATACATGTAAAATCAAGTTCTTCATTGTTGTTTGGTGGCACTGGGATTTGAGTTTAAGACCTTGTGCTTCCTAGGCAAGCAGACATTCTATCACTTGAGCCATCCTTCCAGGGCAGTGTGGGCTGTGATCCTCTTGCTTATGTTTCCATGCTACACTAGAGATGACTAATGCACATCTCACATACTTTATTTATTTATTTTTGCCTGAACTGCCCTCAACTGTAGATGCCCCAATCTTGACCTCCCAATAGCTAGGATAACAGGCTGAGTCATTATGCCTGGCTTACCTTCTCAACCTTTTTTTTTTTTTTGGCAGTACTGGGGGTTGAACTCAGAACCTCACATTTGCTCTGCTTACATGCTCAACTGGCGCTCTCCCAGTTATGCTGTTCTTCTAGCAAGGCTTTTTCCTGGTTCTTTTGTAGATGGAGTCTCCTGAAATTTCCCATCTGGGCTGGCTTGAAACCACAACCCTTTGGCTCTCAGCTGCCTTATTATAGGCATGGGCACATAGCGTCTAGTTTCCCATCACTACTTTGAAGAGAAGTAGTAAGTTTGCAGTTTTCATGCTGCCTTGAAGCATCTAACTTAACAGAGGCTCCAGCGAATAAAGCTGCCAGGCCAGTGGTTGTGAGTTGCGGAGGATTAGCCATGGAGGTGGAGTGTTTAAATGACACTCTGCAGGAAGCTTCCTTAGGATTCTTAGAAGCTGAGAGTGCTGTCCTCACGTTGGACTCATAGTTAAGCTGAATCACCTATCCATCTTATTGCAGGCTGGTCTGAAGTTCAAGATAATCATTTATACTACAGTTTTTAAATCCAAGTTTCTAGAAATAGAGTTGCCAGGTTAAAGCAAAGCATTTGATACATGGAGTTGAATGAAGGCCTCCCACACGTGGCTGCATTACTGTGGACTCAGCACTGTCCTCACTGTCTTTTCTTTCTTTTTGTTGGCCATGGGGCCTGAACTCTGTGCCCTCAGCTCTATCAGCTCAAGGCTAGCGCTCTACCAGTTGAGCCACAGCGCCACTTCTGGCTTTTTCTGCTTATGTAGTACTGAGGAATCGAACCCAGGGCCTCATACATGCAAGGCAAGCACTCGACCATGGAGCCACCTTCCCAGCCCTCTCACCATCTTTTCTAAAACCTGTCACAGAAAACACCACTCTTGGTTTTCTTCAGTCCTCCTCTTCACAAGTCCACTCTGCATTTCCTTGATATCATCTGTCTTTCTCTTCTCCGTGGCTTACAGTTAGCATAGTTCTGTAGCTCATCTGTTCAATCATCTACCTCCCTTACTTGCTCCTTAAGAATTAAACCTCAAATGGACTGTTACACTCTCCAAACTTTGATTTCTTCATTGAGCATTAACGCCCACCAGGCATGGAATTTTTTGGGGAGAGGGCATATTGCCCAACATGCAGTAGACACTGAGGCATGAACACCTGAACAGTGATTTAATTACAATGTGAACTCTTGTCTTCTTGAGGCCCCTCCAAATTGCTTCAGTTTGGAGACTGCTAGGAAGTGATTTCCCTTAGTGGCTGTAAGTCTAGAGCTCTGTGAGCCATGGAATGGCTTTGAGTTTCACAACATGGCTTTCAGACATTAGTTTCACCATAATGCTCATCTTTTTTATTTTTCCTTGAGTATATACTGCCATTGTCATACTAGATGAAGTGAGGTTTTACTCAACAAAAGCACTCTAGGTATGGCATAAGTTTAGAAATTGATTTGTCCTGTTACTGCTCCATAAAAATGATATATCATTTGATAATCTATTCCAACTACTATCTTCCTGTGCAAAGTAAAGACACACAGAAAAAAATCATTACTTCAGAATTCTGGGCAATGCAACAACAAATCCTCAAAGAAACAACTGCCCAATAAGTAAGTGGGCGAAAGACTTAAAGAGAAGCTTCTCTGAAGAAGAAAGAAGGATGGCCAATAGACACATGAAGAAATGTTCAACATCCCTAGCCATAAAAGAAATGCAAATCAGAACAACATTGAGATATCACCTCACTCCAGTTAGAACGGCAAAAATCAAGAACTCTAACAACAACAGATGCTGGAGGGGATGTGGACAGAAAGGAACCTTACTTCATTGTTGGTGGGAATGTAAACTTGTTCAACCACTTTGGAAAGCAGTATGGAGGTTCCTCAAAAGACTTCACATAGAGCTCCCCTATGACCCAGCAATCCCACTTTTGGGCATTTACCCTAATGTTTACAAACAAGACCACACTAAAGCTACCAGCACAACTATGTTTATTGCAGCATTATTTACCATAGCTAAGATATGGAACCAACCCAGATGCCCCTCAGTAGATGAATGGATCAAGAAAATGTGGTATATATACACAATGGAATTCTATGCCTCCATCAGAAAGAATGACATTGCCCCATTTGTTAGGAAATGGAAAAACTTGGAAAAAATTATATTAAGTGAAGTAAGCCAGGCCCAAAGAAACGTAGGTCCCATGGTTTCCCTTATTTGTAATATCTAGTATATGTATGAGTCAAGTGGAAAAGGTCAGATAATGTGATGTCAGGAAAATGAACCCTTAGATGTGTATTTTAATGTTTTTTTTCTTTCATGCATGTGTTTCTAACACATTTATAAGATTATCTCTTTGTTGCTTTGTATGTCCCTCCTCCACAGTATAACCCCTGCTTTCACTATATTTGAGGTCAGTATAACTTGTGGAGGAGATGGGGAAAAACCAGTTGTTTAAGGATACAGGTGGACCTGTTGCAACAATGAGAAGTACAAGTTGTCATGTCCAAAACGAGCTTTACAACGTTGGTACGGGGGGGGGGGGGGGGGGGGGGGGAAGGAGAAGGATTGGGATTGGGGGGGAGGGGGAGGCTGGGAAGGGATGTGAAGGATAAACAAAGGAGGAGGCTGCAATGCTTGGTAAGAAATGTACGCATTATCCTGCCCATGTAACTGTAACTCCTCTGTACAGTATGTTCACAAATAAAATTAAATTAAATTTAAAAAAAAAAAAAAAGAATTCTGGGCAATGATCACAGCTACCATTAAACAAATGAATTGTTTCCATTTTCAGTCACATGACTCACTAAAAGAATAATTAAAGAAAAAGGGATTCATGACAGGCCCATTTCTTACAGGCCTATGTTACATTTTAGAAAGTATTATGAACAGTGTCTTTTGAAGTAAGCACAATGGATTTCTTTCCTGTTTCTATTCATTCTTATGCAGCTCTTTCCTAGCCTACTGGGACCATGAGTCAGCCGTTTGCTTTCTAAGATACTTCTACTTCTTTCTACTTTCTAAGATATTTCTACAGGAGCTCACCTAGCTGCCTGTTACAGCCTGGCTGCTACCCTAACAGGAAAGTAGAAGTTTAGTCCTTTCTGTACCCATAATTAAGAATACCTGATAGGGTTATTGACACTGCAACTCTGAGATTGTCTTTCTCACTAAGAACCCAACTTGTGGCCTCATACTTTTAGGAGAAATATTGGGAAAACATAAAAAGAAAGCAGAAACCACAGTATCTCAACTAGATGTGATGACCAGAAATCTGAGTGGGAGAAAGTAAAACCCTCTCCTGGTGAATTATAATAATAAATCCCTATAATTATTTCATTATCATTTCTCCTGAGGAGTAAAACCTAATGGACAAATGAAGACAGTAACAACATTTCCAGGGTCTTCCAAAGAATATTATAATGTGGACAATCTCAGAAAAAATATTGTTTTTGGTTAGTCATGGGATTTGAACTCTGGGCCTGGGCACTATCCCTCAGCTTTTCAGCTCAAGGCAAGTGCTCTACCACCTGAGCCACAGTGCCATGTCCAGTTTTCTGGTGGTTAATTAGAGATATGAGTTTCACAGACTTTCCTGCCTGGGCTGGCTTTGAACCATGATCCTCACATCTCAGCCACCTGAGTAGCTAGGATTGCAGACATGAGCCACTGGCATACCCAGCTTGCAATCTCAGAAAATTTATATTAATAAAATAACTAATAGCTGGCATGCCAATAAATACTAATATACTATAACACCATCATATTTATACCAAGAATATATAGTAGAAAACACTGATACTAAAAACAATAACACTAAAAACAATTTTTTCTAATATTCTAAGGGCCAATAATACTAGAACTATCATGTCTGCGTAAAAGAAGGACATCTTGTTTTCATGAGCTGGTGACTGCACCCATAACAAGGGAAGCTCATTATCAACATGATAACCAAAAAAGGTTAAAGAAAATTATGTCAAAAGTGACATAGTCATAAAGAACTTTAGCTGGACTCTTAGGTTTTGTTTGTTTTCTTTTTTTGAAATTGAAGACATACAAAACCCTGACATTATTCTGGTGAGAGACAAAAGTCTGGTTTATCTGGGCAAATTACAGAGTGTTTGGACAAACTGAACAGAAGGCAAGCAATCACTTTTGCTTCTTCTTCTTAAGAACAGACTGAATTTTCCAAGATTAGTTTATACTTGTAATGGAAAAAAAAATCCTACATTCTGTCTTTGCATTATTGTAACATGTGGCAGTGAGAAATTCATAAGTATTTGTTAAAAGAATGGTGACCTAGAGATGTCAACTTCTTGACACATTTAATTTCTTTTTTTGTCAGATTCTTAAATTTATAGATTTTATAACCTAAGGTGAACAAAATGTTCTTTCTTCAAACTTCTCCTATCTGTATTCATATGGACTTTGGCCTTTGAGGCCTTTCACTAGGTAACACAATTAGATATTTTATTTTCGTTAACAAAAACACTTCCCTAGCCAGGCACCAGTGGCTCACGCCTGTAATCCTAGCTATTCAGAGACGGAGATCTGAGGATCATGGTTCAAAGCATGCCCAGGCTTATTTTTTTTAAACCCTTCAACTCCTAGAAGACTCAAATTTTTTAATTGTTCAAACCTTTAGATTCAGTTTCAAAAGATATAGTTTTATAAGAAACTAAAAGATTGTAGCTTCATAATCTCAGACTCAAGTTCTTTTTTTTAAAACTTTCTACTTGGAGGACAAATATCCAGATATCCAATCAAATCTACGATGCTCTCTGGGAGAGAGGTCACTGACAGACTAGAGTTCTAAGATTCTTACTCTACATGATAATATTCTAGAATTACCAGTTCTTACCATTTGTTCCTTTGTCTTAAAAGTAGTTTTATTTCTGTGTTCAGTAGGTTTTTAACCTTAGAGACAGTCTGACTTGAGTAACTATTCATACTTCTCCTTTCTCAAAACTGAAGCCAAGTTTATAGGTCTATATACCAGTGCAATAGAGTAGACAAAATAGAGTGAGCTATTTTTAATAGCCTCACTAATTTTTATTTATGTTATCTTCTCACCATTATTTTTATTTCTTGCTATCTTCTAATTTGTAATGCAATAATATCCACATTCAGGAAGTCCATTCATTCCTCCATGAAATAGGACTATATAAATCAAACTTCCAGACAGGCCATTTCCAGATTGGCTTTTGTGATAGCCTATGTTTGGAAGATCAAAATTATTTTAGGAGTCTTTTACATGCCTGTAATCTCAGCTCTCTGGAGACTTTGGCAGAAATATGAATTTGAGTCCAGCCTGAGTGAACCCAAGATCCCATCTCAAAAGGAGAAAAAAGGAAAAGTTTTTAGAATTATCAAGAAAAGTTGTTATGTCTTTAAATCTATAAAGATTCTCTACAATTAATAATGTCTCAATGTACCCACTATAATTTGAAAATATCCTTATTACACCTAATCTACTCAACACCATAGCTTATTTTCCCTAGTTTATGCATGTCCGAAGTGCATACATATGTCTAATACATAATAAATGTGGAATATCTTCTGTAATTTATTTGATACTCTGCTGAGACTGCAAAGAGAATAGTTGCATGGTTTTTCTTCTGCAACATTTGAAATACTAAACTACTTAGGTCTAGGATCATCTATATTTTTAAAAGCTTCTGCTAACATTTTTTGGTGAGGACCTTAGCTTGTTGGTGGTCTATTTACTGTGCTCTGTTCTTGTTTTTCTAAACCTTGGCAATGAGCTAAAAACACTCACTGCTATTGTTGCCTGGATAGTTCTATGTAAAAACAATATGCACTAAGAGTATTAACTATAGCTCCCTGATTGGCCCTTTGATAATGCTGATTGTTGCCTTTGTTCCCTTTCACATGATGACTCAAACTCTGAGAACTAGTAGGGAAATGTCTCTGTAATCTCAGAAACACCAATTCCAGAGTTTAAACCTTCAGATTATGAGCCTTTGGTTACACATCCCATTTGGAATCTGGGGTATTTGAATGGTATTTGTTTAAAATCATGATGTAACCTCTACCCAGTCCCAGGTTTATTTTAAAGTTAAGACCAAGTTATGTGAAGTCTTGCCAAATCCCCACATTCTGACAGTAGGTAGGTCCAGGCCATGACCTTGTCAGGGGTTCACAGGCCACTTGGAAAGTTCTTGGCCAGATGTTTGTCATGTAAGACAAAGCACTGGAGCCCAGCAGAAGGTCATTGATCTCTCTGGACATGATTTAAAGTGTCAATTTATCATTCGAATGTTAAGATAATAGTAATATTTCTAACTAAATGTAGGATATTGTTTATTATTGATTACATCCAGTGAACAGATTAAAAATTTTTTTTAAAGGATTCAGGTCTGAAGGGAGAAACTAGTTCATCGTGGCCATTTTATTTTGAAAATAATTGGAGCTTCTCTCCTGCTTCGGTGATTCTGGGCTTGGCCCTGTCTCCATTGTTTACCTTGTCCACCTTTGCCAGCTCTTCTCTCTCATTCCTTCATTCCCCAAACCTACAATAACTGCTTCACTCACACCCACGCAATATTGAATGGATGAAGGTAGTGCTGAGAACATCTCCTATCTCTTCAAGAGGCGAATCTTCTGTAGACAAGAGTTTGGAGCTTTCTGCTAGCAACCCACTTTTCCTCCTTTCTGTATAACTCTTCCCACTGCCAACTCTTACACTCCCTATGTGAACCCTACCTCTTAAGAGCATTTGAAAACTTTCACGCTCACAAGGGAAATGTATACATTTGAGACATATGTTGGAGCCTCTTGCCTTCCTTTGGTGGCTCAGGCAGGGACTTTGTGAGATATCCCAGCCATTTGGAACAATTGTTAATAGCAATAAGAATGATGGTGAAGGATTGACAAAATGTCAGTTGTTGCACATACTGTTTCTTTAAACCACAGAATCCTTTTAAGACTTCTTGAGATAAATTCTGGTTTGTCCCCATTTTACAGATAAAGAAATGGTGGTGAAGAACAATCAATCCAATTCAGATTATCGAAAGTCACTCAGGAGTTACTAAGAAACAGTACCAAATTGGCTCAAACCCTGCACCTAAACATCATTCTGCTTTGCTTCAACTGGTGACCTATAGCACCCTCAGAAAGGTAGAAACACACTCTTTTTCAATTATAAACCCATGTGTAAAAGGTTAAGAATATATTTAAAGATTCATAATAAAACAAGTCTGGAATTCAAACCATGATCCTACTTCTGAAACTGTTTTCAGAGTAACTTCATGTCTCTGTATTTAAGTACTGATTGTACCTCTGCCTGTGAAAAATAATAAATATTCTGTAGATGTTTTCTGAGGGGAGACCAGAAGGGGGGTAAAGGATGCAGTGAGCATATTTACTTTTTGGCATCAGTTGTACCATTTTCTTGTGCAGGAGGAGAGGGCCTGTGTATTTGTTGACCCAGTTTCATTCTTGAAGAGCATGACAGCAGGGAGTGGACTTTGGAGCCCAGAATGGATTTGGAAGGCAGCAAAGTCTGTTTGTATAGCACAGACCCTGGGGTTTGTAGACCTAGCTCCTCCAGCTGCAACTCGGCAAGCACTTTAATTTAGAATTTCCTAAGCCACTTGTGAATCCAAAATATGTCATCTGTATTTCACAATAATAATTGAATAGGAAGCAAAAAAACACACAGTCAGCTATTAAAAATTCGATGATATCTAGCAACAAGACCAGGTTACCAAAGGTTGTCACCCCTGGGGGAAAATCAGTAACAAAATGCCTTGGAAAGTTTTGTATTCATTTGGATGAAGAGAGTGGGTGTGTGACTGGAAAGGGGCAAAGGTTCAATGTTCTGGAGACAATTGAAGTGGGTGCTGTTTGGTCAGTCTCCAGGATGTGGAATGGATGTGAAATGCATTGTCAGAGTCTCAAGCTGGTAAAGACAGAATAGGGTATAAGGCGGAAAATGAGAGTGGAAACTGTTACTGAATCTTCGGTGTAAAAGAGGAGACAGAAATGGCCATGCCATTGCTAATGCACTGTTCTCTGCTTCCTTCTCTCAAGGCTGTGTTTTATCTGGCTTCGTGTATCTGTTCAGGGTGGTCTTTCAAGGCTGCTTGCCCACATTCACTGTGAGCTGACTCATCTTTCCAGTAGTTTCTAGTACACCCCATTAAGCTTTGTCTTGCGTTAGAATTTCCACACATGCAGGCCAAGCCTGGTGGCACATGCCTGACGTCCCAGCTACTTAGGAGATAGAGATAGGAAGATCAAGTTCCCAGGTCAACTTGAGCAAAATCACACCACTTTACCTAAAACAAACTAAAAGCAAAAGGATTGGGGTGTCCTTCATGTACTGGAAACACTTGCTAGAGTGCCAGGCGCTGAGATCAGTCCCCAGCACTACTAGGGAAAACAATGCTCCACTCTGTGTGTGAGCATCTCTGTGTGCACCTATGCTTCTCACCATCTATGTCTTAGTTAAATGTCACTCCCTCAAGACAATCCTTTTTCTTCGTCAACCTATAAGATACAATTTCCCCTATAGTATTGCTTTTTTGTTTGTTTGTTTTTTGTCGGTCATGGGGCTTGAACTCTGAGCCTGAGCGCTGTCCCTGAGCTCTTCAGCTTAAAGTGAGTGTTCTATCACTTGAGCCACAGCACCACTTCCTGGTATTGTTTATTCACACAACCTGTTTATGTGTTTCATAGAGATGGCACAACCTTAACTTTCGATTGGTTTTTCACACTTGTCTGTGATGAGTTTTCACCATTAGATACCGAGCTCCATGTGACCAGGGACCAGGTCATTGTTATTCACCTCTGTGTTCGCCACTTCAAGTACAGTGGTTAGCTCAGAGTAGATACTTAATAAATATTTGTTTGAAAGGAAGGCTTAGAATAGAAAAGGCAGGTGTGTTGAGTCTCTAGAATAATTTGTGTTGGAGTCCAACTGAAGTCCTTTGCCTCCCTGCCATCTTGCTGTAGCAGCAGGAACTGTATTTAGGTTAATTGTACATTCAGGTTATCATACTTTCCTTGTAGTAGTAGATGGACTATTGACATGAGTGAAAGACACAGGCTATAACAGGCTGTTCGGCCTTGAGAAGTGTTTGTTTTTTAATACAAACCTTTGATCATAGTCTTAATATCAGTTCCTAGTTTCACACATGTACATGAAACTTTTCATGATGTGGTCAAGCTTGTTAGATGCATTACTTACTGTCACAGCCCTAAGACATAGCTGCAGACAAACAACTTTAACTCTATTTTAGAGATGGAGTTAGCCTTACATAGTAAGGGAATTTCTGAGTGTCAAATAGCTGAGATTAGTGTCTAGGAATCTTGGTTTGTCTGGGCAGCTCACTCTAAGGCTTTTCCTGTCTTATTTTTATATATTGTCTCCGCAGCAGATTGAATAAATTACAGCTCTAAAGTTCTATACATATTCTATACACATATTTCTGGTTATACTATAGTCTCGCTTCTTTTGTTTACAGTTCTAAATTTTAAAACTACAGTTATATTTTATCCTTTAAAAATGCTTGTAAAAGGCTGGGAAGGTGGCTCAGTGGTAGAGTGCTTGCCTTGCATGCATGAGGCCCTGGGCTCGATTCCTCAGCACCACATAAACAGAATAAGCTGCAAGTGGCACTATGGCTCAAGTGGTAGGGCGCCAGCCTTGAGCTGAAGAGCTAAGGGACAGCACCCAGGCCAAGAATTCAAGCCCCACTACCGACAAAAAAAAATGTTTATAAGTACCAAATCAGGATGAGGGGATCAAAAAAGAATATGAGAAATAACTTAATACTTAGCAACATGATAAGTAAAAAACATTGACACAGTATAGTCAATGTGTAAGGAAAAGACTTAATTTGTCTTTAGGCAGATACTTACTCTCTCTGCTAAGAAGGTCTAGAAGCAAAGACACCCAGTAAGTAGCAAGGACACATCAAGTACTAGGATCTTGGTTTCTCTTTTAGTTTTTGAGCTAGTACTTGGGTTTGAACTTTTTTTGTTTTGCTTTGTTTTTTGGTGGTTAACTGAGGATAAGAATGTCATGGTCTTTCCTGCCCTGACTGGCTTAGACCATAATCCTCAGAGCTCAGCCTTCTGAGTAGCTAGGATTATAGGTTTGAGCCACCAGCTCTTGGTCAGATTTTGGTTTCTAATGCCATTCTCCAAGGTTTAATGGTAGAAGTAGCTGATTCCATGGCTAGCAGAGTGCACAAAGTAAGCTTCCATGTCTTAGGGTGCCAGACACTCAAGTGTGCAAAATGTTGGTCCTGTGGAATGTACCCAAAGCTTGGAAATTTGCATCACAAAATAAACAACATAGTCCAGTTCACTGGATTATAGTTCATAGAATAACAATCCACATAGTTATAAACAAATAATTTTAATGGTACTGAAGAGACAATTATTCCTTATAGCAGAATTTCTAGTAATATAGGTAGCTGAAAGGATAGAAGTAGGCTGTTCCTGACTAGCAGCAGTCGCTGCTGAAGGCCACAGTCCCCTGTGTCGGTGGGTAAGAAGGTCTGAGGAGAAATAAGACAATTAAATAATGTCCAAGTATCTCATTATTATAATATCTTATACCTCTCATAAGAATCTCAAAGTATATCTCAATTATAAAGTGCTCATTAATTATAATGTGACAGTAACTTTATAACAGAGAAATCTGGCAGACACTTAATCAAATGAGAAGAGGCTGGAGTTAATTAGGTGATGTGGGGAGGGAGAGGAAGGAAACATTCACATTTCAGGCAGAACAAACAGCATATACACTCTACAGTGGGAAAGAGCAGAACACATTCAACACGTCCAAATAAAGCTAGTCAAGGATGGAATTTTGATATAGAGACAAAGGAAATTTGGATCTCAAAGAGATCATTTGTATTTGTATGATTATTAGAGCCAAGAGATGAAAATAACCTAAATGTTCATCAGTGAGTGAATGGATCAAGAAACTGTAGTGAGTCCATACAAAGTAATATCATTCAGCCTTAAAAATGAAATACATTGGGCTATTTATGCCACCAAGGATGGTTTCCCCCTCTCCCAAATGTTGTATTGTTCATTTTCAACATAATGTCTAGTGAATGTCACTGCTACGTTAGTTCGCTCTTTGTCCATTATTTCTCTGCTCCTCCTTTCTCTCCCCGAAACAGATAAACTTACATATAAGACAAAAGGTACAAAAGTCAAAATCAGCGACAACTGGAAAAAAAGAAAACACAAAAAGTAAAATAACAAAAACCTCTTGTTTCCGTCTCTTGGAGTTCACTTCGATGAACATCATTTTATATGATCATATGCACATACCTACTGAACTTTTGTGACCGTCTCCTACAAATACCCTCCTTTAGTCTCTCTGTGTGAATGTTTAGAGTCCTGTTTATTTTATCGTGTCCATGTCATTTTTTGTGCTTTAAAGATTGCTGTCCGTGGTTGTCACTCTCCTTTAAGTTGACACTCACAGGGACCCTGTAAAAAGAAAATGACAGCAATGTTTTAGCACTCGTGACTGTAAGGAATTTCCATCTTCTTTGAAATGGTTTATGCAGACTACAGGGAAATTCTGGATTTTCCCATTATTTGGGGTGCTACTCTCCCCTACCTAAAGACATCCTGTCTCAAAACCAACAAACAAAAAAGAGGAAGGAGAGAGTAACACCCAAAATAATAAGAAAGAACAAAGCTTTGGAAAAGAGGAGTAGACTTGCCTCATCAGAAAATCCAGAATTTTTGCTGGTGGCCAGATGTTTGGAAGATTCTGGAGACATTTTCCTCACAGGTGACAGCCAAGCCAGATTTTTTTAATAGGCTAATTTATTTGATTAACTTTATCCTTCAGTTTTAAATGATCAGTGCTCACATCTATAATTTCCCAGGCTGAGATTGTAGCACAAACCCTGTTGTTATGATGGTAGTTTCTTTCTCCCACCCCACCTATATCCCTCATGTAATCCTAAGCACCTACCAAAGCTCCATCCACAAATACCATTTTAGGGATTTAGTTAGCAACGTATAAATGTGCAGGACATTTTTTGTGCAATAGCATATGTATATACCACACTTTGTTTATTCATGCATCCATTTTTTAAAAAACATCAATCTCTCAGGAGTGCATGATTTGTATTTCTCTGCCCCCTTTTTTTCCCCCACTAACTTGGTAAGTCATCTGTTTCTTCTTTCCAAACTCTATGCTTTTATCAACACCTTTGTTCCCCTATGAATTCTCAGTCCCCAAAGGAGAGCATTCAAAACAAATATGTCCACATGTCAAAATCAGGCAGATCCTACTTTCCAAAGTAAGTAATCTGTGAGTAAGGCCCTCTCCTACATTTAAAGGTTAAAGGATCCAATATAGAATCAGGCATCTCTGTTTAAGTTCTGGAATTTCTTAGAGCTCATTAAAGAAAATGGGACTGTGGCTAGATTTTCTTTTGTCCACTTCATTGTATCCTCTGTATTATATTTATAGTTAGAAAAGTATGGATTTTGTAATTAGAAGACAAACTATTTAATATATCATAAAACATTTTTGCTTTTGGCTTCTTCACCACAGCTTTGTAATTTAATTGCAGACTTTTTGTTCTGAGTTTCTTCTCTAATTCTCTTATTAAAGCCCATCCTTTTAACAGAAAAATCTCAACCTGTTCTTCCTAACTATCTAAAATGCCTCCTTAGCAAAGCAACTATGTAATTGCTGTCTCATTTGGCTGTTCATTCATATCTTGATTCACCAAAGGCAGAAAAATAGACTTACAGATAAATGTAAAATCAAGAGAAGAAGAAAAGGAATTAGTCTGATAAAGCATCCATTCCTGGGGCTGGAAAGGTGGCTCAGTGGTAGAGTGCTTGCCTTGCATGCCTGAGGCCCTGGGTTCGATTCCTCAGCACCACATAAGCAAAAAGAAAAAAGCCGGAAGTGGCACTGTGGCTCAAGTGGTAGAGTGCTAGCCTTGAGCTGAAGAGCTCAGGGACAGTGCCCAGGCCCAGAGTTCAGGCCCCACGACCGGACACCCTCCCCCCAAAAAAGCATCCATTCTTCTAAGAAGTCATGTGAGTGGAAAATAAAGCCAACATTTCTACTAAGGAACTATAGACCCACGATGCATATAGGAAGAGACTGAGCTTCTAGTCTAAATGAGCACATATCTGAGGGAGTGACAGAACAGTGAGGTTCAGAAAATCATTAGGGCCAAGATGGCAGTCACCATACACATGTAGTGATGAAGGACTTAACACATGCCTTATCCAAATCAGGATATGCTGTACCCAAGAAATACACACTGGGTTCCAAAAATGTATTGTGAAAAGTAGCATAAGCCATCACATTAATAATTCACATTGAGGGGCTGGGAAGGTGGCTCAGTGGTAGAGCGCTTGCCTTGCATGCCTGAGGCCCTGGGTTTGATTCCTCAGCACCACATAAGCAAAAAGAAAAAAAAAGCTGGAAGTGGATCTGTGGCTCAACTGGTAGAGTGCTAGCCTTGAGCTGAAGAGCTGAGGGACAGCGCCCAGGCCTAGAGTTCAGGCCCCACCACCAGACGCCCCCCCAAAAAAAGAAAAAAAAATAATTCACATTGATTGCATGTTATAAGAATAATTTTTTGAATACTTGAGTAAAGAAATTAACAAAACTAATTTCATCTGTTTATTTTTCCACCCTTGGTTGCTAGAAGATATATTTATATATGTGCATATACATATATACATATGTATATATACGGTATATACACATATATACATATATACGTATATATACATATATATGTATATATGTGTATATGTATATATGTGTATACATACATACGTATATGTGTATATATACATATATACGTATGTATGTATATATGTGTGTATATACATATATACATACGTATATGTGTATAGTACACATGTGTATATATATGTATATACAATGTGTATATATATGTATATATATATTTGTGGCTATCATTCTGTTTTTATCACATAGTACTTGTTTAGAGTGCAAGATACTCAGCTGAAGATGCACAGCCTCCTAATTGCTGACTCACAGATTTCCCGAAAGGAAGGAACTGAGCCAACATTTCCACTAAGGAAATTAGTTTTCTTCAATCCTATGTGCAATTGAAAAGACAAAGAGCACATCTGATCAAAACTCAAAGAAAAATGCCTCTTTTCTCCCCTCGTCAGGTGAGGATTGTTTAATGCTGATCAGGAAGAACCCTGTCTTTAACAGCCTTCCTTACTCTGCCTTACCCTGCAAAATGACAACAACACACTACAATAGAATGAAAAGGAGGTGACATTCTGAATTATCATTTTGTTCTCTCCCTCCTCCCATTTTCTTTAATGAGCTCCATGAAATTCCAGAACTTCAGCAGAGATGCATGGTTGATCACTGGATCCCTTCACGTTTAAAGGCAGGAGACAACCTTACTCAGAATGTCCCTTATTTAGAAACAGAACCACCTGATTTTGACATGTGGACATATTTGTTTGGGGTGTTCTACTTGTGGGGACTGAAATTTCAGGGGGAATGAATGTGTTGAGAAAAGCGTAGAGTTTGGAAAGAAGAAACAGATAACTTGCCACATTGACCTTTGGCTCAGTAAGCCTTGAGCTGAATGACATGTTCCTTGAATTAATGAAGGGGCCTTTAAAGACTGTTGGGAAAAGGTTATGTCAGTGCTTGTGGGAATGAGATCTCCTGTCAGAGCCAAGCCATGACTATCAGTTTGTGGGACTAGATGTCTTAGGTTGAGGTCCTGGCCTGCATAGATAGTATTGCTACTTTTCTCTATGAATAACTTTCTCTGGCTACAAAGCACTCTTGTTCAAACTGTCCTGAAAATGTCTCCTGTTCTGGTCTTTGTCATGTGGGTCTTTGAAGTAGAATCTGTCATTCTGGCAAGAACTCCTACTCAGAGTGAGCTAGAGAAAAAGAAGGGAGTCTCAGGGACCTGCCCAGGCCCACATGGACCTTCTTCAGAATTGAATCCCAATCTAGCTCATCCTGGTAATTGGGATGCATTATGTCTTTGAAATTTCCCACAAGGCCTGTGCTGGATCCAATATCCTGCCACATTAACATTGTGCTTATCGCCAGCTATTTAAGGCCAGCTCAGTACTCACAAATTTGTGTTTTCTTCTAGGTTCTCTGGAGTGATCACCTTTATTCTGTCCCAGATGTAGGGTTCAAAAAGTTATTTTTTATGAATATGATAAAAGTTATCATTTATTAGAATATGGAATAGCACTGTCTCTGTTCTACTTACTGCTTTGCACACTATTCCACTCCTATAAACAAATATTAATGAACAAATCCATGTGTTCACTGACCAAGTATTTACTGCATATTTAAAAGCCTCTAGGCTCTATTCTGGAAGAAAGGAAAGAAAGAAGGGAGAGATGGAGGAAAAAGGGAAGAGAGGAGAGAAGACAAGAAAGGAGAGGAAAAGAGAAGACAAGAGAGGAGGAGGAGGGGAATTGAGGGAAGGAAAGGAGAGAGGAGGACAGGAAAAGAGAGGAAAGGAGGAGAAAGAAGAAGCACAGAAGCAAGAACAACAAAACTCAAAAGAAGAAAATGAAGAATGGAGATAGCAGAAGTCCTTCAAATGCTGAACAGGTGGTGTCCTTTTTAAGTCATGTGTGGGAGACTAAAGAAAAGTCTCTGAACTATAGACAATGAAAATCTGAAAGTAGATATTCATAGGAAGTTAAAAAGAAAAGCATCTTTCTCAGTGAAAGCATCATGGTTGGGATCTAAACTGTCCTCCAATAGCTCTTATGTCCTCCAATAGCCTTCAAGGCAGCCATGTTCAAAGGTGAGGCCTTTGGGAAGTGATTGGATCACCAGTCTCTGACCTCATCAATGGATCAATCCATCTGAGAATTTGTAGCTTGATGGGTGATTGGGATGTGGTGAAACTCTAGGAAGGGGGCTCAGTTGGAGGAGGTCAGTCACTAGGGGTGAGTCTCTGAAGGATGGATTTTGTCCCTGGCTTCTTTCTGTCTTTTTTCCTGGCCATGTGCTCCACCACATGCTTCAGACCATGATGTTCTTTCTGCTTTACTACAGTCCTAAAAGCAATGGAGCCATGAATCTGTGAACCAAAATAAACTTTCTCCCTTGTAAGTTGTTTATCTTACGTGTTTTTTAATTGTGATGTGAAGTTAACACAACAAGGGCTGGGAAGATGGCTCAGTGGTAGAGCGCTTGCCTTGCATACATGAGGCTCTGGGTTCGATTCCTCAGCACCACATAAGCAAAAAGAAAAAAGCTGGAAGTGGTGCTGTGGCTCAAGCGGTAGAGCGCTAGCCTTGAGCTGAAGAGCTGAGGGACAGTGCCCAGGCCCAGAGTTCAGGCCCCATGACTGGACCCCCCCCCAAAAAAAAAAGCTAACACAACAAGTGGACTATAAATTAAGTAAAACCAGCCAGCAAAACAAAAAATATCTTACAGAAGAAAATTACAAGAAAATGTATTTACTGTTTGTGTGTGTGTGTGTGTGTGTGTGTGTGTGTGTGTGTGTGTACACTGGGCCTTCAATTCTGGGCAAGGTTATTTTGCTTTAGCTTCTTCATTCAAGGCTAAAGCTCTACAACTTAAGCCATACCTCCATTTCCAACTTTTTGCTGGTTAATTGGAGATAAGCCTTTCTTGCCCAGGCTGGCTTCAAACCATGATCCTTAGATCTCAGCCTCCTGAGTAGCTAGAATAACAAGCATGAGTGACCAGTACTCAGCTGAAATGTACTTATTATAACTTACCTTCTGGAGTTGGGGAAGGGCCATAGATTCTAGGAGAAAAGCAGCATTTTGGAACCTGGATGGACATAAATAGTGTATATGTAATAAATAATGCATTTATAATTAGCATATAACAAGTTTATTTATATGAATCAAGAGTGGTATAAGAAAGGATAGTATATATACATATATTTCCATATGTCAGTAATATAAGTAAAGCAATCTCACCTTCTTCAGAAATAAAATCGTATCACAGTATAATCATTTTGTTGCTGTCTGATGAAAGACCAGGCAGGTTATTTCAAGTTAATAAATATTTCTGTTTAGTACCCTCAAAACTGTCTTTACTTTTGGCTTTCAGCTTGATTATTGCTTTCTTGCAAAAGGAATATTGACTCAACAAGATGCTTCATTTCAGAGGATATCTGGGGATATGGGAAGAGCGAAAACTGATTTATGATATGTAATAAAGTTGGTGAAATGAGATATTAAGAGATTATATGTGAATGAAGGCAGAAGTGTGGTAGAAGTCACAAAGAGGTTGAATCTTGAAACTTAGATTTCTTCCTAACAGACATGCTATGTCTTTGATGAGATTGTCACCCAGGACTGGCTTGTTTCACTTAAGAGTAGATTTGAACCGAGGTTCTCAAGTGTAATATTACTTCCGCTCTTGTCCATGCCTTACTTCAAAGGTCTCCTAAGGGGACCAGCATAGGATCTATAGAGTCATTTTCTCTGAGGCAGGAGCAAGTATATGATCTTCCTGAACATTTTAGTACTGGCCAATTATCTACTGTTATCCTGTACTAACACACAGTTTAGGTACTAAAAAGAGAATCACTGTTTATTGACAATCAATACACTGAGCTAAAGGATGGGTCAAACACTATCATCATTCAGAGAGGAAAATAGCCCACTCCTTGAGGAATCTGAGAAGAGATAGCACCCATAAACCTGAAGGGGTTTAGAACGTGTTCTGGCCTGAAGGGGCTCCCACAATCCCACATGGGATGCATTTATCCAAAAATACATATTGAGCACAAAGAACTACTTTAGGTGCTTGGGCTGAGGAGTAACAAAGCAGACAAAATTCTACTGTAGTTGAATAAATGTGCCTTTCTTTTCCTTACATTTAAGTAAAACTTGAAAATAAAAATGTCCATTCTTTTATCTCCACAATCGTCAGTTATTCAGTCTCCTCTTGTGATCTGTCATGAATTTTGTTCTATTCTCTTCCATGTACAAACCAGGAAAGAAAGAAAGGAAAGGGAGGACTCATTCTCTCCCTTTAAGTCCTCAAAGTTGCATGTGGCACTTGCCCTAGAAGCATAGGTTAGAATCTAACAGCAAAGAAAGCTAGGAAACTTTGTATTTTTTCTAAGAATCCCATATTCCCAGAGGAAAATCAAGAAGCAAGCGGGGAAGAATAATTGCTGGAGATGAGAGGCAGGCTATACGGAGGCTACAGAAGTACAATAGCCCATTTGAATATTGTAGCATCTTTCAAGGACCATAGAAAAATTACCCATCAATACAGACAGATAGGTCATGGGAAGACAGACAACAGGAAAGCACACATCTAGCAAAACATGCTCTAAATGGTTCCATGGACTTTACTCAGCTCTTAGGCTGCACATTTACCACTTCTGCAAGGGAAGCATAAACTGGCTCAGGCATTTGATATGGTAAGCCTGATGAACTTGATACAAATGGAAGAGAAAGAACAAACAAAAACTAGTTGGCTTCAGGTCAATTAGTTCACTCAAGGTTAAAGCTCTACAAGTTAAGCCACACTTCCAGTTCCAGGTTCTTGCTTGGAAAAGCTTTCAACCAATTTTCATTGTACTTACTGAAGCACTATATTATAGAGCTCAGTATTCTACTGCCAGAATGTGTAAGGAGGGAAATATGCCATTCTAACACAGGCATTTTTGGAAGGTATGCTGAAACTAAGGACCAGCCTTAAGTAAATATTAAGATGAGCCCGTATTCATCCATCCTCATCTCATCATGGATGGAAGTGAGCCCAGTGTTAGCTTTCTACTACTGTAACAAATGCCTGGGTTGATCAATATAAAAGGAAATAATAAAAACAAAAACAAGCAAGCAAGCAGGAAGGAAAGAAGGAAGGAAGGAAGAAAGAAGGAAGGAAGAAAGAAGAAAGGAAGGAAAAGGAAGAAAGAAGGAAGGGAGGAAGGAAGGAAAGAAAGAAAGCAAGAAAGAAAGGAAAGAAGGAAGGAAGGAAGGAAGGAAGAAGGAAAGAAAGAAAGAAAGAAAGAAAGAAAGAAAGAAAGAAAGAAAGAAAGAAAAAAAGAAAGAAAGAAAGGAAGGAAGAAAGAAGAAAGAAAGAAAGAAAAATTGCCAAGTACCAGTGGTTTATGCCTATAATCCTAGCTTCTCAGCAGGCTGAGATCTGAGGATTGTGGTTCAAAGCCAGCCTGGGCAGGAAAGTTCATGAGACTCTTATCTCCAATTAACCAGCAGAAAACCAGAAGTTTAGCTCTGTCTCAAAATGGTAGAGAGCTAGCCTTGAGCAAAAAGAGATCAGGGACTTCAACTAGGCCCTAAGTTCAAGCCCCATGACTTACAAAAAAGAAACAATTTATTTTGGTTCAAGGTCCATACTGGGTTGATCCCAAGCAGAACACTGTAGCAGGACCTGTGTCACCTTCTGTGAACCAGGAAGCATGAGGAAGAGACCAGCATTCCACAGTCTCCATCAAGGGTATGTCTTTAATGGCTCAGGACTTCCCATTAAGCTCTAATGCTTCAATTTAAGATTCCAGCAATTCCCAATTGAGCCCCACAGTGGGGACTAACTCTTTAACACATGAGCCTTTTAGAGGCATTTCAGATTCAAACTATAACTTCTCTTTGGTTTCTCGTAGTCTTTCAATGGAGCTAATTAAATGATGGAAAATGTTACCCACATTAGAAACCTTCATCGAAACAAGAGAGAATCCTAAGAAAATCCTAAGAAACAAGAACCCCAGATTCTGATTCATATTCCATGGCTAATAAATAAGATTCCCCTCCCCCTTTATTCCCATACAGATTTTCAGGGGGTGAGAAGGTTTTAAATCTGAAGAATCTTTAGCAGTCCTTTAAAATCTAACTTCTTTCTGATCTGATACTCCTTTTGAACTGCCTTTCCACAGTCATATGCTTGGAACACTAGGTAGGCATGAATAGGAGTCCTGAAAACAGAGCGCAGTTTGCTGTCAAGTGAGTTTTGTGAACAGCATTCTCAGAACCCCACTTGGTGGAGTACAATATGAGTGGTCTTTTACAAACTGGCAGAAAGGTAAGTGAAAGAATATTTTAAACAGTTAGATCAATGTAAGTTCACTTTAGAGGACTGGAAAACTGAGGAGCTTTCCCATGGTGCCATGCATGAGTTGAGTTACTCCAGAGTCCTGGTCACCAAGCTAAGGGCAGTGTGTCAAGAGTTCAGTCAATGTTTGAGCAAGCTGGGACTTGGTTGATTATCTAGAGAAACTTATTTGTGTTTCTTCTGCCCCCACCTGCCTCCTCCACATCTGTTCTTCATTGTGAGCAATGTATCAGCACATTTTTTTTTTCAGAAGCGAAGGAAGAGAAAGGACATGTGTGGGGTTAGATCTCAAATCACTGTAATTACTTCTCATTACAACAGCTGTAAATGCAATGGATAATTTATGAAATAACAATGAATCTAATTGTTCTAAAAATTCCCATCTCGTTCTGATTATTGGTATTCTGAAGGGATCTTGAAATGTCCTTTTCACTTACCCTTGGCTTAATGTTATTTAGTCAAGTTTCACAAGCTCCAACAATTCCTTACTCTTGTGTGATATACTCTGAATAAAGTCGAGGCAGTGTCTGGAAGGATCAGTCAGCTCTCCGGGAACACATTTTATTTACCTTATTTTGGATACTTATACTTTTCTATGCACACCCCAAACCTGGAGAGTACTTGTTTTTGGCACCTACTAGTTAAGGTCCTGATGTTTTATTTGTTTATCTTTAGACAGCTGTATTTACTTCCATCGTGGCCAGTTTTGAGAAATGGATAGTCTATTGTCCAAGCATAAACATATTTTTGGTCTCAGTGAATGAAACTAACTTTCTTAGGAAGGAAAATGAGCTTCCTAGATATACTTTGGGGTTTAAATGTACTCTAAGCCAGCTCGAGTACCTTGAGTACCACTGCTCCTCCTTTGAAGCAAATAGATAGGCACATGAACATCTAACTGCTAGAGAAGGCCACCCTGCTCTGCCTGAGCAGAAGGTGGTCTGGTTGCAAATATGTAGGAACAGCAAACTGCTGCTGCTGCTGCTTAGGCAATAGAAAGGTGTGCTTGCCCAACTCAGAGAATACTAGAATGGAAGGACTCTGTGTGATGGTCAGTCTGTAGTTTAAGGCAGTGATCTGTAGAATCCCCTTTAGGATTCATCCTCCATGCCTCATCATTGCTGTTGCTTTATTTCATACTCTTAGTTTGAAGACATAGATTCATAAGAAAAATGCATTTAAAAATGAGAATGCAATTTGAATTTCTCATTAGGCAGGAAAGGGACCAAGGTCAAAGAGTTTGCGTTAATAAATGCAAAGGGCCAGCATTCACAAGTGGTTCAGGGCAGACCCGTAGGGACAGGAAAGGAACAACAGTGGCTCCGACAGCCCACACCAACCCTAGATATCTTCCTTCTTTTATCTGGGTCCTGTCTTTCCAGCCACAACTCTGGTCTAGGACATCTTTCCTAAGTGGTGCTTATTGAATTTATACAAGAAGCAGACATTGCCCCCACCCCCAAATAAAGAACATCTAGCATCAAAGGGTCACATAGTACTTATTGACTTTCTCCTTAATTTTGCTATCTTTGGGACAGATGTCCTTCAAGCATGGCTTGAAATGATGAGATCCTGGAGTACTGGGTCTCAGCTGGTTTCTGCTCTAGCTTCTTCCCCAGATGATCTTTACATACTAGTTCTTTAGGCTTCTCACACTGCAGTTTCCCAGCAGCTGATGGCAGGAACCCACCTACCCTCATCTCCATGCTACCAAGAAGAACTGTCACCTACAATGCTTGTTCACCTACATTGCCTCTCACCTACAATGCTTGTTCTGCTGCCTATAGGCTTTGAGATTTAGAACAAATTATCTCTCTGATAAGTGGCAATCATATTACCTCATATCATTATTGTAAGAATAAAATAACAATTTATTGATTCCAAAAGAATATGTAGGAATGAGGCAATACCACTCTTTCTGATGGAAGCATAGAATTCCATTTTGAATATCACATTTTCTTGATCCATTCATCCACTGAGGGGAGTCTGGGTTGATTCATATATCTTAGCTATGGGAAACAATGCTGCAATGAAATGGTTATGCTTTGGATAAATGTTCCATTCATACAGAAATGGAAAGACGTGGAAAAATTATATTAAGTGAAGTAAATCAGACCCAAAGAAACATAGGTGGCATGTGTTCTCTCATTTGTAATAATTAGAATGTGCCTATAAATCTACAAGTAACGTTAATGGATAATAAAAGACAAAAATTTACAATTGGGCATGATTAACTAAACAGGACTATAAACAGTCACACAGTATGACCAAAGGAAGATATTCCTAGGAGAGGATCACAAGGGCTTAATAGCTATGTGCATATGATTATATAAATTATATTTATTGAAATCAACTCCCAGAAATGGAAACAAGGGTTTTTTAAAAAAAATTGTGCTGTTTGTGGTTCTCTATTTTTCTTCTGTTTTTTTTTTTTTTTCCTTTTGCTGCTGGTTTTTATTTCTGTACCCTTTGTCTTATATATAAGTTTATCTGGTTGGGGAGGGGAAAGGGAAGTGCAGAAATGATGGGACAAAGGGCGAACCAATTTAGTAGTGATATTCACTACACATTATGTTGGAAATGAACTAAACAACCTTTGTGGGGCAGGGAGGTAGAAGAGGAAAACAAGTGACACTGTTCAAAAAGAAATGTACTCAATACTTGACTTATGTAACTGTAACTCCTCTGTACATTACTTTTACAACAATAAAAAATTTTTTTAAAAGAATACTTAGTAGTCTGGGCCCTTGATTAGCACTCTATTATAAGTGGCTTGGGTTGACATGTGTTGTTGAATGGTTGTTTGGGGCAACTTGTCTGGAAGGTAGTGAAGTCTGGGCTAGGGAATATTGTAATGAGGGAATCATCTTCCGGGAGGGTAACAAAATTTGGGCTTCAAACCATGTAGTCAGTCTAATTAGTGGTTGGTTTCAAATTAATGATCCATCTTGTCAGCTTGGGTAGAAATCTTCCCTCTTTACTGGAAATCTGGTAGGTGGCAGAAAAGAATCCAGATTAAAAAAAGAATAAAGGGATGGGAGGAGAGTGTGCCTCGAGCATTGCTCGGGCTGGGGCATACCTGAATCCTGAAAAGTACACCTGAACATAGGAGGAACTCTCATTTCCAGAATTTTCCACCATGCTCACTTTCCTATGATTCTTGGTCCTATTCCAGCTGTCTCAGTGCACCTTTATACAGGTGTGATCTCTGCCTGTCTGTGGAGGAAGACAATGGAATCTGAGAAGTCAACTGAGGTGAAGGCTGGGCTACTCAACAGAGTCTTAAACAAGAAAGAAAAAGGGAAAGGGAAAGCATGCATTCTTTCCCAGGAATCTCTGGGACTGCTTTGTCGGTGTGCTAAACATTGCCTGGGCATCTCAGCTACTGCTGGGCAGCTGTCTGTATTCCCTTAGTTCAGGTACAGGAAAGTCAGTCCTCGGTCAGTAAGGGAAATAGTCCTTACTTAAACTCGCCATTTGGCTTGATTTCTCTCCTTGAAACAAACCCTTCACAGCCTCAGTGTGGAGAATTCTCTAATTGAAACAGGTCATAACATGGGGAAAAAAATAAACAACTTTTGCAGTTCTTCCTTTCTTGTGGTCTACAAGTCAGTTCCAAGTCACTCACCTGCACATTAATTGGTGCCACTCTTTGCCAAGCAGGTAACAAGAGTACAGGGCATATTCTCATGGCCCATTAGCTGCCTAGAGCTTAATTAGAAGGTTCTGCAGGAAACCACAGCACTGTTTCCAGAATCCATACTGGCTCAGAAGAGGGATCCTTAAACAGCTTGTGTCAGGAGGCAGGAACATCCAGGGAAACTTCCCCGATTGACAGCACCCCAGTTGCTCTGAAGAGTTAGAAGTCTTGTTAATCAAGTGTTAGGTTGGCATCTTAGATTTCCCAGAATTGCTTAGTGGACGTATTTTTCTCTCAATCTGGAATGGTGGCAATAAGACTCAACAAGGTCAGCCCAGTTAAATACATCCTCGCTTCCACAGTTCCGCTGGGACCCAGTTCAAGTCCTTCCATACTGCTAAGCTTCTCAACTATAGATGATAGAACTCATATGTCTTCTCTTGGGAATTATTTGAAGCCAGATAGTTAGGTTTTTTTCCCCATATACTTTTTGATCACTCACAAGTATGTTCTGCATGCCAATTATTTTTTTGCCTCAATTCATCTGAGAGTAGAATTTATGTGTGTGTAGGGGGAGGGGAGTAGTTACCAATGATCTCTCTTGTGCATGTCCTTGTGGTTGCTGAGTTAGGAAGACTTAGCTAGATCGGGGTCTGGTATTCACAATATGACTTTGTGTAAATTACCTGATCTCCTTGACCCATTTCTTGATCCATATTGTAGTAGCAGTAGGCTTTATCTCATGGAATCATTGGCATGATTAAATGAGGCGTGAGGTCTGTGTGCTTAGCACAGGACTGGAGCTGCCACATGTCCTTGAGATAAGTTTTATTGAAGGTTTAAAAGAGACATGTGCTCAGGCTGGGAAGGTGGCTCAGTGGTAGAGCGCTTGCCTTGCATGCCTGAGGCCCTGAGTTCGATTCCTCAGCACCACATAAGCAAAAAGAAAAAAGCCGGAAGTGGCGCTGTGGCTCAAGTGGTAGAGCGCTAGCCTTGAGCTGAAGAGCTGAGGGACAGTGCCCAGGCCCAGAGTTCAGGCCCTACAACCAGACCCCCCCCTCAAAAATAGACATGTACTTTCATCTGATTCCATCCCTCATTTCTACCTGTCTACCTATTTGACCAAGTAATTTGCCTCCCCCTTCCTTCTTTTCTCTTTTATTTTATTGCATAGATTTTATTATTAAATACTGAAAAAACAGAAGAATATCAATTATTCACAAGGGATAAAGACAAATGATATGAACATTTGAGATAAATTTTTAAGAAAGAAACAAAATGGAAATAAACATGTACTATTCTGTCCATAAGGAGAAATCGTGGATTAAACCTCTGGCATTGTCGTAGGGAATTCACATTTCTCTAAGCAAAGTAATAAGGGAAGAGAAATAGAAAATTGATTTCTCACAAATGGAAAGTTTAACCATCTCCTCCTTTATAAACAGCCACAAGACCTCTCTCCAGTGCTTACATAACCTGGGTTATTTGTTCAAGTTATCTCAGAGTAAAACTTTTTTATTTTTAATCAAAACTGGTAGTGATAGAATTTGGGATTAGACATAGGATGCTGCTGCATTTCTCTCTCAATATTATTAATGTGTGCTAACTTCATAGGCATTGAAATGTGGGAACCAACTCCATAACAAAATGGGCACTGGAGAAAAGGAAGATGTGGTTTTAGTTGCCCCGATTGAGTGCATGACGCAAGGCCAAGGAGAGTACCATGTAGATGCTTCAGGAAGCAAGACCACAATGAGCAAGTAGAAGTTACAGAGGCAGGTGTCAGCTCCAGATAGGAGAGAATTTCACAGCAGAACAAGATACCCTGTGGGTTGGTGATCATCACTAGCCCACTGGAAGCATTCAAGTTCATAGTGAATGGTCATCACCAATGATTAGCCTGGGAATGTGATGTTTTCCACTTGATTCTTAAGTTCTGTCCATGCCTAGACTAGAGGCTGTAAATTAGGGAGAGGTAGGATGTGGAGGTAGCTGTCTTCAAGACTGGGTCACTGTCTGTCCATCAAACCAGGCATCTTTCTGTACTTACTCATCTGGTCAGTTCATTTTTCTCAACTATTTAGATGTTTCTGAGCCCACTGAAACTTTTCAAATTTGCCTTCTACTTGGTTAGGCATATCCTTTCCAATGGGTGATGCAATACCTTATTATATCTGGCTTTTCTATAGACCTTTATCAAATTAGGATGTGATCCTTACAGTATTCTAGGCTTTTTTGTTGCTGTTAGTCATGGGGCTTGAACTCAAGGCCTGAACACTGTGCCTGAGCTTTTTTGGTCGTTTCCCATTTTCTGGTGGTTAATTGGAGATAAGAGTCTCATGCAGAAGCTCTTCAGTTTGATGTGATCCCATTTGTCCAGTCTTTCTTTGGTTTGTTGTGATTCTGGATGCTTTACTTAGAAAATTTCTAACCATGGTTAGAAGGTCTAGTGTTTCCCCTACCCATTCCTGTAATATTTTCACAGTATCCAGACTTACATTGAGGTCTTTGATCCATTTAGAATCGGTTCTGGTTCAGGGTGATATATGAGGATCTAGCTTCAGTTTTCTGCACAAGTGTAGTCAATTTTGCCAGTACCATTTGTTGAAGAGCCTGTCTTTCTTCCAACCTGTGTTTTGGCTCCCTATCAAATATTAGGTACTTACTATATGTTTTGGGGTTATTTCTGGATCAAGAAAATGTGGTAATGTGTGTGTGTGTGTGCACGTGTGTGTGTGTCTGTGTGTGTAATAGGATTCTACTTATCTCTCAGAAAGAATAGAATTCTACTTGTTTCTCAGAAAGAATAGAATTCTACTCATCTCTCAGAAGGAATGATATTGTACCATTCATAAGGAAATGAAAGATTTGGAAAAAAATTATACTGAGTAAAGTAAGTCAAATCCAAAGAACCATAGGTTACAATGTGCCTATAAATCTACAAGAAAACACTAAATGATATATATATTATATCTATATTTTATTATAAGTACTTAAAAAACTCCCTGAAAGATTCAAATTTGAATTATTTTGTTAATATTTACTTAATTTGATCTTTTCTATTCCACTCGTGTCTAAGAACATTTCCCTCATACATGATTAGACATACGTTAAACTTATCCCCTTTGCATATGTACAAAATAAGTGGATAATACAGAATATGTGAATATAGAGGTACCCTACTATCATCTATTTAATATTCAGACAGTGACACCAACCCTAAGAAGCAGGAGCTACAGCGAGAAAAGTGGGAGAGGAGCCATTTGCCAAGCAAAAGCCTCTCTCGGCGCTCCATAAGCAAGGAAAGATGGGTGGAGACTCTGGTTGTGGCTGACACGAAGATGGTTGAATATCACGGGGGTGAGAATGTGGAGTCCTACATCCTAACCATCATGAACATGGTATGTGGAGACTATATGGGGGAGGGCAGCTGGTGAAGAAATCTCATGGAGATTCTCTCATGTATATATATATATATATATATTTAAAATTAGCTGTTGGTGGCTTGTACTTCTATTCCCAGCACTACGGATCCTGGGAAAATTGCAAATTCAAGGCCAACCTGGGCTTCATAGTAAGGCCCTGGTTCAAAACCAGGAAACAAGTAGGGCAAGAGGAGGAAAGTAAGTGTTTTGTCTTTTTAACACATAGAAACGTAGATGTACATTCGCACCTATATGAGTCTGTGAGTCTGTTCCCTGCCTAACAGTGGCAAGACCAATTAGTCTGTCTTTAAAGATGTAAATCCAGGGGAAATTTGGTAATTTGTCATTTGCTATTTTTATCAGGTATTTAGTAAGTGAGGCATTACCAGCTGATATTAGTATACCAACAAGTACATGGAGACAAAAGAATAGAATATGATTCTAGAATTTCAGTCTCTAATTTCTAGAAGTGAAACCTCTAATTTCAAGGTTCTTTTTGGTGTTGTTGATATGTTTTACCATCCCAGAGAGGGTGCTTAACTTGTTGTGATGGGAAAAGGTACTTTCTTGAATAACTAATCATGAAAAGGAAAGACCCTAGGGAAAGGGTCAAAGAGAAGCTAGAGAAAGGGTCAAAGAAAAGAAAGGCATCAATGCTCACACTGCAGTCAATCATCATGAATGAGTCTTTAAATCTTATGTGGCTTGAGATTCGCTCTTCTTTGGATCACACAGAAGAATTTGTGCACTAGAAAACAATGTTTAAGTATGTTACAACCCATTATTTTCCTTGGGCATAGATATATGGTATATTCATGTCAAGCTAATAATTTTCTGTGTTTGATTCCAGGTCACTGGATTGTTTCATAACCCAAGCATTGGTAATGCGATTCACATTGTTGTGGTTCGGCTCATCCTCCTTGAAGAAGAGGAGGTAAGGAACAATTTTCCCTTTTCTCCAGTCTTTGGGTCAATATTTCACATTTCTTATTTTTTAGGAGAGCTCTTGATAAACATGAAAGAGCTCTCCAAATAGATGTTTAGAATCCCAGTGTGAAGGAAGATACTATTTCTGTGTTATTTTCTTGGGAGTCTATCCATAATGAGTGAGAACTGGAGAATGTTTCCAAAATATACATCATTGAAACCATCTGATTTTCATTGCAGCTGGCATTGTCAAAACAAGGCTTACATAGAGAGGTCACTAAGAATGTCTCCCAGTGGAAATAAAGTAACCTTATTCTCACTTTTCCCAACTATATATGTGCTGAGATTTCCAATTGATACCTGAAGCCCAGATCTCAGGTCTCTTCCTAGAGCTTCCAGCTCATGTTCATATGCTTACTTGGTAGCCTGAGTTGGATGTATCATAGAATTCACTCAGTCTTGAAACCTTAAATCCAAAGTGGAATTCTTGATTACTTCCTTTTGTATCATCTCAAGTTTTCCTTCCATTCTTATTGTATTCATTTCTGTAAGTACTACTAATCTACTATTAATTTAACCAGTTGTGTCAATATAGGAGTCATTCTTGATTTTTTTCTCATATCTTTCAAATTCAGCATTGGTCCTGGCCCACTGTTTATTGTCTCTTCAGTCATTTCCTTGGTGTAGGTCTTACCATATTGCAGCAACCTTCCCAGTGCTTTTCCTATTTTTCAGCTTTGCCTCCAAAATTCACTGTCTATGAATCATTATTTAAACTATAGATATAGTGGATCACCTTAAATAGAAAGCTTCTCAACTATGAAAACAATAATAAAACTTTAATAGCATTCTGTTTCTTTTATAATAAACTTAAATTTCTCTTGAGTCAGGAGAGGTTTTCATGATGTTACATGAGACATGATGACATTGTTTTCATGATGTTGTTCCCATTAACTTTGGCAGTCTTTCCTTGCTCTCTGGTCTTCTCTATTCAGAATTCAGATTTTTTAAATGTCATATATAGAGACCGGCAACAGCAAAACAAAACTGATGTGAGTGGAAGTGGCAGCTTTTGATTGGCTACCATTTCTCTTGTCTCCAGTTTAATAATTTCCTTTCTATCACAAGATTACTCTTTCTCCCACTGTGGTCCAAAATCAGCAATGTGTTCATTGTCCTTCATATACTAAGTGCCAGATTTAACACAAAATCAGTGCTCATGTAGGTGTCTCTACTTGGGATGGGATAGCCTTCCTCACCTACTGACTCTTTCTTCTCCAAAACCTTTCCTATACCGGATATATATATATATATATATATATATATATATATATATATATATATATACTTTATACTCATGACAATTTCTTTTTCATTTCTCTGCTTTTGTCAGTAGATGCCAGGTTCTTCAGAGAGTAGATCGGGTATTGCATATCAGAAGAACTGATAAGGTTCTTGAGAGATTGTGTGGGCAGGACAAGCTTTCCTCTGGAAAACTCTGGATGATACGAATAGACAAATGAGATGGAGAGGAAGGCATTAGAGAGAGGAAGGCATTAGAGAGGTCCCCTGGGGGCTCTGGAAAGGGATGTGTGGTAGGGAATTCCTAGGCAGATTACTGGGGTAGGTCTCCACCAATGATTTTCTGTAACTCTTGTCTTTTGTTTTCTAATCTCATCTGGCCACCAATACTGCTTTGGACTTTGTTTGCGTGTATAGGCTCAAGAGGCTTTGAGATTAAACTACATACATAAAATGCAGCCTTAGTTACTGCCATGTAAGAACACTATAGATTTTCATTATATCTGAGGATAAATTGGTTAACTAGAGTACATGCAGTCGTTCTGAAAGACAAGGTAACAGACATTCAGAGTGTTGGAAAGTACTATACAAAACCGTGACTAGGAAGGATAAACCAAACATACTGAGGCTCCAAGGACCAGGAAATCAAAGTGGCTTCAGACATAAGTCAGTTTATGCTCTCCTCCTGCCTCTCTCTCACCTGCCCAAATCCTACCTTTCCAATGTTTCATTCTGCTCAAGGTCTAGGACACTAAGGCCCTTTCACGTCAGTACTATTTATTCAGTGGCCTTTCTTTCAGTCATTGATTGGAATTAGACTCTTCCCTTGAACTTGTGTGTGTGTGTGTGTGTGTGTGTGTGAGTGTGTGTGTGTGTGTGTGTGTGTGTGTGTGTGTGAGAGAGAGAGAGAGAGAGAGAGAGAGAGAGAGAGAGTGAGGGAGAGAGATGGTCCTTAGGCTTGAACTTGGGCTGGGCACTGTCCCTGAGTGTTTTTGCTCAAGGCTAGCACTCTACCACTTGAGCCACACCTCTACTTCCCTCTATTTTAGGTAGTTAACTGAAGATAAGAGTCTCACAAACTTTCCTGCCTGGGCTACCTTGGAACCATGGTCTTCAGCTCTCAGCCTCCTAAGCAACTAGGGCAGTGCCTGGCTTCCCTTCAACTTTCATAAGTCTAATACTGTGGCAAGTCGAGGATTTGTTTGTTCCACTATTTTCTAGCTTTCTGAGCTGGTTATATCTCTATGCCTCTATTCCACCACTTTGTGAAATGAGAGAAATAATATCTGCTCCATAGGGTTGCTGTGAGAATCAAATGTGTTAGTACACATTGATATAGTTTCTGGTTTCTATAAACCACTCAGCTAATGTTGTTTGTTAGTATTGCTTTTATTGTTATCATTGCTGTCATCATCATTATTTAGTTTCCACAACAGCCCCACAAACTTGTTACTATATTACTAATTTTCAAAGACTTTAAAGCCATTGAAAGTGATACCAGAAAAGTACAACAACTAGATCAGGTCCTTTGTCTATATGGTCCCAAAGAATGAGTCCACAGACATAGAGGGAGAAGAGAAATGGCAAAGATTTATTGAAGAAAAAGATAAACAGATCTCTTAGAGGCCTCTTTTAAAAAGAAGCTAGAAAGTGTATGGGTATGGCACAATGATTGAGCACTTGTCTAGCATATATAAAGCCCTGGATTGGAGCACTAGAATTGGAATGGGAGGTAGGATAGAGATAAAGATGGGATACAAGTGAGTCGGATGAAATTGAGCCTACCCCAGGTAGTTACAGTGTCCAGGACTGGGGCCTGGGGGCATCAGTCTGGCTTGAAGGAACAGAAGTATGGATCAGAAGCAAGAGGAAGATGGCTGACCTCATGGAGAATTTCCTCCTGATCTACTAATTGGCTTAGTGTTAGGTTCAGTCTGCAGTTAAAAACCAGTTGATTTTAGAAACTGAGGAGCTTGGTTTCCATTCTCATCCTTCTTGCTGATATGTAGGCCTGCAAGAACCTATCTAATTAATGTTTTTGAAGGATAAATGCAAAAAAGTTTTAGACACATTCTTTCAAAAAAAAAAAACTACCAGAGTAAAGCATGCTTGTGCCTTAGGCTTTCTGCTGCTTTCCTGGTAGCTTTCTTTCAATAGCCTAAGGCTGGCTGCTACCCAGAATTCCCAGAGAAATCAATACAAGATATTATAAGGAGAGTACACAAAGGGAACAATTTATAACAAAAGTCATGTTCTTAAAAATCATTTCCTTTCTTGCATTTGTGTCTATTTCCATGAGCTGCAGCTAATTTTTTCAGGTCAGCTTCCTGTCCTATAAGGTCATATACTCAAATGTATAGGAAAGTGAAGTGGGAAATGAATTAGGTTGAGAAGATGGGGTGAGAAAAAAATGAATAAGTGCAATATCTATTTTTGCTTTCAAAAGAAACAAGGAAAAACTGGATGAGGAGTTTATTTTGACAAACTGAAATAATGATCAAGCTGTTTTATGGAAATGCTGAGCACAGTCTTTGCATATCTTTTAGGAGACAGCATAACCTCTTTGAAGTCCTTTTGTATCTTGTATGCTTAAGGCCATAGAGTTAATAGTTTTAACCCTTGCCAAGGCTAAGAATACACTTCACCAAGTGCATTTGAGAAGCTAAATGACCAAATATCCTTGGATTTAACATCTTGTATGACTTAGAAGTCAAGTGGTTATGGGAACAAGGAAAATAATTGTGCTCCTTCCTTCTGAAAGCACTTTCTCCTGGAAGAATGTGACATTTACTACAAGGTGGAAAGGTACCCTGTAGTCACTGAACTTGTGTTAAAGGTCACATGGTGCAGATGGCAGTTCTATGTGTGCAAAGTATCCCAATGCTACGATTAGAAACACAGTTCAGGTTGTGCTTGCTTTGTCTGGAAGAGGAGCCTAGAAAAAAGTGGAAAGAAAGCAAAAAAGGTTTTGACAGTAGATTTTAGGCTGCAAATATGTGTGCATGTACATGTACATACACTTGTACGTGAACATAAAACTTATACACATACGGATACATATACATTTCTCATCAATGAAGATCCCTGAAATTTTTTCAGAATTGTTCTTAGGGATATTATGGAGAGTTAGGAAGAAAGAATAATTCCTCTGTTCCTTTCTTTCTATCTATCTAGCTACTTTACCTATCTATCTATCTATCTATCTATCTATCTATCTATCTATCTATCTATCTATCTATCTATCTATCTATCGTCTGTCTGTCTGTCTGTCTCTTTGTCTGGTGGTAATGGGATTTGAGCTCAGGTCTCCCAAGTTGTTAGGCTGGTGCTCTACCACTTGGGACACATCTTCAGCCCTATTTTTTCTAGTTATTTTGGAGAGGAAATCTAGTAAACATTTTTGTACAGGCTTACCTCAAACTGTGATCCCCCAGACCGCAGCTTCCTGTATAGCTAGGATTAGAGACATGCGCCACTGGCACACTTTGAGCTTCTTTGCCTTTGAGCTTCTCTCTTTCTCCTTGCTCCTTCCTCAATAGTCCTACTGCTAGAAAATCTCCATAGCCATGTAGACCTGGCCCATATAATTAGAGACCCCAAACCTAACTGTTTGATCCCCTGTTCCCTATTCTCCTCTTTATTTCTGTTAAGAACTAGATAGGGCCTGTTTGCAGGCTAATATGTGATGATGGATATTATGCTTAAAGAATAAATGAGACTCTTGGATGAGAGTCAGAGAGCTCACCTCAGTGTATGAGGTGAGTTTCAGAGGCAGCCCACATGGATGCTGTGCAGACAGTGCAAAGAAGCCCTAACATAAGCAAACCTCAGTTTTTTAAAGTAAGCAAACTTAACCTGATTTTTGCCCCAGGAGGGAGCAATCACTTCATTTGTTCTGAACTGTAAAGGAATCATCCACCTTCTCTAAGAAGGCAACTGCAAACCAAGACTGTTTGCTGTGTAACATACTTGAGAAAAGCAAGCTGTCAGCAGCCTTGCTTAGGTTATGTACAGAAACACAGGAAACCTGTGGGGAATCTACCACCCACTGTTCCTATTACAGAATGGATTATTATTACAGATTTTTCCATTTGATCCTCAAACTTCTTACCTTGCTGCTAGTCTTTCCTGTATTCCATAGATGTTGCCTCTTACTGACTCACACAAAATCCTACATAAATCCAATCTTCACTTTTTTCCTGGCTCAGTCAGTCCATATATTCTCCAGCTTTTCTTCATTCCACCATGGGTGGGTGATGTACGGCTTCAGTTTGCACGTGTGTATCAGGACATGTGGGATGTCTGAAAAACGAGAGAAATAGAACTCCAGGATTGGTCCTAGGGATGTTGAGAAGAAAAGTAGGCCCCAATTTTGATAGACGAATCTTGTAAAGCACGTGCTATGAACCAAGTGTGTGCAGGATAAATTAACAGCAATTGGAGAGGGGGACATGGAAGGTGTCCTGAGTTTTACAGGAGTGGAAGTTGAACAGATAACATGGAGGGAGAAGAGAAAAGTGTCTTAGGAAAAGGATTCTTTTAAAGAAAGAAAGGGGGAAAGCAGCACAACATAAACTGGGAAGTTGCAAATGATAGAAGAACTGTCTGGATGGGGTTGGAGGTATGGCTCCGTTGGCAGAGCACTAGCCAGTGAGTAAAAGCATTAGGTACCAAGTACCAGGTGTGGACCAAAAAAAAAAAAAAACTGTCTGGAGGCTCAGATTTTGTTTTTCCTAGAAGTTGTATACCTTTCCATTTTGTATTTAAATGTGTGGATCATTTTTAGTTTATAGTTGCATCATGTAGAGATTTAGACTGAAGGGCATTTTTCTCCCCTCTTAGTTTTTGGCCTATGACTATCTAGTTGCTTACCTATTCATTCATTCATTCATTCATTCACTACCTAAATAGGCAAATCAGTACACTCTGTGGTAGTACTATGTTTGTATTAAATTGGAGCAATGTCTTCAGACACGATCCTGCAGAGTATGAATGTTCAGCCCCAAACCAAGATTGAAAATAATGCAAATAATGACTCAATATCGTTATTTGAGTCTTTCACTGCAGATTTCTTTTTTAATGTGTTTTTTTGTAAAAATACTGTACAGAGGGGTTACAGTTACATGAGCAAGGTAATGAGTACATTTCCTATCAAGCATTGTTGCCTCCTCCTTTGTTTTTCCGCTACCATCCCTTCCCTCCCACCTCCACAACTACAGTCCCCACTCTTCCACCCCTCACCCTTCCACCCCCTCCCTCTGCCCCCGCATAAATTGTAAAGTTCGTTTTTCAACATAGTGCCTTGTATATCTCATTGTTACAGTGGGCCAACCTGTATTCCTATTTAAGCATTTTTTTTCCCTTTCACACTCCAAATTAGAGAAGTATATAAACAAGATGCAGGGCACCAACATCAAATACAATGAAAACAGGGGTTGTACTGTGGGGGAGGAACATACAAAGAAACAAAAAAATCACATGATACATTATAAATACGTTAAAAACAGTAGCAAGAAAGAAAAAAACCACTTGTGTCCCTGTCTTGGGGTTCATTTTACTTAACATCATCTTATCTGGTCATGTGTACATAGCTTTTGACCTTTTCTTCTTGTCCCAGACATAAACTCGTTATTGCAAATAAGGGAAACCATGGGACCTATGTTTCTTTGGGCCTGGCTTGCTTCACTTAATATAATTTTTTCCAAGTCTTTCCATTTCCTAACAAATGGGGCAATGTCATTCTTTCTGATGGAGGCATAGAATTACATTGTGTATATATACCACATTTTCTTGATCCATTCACCTACCGAGGGGCATCTGGGTTGGCTCCATATCTTAGCTAATGCTGCACTAAATATAGTTTTGTTGATAATTTTAGTATGGTCTTGTTTGTGATCATTTGGGTAAATGCCCAAAAGTGGGATTGCTGGGTCATAGGGGAGCTCTATGTGGAGTCTTTTGAGGAACCTCCATACTAGTGCAGATTTCTTAATGCAAGACTTTTGATTTTCTTTCAGTATTAATGATTACATTTTGACCTTCAGCTTAATTCCAAAAATGTAGAATAAATGTTATATTTGTAGAAGTTAAAGCTCAACTAGCCTATAATTTAAAAAAGCACATACAGAATGCTGCCCAAATGAATGTGTTCTTAAGCCATGGTATTTGCATTTTAAACACACATAATATAATTGCATATCCAGTATGATGTCCAGGGTTCACATGAGTAATTAGCACATGATTTACTGTAGAAAGTGTCACTAGTTGGGTCTGGTTCAGGTAAGAGCTTGCCATCGCTTGTGATGAGGCCAAGGCCAAGAACTAGGCAATGTAGCTCTTGCAGCATATAAAAGAAAGTACTGTGGTAGAAAACAAAAGAAAAAGTGGAAGAATAAAGATTATTCCTCTTTTTGGAGATCAATTGTAGAAACAACCATAAGAACTGTAAACTGTTTTGATTCTTTGAACACATAGCCATGTCCAATTTCTTTTATTCTAAAGGTTATATCCACTAATATTGACTATAGATTGTCATTTTTCTATTATCCAATGAATGTAAATTCCTGTTCTTGGGCTTGTTTCAAGTCTTTTTCTTAAGACATATATTTCATTATTGTTTTGGTCTGGATACCTTTTATTTTGAACTGTTTTCAGTTTCTGTCTCTAGCTCCTTAATTAAATAAAAGGAGAGCTAGTATTGCTATTGAATAAAGCTGTTTGTCACTGAACATCTTGGTATAAAGACTGAGAAAGTTACAAGTTCAACCTGACTTGAGGGCAAGGAGGAAGAGCAAACCTGTCATCTATGAAAGGCTAAAAGAATATACCAAGACCTTTTAAAACCATCGCCCACATCTCTCAGAACACAAGCATCATTACCTCTTGGTGCCTGGAGTGAGAATTTATCATGTTGACCTTGCTTCCTAGTATCTTAAACACAGTAAAACAAATGCTGGGGCGATAAGTTATTGAAGACAAGTGCAGTAGACCGTGACATTGAATAGAGAAAAGTCTTTCAAGGAAATCTTAAGGATTTCTGAAGAGTTCCTTTGAGCTTCCTTATCTTGCTTCTAATTGATAGAATTGTGACCTTTTAGCAGTTGCCAAGTGCCAATCCAGTTCAAATGACAGATTCCAGGAGAATATGGCTGAGAGCTAAGAACTCTCATCTTATCTATCTTTAGTAGATGCTGTCTTTGGTTTAAACAGGGCTATAATTCACAGGCAGGAATAGGTATGTAGAAGCATGCTAGGTATTCTTGCATATCTAAAGAGACTTGATAAGTTTTTAGGTTATTTCACCTTAGTCATTAGTAAGGTTGAATATTGACCTATCTACCACCAGAAAAGGTAGTTATAGGGAAAAATAGTGCCTTGAGGTGCTTATATAAGAGTGGATAACCACAAAAAACTCAACATGAGAAATAGCAGTATAGACCTAACTATAATTAATGACATGTAAGTATATTCTTTTGAGAGCAAATCTTGGGATGTGAGAAACCTTAAGCTCTGCGTACTATATGTGACTTTTCACTTGCCAAGTACAAATTCCAATCACTACTTTGAACTTTCTTCTATAGATAAGTGTTCATCATGGCTCTCCTAACTACTTCACAAAGCTGTTTACAAAATCAAGGGAGAAGTATGTGGAAGTAACTGATAAACCATAATGTACTCACCACGTGGCATGTGACCCAAGCCTTGACTGACCACAGTGAACTCACCCATGCCAATCTCTTTCTCTTTTTGTTTCCTGCAGCAAGGACTAAAAATAGTCCACCATGCTGAGAAGACACTGTCCAGCTTCTGTAAGTGGCAGAAGAGCATCAATCCCAAGAGTGACCTCAACCCTGCCCACCATGATGTGGCTGTCCTTCTCACTAGGTACCTCAGAGGCCACATGGGAGCCAGGGGCAGGAAGTCCGAAGGGCTGGTGACTGAACAACTTGCTGAGTGTTCTCACTGGGGATGTTTGCAACCTTTGCTGCTCTTGGGCACCTGTAAAGGCAGCCACTGTAGTCTAGTCAGCTCCAAAATATCATACCAGTGATGGGTAGGTTAGTACATCTGCTGATGTGACAAAGCTCTCCTAGCTAATAAACAGTAGCTAATGGCAAAATGCAAGCCTCTTTCCCATTACAGTGAAGATCTTTAAAACTAGCTTCTCTATGTTGCTTTATAACCAACTAAGAAGTTTATTAGCATATCCTCACTACAGGCTCCTATAACTATTAACCGATGAGATGTCCAACACTTTATTTTTATTTTTTAAAGTTTGTTCTCCCATTTATAGCGTGCAATTACCTCTATAGAAATTTACCTGTTTAACTCACCTTTGATTAAAGCCGAAGATATGAAGGACAATCATCCACAAAGTAAGCAGATTACTTTGGTTATTATACTACATACCCTGTCCCTCTTTTACACCTCCCCCATTCAGATATGATTTTGTTCTGATCACAAATAAACCCTTCGATACTGATAGAACCCATCAAACTTTCTAAGACCCAGAGCTGTGAAAAGCCAGTGAACTTTTCTGATCAACTTAGGCTCTTGGAAGTCTATGTTCATTGATCCAGTAAATACTTATTGACCACCTACTATAATAACAAGGGATTGTTGTCATTTAATCAAAAGAAGGGCTTAATTCTCATCAGTTACCCTATTCAGACTCAGAGACATCCAGAGATCTAAGGATGCATGGTAAGGAGGCCTCTTGACCCTGGCCTTCAGCCACAGACATCCCAAGCTCCTGTGCTTACATTCCCACCAAAGACTACCCTTGGAACGTATTTTCAGTTAACCAAGTAGTAATTCTTTACTCCAAAGAATGATTCTGGTGGTTGAAGCTTCTGACCAGGCAAGGCAGCATTTGAACAGAGGCTTGTTAATATCCTTTATAAGCATCCTGTGTACTGGGAGGCTCCTGTCAAGAGGACAGATGATGAGGTCAAGTGTTCAAGGACAGCCTGTCCTTCACAGGGAGAGCAGATGACTATGGCCCTTTTACACAGAGGAAAGATTTCACGCCCTAAAGTTCCCAACCTCAGTGCTTTGCTATTGGTGGCTAGAACTATTGTTTGTTATGGGGGCTCTTCTGGGCATTCCAGCATATTTAGCATCTCTACCCCTTACTTATGAGCCATGGGTAGTAACTTCCTCCAAGTTATGACAAACCACCCTGCCTGTAAATATTCCCTTGGGATGTGATAAGGAGCAAAACTATGCCCCTCTCATGACTATATCCTAATTCACATTGAAAAACCACTGCTTCAGAACAAACTAAAAGCAGGCAGATCAGAGAGGGAAGACAGTGAGGGAGCTCTCACTGAGGGACTATTCTGACACCCACACTCACGGAGTCCTCGATAAAGCTTCACTCAGTAGAATGCCGATTTAACTTTGAACTCACTCCATGTATGTTCCACATGTGCAGAAACCCAAGGCATGATTTTCTCTAATATAATATCTCAAGTACAGCTTGGAGGTAGAGCATTTCCTATTAGAAGCTGGAGCTTTTTATTTGCAAAGCATATTCCTAAAAATTCTTTCATCACCTTCCTTTTCCCTCTTTAATACTAGGCACCTTGTAGGTAGTCCATAAATTATTTAGTTAAAAAAACATTTACTGGACATAAATACCATTTTTCCTTTTACAAAGCAAGTTTTAGTTTCAAAGGAGCTAAACTATTAGGACTGTCAATTGCCATGAAATGAAGAATGGTTTGACATGTCAAATTGAAATGGAAAAATATCATGCAACATATAAATCATTAGCAAACCTCTAGTGCAGCCAGCAAATTTACTATGTTTATTAAAGTCAGGTAAAAAGTTGGACAAAGTACACAACTAGAAGGTTCCTCGATGGGGAGAATCACAGGACAGGATGATTATAAAGGATAGGATCTTTCCAACAGGCTAGGCCAGTCAGATTTTACTCCCTAACAATGAGCCTCTGAAAAGACTGCTCAAGAAGGCTGAGCCTTTTACTGATGTACCTTCTCTGACAATTACTAAGCAACAAAAAAGCGCCAAATTTTACAACATCTAATTTTAAGAAATAGATACAAAACCTGTTTGCTCCACCACTTGGAAAGCCTGCATCTTCACTCCTGTACTGTTCTCATTGGGCCATCGTTCATCACATGACTCACCTCTGAATGAAGTAGCAATATTCCTCCCTCCACAAACATCAAGATATACTCTCAGTACCATCAAGTCGCTGTCCCTCCGTACACACTAACACACAAAAGTATACACTGCATATCTACAAGTAGAGATCACATTTGCAGTTTTTAAAATCTATCATCATTACTGGTATAGTGTTTGTATAAAGAATTTCTTAATGAGACCCAACTTCCATACCAAACTGAGAAAGTCAGTGGATTTGATGAATACCCATTCACTTTCCTCCAGCAGCTCCTTGAACATGTAGGCCTTCTTTATGAAATAATAAGGGTCAACTCTTATACCAGAAGTGGGAATGAATTTGATTTCTCCTCCTGCAGGAATCATGTAAATGACTGGGTTGTATAATTGAATCATCCAACACTAATCTCTGTAGCAGTTGCTACCAGTGAGAGCAAGACCCATTCCTACAGTACATGTACTGAGAGTGGGGCTCTGTCTCCTGACCTTTATTCCCATCCATTGCCACCTGGAAAACTAAAATTCATACACATTATCAAAATGGAGTCTTTCTTCTCCATGGCCCAAAGGACATGAAAGTCAGGAGACTATTTGTTGCTAGAAATGATACTCCCAAAACCCTACAAGATAAGGTTTGCAGATAACTAAAAGCTTAGACTATTCATTGGCATTTGTGCTAGTCAAGAGCTTTTGGCCAGGAGGTCTTCTTGTACTAAAAATAATCAAATGACTAATTAATCATTCTCTTGCCACTTGTGCCTGTGGCTGAAATTCTCCCTACCAGGGTATGTGTTGTATTTCAAAGCTTACTAGTGCTTTTTGAGATTCTAAGGGTCTTCCTTTACTTGCCCCCCAGGGCCAGGCATTTCTTTGTTATAAAACAAAATGGAGGTTAGATGACATGTTTGTGTGTGTATGTGTGTATGTGTGTGAGTGTGTGTGTGTTTGTGTGTGTGTGTACATGAGTGTGTCAGTACACAGAAGTACCCCCTCTCATGTGCAGGACTGTTGTACAGTAGGGCAGGATAGAAATTGATTTAAACTTTTGTAGGTTAATATGGCCAATTGCATCTTTCATGACTGAGTAAAACATTTCAGATGAGTTTTGAATTCAGATCTTAGGAAAAAGAAATAGTTTCCTCTTTGAAAGCCCCTTCGCCATTTAAAAGCTCAAATTAACTTCAGTTTTCAAACTGAAATCTTCTTTTGTGAGCTGAATTATGTAATTCAGCCTCCTGAGATTAACAGCAAAAGCAACTCAAAGAGAACTTTTGCATTTTCTCCAGGAGTGAAACTTATTAATTAAGAGATAAAATCAAAATAAGCTTAGTGAATTCAAAGTTGCTCCTTGTATTCATGTGGAGGTTTTTAAAAATTAGTTATAATTTACAGATGTGTACCTAGATATTTTTCTAGTAATTTTGTATGTATTTCTTTGGGTGCCTGAGCATCTCTGTCCTCTGCTTTCAGAAAAGACATCTGTGCGGGCGTCAACCGGCCCTGTGAGACCCTGGGCCTGTCTCATCTGTCAGGAATGTGCCAACCTCACCGGAGCTGTAACATCAATGAAGACTCAGGCCTTCCTCTGGCTTTCACCATTGCCCATGAGCTTGGACACAGGTAAAGGGCCAAGGAGGCTGAGGTCCACTCTTCATGTTCGGCATCATTATCAGTAGATAGGACACAAAGCTCCTTAAACTTAGAATCAGGAGATTCAGACTGAATGCAGTTGGAGGCTTACCCTCTAGAACTCACTGAATAGTTCCTCATATACTCATATGAACAATATTAAAAAGATGCAAACCTAACGTTTTAGAGTCCTACTGTGCTTTTTCAAAAGTCCTCTTAGTCTTGTCTTAAGAAATAGCTATTATAGCTGGGAACTGTAGCTCATGCCTGGAACCCTTGCTATTTAGGAGGTTGAGATCTGAGGACTGCAGTTTAAAGGTAGGCTGGGGAGGAAATGTCATGACTCTCATCTCCAATCAACTACCACAGAAACCCAGAAGTAGAACTGTGGCTCAAGTGGTAGAATGCTAACTTGGAGATACAAAAGCTCAAAGACAGTGCCCAGGCCTTGAGTTCAAGCTCAAGGAAGGAAGGAAGGGGAAGAGAAGGGAAGGGAAGGGAAGGGAAGAGAAGAGAACAAAAGAGAAGAGAAGAAAGGAAGGAACAAAGAAGGGATGGAAGGAAGGTGAGAGGGAGGGACAGAGGGAGGGAAAGAGAGGGAGGGATAAAAGGAAGGGAGGGAGGGCTACTATTGTTAGCCCCATTTGACCTGTATGTTTTATAGGAGAATGTTGAATAAACGAGAATTTGAAATTTGTTATAAACTTGGAAAGACTACTAAACAAACACTACTTATTAGAACATTCAAGTTGTCACAAAAATGTGTGAATTTGATTAGCTGAGTCACTTGAAGGCAGGTTTCAAAATGATGGAGAGAAGATATAATGAGGCATTAGGGGTTACCTTGGAGGGAAGAACTTAGATTATTTGTTAAGCTCCTGTGTCACTGCATTTGCTAATAACAAACAAGTGCATCCCACTAATTGTAAAGTCAGAGTCAGGAGCCCCATAAACAGCGAAACAGTACCCCTTGCTCGTGAGGCTCCCCTCAGAATCCCTGAAGTGGTTTTCTCCCTATAAAGAAGAAACAATGACATGGATGGGTGCATCATTTAATTGTTCAGCTAGAGTACAGCCAGGATGGGGAAGAACTATGGAGATGGGATTGGACCAGGCATGGCCTCTTCAGCCTGAGCTCACTTACCAATTTTTCCATAGAACATGAACTTTTCCAAACAATTTTCCCTGCAGACAAAGTCAGAGTTTTGCCTTTGGAATTGGAGAAAGTGAATTCTTCCTCTGGCTTTTCCATTTATAGATGTTGTGACCCTACATGATTTTCTTTATTTTGCCAAAACAGTTTAACCATCTGTGAAATGAATATCTTGAAGGAGATAATTTCTTAAACATGGTGATATATTAGCTTCCCCCCCAAAGTAGCCATAGAGATAAATGTGATATATTTTAATACTCTTAGTTGTCAAAAATTTGAAGCTAAGTAAAGGATACTTTCCCTTCTTTTCCTTCTTGTTTCTCTCTCTTTCTCTCTCTCTCTTCTCTCTGTCTCTGTCTATCTGTCTTTCTCTATCTCTTTCTCTAATGGTACCATGGTTAGAACCCAGGAGCTCATGCTTGATAGGGCAGCCATCTACCACTTGAGCCACACCTCCAGCCTGGCTTTTAGCTGGTTATTTGGAGATGTAGTCACAAAGACTTTTCTGCACAGGCTGGCTGGAGGCTCGATCTTTCTGATTTCAGCCTCCTGAGTAGCTAGGATTACAGGCATGAGAGGTTGGTATCTGGCTAGCTTTTTGTTTTATTTTGTTTGCAGTACTACAGATTGACCCCAAGCACTCACTCTTATCACTGAATGCAATATTCCAAGCCTTTCCTCCTGTTCAATATGTCATATAAAGAGGAATATGTGAGGCAGGTCCTCTAAAATCAACATTGTATCCATTTTAAGACATTCTCGTGACCATCTGGGCATGGATACAACACCTTTTGGAGAAATTCCACCTAAGTTTAAAAGCCAAGGGGCAAGCATGAGCTTCTTTACTAATTCATAAATTCATTCAATAAAGTTGAGAACCTTGTAGCAACATTATTTCAACACAAAGAATTAGACATGCAAAAAGCAAGTTTTATATACGTTTAATATATATTTATCACACGTGGTCGATTGTTCAACAGACCAGAGCTGACACAGTCTGATTTCATTTGATATTTCTAATTGAGAACATTAAACCAAACACTAGTTCAGAGCTAGCTGATGCATCTTGACGAGGAAACTACAGTAAGGATCCCCTGTCCTGTGTTTTGGTATTGTGGGTGCTATTCAGTTTAGTATTATGCAGGGGGGGAAAAGTGAGGCTCTAAGCCCTTTGTTTAAAACTTCCTTTCAAGTAAAAGAACTGAGTTATTAAGTAAAAGAATACTTCAGGCAAAACTAGAATGTCTATTTTTATTAGTCGCTTTAGAAGCAGACCCTAAGATAAGAATTTGAAAGCAGTTAGTTTATTGGGAAGACAAATTGAACATTAATAGGAAAGGAAGGTAGAGGAGACATTGAAGGAAAGGAACGCAATAATCAGTTTATTACCTCAGCTTCCACTGTTTGCCAGTGGACCTTAATCTGATGGGCAAACTCTGATCAAAACTTGTTTCTGAGTTATCTCACACAAGGAAGAAGACCTGAGTTATTTTATGTAACAATACCATTAAGTCATTTGTCATAGACGGTTGCCAGAGCCTGTTATTTATTCCTTCTCTCAACCAGATTGGTAAGCAAAGGCAGAGCCAACTTGGTTTCACAGAAAGTCCACCAGCAAAGAGATTCTGATATCAGCATTTGGAAGTCATCTGGTGTAAGCATGTTGGCAGGTACCCATGGCATCTGCTAGTACTTACTAGCCTTAACTGCACCCCTTATAAAATTTAGCCTCAGGAGCCAGGCGCTGGTGGCTCATGCCTGTAATCCTAGCTACTCAGAAGGCTGAGATCTGAGGATCGCGGTTCAAAGCCAGCCCAGGCAGGAAAGTCCATGAGACTCATCTCCAATAAACCACTCGAAAACTGGAAGTGGTGCTGTGGCTCAAGCAGTAGTGTGCTCGCCTTGAGCTGAAGAGTGCAGGGACAGTGCCCAAGCCCAGAGTTTAAGCCCCACGACTGACCAAAAAAAAAAAATTTAGCCTCAGGGAAGACAGAATAATACATAATTTTTCTTAGTCCTCCTTAATATAGTGAAGACTTCTAAACATATTAAAAAAATCAAGGCGAGTCTGAAAGCTGGAGGGAAAAACAGAGGCTGAAGAACACAGGTTGTAAAGAATGACATGGTGGCGAATTCCTAGCCTCTCTCTCTTCTCTGTCTCTGTCTCTCTATCTCTGCCTCTCTGTCTCTGTCTCTTTCTGTGTGTCTGTCTCTCTCTTTTTCTCTCTGTGTCTCTTTCTGTGTCTCTCTCTGTCTCTGTCTCTCTGTCTCTCTCTCTGTTTCATACATGCCATACTTGGAGTTGATGTAGCCAGAAATATGCAAGCAACACAGAAATCCCTAACTTAATCCTCTCAAAGACCTGCTCAGTGATACTGAAACCTGCTTAATTATTTAGCTCACTATTTCAGTGTATAATTTGCCAAAGGCATTCAAAGGATCGAACCAATGGAGATCAAGTAAAGCAGGTTAATCCAGCAACCCTGTGCATTATTCCTCATCATATATGGTGGGTGAGAAGTAACTCCCAACTGTTCTTTGGGTTCCTTCCCAAACTTAATGGAAGAAAGTTTCCCATCCCTATGACCCGTATGCTTTCCTTATCCCTCACCCTTAGTGCCAAAATGTTCCCCTGTGTCTACTGTACCCTATGTCAGTGGTCATAGATCAAAGGAACATAGGTTTAATAACCCTGCTTCTGTCTCATAAAATGAGATTGCTACTGTATACATCTATGGAATTATTACAGTGAACTACCTCATTAGTGTATGCATCTTGTGTGTGTGTGCATGCGTGTGTGCACGAGTGCTCACACACATGCATGTGTGCCTATGCCAGTTCTAGAGCTTGAATTCAGATCCTTGAGGTCTTGGCTTTTGCACTCACAGCTGGTGCTCTATCACTTGAACCACAACCCCAGTCCAGCCTTTGTGCTGGTTAACTGAAGATTGAACCTGGTTGGTTTTTCTTCGCCAACTGGCTTCTCTGGGTCTCAATTCCTGAATAGCTAGGATTACATGTATGACCCACTGGTGCCAAGCTCATATGCATCTTTTTAAAAGAGAGTACAGCTAGAGGGAAAATTTTTGCGAATTAAAAACTTGACATGAAACAAAACCAACCTGATATATTTTAAGTGTAGATTTAAAAACCATTCAGTATATGACACGGGGGGGGGGGGGGTAGGAGTAGCCACCACTAAAAGAAAACTATTATTCATGTAGAATTTTTTTTGAAAGTAAGGTTTGACTAACTACTAAAGAAGTGATTTTGTGGAGTCCTTCATGAACCCGGAGGGGTAGATTTGCAGAGCTAGGGCAAGCTTGCTCAGAAGGAGGCTTTCACTGAATTATTTTCTTTGCGGGTGGGTAGATAGAGCCTTGTAGATTAATTCTCTGACACTTTGGTGAATTTTGCATTCATGGTGCAACATGATTAGAATTTGAAAGCAAGTTGATAATACTATAATGGAGAAAATACAAGAAATTCTCTAAATCTCCTCCACGACTGTTCTCTGTAAGAGTTCTTAATGCTGATCGGATTTCATTAAAGTTAAATGTAAGCTCCTAGTCAGAGGTATTGAACTCACCATGAAGAACAAGAAGTTATGCTTTCTTATGCTGAGATTTGAACATCTGAGCCAATGTTACCATGTTGTAAGAGAGATCTTACAGGAGCCTCGGAGGGCATCATGGAGGGATTCTGGGTCAGCTTCTTTCCTAGGGAACCCCTAGCCATGGCCGAAGGTTAAACTCTTCAGGGTCTGAAGGGTTGCTAGCTTAGTCCAGCCTCCTACTGCTAGGGCACAGAGTTACACAAGGAGGAAGGCACTTTTGCTGCTAATAAGATGTCTGACTTTAGATACTCAGAGATTCCTTATCCCAATAGGAAGAATAACCTAGAAAATTATTTTGAAGCAACTGAAAGGATCTGTCATTTGTGAAGCCCTTGCTGATGATATAGTAGGCACCTCTCACTTAACGGCTTTCAAATATTCTTGCATTCGGACCTCATCCTAAGTACCTTGACATCTTCGACACTTTTAGGAGAGGAAAGCAGTCCTGCTAGTCAATGGCCTGTGTGTCACTGGAATTCAAATCCATACCATCATCCTCAAAAATGCCGCTCTCAGCCACTGAACTCTAAGGTCTCCCAACAATTCAGCTCTTAGAGACTTGTAGCAAGAAGAAATCCATCCTCTCAAAGCTTGAGGCCTTCGACAAAGTCTCCCTTAGCTTCTGCTTCTCCTGCTTGAAAGAGAAGAGGGAGGTTTTGTTCTTTAAGCTGTGGACACTGTAGAAAGACAAAACAGATGTCATGAGCCAGGATTTGCTCTTATGGCTTAGAGCCAGATTGAGAGGTCTCGGTTCTCAGCCATTAGATGTTTTTGGAATTAGTCATATGGTTGCAACTTTGAGGTAAAAGAATATTTCCAATATTTCCTTTCATTTTTGAGTTCAAAACTAGCTATGCCTATTCAACTCAAAAAATTGCACTCAGTAAACAGCTCTTTCTATATGAAACAGATTCCCTGGGGGTTATTGTAACCTGTAGACACAATTTGTCTCTCTGTTTAATCCCTGTCTGCTTGATATTTTTGTGTTTTCTTGTCAGCTTTGGCATCCAACATGATGGGAAAGACAATGACTGCGAACCTGTGGGAAGGCACCCGTACATCATGTCCCACCAGCTCCAGTACGACCCCACCCCGCTGACATGGTCCAAATGCAGCAAGGACTACATCACTCGATTTTTGGAGTAGGTGGCACTGTGTTTCATGACAACCACATTTGGGTTGTTTGTGTGTGTGACGGTACTAGAGCTTGAATTCAGGGTTTGGGTGCTGACCTTCAGATTAATTATTTATTTATTTATGTATTTATTTATGTATTGATTGATTGATTGATTGATTAAGGCTAGCACTCTACCACTTGAGCCATTGCTATTCTTCTGGCTTTTTGGTGCTTAAATCTCATGAACTTACTTACCCAGGCTGGCTTCAAACTGCTATCCTCAGATCTTAGCCTCCTGAGTAGCTAGGATTCCAAGTGCCCAGCTTATTTGGATCTTTCTAGATCAGGAGTTACGTTCACTTTACATCGGGAGGCTGATAATGTCTGGAAAAGATTTGATTTCGTCTCTCCAGGTCACAGTATGGGGGTGCTGTCCAAGGAGGGTTGGATCCCCGTTCTGTTTTATGGCCATAACATTTAGGAGGCTCTGCCCTCCAGCCACCACTAAGTGACTCCCCTGCCCTTCCCTGACTGCAAATGAAGTTCTCAGAGACTAAGAGAAAAGCCTAGGTTAACTCAAAAACATTCATTTAAACCTTATTGAGGGTCATGTGAATTTTCTAATTTCCCCACTGCTTATATCTCCTGCACAGCAATGAAGCTTATGGCATAGAATGGGATTTGCATTTTTTTGTTGTTGTTCTTGGTCATGGGGCTTGAACGCTGGGCCTGGGCACTGTCCCTCAGCTCTTCAGCTCAAAGCTCTACCTCTTGAGCCACAGTGCCACTTCCAGTTTTCTGGTGGTTTATTGGATATAAGAGTCTCATGTACTTTCCTGCCTGGGCTGGCTTTGAACCATGATCCTCACACCTCAGCCTCCTGAGTAGCTAGGATTACAGGTGTGAGCTACCAGCACCCAGCTTACATTTTTTTTTAACTCCCCTTTTGGGCCCAGAAATTTCTCTGGCCTATAAAAATAGAGGCATCTTAAAGAACAAAGAATAAACCAGAGGAATGGAAGTTTTTATTGAATGCAATGCATCTGAGGGAACTAATCAACCATTCTCATTTCTATGACCTTGTTTGCAGCCGAGGCTGGGGGTTTTGTCTCGATGACATCCCAAAAAAGAAAGGCTTGAAGTCCAAGGTCATTGCTCCTGGAGTGATCTATGATGTTCATCACCAATGCCAGCTCCAATATGGCCCCAATGCTACCTTCTGCCAGGAAGTAGAAGTAAGTGCTGGGTATCTTGGTGCTTTTGGTGAGTCTGTGCAAGAGGCTTACCGTGGCTAACATTTTGAAGGAACGGACAGAGAAATATTTGGAAATCTGGAGATCTAGAGATAGGAATGGGAGCTTTATATCAAGATATAAATGCACACGTTATGGTAGGAAGAAGGATTAAAGTGGAATCATTCACAGTTCTTCACCTGCCTGGGAGTTCTCTTGTTGCAATCCTTTGCTGCTAACTGGAGGTTTGAAATAGCACCATGCTGATGCTTTCAATTGTTCTCTTCCCTAAATTCCCATATGGCTAAAGAATACCACCAAATCCCAAAGTAGGAATAACATTTATCCTCAATGTAGAATGCTGGTAGATTGTTTTTCACCTGAAAATTCTTTATTTTTCAAGAGTTTGTGTTGAGTTCAAACTTCTACCCTGTGTAGTTTGGATTTTAAAAAAGTCATAGTATTAAGAATGTTTGGCTTGGTAATTTCATGGATGTCTGAGAAGAAAGGTAAAACCTCCTAACACTCATACACAGATGCACAAAATTTCAACAGATAAAGCTACCATTCAATTGAGTTCATGTCAAGACTAAGTTCATTTTTTTGACTAAATGAGGAGAGACAATAGTCTCTCAAGACATTTTGATAGTTGACTTTTAGATGGTAATAATAAACACAGGCTAGAACAATTGTATATAAAAAGGCAGAGAACATTATAACATATACGTAAACAGACAAGAAGAACAAATACAACTTCTAGAAATGAAAAATACAGTGATTTACTTTAAAAGTCAGTAACTTGAATAGATAGAGCACACTTGACACATCCTGAAGAGAAATTCAATTAACTAGAGTTTGTTATTCATCTCACTGGAAAATCTTTAGGTATGTATGCAATGGAGGAGGAAAAGATTTCAAACTCCACTTGAAAAAATTGAGAGCTAGAGATATAAAATGAAGTTGAGAACTGAAGGACTGGATAGGATGGCTCTCACCAATAATTGCAGGTTCCACGAAGAAAGAATTGAAAGGCAAACATTAAGACACAGAATTTTCAAAAATTATTTGAAATCTTACAATGGAAATGACATATTCAATGTTATATTACAATATTACTTATTACAATACAAGAATAGAATGAGAGAAGATGAGTAGACAAAAAGAAAAAGACTAAAAACTGATGGAAGTAATCAAAGGTGACATCTAAGAATCTGTTGATCTTCTCCTGTTCCAATAAGGATAGAAATAACAGAATATAAAGCTCAGTCTCTAGCAACCAAAACAAGCTGATGAGTTTGAGTAATAAGCAAATAATCTGACATTCTTTTTGGTTAGTTGGACTTGACAGGACTTGAGCACTGTCCCTAAGCTTTTGTGCTCAAGACTAGCACTCTACCACTTGAGCCACAGTACCACTTTCAGTTTCCTTGGTGGTGAATTGGAGATAAGAGTCTCACGGCATGAGCCACCGGCAGCCAGCGGAATCTGCCGATTTCTGATGGAATAGATTCTGTTTTTTTCAGCGAGCAGGCTCACATTATAATTACCCCCACTGTTTGTAATCAGGTTGTCTTCCAGCCAAAGTTTTCATTTGCCTTTGACAGCCCTGTCAGTTACATAACCAAGGGTAATGAGTACTGATTATTGTCTCATGTGCATGGAAATGACACTCTCAACTCTTAAGAAATGGATTTTATCTCATATTCATAAGATCTCAATGACCTATTGACATTTGTGTATGAATGGTAACAATGATGAAGTAGATCTGAGAGTTCTGTGTCTGATCTTCACCAATAACAGTAGCTTTTACTGAGTGTGTGAGTGAGCATGTGTATTGTACCACACATGCCTTTGGGCATGTATGTACAATCTCTATTTTTTCCCCAGAATGTTTGCCAAACACTGTGGTGCTCAGTGAAGGGCTTTTGTCGATCCAAACTGGATGCTACTGCAGACGGAACACGGTGCGGTGAGAAGAAGGTGATGGCCTATCAGGCTGAAGGAGAAAGGTGGGAGGGTGTGGGCCTGGAGTTGGCTTGGGGAGGGGAGGGGAGAAGAGAGCAGGCGGAGGAACTGAGCTGAGTGGAGTCAGATCAGTCACAGGGAAGGTTTCTGATTCCACTCTGCCTCATCAGCCCATAGTCAGCGAGAGAGGCAGAGCCCAGTTTGCACACCTCACCAGCAGAGCTGCTTCCCCCACTGCTTCCTAATGAACCTCAGCTAGGTTTCTGATGAACAACTTCTGCTAGGCCTGTTATCAACCCTTACCTGACATTTCCCCAACATAGTGAAGATTGGGAAATGACAAGCCCATGTCTATTTCTTTCCCAAAATGTCAGCTTTGAGCCACTTCACAATCTTTTCCACTATTGGACAGGGCTCGATTTCTTGAAGTTTTGCCCACTTTATTCAGGATGTTAGCTATCTCCAGACTTCCTGAAGTAGAGTAATGCATGCTGATCAACTATGCCATTTGGATAGGACATGGGCTTAGGAGTTTAATGGGCATCTTTATGTAACCAGAGTGTGATTTGCCCCATCCCTGAAATGATAGAAAATGATTAACATACACAATGACCTGAAATAATGAGAAAATATGAATCCAGCAGACAAAAATTTGTCCCATTTCTCCAGGAAACGTGGCCATTTCTAACAAACAACTTGCATATTCTTTTGTTTTTGTGTTTGTGCATAAACCCGCCTAAACTAATCATTGTAGAGAGGTCTCTTGAAGAAAAAGAGAGTAGATTTTTTTCAAATAACTTGAAAAACTAGAACTGAAAGAGAAAAAAAATTTTTTTTTGATATGAGAACTTCTTAACTACTAATGCTTTTGGAAATGAAGTGTACTTTTGAATGAGTGTTCTCATTACAAATATTATATTCCTATAGAAGCTATAAAGAACAACTCAGAGCCAGTCCTGAGCTCTTATAGTTCTCAAGATAAGGATTTTGTATCAGAAAGTAAATCAACAAGACAACAATGTTACTGAGTAAATCAGTTGCTCTGATTTCCATAGTAACATTTTCTTGAGCAAAGTGGTGGGTTGATCTATATTCTAGCAAAAATGCTGCCACAAAGTTTAGATAGCCCTTGTGCAATCGGTTACTAGGCACTATAACGTTTTCTCCCATTCCTGAAACCCTCTTGATTCTGAAATTCAAAATTCTTAGGGAAAACTTTGTATGAGTCCTCCATTATCCTGCATCTGACAGGGGACTGAAGGGAGTCTGCTTGGATGGGTTTAGACTTCCCAGGTTCTTGGCTCTGCTTGCCGGGGGGAACCTGACCCGTGTGTCTCCCACCTCTTCCCTTTGCAGTGGTGTATGGCTGGCAAGTGCATTACGGTGGGAAAGAAGCCAGAAAGCATCCCTGGAGGCTGGGGCCGCTGGAGTGCCTGGTCCCACTGCTCCAGGACCTGTGGGGCCGGAGCCCAGAGTGCAGAGCGGCTCTGCAACAACCCTGAGTAAGCCCAGCCCTGAACGTTGCCTTCCCTTCCTCCAGGTGATGAGGGGACATGTTGAGGAGCACAACCTGTGACTCCAAGCCTTCAGAGAGAAATTAAGAAAAAGCTTTAAAGAAACCCTTCCAATTTCACACAGTTCTGTTCTATGTATATAATTTCCTCTGTGTGTGTGTGTGTGTGTGTGTGTGTGTGTGTGTGTGTGTGTGTGTGTGTGTATTCTCAAGAAAAAAAAAGGACCAGAAAGTTCACAGAGGGTGAAAAAAAATGTGCATCTTTTGGGGTTTTACATTGTACATTTGGGCTGTGCAATGAATTCTTAATAACACTTAGATAAGTAAGCTGACTCTATTGTTTTGGGGAAACACTGAACATTTCTTTTAAATGTGCAAGTCTCAGGGGAATTCTATGGTTCAATTCTTCTAGATAACTCCACTCTATCAGAAAGAGATTAATTGCATCCAATTTTGTTGATTAGATGGTAGTCATTTTTCAATCATAATGAACGTACAATTCTATAAAAATAGTATTCTTCCCTTAGGTCACTAGTTTAATAAAAATCTAAGCACAGTTTTTAAAGGTAATTATTCTTAATGTCTAGAAAAAAATTTCTTAGGTTTTAAAAAGTCTTAACAAAAAGATTTTTAACCTTCGAATTTCACAGTAAAATATGAGATCCTGTAGAAATTACTTCTCAAGTAGTGAATAGATTTGAGAAGGAAAATTATATAATTATTTTCATCATTTTCTGGAAGATTGAAGATGAAAAAGATGCACAAGCTATCAAAAAACAAGCAACTACCAAGGAACTGGTGGGTCATACCATAATCCTAGCTACTTAGGAGACTCAGACCAGGTGAGGACCAGGGTTTGAAACCACCCTGGGCAGAAAAGTTTATGAGACTCTTGTCTCTTTAATCAGGAAAAAATAAAACCCAAAAAGCCAGAAACGGAGGTGTGGCTTAAGTGGTAGATCACTAGCCTTTATAGAAAAATTCAAGCCCCAGAATTCTTTCTCTCTGTCTCTCTGTCTCTCTCTCTCTCTGTCTCTGTCTCTGTCTCTATTTCTCTCTCTCTCTCTCTCTCTCACACACACACACACACACATGCATGCATATACACACACATGCATGCATACACACACATACAAAGGAAACTATACATAGAACTAAAATGTATGAAATTGGAAGAATTTCTTTAAAAGGTGATTTTTTTTAATTTGTGGGAGTGTGTTGAAACAGCATTTCATCATGTAGGCAAAACTGGCCTTGAACTCATAATCCTTCTACTTCAGTTGCTCAAGTTTAAGAATTATAGGCATTCACCATAAATGGTAAGAGACATGGTTTGGTAAGAAACAAGCTTGGCCAAATGTGGCAGATTTCCTCTGTGTGTGTGTGTGTGTGTGTGTGTGTGTGTGTGTGTGTGTGTGTGTGTGTGTGCGCACGCACGTACGCTGGTACTTTGGCTTGCTCTCCCTCAGCTTCTTGCTCAAAGCTGGCACTCCACTACTTGATCCACACCTCCACTTCTGCCTTTTGTTGGCTTATCAAAGATAGTGTTATGGCTGGCTTTGAACCCTGATCCTCAGATCTCACCTTTCTGAGTAACTATAATTATAGACGTGAGCCACCAACACTGGCTTAGGCAAGGTGTTGGCTTTTCAGGAAACTAAAAGAACACCCTCTCTGTTTCCTTTGCAGACCAAAGTTTGGAGGGAAATACTGTACTGGAGAAAGAAAACGCTATCGCCTGTGCAATGTCCACCCCTGTCGCACAGATTCACCAACATTTCGGCAGATGCAGTGCAGTGAATTTGACACTGTTCCCTACAAGAATGAATTCTATCGTTGGTTTCCTGTTTTTAATTCAGGTAAGGAGCTGAAAAAGGATATCTCTGATCTAGAGCCATATTTGTGTGTGTGTGTGTGAGTGTGTGTGTGTGTGTGTGTGTGTGTGTGTGTGTGTGTTTATGCCAGTGTATCTGTGCTGTCCTTTCAAAGGTCCACAGAAAGAATTTTACACATTTTAGACAGAATGCTGACTTGGTCTAGGTGATAAGTAAATGTTGAAGACTAAATGTGTCCAGTTCTTCCTTGAGGACAACGTGGGCCAAACAAGGTGACTCATTTCCTGACAGATGAGCTGGTTGGCTGGTCAGAATTCATACTTTCTGCCTAGTTCAGGGACACATGGAACTGGCTGATTTCAGTAGAAATTCAGAGCAGATGGTCATGGTGTGTTTGGACTCAAAGAAAGCAGCTGATGATTCTTAAGTATGAGTAGCCTTTCTGTAAAAGAAGACAACAGAAAGAATTCAAGAGTCTAAAATGTGCCTATAAATCTACAAGTAAACACCCTGGGTGGTAAGCAAGGGATTACAAATGAATTAACTAAAATGCAATAGACTCTATGAAGAGAGCAAATATTGTAATTCTTTAAAAAGCCTAAATCAAAGCACAACAAAATAAGTACCAGAAAATAGGTTCTTTCAAGAGGGGAAGATGGAAGCAAGGTAGAAGATTAGAAGTATAAAGGGGGAAGGGGGAAGAATATAGGCAAGAATGCATTGTATATACCACAGAATTGAGAATTATAAGGGAAGGATTTGGTTAAAAAGGGGGGAGGGGTGAAGATGTTGAAGTAATAACACAAATCAAAATGCATTGTATACATAAACGGCTCTGTTAAATTGCAAAAAGTTCACTATGTAGCCTAAAATTAAGGTAAGTGAGGGAAGGGTGGGTTGGGAGGGGTGGGTGAGAGTGTTGAAAGGAGTGACATTGATCAAGGTACACTGTATTCATAAACCGCTTCAGCAAATGGTAACTCTTTCCAACACTTCTTAAAGATAATAAAAACATTCAAAAAGGAAATGAATAAGCCAGGCGCCGGTGGCTCATGTGTGTAATCCTAGCTACTCAGAAGGTTGAGATCTGAGTATCAAAGCCAGGCGGGGGAGGCAAGTCCATGAGATTCTTATCAAATTAATCACAGAAAAGCCAAAAGTGGTGCTATAGCTCAAGTGGTAGAGTGCTAGCCTTGAGCAAAAGGAACATAGAGACAGAACCCAGGCCCAGAGTTCAAGGCCCAGGACCAGTACAAAAGAGAAAGGAAAGAAAGAAAGAAAGGAAGGAAGGAAGGAAGGAAGGGAGGGAAGGAAAGGAAGGAAGGATAGAGAGAGGAAGAAAGAAAAGAAAGAAAGCTAGAAAGATATAAACAATACAATCTGAAGGATGCATGTCAGGGTATGGGACATAACTTAGAGAAGATAGTAACACCTCAGGCAATATTCCCTTGTCAGAACCAGTTACATATTTTGTCCTGAACATGAAGAGTAGTGATCATTAGTTGGGAAGTGACATAAAAAATCATCTGTGCTATTTGTTATTATCTCAGCGAGGAATGAAACAAGAAAGATTTTCTTAAGTGAAGGAAATGCAAGAAAAATAATTCTTAAAAGATAATAAAAAGAGCGGTTCCGGGAAGATGGCGGAGGAGAAGCTGGAATCTGAACAAGCTCTTGCATAGAAAACAGTTTCAGAGTTCCAGTGAACAGTCCCAAGCCAGAGAATCACACCAAGTGTGCCATCACAGGACAGAGAGTTAGTCAAGAGAGGGGAAGCCAAGCAGACACATCTGAGCGCCTGCCAGCAGCTGCTGCTGCGGGGGCAGGGTCGCGGCAGCGACCACCGCCGCCGCGGGGGCACACCTGAGACACAGTCCGGGAAGAAGGAGCCAGACGCAGCGGACGAGCGGATTCTACTCAACACCAGCAAGAACCGACAAGGAGCCAACAACTTCATCCTGCACTTTGCAGACCAGAGACGACCCAGGATCCAAGACTCAGCGTGAGTAGAAGCCCCACTTCCTCACTCCTTCTCTGGGAGCAGAGGAGGGAAGGCCACCCCTCCCCCCCCAGCACCGGTGATCTCCATCTTGGATACCGACAAAGCTCGGAGGAGCGGCTAGCTCCAGCTCAGGCCTTGGAATAAAACGAGTCATTTAGCAGGTCACAAGAACTTAATGGCGAAGTGACCTCACAGACTCAGTTCCATCCAGGGAAAAGTCACCCAGCTCAGGCGCCAGCCATTGGAGTGGCTCTCCTCACCGGGTAACCAGAGCCAGAGGCTGCCCCTCCCTCTAGCAGCCACCACAATCAATTGAAAAACAGAAACCCTGAGAATGGCTCCAGGCTGGGCTCTGTGAGTTTTTTTCACAAAATAGCCCTAGGGAAAAGCTACTGTTTGTAGAAAGGCCTCAACTCTACTCAGAACCTAGCCTCATCACTGCATCCCCCTCTTTTGTGATTCTCAAAGCAGATCACCCTCCCAGTAAACTAACCTGGGAGGGGGATCTCAAAATCTTGGGTAAAGCAGAGCATTTTTCTGCCTGTTCCAACAAACTGACTTAAGAAACCAATCAAGCCACAGGACCTCAAGCTGACCAGAGACTCCAACCAGACTCTGGTTACAGACAAAAGGGAGATACAGGACTCTTCCCACCCCTCCCAAAAAAAAAAAAAAAATCAAAGAACTTTTTTTTTTTCTTCTTCTTCTTCTTTTCTTTTTTCTTTTTTTGTTTTGTTTTTTTTTTTCGTCTTATGTTACCTTATATATATAAAAAATTTTTTTTTTGCTTTTCTAAAACTTTTATTAATCTTTAATTTTTGCCTCTTCTGAAAAAATAATTGTTTTCCATTAACTTTTTTTTTTTCTTTCTCCTCTTATAATTTTTATTTTAGGAATACGTGAATGTGTGTTTTCCTTTCTTTTCTTGTCTTCTTTCTCTTTTTCTTTCATTCTTAATTATCTTTTTGTTTTTTGTCTTGCTCTACTGAATTTCTGATCTTTTCTTCTCACTCTCCTATCCTTTCCATCTTTTCCTCTTTGTTCTTCTTTATATGACTTAACTCTTGTCCTGCACATCCTCAGATAAACCCGTAGTTAACCAGTAGACCCTATCCCCCATTGTGTACACACTTAATCCACAAACTTATTACTCAATTCAAAACCTCTGAGACTTAAATTCATTAATAGCAGTACTACCTCTTTATACCTATATAATATTTTGAGCATTTTTTTAAAGTTTTTCACATCTCCTCTATGTCCCTCCCTTTCTCTCAACATATTCATATTCCTCTATAAATAGATGGCCCATTAATCTCTAAAATAACATTAATTTTTATGTTTCTTTTTTTTTCTGGTCTCTTTTCATTCCCCTTTCCCTTTCTTCTTTTTCTCTCTCTACTTGCATCCTACCCAACCTATTTCCTGCATTGTGATTAGGACATAGTTAACTCTCCCTGTGCCTCCCCACACCAATCTATTCCTATTTTTTACCCACATCTCTCCCTAACCCCAATAATTTCTGGTTTTCCAAATTCTTCTCTGCGGTTCGAAGCCCTTTAACATATAGTTGTTTGATGTCGAATAGATGTATCTGTTGAACTAGATTGTATCTGTAGACTATTGACTGTACAAATGCAAACTTTGGTTGATGGTTGCCTTAAGATAGTGTTCTAGCACAAAACTGGTGCTATCTTCATCTCAAATGGGCAGAGTAAGCCGGAAAAACACAAGAAAAATGGCAAATTCGGGTATCTCAATTCCCAATCTTGATAATCAGGGGTTAGAAGAGATAATGAATAATCCAGAAGAGAGTTCCCAAACAGCTCTACAAACACTGGTGCCAAACATGATAAATGAAAAGTTTGACAACGTGCAAAGGACTCTGTATGAGCGTGATAGGGAGAGAGAGGAGGCATCCCAGAAGTTTATACAGGAATATCATAAGCGTGAGGAAGCTATTCAAAAACTGATACAGGATTTGCATGAACAACTTGAGAATACTCAAACAGAAAGGGAGGAATGGCGTGAGCAGGCTGAGAACACTCAAAGAGATCTGCAGGAATCCCACGAACGGGAGGAAGCTAATCAAAGAGTAATACAGGAATTGAGAGACCAGGTAGAGAACACACAAAGATCACTAAAGGCATTCATGGAATCCATTAACAAAGAGCTGAAGGAAGTCAGGGAGACCACAAAGGGAATGCTGAATGGAACCCAACAGAAGGAATGGGAGCCCAAAGAAACCATAACCAATCAACTAAGCGATTTGAGGACAAACACTGAACACCAAATTAAGGAAGTAAAGAAATTCATACAAGACCTAAAACAGAGCTTCAACAAAGAACTTGAAGCCATCAAAGCTGACCAACTAGAAGGAAAAGAGATAAAAAACAAAGTAGAGAGTCTTGACAGCAGGTTAGACCATGCAGAAGATCGAATCTCAGGGATTGAAGACAGCCTAGATATTATAGAGAAAGAACATACAACCATCCAAGACAAGTCCAAGAAATATGATAGATCTATCCAACACCTGGAAGACACCATCAGAAGGCCTAATCTAAGGATAATGGGTGTAGAGGAGCACCTAGAAACAGAAGTTAATGGTCTAGGAAATTTGTTTAACAGGATCCTAGCAGAGAACTTCCCAAACATGCAAAAAGATAGGCCTGTCCAGATACAAGAAGCCTTTAGAACCCCAAATAGACCAGACCAGAATAGGACATCCCACCGCCACATTATAATCCACACAGGATCAACTCAGAACAAGGAAAAGATCCTTAAAGCTGTCAGAGAGAAAAGGGTAATCACTTATAAAGGGAAACCAATTAGAATCACCTCAGATTTCTCAGCAGAGACAATCAAAGCAAGAAGAGCCTGGAATGATGTATGCCATGCCCTAAAAACAAACAACTATCAACCAAGAATACTGTACCCAGCTAAACTCTCCTTCATAACTGAAGGCCAAATAAAAACCTTCCATAGCAAAGAAAAATTGAAACAATACATCTCCACCAAACCAGCCCTACAAAAGATTCTTAAAGATGTCCTACACATAGAAAACCAACAAGACCGCAATAAAGGCCAAGAAACTGCACCCAAACTGAGAATCCAAGAACCATAGGAAGAACCCAGTTTTTGCAGCCCCCAAGAAGGTAGATAACATGGCAGGAACTCCCAAATACCTCTCAGTCCTATCTCTTAATGTTAACGGACTGAACTCTCCAATTAAGCGACATAGACTGTCTAGTTGGATTAAAAAACAAGACCCTTCTATCTGCTGCCTGCAGGAGTCACATCTTGCCCGTAAAAACAAACACATTCTCAATGTTAAAGGCTGGAACAAAATCTACCAAGCAAACGGACCGCATAAACAGGCGGGAGTTGCAATCCTAATATCAGATAAAATAGACTTCAAATTAAAATTCGTGAAAAGAGATAAAGAAGGTCGCTACATACTAATTAAAGGATCTCTCCTTCAGGAGGATATTACAATTCTAAATATCTATTCGCCAAACAATGGAGCACCCAAATTTATCAAAGAAACACTACTTTCCCTCAAATCCCATATAGATCCAAAGACATTAATTGTTGGGAATTTTAACACACCACTCTCCCCACTAGATAGATCAACTCGGCAAAAACTCAACAGAGAAACCGCAGATCTAAACAGCTGCATAGATCAACTAGACTTAACAGACACCTACCGAACATTTCACCCAGCAGCATCGGAATACACGTTTTTCTCAGCAGCACATGGAACGTTTTCTAAAATAGACCACATTTTAGGCCACAAAGCAAACTTGTCTAAATTCAGAAACATTGAAGTTATACCTTGCATTCTCTCTGACCACAAGGGAATAAAATTAGAACTCAACACCAAAAGCCACCAAAGAAAGTCCGGTATCACATGGAGGCTGAACAACACACTGCTGAATCATGAGTGGGTCATGGAAGAGATTAGAAAGGAAATTCAAATGTTCATGCTATTCAACAAAAATGAACACACAAAATACCAGCTCCTCTGGGACACAGCAAAGGCAGTACTCAGAGGCAAGTTTATAGCTCTGAGCTCCTACATCAACAAATTGGAGAGATCTGAAACTAACAATTTAATGACACATCTAAACCTCCTTGAAAAAGAGCAGCAAGATAAACCCCAATCCAGTAGACGGAAAGAAATAATCAAAATTAAATCAGAATTAAATGAATTAGAATCCAAAAAAACTATAGAAAGAATCAACAAAACAAAGAGTTGGTTCTTCGAAAAACTTAACAAAATTGACAGACCCTTAGCAAATCTTATCAGAAAAAGAAGAGAACACACCCAAATTAATAAACTCAGAAATGAGAATGGAAACATCACCACGGAAACAACCAAGATTCAGAACATTATAAGGGAATACTTCTCAAAACTTTATGCTAATAAGTTTGAGAACTTGACAGAAATGGACCTCTTCCTAGCAAATATTGACATGCCAAAACTAAACCAAGATGAGTTAAACTATCTTAACAGGCCCATATCAAGCATTGAAATAGAAACAGCAATAAGAGACCTCCCAACTAAGAAAAGTCCAGGACCAGATGGTTTTACAGCGGAATTTTACAAGGCCTTCAAAGCAGAGCTCACACCAATTCTCCTCCAACTCTTCAATGAAATTGGAAGAGAAAGCTCACTACCGAACACATTCTATGAAGCCATCATAACCCTCATCCCAAAACCAGGCAGGGACTCATCAAAGAAAGAGAACTATAGACCCATTTCTTTGATGAACATTGATGCAAAACTTCTCAACAAAATTTTGGCCAATCGACTTCAACAATTCATCCAAAAAATCATACACCACGATCAAACAGGATTCATTTCAGGGATGCAAAGCTGGTTCAATATACGCAAATCAATTAATTTTATTCATCACATCAACAGGAGCAAGAATAAGAACCACATGGTTATCTCAATAGATGCAGAAAAAGCATTCGACAAGATCCAACACCCCTTTATGATGAAGGTTTTGGAAAAATTAGGAATCCATGGAACATTCCTCAATACAATAAAGGCTGTATATGACAAACCTACAGCCAGCATTATACTCAATGGTGAAAAACTAAAGCCATTTCCTCTTAACTCAGGAACAAGACAAGGATGCCCACTCTCTCCACTTCTCTTCAATCTAGTATTAGAATGCCTAGCTACAGCAATAAGACAAGATGCAGACATAAAGGGGATCCAAATAGGGAAAGAAGAAATAAAACTCTCCCTCTTTGCAGATGACATGATCTTGTATTTAAAGAATCCCATAGACTCCACTCCCAAATTACTCAAGCTGATTCAAAACTTTGGCAAAGTAGCAGGTTATAAAATTAACCCCCCAAAATCAATGGCTTTTCTGTATGCCAACAATGAGAAAAGTGTGGCTGAAATTAGGAAAGCAACTCCATTTGTAATAGCCCCACAAAAAATAAAATACCTAGGAATTAACTTAACTAAAGAAGTGAAGGACCTCTATGATGAAAACTTTAAAATCTTGAAAAAGGAAATCAACACAGAACTTAAAAAATGGCAAAACCTCCCATGCTCCTGGATTGGAAAGATTAACATCGTGAAGATGGCAATACTTCCCAAGGCTATCTACAAATTCAACGCAATACCTATCAAAATTCCACCCTCATTCTTCAAGGAAATAGAAGAGGCAACCCAAAAATTCATATGAAACAATAAAAGACCCCGAATAGCAAAAACGCTCCTCAACGGAAAGAACACGGCTGGAGGAATATCAATACCAAATTTCAAACTCTACTATAAAGCCATAGTAATCAAAACAGCTTGGTATTGGCATAAGAACAGACCTCAGGACCAATGGAATAGAATTGAAAACCCAGAAATGAACCTACAGACCTATAGCCATCTAATCTTCGATAAGGGAGCTAAAACAATAGAATGGAAGACAGACAGCCTCTTCAGTAAATGGTGCTGGCAAAACTGGTTAACTACATGTAGAAAACTAAAGCTAGATCCTTATATATCACCCTGCACCAGAATCAACTCCAAATGGATCAAAGACCTTGAACTCAAAGCAGACACTCTGAAAACATTACAGGATGGAATAGGAGAAACCCTGGGTCTCCTTGGCTCAGGCCGAAATTTTCTGAATAGAGACCCGGAAACACAACAAATCAAAGAAAGGTTGGACAAATGGGATTGTATAAGGTTGCAGAGCTTCTGCAGGGCAAATGACATAGCTAGCAAGATCAATAGAAAGCCCACGGACTGGGAGAAGATCTTTACTAGCCATACAACGGACAAGGGTCTCATATCTAAAATATACTTGGAACTCAAAAAATTAAACCACCCAACAACAAAACCTCAAAGAAACAACTGCCCAATAAGTAAGTGGGCGAAAGACTTAAAGAGAAGCTTCTCTGAAGAAGAAAGAAGGATGGCCAATAGACACATGAAGAAATGTTCAACATCCCTAGCCATAAAAGAAATGCAAATCAAAACAACATTGAGATATCACCTCACTCCAGTTACAACAGCAAAAATCAAGAACTCTAACAACAACAGATGCTGGAGGGGATGTGGACAGAAAGGAACCTTACTTCATTGTTGGTGGGAATGTAAACTTGTTCAACCACTTTGGAAAGCAGTATGGAGGTTCCTCAAAAGACTTCACATAGAACTCCCCTATGACCCAGCAATCCCACTTTTGGGCATTTACCCTAATGTTTACAAAAAAGACCACACTACAGCTACCAGCACAACTATGTTTATTCAGCATTATTTACCATAGCTAAGATATGGAACCAACCCAGATGCCCCTCAATAGATGAATGGATCAAGAAAATGTGGTATATATACACAATGGAATTCTATGCCTCCATCAGAAAGAATGACATTGTCCCATTTGTTAGGAAATGGAAAGGCTTGGAAAAAATTATATTAAGTGAAGTAAGCCAGGCCCAAAGAAACATAGGTCCCATGGTTTCCCTTATTTGCAATATCTAGTATAGGTATGAGTCAAGCGGAAAAAGTCAGAGAATGTGATGTTAGGAAAACAAACCCTCAAATATGTATTTTAATGTTTTTGTTTCTTTCATGCATGTGTTTCTAACGCATTTATAAGATTATTTCTTGGTTGCTTTGTATGTCCCTCCCCCACAGTGTAACCCCTGCTTTCACTATATTTGATGTCAGTATAACATGTGGAGGAGATGGGGACAAACAAGTCGTTTAAGGATTCAGGTGGACCTGTTGCAACAATGAGAAGTACAAAATGTCATGTCAAAACCAGCTTTACAATGTCGGAGGGGGGGAGGGGGGTATGATTGGGTGGGGGGGAGGGGGGACGCTGGGAAGGGAGGTGAAGGGTAAACAAAGGAGGAGGCTGCAATGCTTGGTAAGAAATGTATGCATTATCCTGACCATGTAATTGTAACCCCTCTGTACAGTATGTTCTCAAATAAAATAAAATAAAATTAAAAAAAAAAGATAATAAAAAATTTCATAATTTTTAGGTTCCTGAAATTCCAGTGTGATAAGAACCAAGAAGAATCACACATTCAGGGCTGTCAATGATATAGTCAGTAGCTGTCTTTTATGTTTTCACTTCCCTTTTTATACATTTTGGTGGGTCTCATCATGACATTTTTATGTATACATGAATGTACGTTGATCATAACCACCCCTTTTACTCCCACATGAGCCTTCTCCTCACTTGTCCTAAATAGTCTCTTCTTCATGTCCTTTAAAAACAGATTCTAGCTTCTGGGTGTAAAAATGTGATACTCATCATTCTGAGTTTGACTTATTCTGAGTGTGCTTGTTGGTATCTAAATGATACGAATTTGTTTTTTATTGCAGAATATATCACATTGGGTATACAAAACGCAGTTTCTTTATCCATTCATCTATGATGAGTACCTAGGCTGATGGTACAAGTTGGCTTCTTTGAATAGTGCCATGATAAACAACAGTGTGTGGGTATCTTTTGTGTAAAGATCAGTATTTTGAAAAGAAGATTCTGCAGGGCTTTGCTCACTTTGGGTCTCCCAGGTGCCCTGGTGGCTCTCTGTTGTCAAGGGTAACAATCACTCCTTGGCCTCCGATGTTTAGCATCATTTGGTACAACCGAGCCAGGAAAAGACATGTAAATACTCACATGGTCTCTCAGAATAGTTAGTGAAGGAGGATGATGAAAGAGACAACTTATACCACTGATAACCATGATCTCCACATGCTTTACTTTGTTAATGCTGTTTGGGTCCGTGAGCAAGCTTTCCAGAACTAAGACAGCATAACTGTTCCACAGATATAACAAGTGTAGTTTGGGCTTCCCTCCCCTCACTTGTAGAATCTGATTTGTGCATACTGAATTCTGGTGGTACAAGTAGCTGGACTTAGACTAGAAAAGACTTGACTTAACTTTGCCCTTCATTTATCTGTGAACACTTGTCATATACTGATTTTTGTTTATAGTCCGGCATAGATACAGGTACAAAAGAAATGACAGTAATAGAAATAGATATAAATTCCACTCACTTTGCAGAAATTTATGTGCATCACTGACTGGAATTACATTTGCTGCCATCTGAGCTTACTGCTTACCTGGGGTGTAAGCATCTTTTTCTTCTATGATGGTTCCTTACAGCTCCCATGTGACTATTTGGCCACAGTGACTTTGACAGTGCCTTACCTGTTAACCTGTGTAACTACCACCTTGGCCAATATACACGAAATACATCCAAAGACTTCCTTGACTTAAATACCTTAATCCTGAGCAAGTTGGATTATTTTTGCCTGTAATGGTTACTCTTTAAGGTCATTATCCAAAAATACTGATCTAGCACTTTTAGTAGAATTAAAAATGCAACCTTTGGTTCCAAAAATTATTTCCTGTTCCTACACATTCTCTGAAAACATTACTTAGACAGTTTAAGGGTAAGAGTTCACTTGTAAATTAGTCTGAATGCTTTCATTTAACTAAATTATAAATGGGTTTGAAAGCTACAGCGATAATATCATCACATATCCCAGACAAAGGATGCACTGGGCAGTTAAATAACTGAGATAATGAAAGCACTCAAAAGTATGGACGTGACAGTCTGTAAGGCTGACATTTGTGACACAGCATCTGCCATCTATGGAGATGACTATTGAGAATTAAGACCTTGATCGCCACCCTTGCCTCTTTTTGAAGATCCCTGTGTCACAGGTCAACCTAATGACTTCTGCTGAGTCCTCTCAAAGCACCGAGTAACTTTCTTGATTCACTGAGCAGTAGATTATGACATTGAGATTTATATGATTCCTATCAGTTACTGCTTCACATCCATTATGTAAATGCATCATAGCTAATTTGTCCTTTTCAACAGTGTTACTGGCATATTGGTTCATTGGCAAAGATGAGATAAAAGTTTTTTTCTAAATCAAGGGGTCAATGGCTCACACCTTTTTTTAATCTGCTACTAAGGAAGCTGAGATGAGGATAGAGGTTCAAAACCAGACAGGAAAGTCTAATTGAGATTTTTATTTCCAGTTAACCACCAAAAGGCAGGAAGTAGTAGAGTGCTAGCCTTGAGAAAAAAAGCTAATGGGCAGAGCTCGGACCTTGACTTCAAATCCTAGTATTGATACACACAAAAAAATCTATTTTCGGGCTGGGAAGGTGGCTCAGTGGTAGAGCGCTTGCCTTACATGCATGAGGCCCTGGGTTCGATTCCTCAGCACCACATAAGCAAAAAGAAAAAAAGCCGGAAGTGGCACTGTGGCTCAAGTGGTAGAGTGCTAGCCTTGAGCTGAAGAGCTGAGGGACAGCGCCCAGGCCCAGAGTTCAGGCCTCGCGACCGGACCCAAAAAATAAAAATAAAAATAAAATCTATTTTCTAGGTGTAATGTTGAGTTAGTAACCACTGAACCACTGGGAGAGGTTAATGGTAACAATCATGCTATCCTTTCAAGACATCTGTCTGGGAAGCCTTAGGTAAGATTTAACAACTGAAATTGGAATTTGAATCCCATACATCTAATCCCAGTCCTATGCTTCTTTTTGCCTATACTGAGCTTTTTTTAAACATTGACACGTTTATTCATCTAAGTAATTATGTATGTGTACCTGTATACATATGTACATGTATATCCATGAATATGTACCCCTTTTAGATCTGTCTACCTTTCACACATGAGAAAATATATATTTGCTTTTTGAGCTTGGCTTGTCTCACTCAGAGCTATGTCCACTGATCCAAAAACACAAAAGAGGAAAAGAGGACATTTTCTTTATCCATTTTTCTGTTGTTGGACATCTCAGTTGATACCTTGTTTGACTACTGTTGCATTGAGCTTCTGAGTATATTTTGACTCTTCTTTCCCAGACTCTGTTGTTGATAGTCACTGACTGACCAGCAAAGGACTTGATCACCCTTGAGGACATTGCAATCTGATTGAGGAACCTGTAAAATCCAGAGTCTCAGAACTGCAAGCCTGAGAAGAGCTCAGTAGTTACTGTATAATTGGAGTATCTTGCAGTGATAAAAGAAAGCTATGGAACTACCCGCTATCTGAGCAGGATCTGGATTCTTTACGCTAAACTGACAAAACACCAGTTCATTAGAAAGCAGTAAAACAAAGTATCAGTTTAGTTCTGAGTTGTTTAGTAATGGTATTGTGCCATAATTTGCATGGAAATGTCATCAATTGGATGGAAAGAGTTATTTCAGGATGTTTGTGGTTGTTGTTTTGACTGAAATGAGAACTAAGCCAGGATTAGTCTTTTAACTATTTGAGAAGATTGGAGTGATAGATTTATAAGATGTCAAGTATACAGGGACCTTTAGAATTCCTAAAGTTCATACTGAGGTGAAATTAATAGCTGTCATTTGTTAAACACTAACTGTATATACATCACAGCGCAAGATGCTTGACATATGATTGATCTCTGCCTTAATTCTCACAGCCCTTTGTTACTATTCCTGTTTCTTAGATAAAGAAATAGGGTCATAGAAAGATTGTGTCACTTTCCCAAGGTACTATTAGATTTTCATGAACTAAAACTTTTTTGTGTGTGCCAGGCCTGGAGCTTAAAGGCGGGGCTTAGGCACTGTCCCTGAGCTTTTTGCTCAATGCTACCAGTCTACCACTTGAGTCACAGCTTCACTTCCAGCTTTTTTGGTGCTAATTGAAGATAAGAGTCTCACTTATCAAATGTTTTTTTGTTTTTTGTTTCCTTTCATGCAATTGTTTCTAACGTATTTATAAGATGATTTCTTTGATGCTTTGTATGTCCCTCCCCCACGGTATAACCTATGCTTTCACTGTATTTGATGTTGGTATAATTTGTGGAGGGGAAGGGAAAAAACAAATCATTTAACTAGGGATACAGGTGGACCCATTGCAACAATAAGATGTACAAGTCTTTATGTGGAAAAATGAACTTTACAACTTTGGTGGAAGGTGGGAGAGGGGGAGGGGAGGTCCGGGTAGGTGGGAGGGGTGGAGTATGGGAAGGGATGGGAAGGGGAAACAAAGAGGAGGCAACAATGCTTGATAAGAAATGTACTCGTTATCATGCCCATGTAATTGTAACTCCTCTGTACCGTATTCTCACAATAATAATAATAATAATAAAAGAATCTCATTTATCACCCTGTGCTGGCTTCTAACCACAATCCTCAGATCTCAACCTCCAGCGTAGCTAGGATTATAGGTGTGAACCAACTGTACCTGTCTGAACTAAAACTTTTCAATCTGCCCACTGTAAAAGTCACTCATCCCAGATTTAGCCTTTTCCCTATACTCAGGCCCCATAGAGAATAAGCTTTGAATTAAAATGTGGTCCATCTGGTTTGACACCAAATTTGCTTGATATAGTCATGCCATGATCTATTAAAAAAAGCATTAACAAATAATACAAAGAATGATCACTTTAAAGATCTCATCAAAGATATCTGTCTTTTACTAAAATATAGTGCCTGAGCTCTGAAATGAGACTCTAACGGATTAGCTCTGCAGTTTATACTGAGAGACTTCATATCCCATGCTTAATTTTCTCATCTATGAAACAAGTAATAAAAGAATTAAATGTATAGTAGGGTTGTGATTGTCCAAACGAACTATCATAGAGCAAAACAACCATTGGAAACTAATGCTTGAAGAATATGCTAGCTACTATTCTTAACAAACCATATGCCTTTATTCTTTTCTTTCTTTTTTTTCTTTTGTCAGTGGTGGGGATTGAACTCTGGGCCTAGGTACTGTTCCTGAGTTCTTCAGCTCAAGGCTAGCTCTCTCGAGCCACAGCACCACTTCAGCCTTTTCTATTTTATGTGGTGCTGAGGAAACGAACCCAGGGCCTCATGCATGAGAGGCAAGCACTCTACCACTGAGCCACCCTTCCAGCCCCCAAACCATATTCCTTTTAATTCACTATATAAACAAGACTACCAAAAGCCTCTCCGAATAGTTATATCTTTCAAAAAATCTGTTATATCTGTCAAAAAATCAAAAGCAAGACAAACACTAGAACCTGAGCATTCTGGAATTCGGTGCAGTATTGCTATTGGCTGGAGGACTATGGGCCATGAGGACACTTGTATAACCCTCAAAGCAAGTATCTCCCTCCATTTTTTTCATTCTTGGTTTGCCCAGTCCCAGTCTCAGACCTTTACAGCAGCTTTGATGAAGATCTTTTCTTTAAGGAAAGTTCTAGAATTATCCAGAGATGCTTTCCTTTTTTGCTTCTGTGTCCAAATACAAAATACTAAATCTGAATTCCAAAGCTCACATCAGTCTTAATGAATGATTCTCTCGATTCAGTACCTATGTGGATGTTCTCATCCCTGGAAGAACAGAATTGCTCCCAGGTGGCTTTCTCTCAGTACATCTATTCAGATTTGGGCAGTGATTAGGCTAATTACACTGCAGTGAAAGGAGATTTACAATTAACCCAAGCTGTGCTTTATCATCAGTCTTTGGTCCTTTTCCACTGGCATTTTGTCTGATTATCTCTTCAACTCATTTTGACTTTGTCTTCCTAGGCAACATAGCTAGTGTATCTTACAAAAAGTCAATGTGGTTTTTTGCCTTAAAAAATTATTAGTATATGTTTATTACAATCGGTTTTATGATGACATTTTCTTCTCGTGTGTGTGAGTGTGTGTGTGTGTGTGTGTGTGTGTGTGTGTGTGTGTGTGTGTGTGTGTGTGTGTGTGTGTGTAGTCGTGATGCTTGAACTCTGGGCCTGGATGCTATCCTTGAGCTCTTCAGCTCAAGGCGAGTACTCCACCACTTGAACCACAGTTCCACTTCCAGTTTTCTAGTTGTCAATTGGAGATAAGAGTCTCACGGACTTTCCTGCCCAGGCTGGCTTTGAACCTCAGATCTCAGCCTCCTGAGTAGCTAGCATCACACTGGTGGTGTGAGCCACCGGTGCCCGGCTCATGATGGCATTTTCATATATGAATATAGTGTACTTTTGTCATATTCTCCCTCTTGCCCCCTTTCCCCTTCCTTCTGTTCACCTTCTACTTCCCAAATTATCCCTTTGCTACTTTTGTGTCTTTAAAAAAATCAAGATTCTGCTTATGAGTGAAAATATGTGTTTTTTGTCTTTCTGAGTCTGGCTTATTTTGCTTTGCTTTTTTTTCTTTTCTTCCTTCTTTTTTGCTTTTCTTTCTCCTTCTTTCCTTCCTTCTTTCCTTCTTTCTTTCCTTCCTTCCTTTCTTCCTTCCTTCATTTTTTCTTTCTTCCTTTCTTTTTGTAATGCCAGTACTGGGGCTTAAACTCAAGTCCTCACACTTGTGCTTAGCTTTTCAGTCAAAGGTGGTGCTCTACTACTTGAGCCACATCTCCACTTCTAGCTTTTGCTTTTAGCTGGAGATAATAGTCGGGGATTTTTCTTCCCAGGCTGACTTCAAACTATGATCTTCAGATCTCAGGCTTCTGAATAGCTAGGATACCAAGCACGCACCACCAGCACCCAGCTACCTTTCTTCTTTTAGCTAGTATCACTGAACCCTCAGCTGGTCACAGCACCTAGAATCTAATACCCCTACCCTAAATAAACAGACCCCCAAAAAGACTTGCCTAAAGGGGTAATTCTGAAGTTTTTCACTTAAAGAAAAATAAAACATTAAAAAGAAAAGTGCTATTTGAATTCTTTTTTTGTGTGTGTCAGTCATGGGGCTTGAACTCTAGGCCTGGGCGCTGTCCCTCAGCTCTTCAGCTCAAGGCAAGTGCTCTACCATTTGAGCCACAGTGCCACTTCTGGTTTTCTAGTGGTTTATTGGAAATAGGCGTCTCACGGTCTTTCTTGCCCTGGCTGGCTTTGAACCGTGGTCCTCAGATCTCAGCCTCCTGAGTAGCTAGGATTACAGGTGTGAGCCACCGGTGCCCAGTGCCATTTGAATTCTTATATACATGTGTAATCGATTAAAACATGTACAGTAATTTATGCTTTAAAAGTTCTGAATCTTTCTGGCTATTCCACATACATATGTATGCGTGTCTATTAACAGTTCCTATGCAGTCTATCATTCTGTGTTTATTCATAAAGGGAGTAGAAAACTGAACCTTAAACAGCTCCATGTAGGACCCAAGGTAATAGGAAGGACTACTCTAATAAGCCACAGGCTGGCTTCCACTTTTTACACTGGACATTTACTTACTTTACTTCTAACAATGAGCAGGCCTCAGGTTTGCCTAAATCCTGCATCACTGGTATTATTTTCTTGGTTAACACTAGATGTTAGATGAAAAGATGTCCGCATTTAGAGCAAATGGCATACAGAGTTTTGAAATTTAAGTTATAAAATTCTTACCTGAAAGGAAAGAAGGCAGGAAGAAAAGAGAGAAGGAAGGAAGAAGGGAGGGGGGAAGAGGGAGGAAGGGAAGAGGGAAGAAGAGAGAGAAGGAGGAAGGAACGAAGGAAGGAAGGAAAGAAGGAGGAGAAAGAGAAAGAGAGTGGGAGGGAGGGAAGAGGGAAGGAAGAAGTCAGTTATTTTAGCATGGGTCTCAGAAGGGCAAAAGCCTGGATACCCAGATATCCATATAGGTCAAAGAGCACCGATGGGCCATGAATGTAAAAAGATCATGGAGTAGGGGACCTGAACTGAAAAGCTAACTTACAAGGACTTGTGTTTTTCTCACTTCAGCACGCCCTTGTGAGCTCTACTGCCGACCCATAGATGGCCGGTTCTCAGAGAAAATGCTGGACGCGGTCATTGATGGTACCCCTTGCTTCGAAGGTGGCAACAGCAGAAATGTCTGTATTAATGGCATATGTAAGGTATTGGGTATGTTTCCTTCATCTATAACTTTATAAAATCTTGGCTTTTGTTAGTTTAGGAAGTTAGACACTCTCAGCTTTGCTTTCCTGGAATTCACTGGGGTCTGGGAGATGAGCCCACACATCTCAGAGTTCATTAGAGTCAGAGTTTTGACCTGAAGAGTGTTGTTCTTCTTGCTAATGTTTTCACATATAGATTTGTTGGTGATGATATTGTTTTAGGCATAGAGAAGAGTCAAATTGACGAGCTAAGTGAAAAGGGGCATTATTAGGAAAATGCAGCATAAATTATTTCAGGGATTTAACAAGAGCAGCAGCACTGATATTTTGAAATATTTCAAGTTATTAATATATGTAACTACTGCTGAGAACTGTAGTTATCTAGAAATTAATGTGATGATAACATTATTCTTTAGGCTGAAATTAGTTTGCATGTGTAGACAGGACATTTTTAGTTTGCCTATGAAGAGCAGTGTTTGGAACAAAATGTAAGGAGCTTTGGCTGTCACTACTGAAATCAATTAAATGGGCATAACAGAATAAAGAAGATTCTCGCAGTGGCTTTCCTCTGTCTGGGACAGTTAGGACCTTTCAGGACCAGGTTCATTGTGTGTGTGTGTGTGTGTGTGTGTGTGTGTGTGTGTACATATATACCACATTTTCTTGATCCATGGACCTGGAAAAATCATGTTAAGTGAAATAAGTCTCAGAGGAACAAAGGGTTCATGTTTTCTCTCATATGTGGGAGCTGGATCTAAAGTACAAACATGCAGGGCCACGTGCATGTATACAAAATCAAGCTGACTAAAGTATGGCATACAGAAACATGGATTCCCATGGTAGAACTACTACGAACAATTTACTATTTTTTTAAACTAACTCAATACCAGGAAGATAAAACAAGTTTTGTTTGAGAGGCAGGTGGAACTTAAAAGGAGAGAGGCAAACAAATGGAGAAAGGAATGGTAAGCAAATACAGTCATAATACTCAAAGTACATATATGAAAATAAAACTATGTAACTTGGTGGGTTGGGTGGGGTTGGGATAAATAGCAGAAGAATTCTGGAAGGAATGTTGTTGAGCTAGATGCAGTGAACATGTTGAACTGACATTCCGTTATACAGCTATTTAAAGGTAAGAAAAATAAAAAATTTTTTAAAAATTTTAGAAGCTGTAATTTCCCATTTTCTGTCTATAATACACTGTTTTAAAGCTCAAACAATGATGTCAATTAAATATATCGGATAGCTTATCTACGTTATCTTTCCAAGATCCTGACTATAGTTATTTTCAGCCTTTTTAATCTCCTTCATTTATTTGAGTGTCTGTATTAGCAGAAAGTCAAAGGTTACAGATATAAAAAGTAAGTCCTTACTTTCTGTGGGGAAGAAAACAAACCACCCGCCATCACTACAAAACAAGGTCAAATAGCCGGGAATCCTAGGTTCAATCCAGTCTCTTCAGATATGGAGACCAGATTGGCTGTCCAGCAGCAGAGAATCAGAGTTTGGTTAGAAATGCTAGCAAGGGGCCAGGAAGATGGGCTGGAGGCCTTCAGCCAGTTACTGATCACAAAGTCATCCTTTCACCCTCACACCCATCCCTCCCAACCTAACCCTTCCTTTTTCTAAATTTTGTGAGATATGCATTGGATTCTTGACTGCATCCTCCCCCACTGCTTTATTCATGTAACCCTCTCTCCTTGACTCCACCCCATCCCTTTCAAATATCCCTTTTATGGCATTTATTTTGTGGAACTTTGGCTTTGCCTTCCTAAGGAATTACACTATTTTAGTTCTCCTTTGAATCCAATATATTTCATTTACTACATTTGTATGCACTGCATACCACCCACTGTATTTACTTACATGTTTATAAACTAACTCCAGTTTCCACATATAAGAGAAAACATGCAACAGTTGTCTTTCTGGGCCTGACTTCACTTAGCATAATTTTTTCCAAGTCCTTCCATTTCTCTGCAAAAGATACAGTATTAATATTTCTAATGAATGAGTAAAACTCCATTGTGTATATGTACCAAAGATGTACCACATTCATCTGTTGAGGGACATCTGGCTTGATTTAGTACTTTGACTATGGTGATTAGTGCTACAGTAAACATGGTTGTATTAGTGGCTTTATTCCTAGACTTTCTATTAAAAATATTAAATTCAGTCTTTATTGTGCTGTGCACAGAAGATGGAGTGCATACAGTAAAATGGGTGAGGTCTCAAAAGAATCCATGTAATTAAATTGAATAGCACATTGGGAGCTTGTGTGTCTCTACCTCTTCCAACCCTGGACCCTCAATTACCTGGGCTAATATTACTGTAGAAATAGGATCACTCATTCAGGAAGAAAAGACTAGACTCCAGAGATTCATAGTCCAGGATTTTCCTTCATCTTTGTAATCTGTTTCTCTCTTGATAAAAATTAAAGAACTCCTTATAATTAATATGTCTCAGAATAAGTTTCCATGACTTGCTCCAAATCAGTGGAAGAATTAAGGTCAGCGGAAATATGATTCAAAAGGTCAGCTTATTAGAGGATGTTCAAGCTTGACATAAACATATCACTTGTGTGAAAGCTTGGCATTTTATTGCAAGCCACTACAAGCATTTATCTTAAGACATTTCTGTTTTCATTGTGATTATATAATTAAGTCATTTTAGCAAGTTTTTCACCAACTGAGGAAAATTGGAGATGGTAAGCCTGTGGAATTAAGAAATTTTATGTCAGTAGGCATTGATTCTCTGCTTAGATGGCTGGAATATTAGGTTAAATCCATTTTCCTTTCAGTAGATTTCAGGTGTCTTTTGAACTAGAAAGCAAGCCACTGAAGTATTTAACTAAAGCTAACATGCATTTCATAACTTTCAATGTTAAGTGTCAAGATTCTTTGGCATCTGTTACAGGAAGTCCTATGTTTCAACACACTGAATTTTTTTTCAAGCTGGGGATTTAAGAATGGGAAGTAATTATCCAGACAGACAAGAGAAAAGAGAAAGTTCAGAGGAAGATGATTCAGGAGGCCCCACAGACAGAACACTGGGAATGGATTCGGTCCATAGCATAGGAACAAATTTAGTTTGGGTTCAGAGAAGCAATACCAGGTTTTCACTATAGTTGAAGAGAAGGAGGTCAGGATGACTGGGATGTAGCTGCATGTGAAGTGCTCTGGAGATGGGATTATAGAAAACTCTAAAGGGTCTGATGGTAGGTCCTTGCTAGGACCCTTATCAGCTCACCATTAAACAGGTTTCCTCCAGTGGTTGCTGGCTTATCCACTGTCTTAAGACAGACACTCAGAAGCGTAACTTCAGGGAGGTAGGTACAGACACCAGATAACCAAATCACAGGTACAGTAGTCATATCATCCCTGGAAATTCTCAGTAGAGAAGGGAGTGTGAGGGTTGTATAAGTGAAGAGAGTTGATGTGTCACCAACTCCAGTTCAAAAGCATTTGTGTCATTAGGTTTTTTGAAATTCCGCCACTGACCCAAGGAAAAGTGAAGACCTCACTCACTGTGTCTTTCTTCCTTCTCACAAAGTATATTCACCTCTCCATTTCTGCTTCCTATTTATATACTTAACCATACTGGATTATAACAAATTTATCTCTAGCAGACATACACAGACTTGTTTTTCTTGTTATTAATCCTGCAACTATAAAATATAGCAACTACTCTTGGCATTTCCATTATATTTGGTACTATAACAATCTAGAAAGGATTTAAAAGTAAGGAGGTTGTCAGGTGCCCATGGCTCACACCTATAAGCCTAGCTACTCAGGAAGCTGAGATCCGAGGATCATGGTTCAAAGCCAGACCAACCTGAGCAGAAAATATTGAGACTTATCTCCAATTAACCATCAAAAAAGTCAGAAGTGGAGCAGTGACTCAAGTAGTAGAGCACTAACTTGAGCACAGAAGCTCAGAGACAGCACCCAGGACCCAGGACTAGCTCACACACACAAAATTAAAGTAAGGAAGATTGTGTGTAGATATTTGCAAATGCTGTACCATTTCATGTAAGGGATTTGATTATCTCATTTCACCTGGAACCATTTCCCTGTGGCTATCGAGAGATGACTGTTTCCTTAACCACCGGCAAGTGCTTTGTTCTTTTATTTTATTCTTTTGGTTTATTCTTCTGGTCTCCACAAGACAGGGAACAAATGTTCATCCTAGTGGCCTTGCTTGTGAAAGAAGGAAGGAGTCACAGGTTGAAGTAGACATGGCCACTCCTCCCTACGTCATTCATCCAGATGCTGTCTTCCACACAGGTGGTGGGCTGCGACTATGAGATCGGTTCCAATGCCACAGAGGACCGCTGTGGGGTGTGCCTCGGAGATGGTTCTGCCTGCCAGACTGTGAGGAAGATGTTTAAACAGAAAGAAGGATCTGGTAATAAACAAATAATTGAAGTTGCAAGAGACTTAAAAGGATGGGCCAGAAAAATAATTGATTCCTAGTTGTTGTTTAAAAAAAACAGACAGCCTGTTTTCAGAGAATTCAAAGTGGAATTTAATTCTCATGAGGAATGAGTCAGTTCCATGGAAGTTTCAGGAGAGAGGCTGATCACTAAGCAACTACAAGAGGTATCATATTAATGTAGAATCTGAAATGATACAGTGTGATCCCTATGAGGGCTTCCTCATTGTATAGAGACATCACAAGAGCTTTTTTGGCTAAAGAAAAAGGGGTTGCAACAGATCAAGAGTGGGAAAGAGAAGAGGCTAAAAGCTGGTTTCAAAGGATGCAGATAAAGGGCAGGTACGTAAGGGGAGTAGAGCATCCAACATTGCGCTTGAAGGCAGGAAGACTGAAGGCACCTTTCAGGACAAAGAAGAAGAAAGACAGAATTGCTTCAATGCTCCCTTATTTATTTCTCCATGCCATAGGATCCCACCCAATAGTGCTTTATGACCTAACGCCCCCCTTTTGCCCGTGCTTTCTTAGTTTTTTCTTATCATTACCCCTTGTGCAGATTTGGGCTATTTGGAATTCTAACAGGGAAGAGAGTCTGGCCTTGCTCCAAATGCAGACTTGTCTTCAGTTAAGATCATTTATAAGGCTTCTTTAAATCAGGAATGAGTATAGATGGTGGGGCCTAGGGGTGTGAAGAGAGCTCAGGGTATCTTAATTTGGGATTCCCCACATTAGCCTGAAATGAGAGTTCAGGAATGTGTAATTATTTGGTAGACAGAAGCTCCTGAGAAGCACTGTTAGGCTCCAGAGGTTTAGGGCTCCAATATTTTGTTCCAGAAGCATTTAGAGACAAGAATTCACCATCACCAGCTCTCTTCTCTCTCCCAATCCTTCCTTTTTATCAGTTTCTAGAAAGATGGTTGTGGTTGCTCATCATGCAAATACAAGATTCTCACTCTTGCAGCTTTCCTTTGAAACATTTGAAGCTAAAATATTCCACATGGAAAAGAATAATTCAACATTTCAAATTATTTCCAGATATGAGCACTGAGGCTTGAACCCAGGGCCTCTTGTTCTTGCTGGGCGTTTTTTTTTTTTTTTTTGGCTCATAGCTGGCATTTGTATTAAAAGACAAGCTGGAAACTACAGGTAAATTGCCCAGAGTTAATACATAACCTCTTGATGAGCAAATTTTTCTTGGAAGTGATAGACTACAGGCAAAATATACCAGTGGGTCAAGTCTTCTCTGTGAATGGAAAAGAAGTTAGTTAAGGTGTGAATTAACTTGCTTATGGTGTGAATTAGCCCAATTAGTCCATGGCATCTCTTAAGATAATGTCTCAGAAATTAAATGAATCTTCTGCCTCATCCTCAAAGATGTTAAATTCACTCAGGACTGTGAAAGTGATGGGCCTCTGTCTCTATGTAGCCTCCATGGCCCCAGAGATGCCTCCTTTGATATCAAGATTGTTTTCCTCCTCCTCCTCTCAATAGTGGCACATGTTGAATGTTTACTCTGGGAGAAAAGCAAAAGAAGTTAACTTGGCTGGATGACTATATCCTTTATTCTCTTAATACCTTGAAGCTATCCTTGCCAATCTTCTTTTCAATGTATACCCTATTTTGAGGCAGAATGTATACTTACTGAAAGTTTTATTTTTATTTGCTTGTTTTTTGTTATTTTCTCTTTTTTTCTTTTTACTGGCATAAGAAGGAATTTCCTGAGTAGAATTCTGGGGCTTAGCAAATAGGAGAGAAAAGCTGAGCACTGGTGGCTTACACCTATCATCCTAGCTACTAAGGAGGCTGAGATCTAAGGATTGTAGTTCAAAGACAATGCAGGCAGGAGGGTCCCTGAGACTTATCTCCAATTAACTACCAAAATCTGGAAGTGGAACTGTCACTAAAGTGGTAGAGTGCTAGCCTTGAGCAAAAGCTCAGGGGTAGTGCCCTGGCCCAGAGCTCAAGACTCAGGACTGGCAAAAATAAAAAAGGAAGAGAGTTGACAAATGGGAGTTCATCAATCTAAAAAGTTTCTGAATAGTAAAGGACATAGATAAAAAGTTAAGTTTAAACAAAGGAGGAGGCAACAATGCTCAATATGAAATGTACTTATTACCTTGTTCATATAACTGTAACCCCTCTGTACAGCATTTTAACAATAAAAAACCATACAAAAAAAGGTAAGTTAAAAAGACATTCTGAAGAATGGGAGAAAATCTTTAGAGCAGCTTTATGTTGGGCAATGCTTAATATCTAGAATATACAAGGAGTTCAAGAAAAAGATTAATAACTTCCAAAGAATCAATAACTCAATACATTGGCAAATAAGAAGAAATAAGAGAAAATAATAAAATTAATAAATGGCTAAATAGAGACTTCTGAAAAGTAGAAGTATAAATGGCCAATATACATATAAATACTCAACACCTCTGCCCATAAAGGAAATAAAAGTTCTATTTTAAATTTAATGCGCTTCTCTTTCAATCCACCCATGATAAATATTTACAACTTGTAATTTTCTCTCTCACATGTAAACATAAAAGTGAACCTTTTTTTCCTCAATTTTCTTGTTCTTCAAAGCAAAGAGTAGGTTGGTAGGCACAATATTTAATATCATTTTATTTCCCAGCATGAGTCCTGCCATAAGGCTTGCAACCTTCTAAGTCAGAAAATGTTTTCAGATAGCAATACCTCAAAGGTATTTTTAAATTGCGTGTTCTTTAATTGAGTGAGATAGATATTTTTCCTGAGTTCTATATTTGTGGCAGCTGTTTTGACCAAAGCATATGAGAGCCAAATAAAATTTAGTTGAATGCTAAAAAGACTTACCTTTGGTACCTCTGGATAGGTGCTGTCATGTTTAAAGACTGAAGCTGAGATTATGGACTGGTTGGAGTTTCTGAGCAAGTCATTCTTGTTGGCAAAACCTGATTTTGACTTTCAGGATCTGTACTGCTTGGTGACAGGAAAAATGGAACTTTTAGAGATGAGAGATGAGATTTGAGTTAGTAGGACTTCTGCATAGCAATGGCAAACACCCGAAAGAAATCAGTGTAAGATTATGTCTTTGCTCAATTGTTTCTCTGTGAAAATTGAATGAGTTGGAAAAGGTTACTTACCTCCTAACCACCAGAATTCAGGGAAAGAAGAGGGACAAGGGACAAGGGGCATGATTCCAGGGCAAACCCCCAAGGACTTACTTCTAGCAGCCCACTTATACTTTTCACCACATACCAAAAGTGCTGTATAGTATGAGTCACTAAAGGGGTCCACCTACTGATTAGGTCCCAGCTGTTAGGATCCAGTTACTTCTCCAAAACAACCAAGTCCCCCCATACACGAGCCTGTGAGGACGTTTCATATTCCAAAGCTTAACAAGTGTCTTTCTTATAAGAAAAAAATGAACGCATTTCCAGTAGGAAATAAAGACCATATTTTGTGTGAAAAACATTAAAGGAATAAAAGAATGATTAGCTTGTGGAGAGCAAAATTTTAAACTAGATATGGTATGTATAATCCTAACACTTGGGAGGTTGAGACAGGAGGATCAAGAATTTGAGGCCAGCCTTGATCGTCTTCTTGAGGCAAGAAAACAATCTCAAAGAGGAGGAGGAGGAGGAGGAGGGTATTAATAAGGATGAAGAAGGGGATGAGTGGGAGGAAGAAGAGGAGATAGTAAAATCTCCAGCTGTTATTGTTAAACTGTTTCTCCTGCTAATTCTGACAATTGTTGTTCTTTGTGTTTTAAGCTTTTATGGTTTGCACCATTTATGCTAAAACAAGAGTTAAATTAATTCATAATTCACAAACATTGAATTTCACTAAAATATGTCCAATTGAATCTGGGCATGTGCACATTCCTATGATCCCATCTCTTCAAGACACTGAGTGAGGTAGGTAGTCTTGGAGGTAGTGCAGTACTTGGAGGCCAGCTTGAGCAACAAAAGCAGCATAGTAAGACCCTGTCTCAAAAGAAAAAGGAAGAAGGAAAAAGAATAAAGACATGGAGAAAGAAAAGAGAGACAAAGAGAAAGAAAACAACAACAAAACTTATCATTGTAATAGCAGCCCATGGGAGATGGAGGCAAGATGATCACCCTTCAAGGTCAGCCTAACTACAAGTGAGACAGTCTCAAAAACCACCACATAAAAACAAAACAAACAACCCCACGCCACAATGTGTGTCAAATTGTATAGGTTTGGACCGTGCTAAGTCTTGTTTATTGGGCTGCAATATGTACCTCAGTGGTAGAGAGCACTTACCTAGCAGGCATTAAGCCATGGGTTCTATCCCTAGCACTGCTAAATTAATTAGTTAATTAAAAATGGAAAAGAAAAGATTAAAACTTCTGAGTAGCAGAGCCCAAAAGAGACAAAATTGCTTCAATGCTCCCTCAAAAGACATCATTCTAGTCTCCATACTTTGCAGATGACATTCAAAGGAACCCAATGAATCCATGACAGTTACAGAACTAGTTCCTGGCAATACTGAAAGCATAGTTCAAGTCTGATTCTTCTGCCCAGAGCTTCTTTCAGAAGGCCACTCAAAGTCCAATCTATGAAGCCTTGTTTTTCACAAGTATTCATACCATAAGAGCATAAAATTTCTCGCATACAACCTGACAGACACAAGCCTTAAGTGTTAATTCATTTTCACCAGTTTGCCTCCGACAGTGACAAGCCGTAAGCAAGGCCATGACTGTAGCCAGAGCTGATCGTTGCTGTAAAATGGATATCCACACATGCTTTTTTCCCCAGAAGGCTAGATGAGAACAGAGGAAAACAAATTACAAATTCATATTGTAGCAAATCACAAAGGGGGAAAACAAAGGGAGAAAACATCCTTTTAAATGAATAGACTTTTCCAACTATCCAAAGGCTGTGCTCAGAATTGAGTTTCTCATCATGGACTCTATTCAAGCAAGCCAGGTGGCAATCAACCCAAGGTTCTCCCCAGAATTTTCTTAATAAATGTATGCCAGGATTGAATTCCCTCTAAGAATCCGTTTTCAATCCATTGGTGATGGGGAGGAGGAAAAATATGCATCCGGTACAATGCTTAGAAAAACTAACCATAGCAACAGCAAATTAGGGAGGGAGAATGGTATCAGGAAGCAAGCTGGGAGCTCTAACCTTTCTAACTGTTAACATAAAATCACAGGAACAAAAATTCTGGATCAACCGCACATACTTCAGAGTCTCATGTGGTTTTGTTTCCCCTCTCCTCACAAAACTGTTCACACACTGAGTTAGGAAGTTCCTGAGAACTCTGCCCTCAACCAAATCTCTTTTTAGATTTCCCCTAATTAAGAGCATTTGCCAATCCCAGTGACCATCATGGACATCTAAAGGATGAGATGCAGTCATGGCTCAGAAACTGTGCTCAGCTGAGAAGCTAGAGGACCTTTCTTCATTTGTCTCTTCTGTTCTTAGGTTACGTCGACATTGGGCTCATTCCCAAAGGAGCAAGAGACATCAGGATAATGGAAATCAAGGCAGCTGGAAACTTCCTGGCCATCAGAAGTGAAGACCCAGAAAAACATTATCTCAATGGCGGATTTATCATCCAATGGAATGGGAACTATAAGCTGGCAGGGACGGTCTTCCAGTATGACAGGAAAGGAGACCTGGAGAAACTGATGGCCCCCGGCCCCACCAATGAGTCAGTTTGGATCCAGGTAATGGCTAAAGAAAGGACATGAGAGAAAAATACCCTACTTTGAATCTTCCTCATTTCCACTTCAAGGCATTTTCTCAGAGATATTCAGTAAGAATCATGAAAACTTCTTTCAGCAAAGAATAGGAATGGAGTGAGATATTGCTCTTGTTTACCATTAATTGTCCAGAAACAGTTGAAACTCCTGAAACAAAATGCCAAAGCCTCCAAAACCACCCATTGGGAGGTTTGAGTTTCATTTCCAGACTCATTTATTTCACGGTCATGATTCCTCAGGTGTACAAAGAGTTCACTCAGCCAATTGTCAGTGTGGTATGTTTTCCAGTAGCTTCCCAGCAGTGGAGATAAACTAACATGCCTCCCCTCCATAATTATCCTCAGCAAAGGGGATTTGCCTTTGTAAAACCCCTCGGAAGGAAGATTTAGGGTACAGTATGTGCTTTTCAAAGGCACAAGGGCATTGTCATTCACATTAGGCATAGAACTTCAGAAAAGGATGGAATAGTTATATTTTGGTAGACATAAGATGAGTTGGGAAAGACAGGTAGCAGGAGTCACATACACCTGCATTCAAAATCAGAGCAAGGTTATTTCAGGGCCGGAGGTCAGAGTGCTCATGGAAGCTGGTGGGGGAGGGGAGGTCAGGACAAAGGCAGCAGCTATGGTCTATAAATATCGTTAGACAGGAGGAAGCAGCCAACCACCATCTCTACACTTGCAACGAATCCATTTTAAACACTGGAAAGTAGATGGCCTATAGGAGAAGGAAGATAATGGAAGATCCCAGGAATGGCACCCTTTAGCTACAACTCAAGACCATTTTTATATCAGAACTACTATGTGTGAAAGAAACTAACAGCTTGAGAACTAGAGAAAGGTTATCGTAAGACAACAACAAACGTGAAGTAAGTTAATGTTGATTGTGAACCTCATGTCACATTCCAATCACTTTATGTACTTACTCCTTTAGCTCTCACAAGCACCCCAATAGAAAAGTCTTCTTTATCCTCATTCTGTCCATGGTAAAACAAGTGCACATACCTGTATTCAAAGAGGTAGTGCAGAAAGGACCAGAATGTCCTGCCTGCTAGTTGTTAGAAAGGACACACTCTTTGCCAGCCCCTCAGAGAAATATTCATATAACTTGACCTCCCTATTTATAGGAATGGAAATTCACATGGGAAATAAGCCAAGCAATAACACCGCAGCTATATGGAGAGATAGGAGGGCTGGGAATGTGGCTTAGTAAGGCTGGGAATGTGGTTTCATGGTAGAATGCATGCCTAGCTATGCATTAAACCCTGGATTCAAGTCCTCATTACCACACAAAGAACAAATAATGTGTGTGGGGTGGGGTGTGGTGTGTGTGTGTGTGTGTGTGTGTGTGTGTGTGTGTGTGTGTGTGTGTGTGTGTGGCTTGAACTTGGGATCTGGGCTCTGTCCCTGAACTTCTTTGTGCTCAAGGCTAGTGCTCTACGTGAGCCACAGCACCACTTACAGTTTTTGAGCAGTTAATTGGACTGGCTTTGAACCATGAGTCTCAGATCTTGGCCTCCTGAGTAATGAGGATTACAGGTGTGAGCCACCAGTGCCTGGTCCAAATCAATTTTTTAAAAACCTCTCACAGACTTTCCTCCTGGCTGGCTTCAACCCACAGTCCTGAGATTTTACACCTCCTGAGTAGTGAGAGAGATAGAAGCATAAATTTAGACAGATGCTGATGCACCTAATGGTATTTATTCTGATGAATGCTCCTCAAATCATTTTAGATGATAAGTATGATATCATGCCTATGACACAATGAGTATGGTTTAACCTAAACCCATGACAGATGTGGACATGACCCCTCTCTTGCTTTCTTAGCTGTTATTCCAGGTAACAAACCCTGGCATCAAATATGAATACACAATCCGAAAAGATGGCCTCGACAATGATGTGGAGAAGTTGATGTACTTCTGGCAGTTCGGCCGCTGGACAGAATGCAGTGTTACCTGTGGGACAGGTGAGAACCACCTGTAGTTACCATACCAGCGCAGAGTGGGCGAGTGGTTTACTCCCTGTGCCTACGGATGTATGGTGTCTCACAGAGATGGCCTGGGAGTGTGGCTTAAGGGGAAAGGCATTTCTGCTTGCATCTCATTGGTTGGCCTTAGTCACTGGGGCACCATTGCATAGCAAAGAGTCTGGGGATGATGGAGGAGCTTGAAGAAATTTGGCTAATGCAGGCTGGCTCTGTGCAGTGCTGGATGACCTTTCCCAAGGCCTGTGAAGTGGAGATCAGGCCTAGTGGGTGCTGAAGGCATTCACTCACATGAGGGACTTTAACAATAATTGTATGTGGAGGCTTCTGCCTCTGTTCTTCCCTTTGACCAGGCTTGATTCTGTTTCATCTCCTGTCTGCAAAACTAAGCAGAGAGTGGAGAACTAGAATGTGTGGCTCAGCAAAAGAAGAAAAGTGAAGGATGAACAGGCCAGACGCTCAGCCGCTCCTCTGGGGGTTCCCTCTCCCTTGCATGAGCTTCTCCACCTCAGGAGAGAGTCCTGGACAAAGTCCAGTGACCTTGGTAAACCATTTTTATATCGTTAGCTTCCTTTGTCCCCCAATTCAGCAAAGAAAACAAAGTTTTGCTTGTAGAATTCCTCCAACTAAAATATCCATTTTAAAACATGACTGGGAGCTAGGTGCCAGTGGCTCAAGCCTACTACTCAATCCTAGCTACTCAGGGGCTGAGATCTGAGGGTCCCAGTTCAAAGCCAGCCCAGGCAGGAATGTCTGTAGGACTCTTGTCTTCAATTAACTAACACAAAAGTGGAAGTGGCACTGTGGCTCAAGTGGTAGAGTGCTCGCTTTGAGCTGAAGAGCTCAGGGACAGTGCTCAGGCCTAGAGTTCAAGTCCCACAACTGACAAAAAACCCAAAAATGTGACTGGGCACGTTTCAGGGGGTAGAGCACCAGCCAATGAATGAAAATGTCTGGTACTGAGTTTGAGTCTGTACCTTAGGAAAAGACAATGCTAAACTCCTAGAAATCTATCTAGGTCAAAGGTGTACACACTCTGGTTGTAAGTGGCATTGAATGGAGAGTTGGCCCTGTGATTCCTAGCCATGCTAGCCAGGAATGTACAGCCTCCCCACCCCTTAGCCTGGTCCATTGCCAGAAGGTCTGGGCTCCCAGAGAAGCAAAGGTAAAAACTTCCCTGAAAAGCAGTTATGAGGAAAATGAAGTCATTGTGAATGTAGTTAAAATAGTGTTTTCCATTGATGACCCCACCCTTTTTTCTCATCTTGAAGCAAAGTGCATATTTAGGGTTAAGTCAAGTTGAAGGTGCAATCCAGGAGTGAAGATACTTAAGCAATGCTAACTAGGCAGGGACTCCTCACAGAAACCAGGAAGCATTTCCTCACCTTTTCTATTTGAAGATAGGATCAACTCTGTGATCATGTGTAAAATGCAAGAACACTGTACTAAAGATATTCGTAGCTGGGTCTCGAAAGAGAGACTGAACATCATTAACCAATGTGAATGATGCATTTGGTTTTGTTACAGCCTGGGTAAATGTTTTTCTGCTTATTAGTCCTGAATGGGAATGAATAATTGGAGGGTTGGCATTAGCTCCTCAACCTCACCCTGTTGGAGTTGGAGTGAGTTCTCTTGCACTGGCAGAGAAAAGGACAGCAAGCCTACTTTAATACTTCCAAACATAAAGGATGAATACATGCTAATATTTACTCAGGACACACATTGCTAAATATAAAGATGGAAGATTGCTTAGCACATAATATAGAAAACTTCCTACATTATTATAAAAGTAAGTTTTATCTAAACACTTTTAAAAAATGAGAAAGAGCCAGGTGCTGGTGGCTCCCGCCTGTAATCCTAGCTACTCAGGAGGCTGAGACCTGAGGATCACATTTCAAAGCCAGCTTGCTCAGGAAAGTTTGTGAGACTCTTATCTCCAGTTAACCACCAAAACACTGGAAGTGGTACTGTGACTCAAGTGGTAGAGCACTCGCTTTGAGCTGAAGAGCTCAGAGACAGTGCCCAAGCCCCACAACTGACAAAAGAGAGACAGAGAGACAGAGAGACAGAGAGAGAGAAAATTGGTACCTTTACACATGCACTTTGATAGGTTCCTTATTTTTTCAATGTGCTTTTAAAAAAATTAATAGATGTACATGTTTTCTCCTACTTAGAATAGTTTTCTAATTCTCCCACCCCACCCCGCCTCATGCTGGGATAACAGGAATGTACCACCATGTCTATTATGATGGTACAAAAATATGCCAATTCAACCATTCTGTTTGTTTCTTTTCTTCAGTGCTGGGGCTCGAACCCAGGGCCTCACACATGCTAGGCAAACACTCTATCACTGAGCTACATCCCCAGCACCATACATGTCTATAGCCACAGGCGTTTTATAATACTTAAGCATTCAGCCATTATATAAGTTGTATCATAATAAAGCATTATTCTTGCTTTGTTTACCCAATATTATGCTTTTAGGACAAACCTACACTGATAAAAGTAGCTCTAATATCAGGTGCCAGTGGCTCACATGTGTAATCATAGCTACTCAGGTGGTTGATTTCTGAGGATCACAGTTCAAAGCCAACTTGGGAAGGAAAGTCCATGAGATGCATATCTCCAATTAACCACCAAAAAACCTCCAAAAAAAACCCTCAAAAAAAAACAGGAGTGGAGTGAGGCTGTGGTTTAAGTGTTAGAACACTAGCTTTGAGAATAAAAGCTCAGGGATAGTGTGTAGGCTCTGAGCTCAACCACAGGATTGGCACACAAAAGAAAGTAGCACTAATACATTCATTTTAAGGATTGCATACTATTACCTTATATGAATATATCACAATTTATCTATACATTCTGTCCTTTTTGAGTTATAAACATTTCTGCATGAAATTTTGAAAATTGAATGAATTTTAATTTTGTTTATAATGGTGTCATAGTAACACAATTATTAAGCTTCCTTAGCAGTCTACCTACAATAGAATTGCTGGGTCAAATAGTCTGTACATATTGTATAAATGAATCTAGGAACTCCTGGGGATGCTGTGGAATATTTTAAATATCTGGAGGGGGCAGCGGGAGGGTAACATCTTGGGGATATGGGCTAGTGGCTCAGTGTACTTCATAGTTTCAAGAGTAGGCCCATCACATTCTACTTTGTGATACTGAGTTTTCAATGGCAGTTACTATTTAAAAATTAAATGCTACCTGAAAAATCAGTGCAGAACGGGAAATACATTAGCTTCTCATCTCATTCCAAAGCTTGGAAAGTTTGGTAAGTTTGGTTTCCAGTAGCTACACATATTTCACTAATAAGTTAGTTTAAAATGGAATTAAAACAGTAGCTTGTCTTTAATTTCTGTCTTTATTTCTTTTTTCCAGATTTGCTACTAAGTTGTTAAGCCATGAGTGCTTATTAACTTAGGATCAAACTGTTTAATAAATGGAACAGTAAAATACTTTTGTGAGATGACTTATTTGGTCTAGAGACACTATGAAAATTAGAAACAACTTCAGGTTACTTTAAACAAAAAAATCATAATCCTGTGCACTGTCTTTAACTTTGTTTACATTGTCTTCTTTTTATTAAGCTGAACCCATGATAAATAGAACTCTTAAATTTTAATGTAATGAACTTTAAAATCAAAATTTCTTTTTGCTGGGGCTGGGAAGGTGGCTCAGTGGTAGAGCGCTTGCCTTGCATGCTCGAGGCCCTGGGTTCGATTCCTCAGCACCATATAAGCAAAAAGAAAAAAGCCGGAAGTGGTGCTGTGGCTCAAGTGGTAGAGCGCTAGCCTTGAGCTGAAAAGCTGAGGGACAGCGCCCAGGCCCAGAGTTCAGGCCCCACGACCGGACCCAAAAAAAAAAAAAAATTCTTTTTGTTTTTTGTTTTTGATATTTGTCTTAATGTTGACAAAAAATTCTTATGGCTAGTGTATAAAGGTAGGACTTGTGTTTTCTTCTAAAAGTGATAAAATTTTTAGTTTCACATAGGACGTTTAGGCCACTGAAATTTACTGTTGTGTGTGGTGTAATATATTATGATCATTCATCATTCTTTTATGAATATTCAGTTATTCCAACCATACCAATGACTAGGACAGCCCCTCTTCATTAGCACGTACCTAATTTGTGTATAGGTATGGAGCTGTTCTAGACTTTTCTTTTGTGGTGTTGATGATATATCCAATGCTGGTTATTTTAGGTATAATAAGTACTGATATTTATTTCACAGTAATATAAAAGCTGCTTCTTGCAGCGTTAGTGTTGCAGCATCCTAGTCAAAATTTCCTGTATCCTGGAAAAGTCCTAGCAATGGCATCATTGTTTAAAAAAACAGCTCATTTCTTCTGAACATGACCTTTGCTCAGTTTGGCATTTGAGGGCCTGTTGGTCTTACAGTACCCAATGGAAAAGGGAGAAGACTTTCCCCTTCCCTGCCCTGCCCTGGGATTCAGCTTTCCCTCTACCCCATTTGGCTGAATTCTCTCCAGAGATTAGTCATGATCCCTTTGTTCCAAGAATGTCATGTTCTGATAGGAAGGAGCAAATACTGAAAACTCCATGACCATAAATATTCCTGCGGATAGTTCAGATTGTTCTTTAAAGCTGACATTTAAAATAGGTTGCTTAATTGGAAAAAGCCCAAAGCAACAGTTGTATTTTCTGAAACTACTAGATACAGAGTTTACATAAAGCTGAGTGTAAGCATGTGTGAGATAGGTACAGTTAGCCCTGACCAACTGTGAGAATGTAAATAGGCCAACATATTCTATGCTACCCTTGATGGATGACCATATAGGATAGAATCCCCTTCTTGGAAAATCAGAATAAAGTACTTCCCTGACTTTCTCAAATTGCTCGCATGTTGGTCCCAAGCCATTTGACTTTGTCAAAATTTACGGTCTGGTAAGACCAACAGATATTTATCTGTAGCAAAAAATAGAATATACTTTTAATGTTAAAGATAATAGGAGTATCAAAAAGATAATAGGAGTATGACATATGATGTAAGCCATAAAATGAAGGCTATATAGTTTACAGTACACATAAAACATAAAATAAGCTAAAAGCAATACACAATATTCAGCTGTACTTTACTATTGAACAGGGAACTGTTAGCAAGGTGGCTGGTCTAATAGTCTTTTTTTTCAATGTTTTATTGATTTTATCATTATATTTAAGTAATTGCACATAGGAGTTGCTGCAGAACAAAGCAGTTTATGAATACACTATATCTTGACCAACAATGTCATCCCTTTCAGCATTGTCACCCATGCTTCCTCTTCCCCCACCTTCCCTCACTCTTCTTAATTTTGTAGGCTACACATTGGATAGTCTAATGGTCTAATTCTGTTGGTCTTCTACATACCACCCTATTTTTACCCTATGCAGCCAGCAGAGATTAGCCCTTTCTTATTCATAGGTTCTTAGTTTAGTTATCTAATGGCTCTTGGAATTTCTCAGTTGAATTTCAGGACGATTTTCTTGGCTCAATATATTCTGTGAATGCTGACTGTTTTTCCCATTATCCCGGAATGTTAAGAGAAGCTTCCAGGCCTCTGGGTTTCATTAATTGTGTGCCTTTCCTGACTTGTACACAGCGATTGCACAAGGAGAAGCATAATAAGGATGGAGACCTGCTTCACTGTGATAAAGTTTCAGAATGCTACATGAGCAATGGTCCTGAGGCAGGACCATTTTCCTTTAGTATTATTGAGTATCCTTTCAACAAAAGCAACAGCATTGTTCAAGCATTTTTAATATAATACCTTATGTTACCTCTACCATAGCAATCAATTTATGAATTTATGTAATCATTTCATTGGCATTTGGGGAAAATATACTATTGGCTTTGAGTTTTTGTGAGCTTGTGAGATGTATGTGTTTAGCAGTGACTAATGATAAAATCAAACTATATTAACTCCTGTTGGATCAATACTTGTCATCTCTAAACTCAATGTGAATTCAGAGAAGTGTTTCTGAGCCTGGAAAAAATGAATTGTGGAACTGTGAGTTTTACAGGAAACTGCATTTTAAGGGAAGGATGTCACATCACATCAGTAGGAAAACAAAGGTTATGGTGGACTAGGTACATTGAATTTTCTCTCTTCACACTTTAAAAATGTGAAGTCAACCCTGATTGCACAACATGTATGGAGTTAATACCCTGTGAGTGAATGAATTAATTACAAAGAGGCTTCAGATTTGGAAAGGCCTGCTTCATATTGAGCATTGTGTCAAGACTTAGGGTATATCACGTACAATATGATGGCTATACAACTCCCACTCCATTGTTTGTCCTGTGAAGTGAATGGCAATTCTGTGTATTTATGTGTAGCTAGTAGCAAGTTATTGATTCACAAAACTGTTGACATTTTACATTATTAAAATCAATGTGATGTCCAGTTTTAGAGGAATTATAATGGATATGTTAATGTGAAATTTATCTTGTACAGATATAATTGTCACTTAGATGTATGCAAACAAGAGATCTTAGTATTTAAAACCTACATAGACAACTCTTCAAATAATGCAATTAAATAGTCATTTAATTGATGGCTTGAATGTCTTTGTCTCGTTTAGATACAATCCAAACACTGTGCTTTTGCCATAAATAATTATAATAAGCTAAGGTTTTCATTGTTTTATGTATATATGCCTTCCTTAACTGAACTTTTGAAATAAGAACCATCTTTCATGAACAAAATGAACAATATAAAAGATGCCCCCTACTTTATAATCTCAGTATTGAACTGGGAATATGATGATCTATGCCATTGTTTGTGTGCTTTTTCACATGAGGAGCTTTACTTGTTTCTACTGTTAAGGGGCAATTTCCACTGACGATGACCAGGTTTGGAGCATTTGTGCATTTTTCTATGTCAGGGAAATTGGTCAGCCTTTCACTGCTGATATTCAATAAGATTTATCAAATCCTTACAGCCACAAAATGATATTCTCACCAGCACTTAGAGAAAGGTATTCAGAACCTCATGGAAGTAACTAGTCTTTCAGAATGTAAGTGAGAATCCAAGACCCTGTGTTCAAGCCCAAGTGTACACACACACACACACACAAGCACACACACAGAAGTAGCATTTTGAATTTGATTCCCATATAGTTTCTGTGACTGATTTCTGATTTAGAAGTAGCATTTCTCAAGTAAGCTTTTTCAGATGAGCAAGTTAGCTTCGTTTTTAGGACAATATATTGATTGACTCGCATCCTAAATTAACTAGAATTTCTTTGGGGGGTGTGTCCAGTTTTCACAAAAATGGAGACAAATTGCAGGCCAAAAGAAAAAAATCAATATCAATGTTCTTTTTTTAACTTCCAGTGAAAGATCAAAGTCACATCATTTTAGCTCAGTCTTGTATATGTCTTCATTTTGCAGTGTTCCATAATCATAGCTGCTCTTAAAAGGAACCCCTATTAGAGATGTTCCAATAACCTACATTAAAGGAAAATTCTGTTGTTCAAACAACTGGCTTTCAGTAAGTATATCACTGAAGATTAATAGCTAAGAGAGATTAAAAAAAAACTTCAAAGGAAGTATTATCACTCAAAGGGGGGCCCCACCAACAAAACAGGTACATACCCAAACTGACTATTTTGGCTAATTTCACAGGAATGTGTGGGGTTTAGGAAACCAAGAAAGGTCCTGTCCACTAACAAGAGAACAAGGCCCACCAGCTCTCAGCCTAAAGAATTAAGGGGAGTGCATCACTTTTATAATAACAATCTAAAAATCTGCAAGATCTAATAATAATAATAATAGAAATAATAATGAGAAGAAACATTAAACAAAGAGGTAGTGTTCCACTTCCCAAACCTATCCAGAAACCAGAGCAACTCACAGGAGTCCGGCCAAAGCTTGAACACAGAGTAGGGAAAATAGGGCAGAATAGGTTTGGAGGGAATAAAGAACTGCAATCAGTACTGGGTAAACTATTGCAAGCCAAGGTGAATGGCAGGTCTAGGTCTTGGACAAGGAAAGGAAGAAAACTAACATTCACTGAGTGATATTCCTTCTCTATGAATGATAAACTAGCCAAATTTAGTAACAGTAAAACAATTGTCACTTTTTCATGCTCACAGATGTTGTGAGTCAGAAATTCAGAGAGGGTCACTAAGGGGGCGTGATGCCGGTCCACTAGGCTTAACACCTCAGCTAGGATGGCTGAGTGACTTCAATAGGAATGAATCAAAAGCCTGGGGTCTGGAGCCATCTGGAGGTGGGTTTCTTCACATGGATAAGCACTTGAGCTGGTCTCATCTGGAACTATGAACTCAAGCACCTACACACAGCATCTTTAAGAGTAGCCAGAGACCAGCTCTAGCTGGTCTAGATAGGAGGAAGGCTTGCCCTGGGAAGATTGGACTGAGCAAGATGGTTCTGAGGCAGTGGGAGGTGATGGGAGATAGGAGGATATGGCTCCAGAAAGGTCCTAGCAGCTATGTAGAAAAGCTCCTCAGAGTGCTTGGCAGTAAAGTGAGGGACATCTTACTGGGATTCTTGGGACTTTTCCAGTTGTGAAATAATTTACACTAGCAAGTCCTCTCAATATCTGGAAATGGGGGCTGAGCACGTAAACTCAGTGGTAGAGCTATTTGCCTAGCATGTGCCAGGTCCTGGGTTTGATGTCCAGCACTGCATGGAGGTCCAAATGCATTTACAGTTCAGGCTGTCAGCCTTTGTACTGCTAAGGCTCTGCTCCTCCAACCATCTCAGTCTTTCACGTTCCAACCCACCACTTCACATTTGACATCCAAGTCATTTGACAGCCCTTTCTGTTCCCTTATCTTGCAGTCTGCAACATTCTGAGTGCCCTATATGTTCTCTTTCAAATGATGTCCATTTTAAATGATGGCCATTGGTTCTTTCGCCTTTTCACTCTATATAACGTAACAGTGTTTGAGTTGCTTCATCTATCAAATTTCTGCATCTGTTGTGAGATTTGGGTTATTGTACATAGTAATAAATAACAGACTATGCTATTTAGATTATATATCAATGTGCACACTGCATAGAACTGTTTCTAGGACAAACTTTGTTTGCTCTATGCTTCTCTCATTTTATTTATTTTGTCTCCAAAGACAATAGGGTTATTCATTCCTGCTGCTCATTACATCTCAAGCCTTGCACCATTGTTCTGAATGCTTTTCCACACAACCATTCAGAGTTTGCCAACCCCAGCTAATATAAAGTTGTCTACTTCCTCTACTCACTCACTAAACTGTCCTTTAAGTTATAAGAATGTTTGCATGACATGATCAGGGGTCTTTCCTAATAATGAGTATGTGGTTTAGGATTTAATGCATGTGGATCTTTCTGTCTGACCGCAGGGATCCGCCGCCAGACAGCCCAATGTGTGAAGAAGGGTCATGGCTTGGTGAAGGCTACATTCTGTGACCCAGAAACACAGCCCAATGGGAGACAGAAGAAGTGCTATGAAAAAGACTGTCCACCCAGGTAAGCACTAACAGCATGTATGCCGCCTAAAGTGATACCTTAATTTTTTTATTTTATTTTTATATTGTGAGACTACAGTACAGAGGAGTTACAATTAAATGGGCAATATAATGAGTACATTTCTTATCAAGCATTGTTGCCTCCTCTTTGTTTCCCATTCCCATCCCTTCCCATACTCCCCCTCTCCCTCTACCCGGTCCTCCCCACCACACACACACCAAAGTTGTAAAGTTCGGAATGCTCAACCTCTCTAGCCATAAAAGAAATGCAAATCAAAACAATGTTGAGATACCACCTCACCCCAGTTAGAATGGCTGTAATCAAGAACTCTAATAACAACAGATGCTGGAGGGGATGTGGGCAGAAGGGAACCTTACTTCATTGTTAGTGGGAGTGTAAACTTGTGCAACCACTTTGGAAAGCAGTATGGAGGTTCATCAAAAGACTCCACATAGAGTCCCCTATGACTCAGCAATCCCACTTTTGGCCATTTACCCAAATGATCACAAACAAGACCATACTAAAGCTAGCAGCACAACTATGTTTATTGCAGCATTATTTACCATAGCTAAGATCTGGAACCAACCCTGATGCCTTAATTTAATAGGAGCCCAGAGCTCAGTGATAATGGAGGACAGTGGGCTTTGTTATTAGCGTAAATACCCAGAAAACCACAAGAAAGTTCTGCAGCTACGTTATCAGAATCTGTGTTGAACTTTGAGGACAGTTGCTTCTCACAGAGGAGTACTTCTCACAAAGATGGTGTGTATGCTTCTATGCTAAGACTATGTCCCAGGGTGATGTTCATGAGAACATTAAAGGCTAGGCTATTCTCATCTGAGTTCAAAGATTTGGACTATCTTATTCCATGGTTTCTTCTGAGCAAGAAGGTGTGTGTGTGTGTGTGTGTGTGTGTGTGTGTGTGTGTGTGTGTGTGCGTGCGCGCATGCACACACATATGGGGGGTAAGGTCCAAATGGACTCCACCCCCATTGAAGCAGGACAGAACTGCCACAGTTACTTCACCTTACTACAGCTCTTCCTATACCTCTTTTTCTGAGAAGCATTAAAGGAAACTTAGAATTGCAGTTGCTTTTGTATATAATTTTAGTTATGTGGCCTTCTCAGGGAAGACAAGCCAGGAAAGAGAGTCTCTAGTTACTCTTCTACAGAGTTCTTGGGCTTCCACGTGCTGTTTCAGAGCTAATGAGTCTCTGTGGTTAGACAGCAGCCACTGCACTGATGCCTGGTGCCACCTCATTCTTCAAAACTCCGCCTCTGTTGGGCTGGCTATCCTCTTAAAACCATAGCATTTCATTTTTGAAGTCAGTCTCCCAATGATCAAAGAAAGCTCTAAATAATATCACAGGTGTCTTTAGGAGGAGCAGGCCTGGGGTTGGAGGGGGAGAGCAGAGAAAAAAAGCACATACAAAGGAAAAGGTGATAGCAAGAGGGTATAGGCTGAGTTGAGCAGATATTTAAATACTTAAATATTGGAGTGATGTAGCTACAAGCCAAAGAATGCTGATGGTCACCACACTATGAAGAAACAAAGGGAGAATTTTCTCCTGCAAGGAGTGCAGCCCTGCTGGCACCAGATTTCAGCATAGTAACTCTGACTTTGGACATCTGGCTTCCAGAACTGTAAAAGATGAAATTTCTGTTGCAGTAAGCTACCAAGTTTGTGGTAATTTATCATGATAGCCACAGGGCACTAAGGCTGTTCAATGCAAATGTATTCTCAAACCTAGTAAGGACAAAGGCAATCAGTCCTTCCACCAAACCATAGATGTTCCAAAATCGTTTCCTTGGGGTATATGACAGGGATTTGGGGAATAGTACAAACATTACACTCCCTTAATAAGCTTACAATCCAAAAGGCAATATGGTACCCATGTGCACTGGAAAGATGAAGCTGTTGTCAGGGCTGGGGCCACGAATGTTTGGTCCAGAGTTCTGCCGCCTGGCCATTGTCCACAGAACCCCTCTCTTCATCTTTAGGCTGTAAATGCTGCAGTTAGAACAGGGTGAATGTATCCACATGCTTTTTCAGCTGTGCACACGGACACAGCTTGTTGATCCAGGGGACAGTGGATCAGCCCCCTCCCATGAAAGCTTGACAGCATGTAATATCTGATGCACACACAGGAGTCTGGCAGCCAGATAGTTACTATGCATCCCCGTCAGAGAAAATGTGATGCCCTGTGCTGGCTTTTCTTGCTGAGCGGATGATCCTTCTCCAGCAGTGGCCTCTGCCTTCTCTATTGTCACACTTCAGGGAAGAGGACAGCTCATCTTATTCCCCAGCTTCTGCTGCTATGTTGGAAACACAATTTCCCCAATCACTCAGAACAGTTTGAACATTATATTTAAGGACTAAGAGCAAGCAAAAAATAATTCAACAAATCTAAAAAATTACGTGCTAGCAGTTTTTGCTACGATATAAGCTACTTTTCCTTTTGCTGGCATCTGACTCCTAAGTCTGAGTCCCTTTGATGCTATTTCTGTACAGGATTAAGACCAAGGCCCCATTAAAGATCAATAAAATTAGCAGATCAAGCCTGAACTGACTCAGTTCAAACCTCAAGCTAATAGCATTGCCTTCAGAGGGAGAGTTTAGTGATCCCAACAGTGGCACTTCTGAATTCCAGAAATAAAATATCCTTGTTTCATTTGGGTACCCAAGGAAATGGAAAAACCTACATGTATGTTTATGTATGTGTATGTAAATGTATATAGCATTCATACACACATTATGCACATGTCTATAATATGTATATATTTCGCATACAGACACACATTTATGTTGAAAATCAATGATATCTGTATTGAGGGGATAATTTGATTCCAGCTACCTCGTTTTTTGAAATTTCTTTTCTTTTGTTGTATATACACAGTACCTTTCCTGTATCCTTAGTTTGCTTATTTAATTCATCTGGACTAAATTATATTAAGTAAAGTAAGCCAGAACCAAAGAAACATAGGTTGCATGTTTTCCTTCATTTCTGGCATCTATAAATCTACAAGTAAACACACTGAATAACTGAAATAAATAATGCTAGGACATGATAAACTATATAGGACTCTAGTCATTAGCATACAGAGGTCAAAGGAGGCTATACATAGGAATGGAGGACAAGGCTCAATATCTATGTATAGATGATCACATAGAATAATATCCTATGAGATAAACTCCAAGGAAAGGAAATAAGAGACATTCTTTAGTTGCAATTGTTGCTGTTTTTCTTTTCTTTCCCTTTGCTTGTTTGTTAGTTTTTGTATTTGGTAGGCTAAGGCAGGGCACATAAAAAGGTGGAGCAAGGATGAACAAATACAACAGTGACACTCACTAGACACTATGTGGAAAATGAACTGGCTATCTTAAGGGTACCAATGCAGGGGAAGACTGGGAGAGAGCCATGGAAGGGGAGACATGGTTCAAAAAGCATTGTACTCATTACTCATCACCTGATTCACGTACCTGTAACCCCTCTGTATATCAACTATGCAGTAACATTTTTTTAAAGCAGTGATTAAGAAGTCACATATAGGCCACACGTTTATAATTCCACCAATTTGGGAGTCTGAGGTAAAAGACTCTCAAGTTCAATGTTAGCCTAGACTCCATAACAATACCCTATCTCAGAAAAGAAAGACTAAACAAAAGAAAGTCACATATGGAGTTTTTTTTTTTTATTAAGCAGTACATCTTTGTTCAAAGAGATAAGCCTGTCAAACTGAGTCAGAGATTTTCGACTCCTGAAAATGTTACCTAAATACAAAATTTCTAGAAATGCCATTCTAATGTAGAATATAAAAATTGAAGTAGAATTCATGAGATATTCAGGTACAGTAGTTAGTTTTCAGAAATCCTTACTTATCACCACAATTCAGCTTGCACAAATATTTATAAAGTAGTCAATAGATGGGGGTAAATATTACTCCCACAAAGTATAGAAGGAAATGAGATTCAGAGAAAGTTGATGCATATTCTGGAGAAAACGGTTGGAGAGGAAAATAGCAGTTCAAAAGTACTTACTATATTCCAAGTCCCATACCATCATACCATTTAAACCTAGTAGCAACCCCAGAAACTACCATCTCCCTGAGTGATAGATATTTTATATTATTGTGTAGATGGGGACATTAAAGCTTCCACAGATTTCCAAATCTGGATTTAAACTCATACCTGTCTTCTAAGAGGCTTTGGCTTGTTCCACCACACCATGCTACTACAATGATCAGAATAAGCAATGTTCAGGATGACCCCTAAAACTTAAAAGATGCCTCTCTTAGAGAGCCAAATGTGGCGGCCCACACCTATAATCCCAGCAATCAGTACGCTGAGATAAATGATCATGAGTTTAATGCCAGCCTTGAGACAGGAGACCCAGTCTCAGAAACCAAATAATTTTTTTTAAAAAAGAAGATATTCTAAAATACAAAGAAACTGGCATGGTGGTATATGCCTATAATCCCAGGATTTGGGAGTCAGGAATATAGTTCAAGGCCAATCTGGGCTCTATGGAAAAGTGATGTCTGAAACAAACAAATGTACAAATACAAAAAAGTAATGAAAATATATGAATGGATAAAACTCTAACTTCAAAATTATTAGGTGTGCAGATCAACAAAGGAATTTATTTCTTAAAAAGTAACCTAATTTGTTTATAAAGAATAAAGTAATAAGTGAAGATGGGTCTATCCACATTATTTATTTTTCTATGCTTATCCTAGTAATCAGTTTCTCTTGGATATGAATTTCAAGTTCCAACGTTTTCTTCTATCACTTTATTTCCATGACATCTGTAAACTTTACATTTATAACTCTCACTTCCCCTCCCAAAAGATTTCCTCGGCAAGGTTTAATCTTAATTTTTCAATCATTTGTCCTTAGTCACATCTTGTTTTTACATCCAATTTTGACATTCTGTACTCTTTCCTAAAAGAGAATTCGAGACAGACACTTTTAAAGATTTAATAAAAAAATAATCTTTTTAAAAGATTATCTCAACCTAACAAATATGTGTGACACAGCCAGAGGCTTTCAAGACCAAAGCATGTTCCAGGAGAAAGTGTCCCGTCAATGTCAAAGAAATTCTTTGGAACTGAAATCCATTTGACTCCAGACAGAGGTCATCTGAGTTTCTTCTTCCTGTTGACTTCTCTCTGAACTTTGGTTTTTTAGCAAAGCAATGCTCTGTGAGCCTACAGATGTGAGAGTACATGGCCATATCCAAAGTACTCAGTAAACATCTGATAGCAATTCATTCCACTCTGGCAGCTGTGTCATTCTTCCAGTACATGGAAGAATGGCAGATGATTTCATTCAAGGTTTTCTAACCTCAGCACTATTACATTGGACTGCATTATTCTTTGGGGGGAGGCAGGTTGAGGCTCTCTGAATATTGTAGGAACTTTAACAGCATCGTCTTCTCTAACTTCTAGCAATAGATGCCTGCACTTTCTCTTCACTGGTGACAATGAAAAATGTCTTCAGACAATCTCAGAAGTCCCTGAGGACTAGTGAGAAGCAATGTTTAGCATTGCCAAGTTTGTGAAAAGCCCATGGAAAGGGAGAAAAGACATAATGACATGTGTAGGAGACAATAAGAAAGTTGATTCATAGCGACCATGCTGAAGTTAAACTCTAAAGACATGGTTCATACAGAGCAAGGAAGGAGGCCAATTTATGTTATACTGATGGCTAGAATTTGGACTGTAACTGCTATTAGGGCAAAGATTAGTGGAAAGGAAGATAGAAATGACAGAAATTGATTTTTAAAAAGAAATGACTGTTCTGAGAAAGAGTTCCAATTTTTTAGTTAACTGAGTATTGAAGGTTAGGAAAAGTGAAGAGACCTGGGGTGCTATACCCAGAGATACCCCAGCAAGCACAGCCACAAAAATTGGTGGAAGCGACAGATAAAAGAGAGGCTCAAAGATTCTCCTGTTACTCCAAATTCATCTAAGGGAGGGAACTTCCCAGGATGACTATTCATAGATACACAGGCGCACACTCATGTATGATGTATAAAGCAGATTCCAACAGCAGAGTCCATAAAATCAGGCTCAAGCCATTGAGTTTCTTTAATGTTTTGAGACCCCATAACTCAGGCCAGCCTGGAAGGCACCTGTCTCAGAGCTTCCCAAGGGCTAGGATTACAGTTATGCACTACCACACCTGGCTCAACTCCACTGTGTGAAGATAAATTTCAAGACAGACAAGTCTGCTTCTTTGAAACCAAGAGCACTATTTATCTTGAACCAAAAAACAAACACTGACTTCACAATAAAAGTCATCAGGCACCTTGTACTGATACTTTGGCCCTCTTCTCAACACATTCTGAGTCTTCAATTGGACTCAGAATATTAATATATTTTTAGGGTTTTTTTTTTGGGGGGGAAGTCTGGTGGTGGGGCCTGAACTCTGGGCCTGGGCACTGTCCCTCAGCTCTTCAGCTCAAGGCTAGCTCTCTACCACTTGAGCCACAGTGTCACTTCCGGCTTTTTTCTTTTTGCTTATGTGGTGCTGAGGAATTGAACCCAGGGCCTCAGGCATGCAAGGCAAGCACTCTACCACTGAGCCACCTTCCCAGCTCCTATATTTTTAGTTTTTATTGTTATTATTTTTACTGTTACAGTAAAGGTGATGTACAGAGGGGTTACAATCACCTAAGTTAGGCAAAGAGCACATTTCTTTTTAAACAAAGTTACCTTTTCTCTCATTTTCTCCCAGTTTATCCCTCCTGACACTTCCAAAAAGTTGCATAGTTCATTTTCCACAGTGTCTAGTGAGTGTCACTGCTGCATTTTGTTCACTCTTTGTCCCATCATTTTTGTGCTCCCTTTTGCCCTACTCCAAACAGATAAATTTACATATAAAGATACAGAAAACAAAAACAATGACAAAGGAGAAAAAAAGAAAGAAAAGGAAAACATAGGGGCTGGGAAGGTGGCTCAGTGGTAGAGTGCTTACCTTGCATTCATGAGGCCCTGAGTTCGATTCCTCAGCTCCACATAAGCAAAAAGAAAAAAGCCAGAAGTGGCACTGTGGCTCAAGTGGTAGAGTGCTAGCCTTGAGCTGAAGAGCTGAGGGACAGTGCCCAGGCCCAGAGTTCAGGCTCCACAATCGGACTCCCCCCTACAAAAAAAGAAAAGGAAAACATAAACCTCTTGTTTCCATTACTTGGAGTTTATTTCTATAAACAACAACCCAATTAATAAATGGGTTAAAGATTTAAAGAGAGATTTCTCAGAAAAAGAAGAAGATGTTGAGTATCTCTGGGCATAAAAGAGATGCAAATCAAAACAACGCTGTGATTCCCCAGTTAGAATGGCCGTTTCAAGAAAACTAACATTGATAGATGCTGATGGGGATTTGGCCAAAAGGGAATATAAATTTGTTCAACCATTCTGAAAAAGTGTGGAGGTTCCTCAAAAGACTAAATATAGAACTTTGCAATTATGCAGCAATCCCATTTCTGGGTCTTTATCCAATAGAACAAAACAAGGCCACACTAAAGCTACCAGGACATCCATGTTCATTGCAACATTGTTTAGCATAGCTGAGATATGGAATCAATCCACATGCCCCTCAGTGAATGAATGGATCAAGAAAATGTGGTATATATGTACAATGGAATTCTATGCTTCCATCAGAAATAATGATATTGCACTATTTATAAGGAAATGGAAAGATTTGGAAAAAGGTATATTAAGCAAAATAAGCCAGACCCAAAGAAACATAGGTTGCATGGTTACCTTCATTTGTTGCTATTAAAAAAAAAAACCTCTCATATTAGTGCAGTGAGAATCAGTGACATAGATCTAGTCCTTTTAAGACATAGATCTAGACTTTTAAGAAGAAATAAACTAATATTGAGTGATTAGAGAAATATATAGACAATACTTCACTAAATTGTCTAATGATTGCTGTTAAACAGTTAAAGCACAATAACAAAAAGGTTACTTGAGATTATCATGGTAGATATAGGGACTACCACCATTGAAGTTTACAATGGGAAGAGATTGGCCTCTGCTCCACATACAGCATAGGCAAGTGGGAATTTTCTCCTAAGGGGCAAGCTGGATGTGAACTGGATGAGAAATTACTAGAAGGAAACATCAGATCAAAGAGAAGATTTGGGCTAACCTGACCTAACAGGATTCCTGTTGAAGACAGGCCAACGTGATCAGATATCACTGAGTATGATGGAGGCTAAGAGCCAATCAGACATTAAGGATGGTCAGATATCCAGGCTGAGCATAGCAGAGTTCTATGTTAAAATTGGGTTTTACAAGGCAATACACAGATTAAGGAGAAAGTTCAGGAGCTTGACTGAAGTTTTAGTACAGGTACAGCAGAGACTCTTAGTACTGTTGGTATTCTGGTTAGAGAAACATGTGGCCCAAACATATACAGTCCAAGTTAAGTCACTGTTAATTTCTATGTCAATTATACCGAGAAAATTGATATATTGATGGAGAGTATTTTTGCATAGTGTATTGCCCTTTTCAACATCATTCTGACATTCTATGTCTTCTGTAGACATAAAACCTCCTATAAATGTGAAGACAGTGTTCTTCTATTAATCTCCTAGAAGAGGGAGGATCATGGCAGAGGGACATGAGAGAGACAACAGAGAACAACTTGACGATGGCTCTGAGACATGAGTTTCAGAGACCTTGGCAGGAAAAACAAATGGTGCAGGTTTCCACTTTAAATTAGGGGCCAGCTTTCTTAATCCAGTTTATGCAGCTATATCAGACTACCATAGAAAAAGCAATTTATAAAGAAGAGAAAAAATACTTTTCAGAGTTTCACAGGTTAGAAATCCAAGATCAAGTTACTAGTGTTTGGTCTGGTGACACAGTCTTCTTGCTATGTCCTTACAAGGTGGAAGTCAAAAGGGCAAGAGAGAATAAAGCTGTGTCTTCACCCAGCAGGAGAATGAGAGAGAGCTAAGCTTTTCCCACAAGTCCTGCTTCCAGCAGTATTAGCCCATTCAGGAGGTGAGAGCTCTTGTATACTAAATAAGTCCCATTAGGCTCCAGCTCCTGACATGTTGTATTGAGAGTTAAATTGCTAATGAACCTTATGCTTTAGATTGAATAGAACGTGGCATTCTGCCCCCAGAAACTATGAAGGCAAATGTGGGAAGAACAGGAAACTTGGTGAAGATAATATACCAAGAAAGTTTCCACCATCCTTTTGTTATGATACAACACTGCAGCAAGTAATTAGATATATTAGGTTTTTAGACAGATCAGACAAAGGTCATTCCAGAAAGACATTTTACATATTCAGTAGTGCATCTGACCTCGTCTATAAAAATGTTAAGATAGGACCGAGTAATTAGATTAATATAGTGGACATTAACTAGGTTTCACATAATACTGTCAAGCATTACCTCTTTAGTCATACAAGGAAACACCAAATTAAACACCGAAGAATAAGTAAGTAATCTTAGTTATGTATTCGCTGAAGAAATTAATAGAATTTAGCAAAGACTTTCTTCTATAATTGTAAATTTGAGATTAAAAATAGGAGAATTAAGGGAAGAAGAGAAAAGAAGATAATGCTCCAAAAATTAAAAGAACAAAAATCAAAAGACCGTCTATACAAATAAATACAATATTTTTTGTACCAGTACTGGGGCTTGAACTCAGGGTCTGGATGTCATACTTTAGCTTTTACAATTCAAGGTTGGCACACTACCACTTGAGTCATATTTCTACTTCTGGCTTATTGGTGGTTATTTGGAGATTAAGTCTCGTGGACTTTTCTACCTGGACTGACTTGGAACCACAACCTTCAGATCTCATCCTCATGAGTAGCTAGGATTACAGAAATGAGGCCAATTCCTAGTCATACTCAGTATTTAGTAAACAAGAATGATAGTGCCAAGTTTTGTTTTCTTCAAAATTATCAGAATTCAATATTATCTCAAGGTCAGAAGGCTATGTTAAGAAATGAAAGACTTGCATAAAGTCCTGTTTTTCCATAAAAAATAAGAAGGTCTTTTATTATTCTTTGGAGGAATAAAGAAACTGCCGTTCACAGGAATAGTGGTGGAACAAAACTTCAGAGGGAAGACAATTGTTCTAGCTTCAAAGCTGGAAACATTCACATTAGGATGGATGAGGGAGAAAGAAGAGAGCTTCCAGAAAGGTCCACTGCCGTCTTAAGTAGCATTTCATGTAACTTGTTAACCTGCATCCTGGAACCCTTGAACCAATTGTTCATAAAGAATGAGGCCACACACTAATTTGTCCCCAGAGAATATAGAACATTATTATAACCAATAGTTTCATTTGTTGAGAATTACATATTAATAATAGCTAACAAGAAATTATCTTACTTAAATTACTCTTTTCCTTATTCTTTCCTTATCAAAGAGACCAGTGAAAACATAAATGAATGGACTTCAGGAAATACTTGAATGAAGATAAAAACAAGGTGCCCAATTTATCACCTACCAAGTAAATAAAAATTGGTGTTTCCTTCCTGTTGTATAGAAAAAAAACATTCAGGAGAAATCACAAAGCTTAAAGAATAATTGGACCCTTATAGTCAATACCAATAGTCAAAATACCAACGAATCATAACAAGTAATTGAGCTCTTCTATGCCAGGCTCTGTATTACACACTCTATATGAACTGGTATTTCATTCACCTACAACACTCACATAGTAGATATTGCTGCACTCATTTAATAGTTGAGAAAGGGCTGAGGGTACACCTCAGGGCTAAAGTGTTTGCCTGGTATATGTTTGTCCTGAGATCAATTCCCAGCACTGAAATTGTTTGACTTTACATAGCAAAAACTAGAATCCTAGTTTTCTCAACTGAAAAGAGAAGACCTATATGTTTTATTTTATCTTGTTTTTTTTTTCATTTAAAAACATGCTTATTTAGCAACTGAACAAGTCATCATAGCTACATCTGCAATTCTGCAGAACTGGTCCTCTAGCAGGATAGGGCATTTCCAAGAATTTCCCAGCTCTGTAATTCCAGTACATCTGCCCTTGTTTTCTCTGTCCAGTGCTTGTATGAATGTACGTGTTCCTTTGGTGATCTCACACTTCCTTGTCTGCCTACAGGTGGTGGGCAGGGGAGTGGGAAGCCTGTTCAGCGACGTGTGGCCCCTATGGAGAAAAGAAGCGAACGGTGCTGTGCATCCAGACCATGGGCTCTGATGAGCAAGTTCTCCCAGCTACAGACTGCCAGCACCTGCTGAAGCCCAAGGCCCTCATTTCCTGTAACAGAGATATCTTGTGTCCATCAGACTGGACAGTGGGCAACTGGAGTGAGGTAAGCTCAGAGGCTAAAGGGGAAGCTCACATTACTAGTGCTTCATCAGCTCTCCACCCATTCTTTCTCATTAACCAATCCAAAGTGACCGTAGGTAAAATTGTATAATGGATGCCATCTATGGTCTCTGGCCTGTTTCTGCATTTCCTACTACCCCATTTTCTGTTTCCCATCCTTACAAGTTGCTCTTACTACTCCAGTGGTCAACTATGCACTGCTGGTGGATCCCTAGCAGTACAGGCTCATGAGAACTGATATTGAGGTTTTTGCTAACTCATTGTTCAGCCATTGGTAATAAATCAAAGCTCCCCACTTACTCCAAATGCCACTTGTTGAATACTTTTCAGTACTTTGTTGTTAGCTAAAACCAAGCGAATGCTGCCTAATGGTAGGATAATGGGGAATATATTTAACACTTAGAAAAGCCCCCTCAAGTTATCCATCTGTTCAGGTTGTGTTTAGGACATCTATTATTAGTCACATAAATTTGAGTAAGCATTGCATTTTTCCAAAATTAATTTGCTTTAATTCTCTGAGTGTAATTAGAAGTCAGAAGGCTGGAAGGTTGTGAAAATCTCCTAAGCTTTAATTTTCCATGGGTCACTGTGGAACCTGATTCTGTCAGCCTGGTACTCCAGCAATGATTGGGGAAGTAAGCCTCCTCCTTTCCAGTCTCCAAGGGCTTCTGTCTCCTGGTGGGTATTTTAGACACTGATCTAAGGAGTGTGTATATGATTTTTTAAACCAAAAGGATGGAATTTTGAGACAGAATGCTCATTGATGAGCTTCCCAGAGAAGCTACAAGCTTTCTATAATATTATCATTGACTAAGATATTGCTGGCACTCCTCTAAGGACTTACCTTCAAGAAAAATGGAAAATATCTGATAACTGATTAATGAGTAATGTAATCAAATGAGATTAGGCTGTTGAATTTCAAAAATAATGTTTTATTATAAAAATGAGATTAATTTTCTTGTATAGATTATGGAAATGTTCTGAAAACATTATCAAAACAATTCTAACATTTATATCAGCAAAGCTACCTACCTTTTTGGAAAACATTTCCAAAACGCTGTTCATAAGCTAATAATCACTATCAGGCTTATTTAGTTTTCTATTTCTGTGCAAGATACTTTGTAAGACATCAAATGAAAATCAAAAAATAGAAAGGATGGGTACTAGATAGCAAGAACTTCCTATTAAATGAGAAAAGAAAGAAGAAGAAGAAAAAAAGTATAAAAGAAATATACCCACCAATAGAGACAGGTGTATTATGGACACAGAACTGATAAACAGAATATTTACTCTGCTTCCTCTAGGAGGCAAAGCCACGGGGTGTGGTTGGCCTGGCATTTTAGTCCACTGCCAATCTAGATTGCTACAAATTGCAGTGTTGTCAAAATAAGGCTGAATGGGCCACTGTGATTGGCCCATTAAATCTGTTTGCCACAATGGTGTTGGCTGCATTCAAAACAACTAATAATTTTGTCATGTAGAATTTACTAACTGCAAGATCTTAATGGTTTCTAACAAGACTGCAATTATAGATTTGGTTGAGAAGTTCTTTTACTTATGTTCACATGTTTAGAGAGCATAATAACCTGTCTGAACTGGAAAGCAGGGATCCAAAGAGCTGTCACTATATGACAAGAACTGGTGTATGTCTGTGGTTCCAAATAATATACCACTGCAAGTAATCCACTGTCTCGCTTCCAGTTGACAGAGCTGAGCAGAAGGCTGATGTCTTCATTCAGGAGATGTTACCTGGAGAAATGCTTTTAGTTAAATCAGCATCCAAAAATTCACCAAATGGATCGTCCTTGCTTCCATAACAAACAAAAAAGCATATAAAATCATCAAGCATTAGTCCATTACATATTCATGCATGTATTTATCAAACATGCAGTATGCATATTCAACACCTTTATGAATATTAATACATTTAATTCTCACTACTGTCTTAGTTCCATTTTGTAGGCAGAGAAAGTGAAGCACAGAGATGTTTAGAAAGTTGTTCCAGGTCACCTAGCTATCAAGTGATGGAGCCAAGATCTGATGCCCACAGCAGAATTTCCACACTGAGCCCTGTGCCACACTGCATTTCAGATGTCTCGAAATATAGCAATACAGCAGTTCTTGGAAATCATAAGAAATGAATTATGTTTGGAAATAATTTACCATCATTGTTTGTCACTTTGATGGAATTCCAGACTGCATGATGATGGCTGAGATCTCAGAGCCTCTCAAAAACTAATCTCACCACATAATTTCAAAAGGAAAAGAGAAAAGGGCCTTTCAAATTATTTTTACAGCAACATGTTGTATTTCACTGACAGTAGAGATGCATTTGAATGTATTTGATGGGACATTAAGTGAACCCTCCAAAACCAGATGTCCTCAGGATCTACAAGATCTTTTATTTTTAAATTTTGGCAAACATTTATTTTACTATAACAGGATTAAGTATGGAGAAATGGTGAAGAGAGAGAAAGGGGGGTCCTGATCTCTATGTAGGAAAGGGGAATTAAAGACTCCTACAAATATTGTTTTTAATCTATCCTTTCTATGGCTGACAAAAACATACAAACAAAAGAACAAAGCAGTCAATCAGCCAAGTTGCTAAGTTTTTAAGGTATGGGAGTGTTACATTAATCAGTTTCTTAGCACTATAACAAGGATTTGTAAGAGCTAGGTTAAAGGTGTAAGGATTCGTTTGGCTCAAGCTTGAGGTCTCAGTACAAGGTTATCTGTCTCTATTACTTTCTGGTCCATGGAAAGGCAGAAGCATCACGGAGGAAGGGAATGAATGGTGGAGGAGGAAAGCTGCTCACCTCATGGCAATCAGGAAACAGAGTAATGGGAAGCTGCAAGGCCAGATATCTCCTTCAAAGACACATCCCCAGAGGCCTACTTTCTTCAACAGGCCTTATCTCTTCCTACCACCTCCAAACAAAGCCATCAAGGGATTAGGCTAAATCCCCGTGAGGTCAGACCCACTATGATCCCTCTCTGGTGCCAGAGCTAGAGACCACATCTTTAATACATGAGCCTTCTGAGGAGGCCACTTCATGGCCACGCTGTAATAAATATAGGGTCACTAAAATAGACCAAGTGTTGATTGTAAAGGAGGGGATTATTTTTGTTCTTGTTTTAGTTTTTTATTTTGCTTTGGGGGAGTTTGGGGTTTTTTTGTGAGGTTTTGTGTTGCTTTTTATGTTGGTCCTAGGGTTTGAACTCAGGGCCTAAGCATTGTCCCTGAGCTTTTGCGTTCAAAGCTAATAGCCCTCTATCACTTGAGTCCCAATTCTACTTCCAGCTTTTTGGTGGTTAACTGGAAAGAAGAGTCTCTTTCCTGCCTGAGCTGGCTTCAAACTGCAGTCCTCAGCTCTTAGTTTCCTGATTTGCTAGGATGATAGGCATGATCCACCAGGGCCACAAAAACCAATGGCATTTTTATTGCTAAATGAGAAGCAAAACAAGACACACATTAAGCCACAAGAATTCCTATATAGAGGAAGAAGAAGTAATAGGGAGAGATAGGATATATTTCTAAGAGCCACTTGCCCTCTGGTATTCCTTAGGTTCAGTTAAGGTTCCCAGACATTGATCCCTGGTGATCTGACCTTTAATCCTCTCTGCTTTGGCATGAGTTATCTATAAGTGTCACCATTCCAGTTCCTTCTTGACATCAGCAGCCTGTGCTCTGCCAGGTTTCCAGGGGGAAACATGAACACTTTTGTTTGTTTAAAACACCTACTCAGAGAAAACCACTTGGAGGCCATATTGTTGCTCTTTAATCATGTCTGATTTTTTTTAATTGTCTAGCATATTCCATTACTGTTCTAGGACCATCCCAACAAGGAACTACAAACTAGCAGGCTTACAAGACAGAAAAATTCTTGTCTCACGGTTTTAGAGGCTAGAAACCTGAGATAAAAGTCCCAGCAGGGTTAACTTTCTTCCTTCCAAAGGCTATGAAGGAAAATAATTTCATGACTAGTTCTTATTTTCTGGTAATGTCCTGGCATTCTTTGATATTCCTTGGATAGAAAATGGATCACTACGTTCTCCCTTCATCTTGCCATGTTATCTTCCCTGTATATGTGTCTCTGTGCCCACATTCCCAAATCACGTTGGCTTAGACACATGATACTGACCTCCTCTTGATTACCTCTGTAATTTCCTGTGTTCAAGGAAGGCTTCATTCTGTGGTTGGGATATTAGGACTCTAACATACCTTAGGTAGTTTGTTTTTGGTGGGGCCTAAGGGCTTTGACTTACTTACAAACCTGATTTCTGTAGGAGCTGTAGTCATTCGTGACTCTACACACCAAATGTTTTAAAGTATTAGCTATTTCTTTACTTGGCCTGTTAGCCCGAACCCCCTGAGAAACTCCAACTTTGTCTTCGAATAAATTCTCTCAGTGCCAGGGCTCTGTTAAGCCCCACCTGCTTCTTTCCTGCTGTGTATCTCTGGTGAGGGAAGGAGACCAATTAAGCAGCAGAACCATTTTTAAGCAGGCTTCCTTGCCCCAGAGACAGTTTAATTCAGGAGTGATAACTGGGAAGGGGACAAAAACAGATTGGCAAACTGCTTGCCTGGTACAGGGTTCAAAATTATAAGGTGAGAGCATATGATAATCATAGCTAAAAGTAGCTGTGAGAATTCTAAAACCACCAATTGAGAAAGTTCCAAGTGTGGTGTCATGTACTACATTTTTCTCATCTGAAGGGCTTGACAGCTCCTAAGGAGATAAATGCACTGGAAGAAGTATAGGATTGAATACAAAGCAGCACTGCTTCTTCTGGAATAACTATGAGGGGAAAACAATCAAATGTTTGGGCCCAGTGTGCTCTGGCTTGTTGAGTACAACATGTCCCGACACCACAAAATAGCACCCACAAGCTATCTGAAAGAGTCATTGTCTCCTAGGTAAGGAAATGGAATGTGAACAGAAGGTAGCTGTGACTAGAAAATACATACTCCAGCCATACCTTAGGTCTTCATTAATGATTTTTTGAGTTGTCACTTGGGAATAGGACCAGTGAATGTTGATCATCTGCTATTGTAAGAGAAGCCACAATCTAGAATTTTATTAATATGAAAAAGCTTCTTTTCCCATGTGAGTAATAGCTGTCTCTCTTTTCCAGTGCTCTGTTTCTTGTGGTGGTGGAGTGCGGATTCGCAGTGTCACATGTGCCAAGAACCATGATGAACCTTGTGACAGGACAAGGAAACCCAACAGCCGAGCTCTATGTGGCCTCCAGCAATGTCCGTCTAGCCGGAGAATTCTGAAACCCAACAAAGGCACAATTTCCAATGAGAAAAATCTACCAACATCTGATCCCTCCAAGCCCATCCCTCCACCTACCCTCAGGCCCACGGTGCTGACCACACCAATGGTGACTGAGTCTGTGAGCCTAAGCACTCCAGCCATCAACAGCACTAGCTCCACCACAGCCTCCAAAGGAGACCTGGAGGGAAAAAACTGGCAACAGAGTTCAACCCAAGCTGAGCTAGACACCCACCATCTCATTTCCCCTGGAAGCACTTCTCAGCCGGCTCTCACTTCCTGGTCTTTGGGCACTCAGCCCAATGAAGGAAATGTTTCCAATTCAGATACCACTGCTGCCTCCCAGGAAGACAGTACATCCACAGCAACAAGTGGTTCTGACTTGGCATCATCTAGCTATGCTGTGACCTGGCAGATAACTACTTTCTGTAATACCTTGACCAGAGATCCAGACATGGAGATTCAGAGTGGTTCAGGGGAGGGTAGTGAACAGCATGAGAACAAAGATGACAGTAACTCGGTAACATGGAGTAAGATCATAGAACCTGAAAAGGATGATTCAGCAGAAAGAGGTACAGAGATACCACTTGGACCTCCACCAACACCTTATCTTGAGGATCATTTCTTGAGTCCTTTCAGCACTGAGAGGGAAGGACTCCTACCTAGCCCAAGACCCATTACCTTTAAAAATGGGACCCTCAGAGCTGAGAGTTTGGTCACTGAAAAGCCGAGTCACAGCCCATTCCCTCTTGAAGGAGACCACCAGACAGTACCTTCAGAGAAGTCAGCAAACTACACGAGTGTTACACAAGGCGCTGGACCTGTTACACAAGGTTCTAGACCAGTCCTGACCGAGGAAGATGCATCCAGTCTCATTGCGGAGGGGTTTTTGCTGAACGCTTCTGATTATAAGCAGTTCTCCAAAGGCCACAGACCTGCATACTGGATTGTTGGAAACTGGAGTGAAGTAAGAGGTTCTGTTTCTTACCCCAGTCCTATACCTAAGGGTGTACTCTTCCCGTGTAATTTTAAAAATGAACTTGCATTAAAATATAGTCTAAGGATTGAGCTCAGAGACTCAAGCCTCTAATCCTAGCTATTGGGAAAGTAGAGATTTGGGGATCTCAGTTCCTAGCCAACCCAGGCAAAAAAAAAAAAAAAAAAAAAAAGAATTCACAAGACTCCATCTCAAATAGTTGCTGGGCACAGCAACGTGTAAATTTCATTCCAAAACCACAGATAGGAAGATCTCAGTTCAATCCGTTTGGGCATAAAATGAGATCCTATTTTAAAATACAATCAACAGGGTTGGCAGAGTGGCTCAAATGGTACAATGACTATCTAGCAAGTGTGAGACCCAGAGTTCAAAATAATTAAAAAATAAACAAACAAACAAAGTATCTGAGTCTGGAATGATGGGTCCTGTCTATAATTCTGGTACTCAGGAAATTGAGACAGGAAGTTCTAGAGTTGAGGCTATATAGTGAGTTTGAAGTCAGCTCAGGCTATGTGTATCAAAGGAAAGAGAGCATGTGATGTTCAATGGAAAGAAGCTGAGAAAGTCAGGATACCTAGGACAGTCAGCTATGTGATCATGGGAAATTCAGAGAATTTATCTTTGGGTGCCTGCTTTCTGTCTACAGGATGATAGGGCTAGTATAGATTATAACTCCTTTTATTGGTGAGCTATACCTAGTTGATTTCTTTTTCCTAGTCTCAAGACATTTAAAAATTCACCTTAAAGTTGGGCAGGATGGTACATGACTGTAATTCCAGCACTTAGGAAACTGACAAGAGGATCTTGAGTTCTAAGCCAGCCAGAGCCTCGTAGCAAGATTCTGTCTCAAAGAAAATTCATTTAAACTCATTGTAAAAGTTAGAATTTAGAAGAAGGAGAAAGTAAATGTGATGGAAATCATTGGCCTTTATTTTCGGTCTCCAGATACTTGTTTTTCCATTTCTAGAATTAATGAAATCTTTTGAGGCAATAAAATCATTTCTCGCCTATTTGAATTTTGAATGTACAATGTGTGAACTTGTTAAAAATAATGTGATCCTGGGGCTGGGAACGTGGCTTAGTGGCAGAGTGCTTACTTAGCATGCATTGACCTTTGGGTTTGATTCCTCAGTACCACATACACAGAAAAAGCCAGAAGTGGCATGTTGTTCAAGTGCTAGCCTTGAGCAAAAGAAGTTTAGGGACAGTGCCCAGACCCTGAGTTCAAGACCCAGGACTGCCAAAAAAAAATAATAATGTGATATCCATAAAGAGAATGTGAGGCAAAATAATCATCATCCAGCATTTGTGACATTTCATATCATATTTCCTTTGGTAAAGAGAGGGGAGATATTAGTATGTCATGTAAGAAAACAATGCAATTATAACCAGACATAGAGCATGCTAATTTTCAACCTACTGTCACCTGTCCTTTCTTATAAGAGGGGTAATCCTGGAGAATATTATATTATTTATATTAATTTACAATTAGAAATCTTAAGATGTTTAATTGTTGAGTGACTTGCCTAAAGACCCCATTGCAACTGGATAATGAACTTTCTCTTTCCACTCTGACCTGCTATATCTTCTCATGGCTTTTAGCACAAATTGACAATTTACAACTATAGGATTCTTTTGTAGAATTTAATCAGTCTCTTTGGTCATGGAACTGTTATATCATAAATAAGTATCTAAATTCAAAGCTTTATTTTGAATCAAATGTTATCAGTATTTGCCTTTGGATTACTTTTATGATTCAGCATCTTATTATCTCCATTCATAAGAATCCTGCTTCAGGGATATATATATTTTCATGTTCACAGAAATCTAATTTATTGAAAGAAAGATGAAGTAAGAACTAGGCCTCATAATCCAAGCATTTTGATCACATTTCTTTCCTAATAATGGGAATACATTGTCAATAATAGTGATAAAGCTTACAGGATGCATTAAAGGCATGATTTTAAGCTAATTAGCATGACCTTGGTCATTTAACCTTACCACAGCCCAAGGATATTGATAATACTTTTTTCTGTTTTACAGATGTGGAAACTGAAGCTGAGGAAGGTTAAATTTGTAGCCAAAATCCTGTGAGGGATGGGCAGGGATATGATCTCAGGCAGACAGACTTCAGAGCTCATTATTCTTTGCTTTACACATCAGAAAACATGGCCCTCCCCTGTCCTGTTGGTTTATTTTATTGCTCCTTTGGTCATATTACATAAAACAACACTAATTTTGTGGTGACCCTGGATGGACACATGAGAAAATCATGTAGTTCACAAGAAAGTATTTTACACTAACACTGATTCACACTTTTGATTCACATGGCAAATGGTCCGTAGGGCATCACTACAGTGAATTCAGTGTATTTATTCTGACATAAAATTCATCTGTTTAGGTATTTTTAGAATGATCTAAAACATATCAAAACAGTACTCTCAAATTTTCTCTTTCCTTCCAAAAAAAAATCTGCCCTCTTTAAAAATCAGATAACCAGGCTACTGTCTTCTCTTAGTCAAAGCAGTTTGGACAATAAGCTTCTTTAAGCTTACTGGATTTAATTGCCGGTGACTCTGGGGTATCCAACTGATGACTTGGGGATTGTTGTGTGTCTGGATCTGAAGTTCTTGGGAGAGAACAGAACTCAAGATAAGATCTGGTAGTCATGGCTGATGGGGGATATTAGAGTGTTCAAAGTGACTGAGATTACCCCAAAATACCTGCAAAAGTCAGTGGATGGGGAGATGAGACCAGGGAAAACATAACATTTCAAGAGTCTTCCTCACAGAAAGAATCCTGACAGAAAAACTAATTAGCAATAAAGCAATACTTAAGACTATTAGACCCTTGGTACCAGCTAGGTGGTACTGTTAAGGTCTAAGAACAAAAGAGTAGGCCTATTGAATTTGACAATTAGCAGGTCATTGGTGACACTGGGGCGTACAATTTCAGTTTTGAATGGAAGAAGATATGAATTTGGGTAAAAAGAAGGGGGAGTCCCTTAAGGGACTATCTCAGTAATAAATAGTGTCCTACATTAGGACTACTAATAAGGAGAGACAAGTCCTTCTTGGTCCACAAGTTAATACAAAAGTCTCATTAAAAAGTAGCTCTGAGGGGAATGGGAATGTGGCTCAGTGGTAGAATGCTTGCCTTGCATGCATGAGGCCCTGGCTTTGATTCCTCAGCACCACATAAGCAGAAAAAAGCTGGAAATGGCGCTGTGGCTCAAGTGATAGAGTGTTAGCCTTGAGCTGAAGAGCTGAGGGACAGTGCCCAGGCCCAGAGTTCAGGCTCTGAGCTGGGCCCCAATTGCTCACACCTGTAATCCTTGCTACTCAGGAGGATAAGATCTGAGGATCATGGTTCAAGCAAAGTTCATGACATTCTTATCTCCAGTTAACCACCAAAAACCAAATGTGTGATCAAGTGCTAGAGCATTAGCCTTGAGCAAAAATTCTCAGATACAGCAGCCAGGTTCTGGGTTCAAACCCCAGGATTCACATACACACACACACACACACACACACACACACACACACACACACACACACACACACACACACACACACACACACACACACACACACACACACACACACACACACACAGAGTTTGAGGTTTTTTTCCCATACTCTTATCTTTTCATTCATCCTCAAATCCCAGAGAATTTGTGAAATTATTGTATTTAAGTGTGTTGTCAGGATGGGAATGTGGCTTAGTGGTAAAATGCTTGCCTAGCATGCATGAAGCCCTGGGTTCGATTCCTCAGTACCACATAAACAGAAAAAGCTGGAAGTGGCGCTGTGGCTCAAGTGGCAGAGTGCTAGCCTTGAGCAAAAGAAGCTCAGGACAGTGCCCAGACCCTGAGTTCAAGCCCCAGGACAGGCAAAAAAAAATGTCATGATTTTGCCCTGTGGATATTTAATATATGTTAATTAACTGACATGTTGCTTCAATAAGAAATTGTTACAACCAAGTAAAATATGCAAAATAAATTGCACATCAGCCATGATGACTGTTTGAACTCAGATTATAGCAAATCAAGACCCAAGAATTAATTTTGACTCAAATGTCATTTGACTTTGACAAAAATAAGCTGTTTTATTCAATACATCACAGCTAATCAAAACTGAGCCATTGATATCTGCTAGTTCTAGGCAGTTTGACTCAAAAAGAGGAATTGACACATTGAAATATTTATAATCACATGGGTATTATGAAATTAGAGCTCCACATTGAGTGGGAGTCCAGTTCATAATGAGGCCTTGATGTCTTCTCTCTCTACGTATGTTTTAGGATTACATTATTTTTTGTATGAGATTATCACCGGTCAGGGCTCAGAGTAGAAGCTATCAGTTTTGAGTTTCTCATTTGTCTCTGATTTTTGTGCTGCTCATTCCTGAAGCTATTTCTTTGGAACAGCCTCTTTCCATAGTCAGAAAGGTCACATACTTCTTAAGCACTGTTCCCCAACTCTAACATCACCACTGATGTCAATCTATCTCTTACCTACTAAAAATCCCTACCAGTTCAACTCAGTACCACTTCACTATTCTTCTATCTACTCTATTCCTCTTACTGTAAGGATTAATGGTTTCTAATGGTAGATGTAGTAGGAGAGTCAGTGGGCTTGTTTTTGTTTGTTACAATGATGGAGGCCGCAGGGAAGACTGAGAGAGGGCTGCTTGTCTGAGAGCCAAGAATGATTAAAAAGCCCTGCAATGTTGAAGTAATACTCTTCTCTTTTAAGGGAGAATTGTCCAGTACAAGAAGACAGTGGTTCCATAGCTGAGAATGCAGGATCTGTGGTTCTAACTCTTGCCTGGGACTTCTACTTTTGTTTCCTGTTTGGCCTGTGTGCCTTCATTCTCTCCCTTTTCCAGTCTTTTCTACTAACTCTTGCAAGCCTGACAACAGTATCATTTTTGTCCTCCAAAAGATTTTTCTAAGCTGGGTGCTGGTGGCTCATGTCTGTAATCCTAGCTACTCAGGAGACTGATATCTGAGGATCATGGTTCAAAGCCAGCCCTGGCAGGAAAGTCTGTGAGACTCTTATCTCCAATAAATCACTAGAAAATCGGAAGTTGTGCTGTGGCACAAGCTATAGAGGCTCTCCTTGAGCTGAAGAGCTGAGGGATAGTGCCCAAGCCCAGAGTTCAAGCCCCATGATGGACAAAAAAAAAAAAAAAAAGATTTGTCTAATTCTTCCAAAGTCCTGCTCACAAATTTTTAGTTTCCTTACTAACATACCAGATCAGGTCTACTAATACCATTAACCTCACTAATATGGTTTTCTAACCTTACTGTCTTCTACTTTTCTTCATCCATCTTATGCTTCAACAAATTCAAATTGCTAAAATCCTTAATGTCTGCCTATCCCAACAAATGCTTTCATTCAAGTTATTTCCTCTGCCTGGAATTTCCTTTTTCTCCTCCTCTGCCCTTTCCAATCGTACCCATTCTCCAAGAGCAAGTTTTGAGCTTCTTTCATAAAGGCAAGAAGTAATTCCTAAAATTCCTTAATGTTTAATGTGATATCTCTCTTACTTTGTGCTCCCAATTTTTGTCCCATAAAATTAAAAGACCATTAACAATAGGGGCCCTATTGTTCTTTTAGTATAGTTTTGAAAATTAGGTAATTGACAAAAACTAAATTGTAGATCTAAGACTTGAACTGGACTTCCCAAATTTGAATCATGGCTCACTTACTACCTGTATGTCCTCACCTTCCGTCTGTAATATGAAGTTAACTCTTGACTCATAAGACTGTTCTACCATCCCAGAAGTAACTATGAGTCACTTAGTTATAGAAGAGTATTAGGCACATAGGAGGCATGCAGGATGTGTTTGTTAAGATCCATGTTTACAACACTAGAAGTTTCATGCTATGCAATGTGCCAGGTATGGTTCTTATTTTGACAGAAATTCACCTCAGTGAACTATCTCATTCAGTTAGATCACTTGGCCAGTCAATTAAATGTAGGCTGTGTCATGTGAATAAAAGTGACAGCATGATTTTCCACAGCCTTTCACACAAGGCTGACATGATCTTCAACATCAGTTCCAGTTCTGAGCACCTGACTCCTGTTCTTGACCTGATTGAATGGTCATTAAAATCACTAAAATTGTTCATAGGATAACATCTTCAGGGTCTTCTTTTCTTCCTCATCCTCAAGTCCTTGTTTGAGACTTAAATTAGCAAAACTCTAAACAACAGAACCCTATTTTCACTTTTATTCCATGGGTTTACTCTTTTCAGTTTAATCTTTTGAGTATCACTGGGTAGCTAAGTAGAAATTCTTAGGAAGAAATACAGAAATATTTATTCGTGAGTAGAACTAGATTCAGACTCCCCCCAGAGACAATGTGCGCTATTTTGCAACATAAATAGTGCACAAAAAACTATAGCCTTCACTTGAGATTTAGAAGGATCATCCCTGATCTGGGAATTTAGACTAATTAAAAATTATCTTGGGGACTGAGAATATAGCTCAGAGCAAGGCCTTGCATTTGATCCCTAGCAGTACTTTCAAAACTCCTAGTTAGGTTAACTATTTTCTTTTTGCTCTACATAAGCACTTGAAATTAGTAGTATACTATCTATGTGGCTTTGTTCATGGCCCCTAGACTCTGTTGGCCCCCAGGTCTGGAAAGTGATACTATGTCCCTGACTCGGTGGCTGTGTTATGTTTGATAGGAAACAGTTATAAAACACTGAGGATGTCCAAGGCAGTATGCATGAGTGATTTTCATTAGTCCTGACAACAACCCAATAGTGGAGGTCTTGGTTATTACTAGTTTTACAAGCTAGAGGAGTTAGAGAATCACACAGCCTGGTCACAAAATTAGCCAACTGCAGAATTGAATTGTACATTAACAATTGTACCTTGCACCAAGAGATTCTACTTAGATCAGATTGGCTTGTTAGGTAGCTGTTGAAGGTCAGCCAAACGTAGACTATAATGACTTCCAAAGATCATTGACTGACTATAATCACCACCCAAAGTCTGGTCCACTGAGTTTCCTGGTTTTGTTTCTTGTGAGGTCTAATCATTCATCAGGCAGCCTGGGGCTAGTCTTGTGGCAAACTCAGGGGTCCAAAAGCAAGAGCAGAAAATATTATGTTCAAGCTAAACATGGGATATTTAAGAATTACAAATAAATGCAAACACCTTGAGAGAGATGAGCTTTACATATAAGAAAAAGTGACTGATTAATTCACCACTGGTGCATGAAGTAGAGAAAAGCATCATGTTGTGACATTTGTCTAACTCTAAGTATGGTATGTGGGCTAGCAGCTTCAGCATCAATGGTATAGAATCTTGGCAGCACTGCAGACCTCCTGGATCAGAGTCTGTAATGAACAAGGTCCCAGGTTCTTCCTCTAGGAACTAGAGTCGCACCGCTGTGGCAGACATCAAACTACATTGTGGCTATAGGAAACTTTATCTTACTCTTAGGGCAAGCCAATTCTCTAAGCTTCAGTGTTTTTATTTACACTGTAAAAATATCTGCCTGCATTCCAGAATTTGCTAGAGAAAGGAATTAGCGAGTGTCATTGCAGCATTAGATGGAGATGAGGAAAGAAGCATGGAGATCTCAGATGCTGCGCCACTCTGAAGAGCATTGGTTTGAGGCATGGCAGTGCACCCTCTACCTCCTAGGCAGGAGGTAAATGTAAATATGGTTTATTTACATATTTACGTGTGCATTGGGTTTTCCCCCTGCTTGTAAGCCAGAGATCCTTGACTCTGCTGTGTGTGTTTGTTTGTTGGGACTGAACTCCAGGCTTTGCTCTTGCAAGGCAGATGCTCTACCACTTGAGCCATACTCCAGTCCCTTTTTGCATTGGTTATTTTCAAGGTAGGCTCTCACTTTATGCTCTGCAGTTCTCCATGCTACTGTGGCTGAGAGATGCTGGATGCTACATCCAGCCATTGTGCTTGCCCTGTAGTTGGGATAACAGGTGTACACACCAAGCTCAACCACTGAGATGAATGTCCATAAACGTCTTATCTGCTCAGGCTAAGACCATGATGCCCAAGTAGCTAGGATTACAGGCTTGAGCTACTACACTTTTATTAAAGCTAGCAATGGTAAAAATTTAAATACTCAGAGATTCAGATGTTGTGTTGGTAGGAACTGTAGTGTCGGTATCATCTAATATCTCTGGAACAGTCTTAGAAGCTAGCACCAAGTCCTGGCCGAGTTCACCGACAAGCATGTCTGTCTCCACCTCTTTCTTCTTCCTCCTCCTCCTTGCTGCAGTGCTCCACCACCTGTGGATTGGGGGCCTACTGGAGGAACGTGGAGTGTAGCACCCAGATGGATGCCGACTGTGAGTCCATTCAGAAGCCCGACCCGGCTAAGAGATGCCACCTTCGTCCCTGTGCTGGCTGGAGAGTAGGAAACTGGAGCAAGGTAAGCTCTCAGGCTAGAGAGGAAGGAGTCTTTTGTAGCTCCTTGTTAATGGCATTTTCTCTTCTCCCTTCTACTGCCTCTTAAAAAACCATGGATAAACAAATCATGGGTGATACCATAGGCCTCGCTCAAGTTACATAAAATCTCAGAAGTTTAGAGTTTTTATTAACTCACCTACATTTCACCCGCCTGCCCTTTCTCTTCTGGATAAACTGGAACAAAAAGTTAAGTCTGCATAATTGATTGCTTTGTTCAGCATGCAATGCAATTTGTAAGTTATTTAAAGTTAGCATAATAATAAATAATTATATATTGTCACATATATAATTAAATCATGGCTTAGCAGCTCTTCACAAAACAAATACACAGTTTAATCTCCCAGACTTACAATGAAAAGAAAACTGGGATATAAAGAATAATTTGGTTATTAAAAGTACATTTTTCAATGCGGCATGGTAGTTGAGCCTATAATCCTAGCTACTTGGAAGGTAATGATCCCCCAGAGGATCATGATTCATGACTAGCCTGGGCATAAAATAAGTTCATGAGACTCCTCACTCAATGGCTGGGCTCAGTGACACATGCCTGCTATCCCAACTACAGAAGAAGCTGGTACAAGGGCATGTACCTTTTAGCCCCAGAGAATGGAACAAAGTAAGAAGATCCCAGCTCAGGCTGGCAGAGCATAAAGTGAGACCCTACTTCAAAACCTACCAATGCAAAAATGCAACTCAAGAGGTAGAGCAGCTGTCTAACAAGTGAGTAGGCCTGAGTTCAAACCTCTGTACTATCAAGAAAAAAAATGTATGTATTGAGGTGACATTGAGGTGATCTTTTTAATGCCCTTTTAATTGGGCCACGATTACTCGCTTTACTGTCACGTCCTGTATAGTCTCTTGTAAAAAAAGATGTCATGAATTGGTGCTTTGGGCACACTCACCAGGCCCAATCTACTTATCATCCTGCAGCAGAGCTATGTAGTCTTTGGGGATCCACTGGAACTCTAATGTTCCCTGTATGTTTCTGTCCCTTTGTCAGAGAACCAGTTTTCCTGACAGCTGAGCCACAGGCAAAGAGAAAACAAAGAGCAGAAGTGTGAGGAAGATTGAGATTCTGTCAATGTGAAGAGTTCATCCCCCCAGACAAATAGAACCACAGTGTAGAAATCTCTGATTCTTCTGGCAGACATACCTTCAGACAAGAGCATAAAGTACCACTGATACGCCTTAGGCCCTTCCCCAAAGTAAGGCTCTAATCTTCAGGAGAAAAGGAAGTGACACTGCTCCTTCAGAAAAAGTTCACTCATTCTTTGTCACCATTAATGAATGCTGGTTCTTTTTCTCTTCCAACTCATAACAAACTCAGAATCCAGCAAGGCCTGAATTTTAGCTACAAATTATCTTTCTTATCCAAAAACATCTCAAGAGTGTTTGGGATGTTTTTTTAAATCCCCGATTTTGCCAAATGCTGTGCTAATCCTAAAGTTACACTGTCCCCTCGCTGGGACTAATCAGTTCCTTGGAAACTGAGTGGCTTACAGAAGGACATGTACATGAAGTAGCTTGGAATTTTGAAAATTCCAGCCTGAGGAATTCTATTTGATATAAGACCATCAGCAAGAAATTAGAGAACTCATGTACAGCCAGGTCTCCTAAAGAAAGCCCTGTTTCTCTCTCCCTTTTACTGTTTTCAGATATATTGATTTTCCCCAAACCGCTTCCTAAGCTTTATCTCTGTCATATCATCAGTTTTTTTTTCCAGAAGGTAGTGACTACTACACCTAAAGTCTGATCGCTTCATTCCATCTCCTTTATAGGGCAATAAATAAATCTTACATTAAGGATATTATTTTAATCATCAAAGTCAATGGCTGATTTTTTTCTCACTGTTATGGTATCTTTCCTAGGAATGTTCATTTAGACCTTATCTTAAATTTTGGTGAGCAAAGGAAGCTCCTTCTTATTACCATGTTACTTACCCGTTCATATGGGTATCTGGAGTCCAAAATATGTATCAGGAAAGATTTAAGCCTTCTTTCTCAGCTTTAATGGGGTTGTTCCTTCCATCGAAGCTCACTGGGAGAGAAACCTCTAAAATGGGCAAATTGACTTCTGGTTTTGCCCTCAGAGAGTTATAGATTCTACTAAGTTGACATTTTTGCCTTTATTCAGATACCTTTTGCAGAAGTAAGAATTCTAATATGAGAAGGGAGTGGATAAATGAAAAAGCAAACGGGAAACAAGTGGAGACATAATACTCAATCTAACATGTGATAAAGGCAATGTGCAATGTGGCATGATACTGGGGGAGAGGAGGGACAGAGGATGGACGGGTGATTCTGATCAACAAGCACTGGGCAGCTGGCACCTGTGGATCACACCTGTAATCCCTAGCCACTCAAGAGGCTGAGATCTGAGAAGTGTAGTTTGCAGTGACCCCTGGCATGAAAGTCCATGAGATTGTTATTTCTGGCTAGCCATTTTTAAAAAAGGGCTATGAGTGAAACTGTGGCTCAAGAAGATACAAAGGCCTACTTTGAGTAAAGAGCCACGGAAGAGCTGGGCACTGGTGGCTCACGCCTATAATCCTAGCTACTCAGGAGGCTGAGATGTGAGAACCACAGTTCAAAGCCAGCCAGGGCAGGAAAGTCCATGAGACTCTTATCTCCAGAAGTGGCGCTGTGGCTCAAGAGGTAGAGCATTTGCCTTGAGCTGAAGAGTGCAAGGACAGCGCCCAGAGTTCAACCCCCATGACCGAAGGGAGAAAAAAAAGAGCCACAGAATGATGCCCAGGCCCTGAGTTCAAGACCCAGTACTGGTGTAAAACAATAACACTAGACAAAGAGGACATTTAAGGCTGGGAAGATGGCTCAGTGGTAGAGTGCTTGCCTTGCATGCATGAGGCCCTGGGTTCAATTCCTCAGCACCACATAAGCAGGGGAGGGAAAGCCGGAATTGGTGCTATGGCTCAAGTGGTAGAGCACATGTCTTGAGCTGAAGAGCTGAGGGATAGTGCCCAGGCCTAGAGTTCAGGCCCTACAACTGGACCACCCCCCAAAAAAGAAAAGAGGACATATAAAATGGATAGATATCAAAACTTGTAAAGATATATCTAACCATTGAAAGGTTTATCCAGACATTTAAAGAATTTTAATTTGTTTTAATTTTTTGTCAGTTGTAGGATTTTCACTCAAGGGTAGCACTCTAGCCCTTTGAGCCACAGTTCCATTTCTGGTTTTCTGGTAGTTAGAGATAATCCCCACTTGGGGATAATCAATATATCTGCGAACAATGAAAATGTGAGAGAAATTCAGGCTGGTTTTGAACCTCAGCCCTCTGATCTTAGCCTCCTGAATAGCTAGGATTGTAAGAGTAAGCCAAGGGTGCCCGACTTAAGAATTTTAATTTTATCTTGACTCTTTTACATTATTTCACCAGTCAAAGCCAGAAGCACTTGAATTCTAGGAGGGTAGGGTATGCTGCAATCTTTCCTGAACCCATGACACCACACCTGAAGTGTCCTGGTTCCTCGCTGGAAATTCTCCTCCAAGGTGATATCTAGATTACAGACTCCATACTACTCTTCTCCTTAATGAAGGCTGATTCACTGGCATGAGAGCTCCTTGTATCTGGCAGGAGAACAGGACTGCACATTCAGACTGTGACTTGCTTCTTCCCTTTCATGAATGAAGACATCTGCAACAAAATCAAGGTTGTTGTCCTAGATTTGTCCCAGAGGTAGACTTTAGAAAATGTAGCTCTGTGGGCTGGGAAGGTGGCTCAGTGGTAGAGCGCTTGCCTTGCATGCATGAGGCCCTGGGTTCGATTCCTCAGCACCACATAAGCAAAAAGAAAAAAGCCGGAAGTGGTGCTGTGGCTCAAGTGGTAGAGCACTAGCCTTGAGCTGAAGAGCTGAGAGACAGCGCCCAGGCCCAGAGTTCAGGCCCCACTACCGGACCCCAAAAAAGAAAGAAAGAAAGAAAGAAAATGTAGCTCTGAGGAATTAAATCCTAGAGGCAGTGGTAGACTTAAGTATCAGACCCATGTGAGATAGCGATTTGCCTTACTGTTAATTAGCATGTACAGTCACCCACTCATCTAACCTTTTAGGAGCATTAGTCTTCTCACCTCAGAAATGAAGTAGAAATGTTGCCTCTAATTACTCTACAGAGTTGTTGTAAGGATCAAAGAAACGTTTTAATCAGCTTTCCATCACTGGAATAAATACCTGAGATAATTAACTTGTAAATGAAAGATTTGTTTTGGCTCACCGTTTTAGAGGTTTCCATCCATAATACATTTAGTCTCTTTGTTTGGGGCCTGTGGCAGCACATTACGTGGTGGTAAGTACGTGGCAGAGCAAACATGCCTGCAATATCAGGAAGACCTCCCCCTAGGCTCTACCCTTTAAGATTCTACCACCTCCCAATAGTGCCAGGCTAAGAAACAAACCTTTAATATGAGGCCTGCTAGATCCATCAGTGTGCAAAAATAAATAAATTCATTAACTTAAAAAAAAAACTTTACAAAGGATAAAAGACTGTTCCAACAAAGCTTTTGATAACCTTTGATCTCTAAGCAAAAGTTAGAGCTAGCTATTAGGCTAACCTCTGGCAACCCAGTCTTTGGACCACAGGCTGGTGAACAAGTCATAATAGAGTTAAGTCCTACCAAGGGGTACTTGGCAGAGGAGTTTACTCTTTAGCACTAAGCAGATAGGGTACTCAAAATGTCTGTGAAGTTTGAAGGACTTGATCTACCTGTGGATGCCAGCACTTCCTGGGCACCTATTTGCCTAGTAAAGATGCTTTAGACAAGTGACTTCATTATTACCCTGATACAGGATTTTATAATAGCCACTGTGGGAACTAAACCTTAGGGTGTTTCAGTTTCTAACACACAGTCAGGAATCTCACAATACATAATCCCAACTCTAAGACCAACCAGCCATTGTCATTTTTATTACACCTTTTCAGGAAGAAAGGAAGCACTATACAATAACTGCATAATAACTGTGTACTTCAGTCATATTCCACATGCCAATTTCAGAGCAATAGGATTTGGGAAGGAGAGGTTTTTATGATGGAAGAGGAAAAAAAAGTTGGAGTTGTGACTCAAATGGCAGCGTGCCTGCCTAATAAGTGAGAAGCTCTGAATTCAAATCCCAATACTGCTTCCCCCAAGAAAAAAGCAAACAGAAAGGAGAGAAATACAATAACTGAAAATGATGAGTTTGAAAACTGTATCTGCCGCAGCCTCACATATTTCTTGCCTGAGCATTTTGTGTTTTTTAAGTTCTTGAAACTACTGATTTGATAAACTGCTTCAGAAAGATTTTTACACTCTTTTCTTCAGCCTGTCTTCCCACATAGACAGCTTTGCAATTTTACTCTTAACAGTTGTTGGTTTTATTATTTGTAGCTTTGCTGAAAAATGAGAGGAAGCAATAGTTTTTCCTTTTAACATCCAGCATCCTCATTTGCTAACTAACCTGGCTTATCCTAGTCTTTGCTTTCCTGTCTATTGGATTTGCAGATTGTCTGTGGTCGTGCTGCATTGGTAGGTCTTAGTTTTCCAAAGGAATAAAGGGAAAAGGTAGCCTTTGTCTTGCTTAATACAGGCAGGCCCCAACTTTCATACACAACACATCGCTAGCAGTTTATATTAAAATCGAATGTATACAGATCAAAGCATAGAATTGCATGTTACACAGGAGGCAAAATTGAATTAGCAAGGAGGTGGGTCATACACTGAAAAACCCATGCATTTATTTTACCCTTGATACCATTTGTTCATTGTTTAAATCGTTATACTCCCATGACACTCCTGAGTGTGTTAAGTCAAGGGATGCTTAAGAAGAAAGAAATGATGAGAGACACAGCAATGAAATGGATGCAATGGAAAACAAATTCAGTGATCCCACAACACCGAGGACCACAAGAAATATGACACCCAGACCACTGGCGTCCCGTTGATGGTGCCCGCCGTGGTGACGTGTGTTCATCCTCTTTCTCCATTGTCTGTCTCACATTTGGACCAACTTGCTGTTCCTTGACAGATCTGTGTTGTTTCACAGTGCTGGCTCTCTGCGCATACCCTTCCCTCCACCTCAAATGTCCCCCGACGCCATTTTGCCGTAAGTCAGAATCTACTCAAGATTCAGCCCAGCTGAACCTGACTAGTCCCTCCTTTCTATGCTCATGAGATGATGAGCAGCTTATGATATATTATCTCTGTTGCTTCTGCTTATTCATGTGACTCTAACCATACCCCACCTGCAAACCCCTTTCAGTAGAGTTACAGTACTTGGAACACAGTGCTCTGTAACCAGGAAGAAAGGAAGTAGGAAGAGAGGATGAATGCACATTTGAATTTCACTGCTGTTCTCCTTAGAGCGTTTGGGATATACCATTTGATTCTAAGGGTCTTCTGAGGTTCTTCAGCATAAGAGACAGTAATTGTTTTCAGCATGCTGGTTTAGCATCGGGCACATAACTCTGAAAACAAGAAATCACAACAGGATACAAGCCATCAGTCTTGCACACCTATAATACCTAAGAATGCTAGTCTCATTTAATCACTTTATCCTCCTTTTAACACCAATGGAGAAATGAGGCATTAGAGAAATGAAGAGAGGAATCCACAGGCATGAAACCATTTAGAGCCCAGGTCATAGCTGAATGTCAGCTGCTGGCCTTCTGACTCTGTTCATTAACTCGATTATTCCTGCCTGAACACTCTCTATGAATCCAATGCAGAAAATGTAATAGAATGGCCTATAAATCAAAAATATCGGGGGAGAAAATGGCTAGGATTTTCTAACTTTCTGTCAATGGCTCTGTAAGTTAAAGGTGTTTTTAAATCAAAAATATCGGGGGAGAAAATGGCTAGGATTTTCTAACTTTCTGTCAATGGCTCTGTAAGTTAAAGGTGTTTTTCTTTCCAACATAATTTGGTTTGCAAATCACATCAGGTCAACAACTCATACTATAACTGGAAACCTATCTGACTTCAAGAGGGCCTTAAGCCCATCTTTCTGTCCCTATTGGCCTGGCTCCTGTCCTAATTCTGGTCTGCAGGCTCCAGGTTAAGAAAACAGGAATACAAATGACCTTTGAGGGAAAAAGGAAATGAATGTGACAATTGGCATTCAGCCCACAAAAGCCAAACAGCATTAAGAGTGATTCACTCGCTGACACTTCCCTCTTGCTCACTGATTCTGAAGCCCTTTGGAAAATAGGCTAGAGAAAGCATCGTGGCTTCCCTTGGTACAACTGCAGAGCATTGGAAAGCTCATTTCCTGTTCCATGGAGACATGTTCTAGCAGAAAAACGATCATTTGAAAAATTGTTTTGGAACAGCAGATTGTCACTACAAATAGAAAATAAAACACCATTTTACCTTCTGTCTTACTGTGTTTTTACTTCCTTTTCCTACTAAAAAGCCATCTTGTTTGGATTTGTGCACTGCTTTCTAGAAATTCATTTTGTAAAATGGCTGCTTTGTGTACATATTACTAGTATTCTTTCCCCTATTTTTCAGCTAATTTTATGTTGTCTGCTATGTTTTTTTTTGTGTTTCTCCAAGACAGGAACATTTTAATTTGTATTTGGGGGAGCTTCCCAGCAAGTGTCAATTACTTCTGAGAAGCTAAACACTTGATTTATGGGAGCATTGGAATATTCTCTATTGCTTTATCACACATTCCTTTCCACGTCATAGAGACTAAGATTTCAAGTCAGGTGACTTGGAGCAGCCTCCTCGTTAATAGAAGAAGGGGAGCAGTATTTGGAAGTCTACATCTACTGAAAGTTCTTGAAGTGTTTTCTTTCCTCAGCCACAAGCCGTTAATTATGACTACCACAGCCATAAGGAATCATTTGAGGAGGAAGGCCACAGGAAAACATATGCCCTTTCCTGCTGGCCCAGTGAGACAGATGCAAAGAGAGGAGGTGAAGAAAGATACTGTTCATCCTGTGGCAACCAGAGATCTGTTTTGCCTATTCGAAATCCTCCGAGTAAACATTTTCTCAGAACCTAATTTTTTTAATTGTAAAGATACTGTACACAGTGATTACATGAGTTAGGTAAAGTACCTTTCCTATCAAGCCTTATTACCCCCTCCTTTGTTTTTTTTCACTGCTATCCCATTCCTTTCCACCTTTCCACCTCCCTCCCCCCACTACCGAAGTTGTAAAGTTTGTTTTCAACAAAGTGTCTTGGACATCTCATTATTACCATTGTTTCAGCATTTTGTTGTTTCCCTTCCCCTCTCCAAATTAGAAAAATGTATATACAAGATGCAGGGCACCAGAATCCAAATACAGTGAAAGCAGGGTTTATACCATGGGGGAAGAATGTGCAAAAGAAGCAAAAAAAAAAAAAATCACATAGTACATTAAAAACAAAGAAAAAATCTCTATGTCCCTATCTTAGAGTTCATTTCGCTTAGCATCATCTTATATGGTCATATGTACATGGCTTTTGACCTTTTCTGCTTGTTTGGTAAGATTATCCTAGACATATACTTGTTACTGCAAGTAAGGGAAACCATGGGACCTATGTTTCTTTGGGTCTGGCTTACTTCACTTAACATAATTTTTTCCAAGTCTTTCCATTTCCAAATAAATAAAGCGGTGTCATTCTTTCTGATGGAGGCATAGAATTCATATGTGTATGTGAATTATATATATATATATATATATACATATACATATATACTAATTTCACATTTTCTTGATCCATTTATCTACTGAGGGGCATATGGGTTGATTTCATATTTTAGCTATGGTGAATAATGCTGTGATAAACATGGTTGTGCTGATAGCTTTAGTATGGTCTTGTTTGTGATCATTTGTCAGAATCCAATTCTTTATTCAACAGATCCATTAAGGCTCACTTACACTGGACCTGGCTATATGCTAGGTGCTCTGGGTATCATGCTGAACAGGGCTGGGGGCTGGGGGGGGAGGAGGGGTGGTCCTGCCTTCATGGCAGAAACAATCCAATAGAAAGAATGAGATGAGATCAAAAGAAAGACTAGAAAGATAGAAGAAGAGAATAAATGAAATATTTTACATTTCTAGTTGAAAAAATATTTTAAAGTACTCAAGGAAGAAGACTTCATCTAAAGGAGAATAGCAAACTCAAGGAGATCTTCTTTAAGCTGAGACTTAAAGAAAGGGCAATGGCAAGGAACACAGGAGTAGAGAAAGGAATGTTAATGCATATGTATTAGTGACCCAAGCAGAATCAAGATTGATGAGCACATCCCTCTGTCCCTCTGGTCTCTGCTTTGTGTCCCATGGACAGCAACATGACAGTTCCCAGTGCAAAAGCTGGAGAGATCTATCTGAAGACACTAGAGTTGTAAGCAAAGTCCTGATTTTCTTTCTTTTCTTAGGTAGAGTAGGCTCACCAATGTTCATTCTCAACCAAAGTACATCCACAGCCTGTAGGTTAGCTGTGCAATTTCCTGAGGTGAAGCAGGATGTTTTGTGCTACCGAGGCTGGAGATGAGGAGAAAGGAGGATTGGTAGGACCTGTTTGATGGCTTCTTACAGGCATGAGCTAGAGCGTTCTCAGTAATAGAATTAGGTGAAGGCAGGTATAGGAGGGATGATGGTGAGAACAGGAATGGGCTTTGCTCACCCCCATGAGTCAAACAACTGAGCAATTAGTTATTCAGACTATTTCCCAAATGTAAATCCTTCCTAAGAGACATGGTAAACTCTGTTGTGTTCAGAGGCATGGAGAACTCCTATTTTTAGCCAGATTCTGAGGGAGAGAGAGAGGTGGCTTGTCAGAGAGCGCCCTCCACGGGGATCCAAGATGCCCCATTCCAGGAAGCCAGGCCATTGCTTTGCCTGAATCAATACAGATACCCTGTGGGAATGGCCACCACCGAGACAGATTGTGCCAGCAGGCTCTCTTCCACTCTGCCCCAACATCTGCAACAGCTTGCGAGGTAACATTTATTATTTATGCATTATCCCAGCCTACAGATGTGTTTCCTGAGGCTCAGAGTTTCTGTGACTCATCCAAGTCTCACAGGTGCAATGAAACTTCAATTCCTCACACCTCCGTACACAGATTTTCTGACACCAAAAACACCCACTGGGAGGGTTCCTTGTGTGACTGACTCCCTTTCTCTGGCATGGAGAAGAAAGCAAGGTTCATGAGACCTGACTCCTGAGAGCCTGGCATCACGGTGAAGAGGGGAAGGGTGTGGAGGTCCAGTGACAAGGACTCAGATGACCCCTTTGCTTTTGGTCTCTATGTAGTGCTCTCGAAACTGCAGTGGAGGCTTCAAGATCCGAGAGATTCAGTGCATGGACAGCCGAGACCACCGGAACCTGAGGCCGTTCCACTGCCAGTTCCTGGCCGGCATTCCTCCCCCACTGAGTATGAGCTGCAACCTGGAGCCCTGTGAAGAGTGGCAGGTGGAGCCCTGGAGTCAGGTATAGTCCCTGGGAATAGACTAACCTTACCAGGCAAGACGGCAGACTGAATTGCGCGGTGCCTTGTAAGTGTACAAGTCAGGGATGACCATACCTGCATCCTGCCAGTGATTTGCCTCCATTCAGTGACCTCGTCACATATGGAGGAAGCTGCTCAAGTGAAACACATTAGGAGCTTCAAGAGTTCCATTGAGATGATGGTTTGTATGGTGTGGTTTTGACTTTCACAAGGAAATGTTTTGACACAGACTAGTCTCATAGTGGATATACTGGGTAATTGGGGTCCTGCTGAGGGAATGAAAACAACGGAAAGGTTTGAACAAAGACCACAATGATGAGAATCTGCCTGTCCGAGGAGTCTATAGTTGGTCAGGGATAATAGTCAGGTCCTTTCCACGCAGTATAGTTTTAGTTTCATCTCTGAATTAAATGTCCAGTTCATCATTTGCCCAAGTAAAAAAGAAGTATGTATGTCTCTCTTTTGTGAAGCCTCTCACTTTGCTGGCCTTGATTTCATTTTGGCACATGAAAACAAGGTTATTATTCTTTGGAAAAGTATGCTGATTTCATTTTGCAATAGATAAATGCATCACTGGCTAGAAAATATCTCAACAATATCTATGTGTCACAGAAATATGAGAAAACAAAATACTATACCATATTTGAATGTACCCAAAAGGTAGACACTTTATGTACAATATCTAATTTAATATTTGATTTAATCTAATATTTGATTTAATGAACTGAATAGTAGGCTTATCAATTCCATTATAGAAGAAGAAATTAAGACTAAGAGAGGCTGAGAAAGTTATTTGAGGTTACGCAACTGGAAGATAAATGATGAAGTATGAATTCAAACACCAAATAGACTCCAAGGTCTATGCCCTTTCCACTACAGATCTTAGCCCAATGGGGCTTAAAGAGCAAAGTGAGGAGAAAGATGAACTGATAGTACCCCAGGGTCACCTACCATGTGCCAGGAAGGGGTGGCTACAGAGGATACAGAGTTATGTCAGAGGCTGTGGAAAACTGAGTCTCCTTGAACCACTTACTAGGTCAAGCACCCATTGGATTCCTGGGGTGTCTCTAGGCCACTACTTGGTGTTTTCTTTCTTTTATTGGTCAGTCATGGGGCTTGAACTCAGAGCCTGGTCTCTGTCCCCAAGCTCTTTTTGCTCAAGGCTAGTGTTCTACCACTTTGAGCCACAGCACCACTTCTGGCTTTCTGGTGGTTAACTGGAGATAAGAGAACTGTGATTCTCAGATCTCCGCCTCCTGAGTAGCTGGGATTACAGGCGTAAACTACAGGCACCCAGCCTACTTGGTGTTTTCTGAAGCAACTGCCACCATTGTCCCTCTTCCTTCTTTCCCCTGCCCTACTTTGAGCAGTGCTTTACCGTATTTCCTAGGTGTTACAAAATATGTGTGTACATATGTAAGTGCACAGTTATAAAACACATCGAATAAGTGGGGGAAAATGCACATTGTTACTCAAAGCTGGAAGACTGTGAGGGCAATATTTTCATTCTTTTACTGACTATAACAAGACTAACTGTATAGAATTTCCATGTTTTCTATTGTGCCAGCAGACCTCAGTGCCTGATGTGACAGGCATAGAATTAACAAGACATCCATGATATTTTATTGTCCTTATTGTTGTAACCATGCCATAAGTAAAAATTTTCAAAGAATTGTCCAAGAATCCAAAATAGTTTTCAAGCTGAGCACCAGTGGCTCATGCCTTTAATCTCAGGAAACTGAGATCAGAGGATTATGATTCGAAGCCAGCTCAGGCACAAAAGTCCAAGTAATCACCAAAAAGGCAGGAGAGGAATTGTGGCTCAAGTGGTAGAGTACTAACCTTGAGCTAAAAAGCTCAAGGCCAGCATCCAAGCCATCGGTTCAAGCCCCAGGACTAGTATTCTCTCTCTCTCTCTCTCTCTCTCTCACACACACACACACACACACACACACACATACACATACACACACTTTAAAAAATTCTTCATGAATTATTTAAGTTCTACTCATACATGACATAATATAGCTTATCAAATTATTCTAGTTAGAAAAATGTTAACATGCTTTGGCAATAGATCCCTGAAGAAAAAGTTTTCCATCTTGCGTTTCTTTTGTGACATTTGCAACCTCTTCATCAAAAGTCTGAGAAATTCCAACAGGTTCACTCTTCCTAAAGTAGATAGGTTTCATGCCAAAACACATTTTTAATAGATATCTAACAGAATCATATTGTGAAATCATATTTTAAATCATTATAAATACATCAAAATTTTTGCATTTGGGATTCTAGATGCTTCTTCCAGGAGGCAAAATGCAGGTAAAATGAGTCCCTTCTGGAAAATAAAAACAACTCATTGAGTTTTTAGCCAGAATTCTTTCCTTGAACATGTTATTGTACAGTGAGCTGTTAGGCAACTTTTGATTTTTCTCTTCCTTTTGTCCTCGGGATTTCCATGGCCAGCCTCTCTCCCACTCTTTAATTCTTGTTTCACTTTTATTCTGTAAACAACTCGTGTTGTCGTTGTAGGAAATCTCTAAAAATGCTTCAGGTGCCAATACAGATATTGATTTTTCTGCTAATACACAACAAAATTGATAGCACTTAGATGAACATATTACATTATAACCCCCCCATACAACCTTTTGAAGTTCAGAAAAAAGGTCCATCATATGTATGTCGTGTATGTTGTAGATATAAGAAGGAAGCTCCTTTGTCCAACTCATTGATACTAATACATTTATTTTGCAAAAAAATTCCATCTGTGTCATTGGGCATGCATCACCTGATTTCCTCCTAATCTCATTGTGTATCAGTGTTCCAGGTCCTGTGGAGGTGGGATTCAGGAGAGGAAGGTGTCTTGTCCAGGAAGCCTCTGTGACTGGACCAAAAGGCCACTGTCCACTGTCCCCTGCAATAGTCACCTTTGTTGTCACTGGGCCACTGGGAACTGGAACTTGGTAAGCATTGGCTCTAGACACCTTGGTTTATTTTTTAGCTTTAGAAGAGAAAGTCACATCCATGGCTTTAAGTTATAAAAGTTGCATGCATTTACTGCAAATGTTCATATACTCAACTGATGTCCAGTGTGCTTCCATGTACTTCTATTTTCATCCTTTCTCCCAGATCTTCTAGACCTGCTGATAGTTGCCTCATAGCTGCTGAAGGTCAGTGCTCACTGCCTCAAGTTCAGAAGAGAAAAGATCAAATGCTTTCAAATAAGAACATATCAAATACGATACTCCATAGGCAAAACTCTAAGGATGAGTTCATTTGGAGCCTACCTCTTGGCTTTTTGGGTTTTTCCTAGAGCCAGGAGGAATAACCTCAAACTTTAGGCTTATTTGCACTTAGTGAATGTTAGGTTTCTTGTCTATCCACAGCAGTTTGTTAGATGGCCAGCCTAAATGATGAAGATCAAAGTTTGTTTACTGCATAAGAGACACTGCTGCGTTGGTGGCACTGAAAACAAAAAGCTAGAAAGCTAGATTCAGCCATCCTTTTAATTTGTGTCTTAGTTTTCCAGGAGAAACTCAACCCTTCATTAGAAAAGATAATGCTAGGGAAGCAGAAAAACTTAAAAAAAAGAGGAAGAGGAGTCAGCTTTCAAGTGGTATTTTAGCATAATTATGGTGTTAGGGGAACTGATTGCTAGCTTCCAAAGGCAGGTTTTCTATAAGCTATATGAACTACTACCTTTTCTAGCAGTTATCTAGGGATGGGAAGAGATACCAGACATCCACTAGCTCCTGAACACCTTTTTTTTTTATTGTGAAAATACTGTACAGAGGGGTTATAATTACATGGGCAAGATAGTGAGGGGGGGGGCAGGGGAGGATGGAATGGGAAGGGTAAACAAAGGAGGAGGCTACAATGCTTGATAAGAAATGTACTCATTATCTTGTCCTGAACACCTTTTGTGTAAAGAGTCTCTCCTTGTGGGGTGCAGTGGCTCATGTCTGTAATCCTAGCTACTCAGGAGGCTGAGATCTGAGGATCACAGTTCAAAGCCAGCCTGGGGAGGAAAGATCTTGAGATCTTATCTCCAATAAACCACCAGAAAACCAGAAGTGGTGCTGTGGCTCAAGTGGTAGAGTGCTAGCCTTGGGCTGAAGAGCCAGGGGCAGCGCCCAGGCCCCAGAGTTCAAGCCTCATGGCTGAAAAAAAATCTCTCTCCTTGAAGGAGCAGTATTCATATCCTTCTGTGCATGTCTACATTTGTGTGCATATGAGTGGGCCCTGAACAGGCTGCACCATATCTTGGGTATAACTGGTAACAAGAAAGTCCAGAGTCAGGAGGTACGAGGAATGTGGTGTAGCCTGAGGGTCTGACCACTGCATTGTGCTTCTATGAAGTTGGGTGCCACATTAGCTGGCACAAATAATAGGACTCGGAGCTAGGAAACAGGAACCACAAGAATTTAATACACTACCCCTTAACAATGAATGCTTTTTTAACCTAATAATCCATTCTGTATGAGTATGTTTATTTTGAGCAAAAACTTACAGCATTTTCTTCGGGTTTCCTTTTAAGTACCTAATTGCCTGTCGGTGTGCTCCATGGATATGAGAACAGCATACATTTTTGTTGTTATAAACAAAGTAATGAAAGGTATCAAGTGAAGTGAATGCATGCGTGTATATATAAATTTTGTTTTTGGTGTTCTTAGGATATATAGGAATTTAAAAATACTTTTAATAGTATGTCTTAATAGAATGGGAGATACTCTGAAATATTTTCATACATGCATACATTGTACCCTATCCAGCAACACATTTTCTTCTTGACTGGTACAGGGTATGTTTCATCAGCAAGAAATTAGAACCAAGATTACTTGATTACACAAAGAATACTTAGGGTCAGTTTTCTGCCAATATTTTAAAGGTCACATGTGAACTTACAGGCCTCTAATATAAGACTGCCCCAGTATGAGAAATTGCCCATTAAATGAAATAATCAGAACTTCCTGAATTTACCTTAACTCTGTAGTTTTTCAGCAATCCATACTTCAAGTTCACCTCCATCCCAAATAGGATGAACCAGGCCTAATTTTGGACACTTCATTCATCAAATTTCATCAGGCTAATTGATAATGACTTGCTTAACCACAGCCCCTTTTTTATGTCTATCTTCAGGTACCTGTTAAATAGTCATCTAATTAATATTCACCATTTCCAGCAAAGTTTGAGTGCTATAGTCCATGTATCAGCTTCAAAAAGTAGTTACTAGAGGCTGAGAATGGCTCAGTGGTAGAGTGCTTGTCTTGCGTGTATGAGGCCCTGGTTCGATTCCTCAGCACCACATAAACAGAAAAAAAAAAGCCAGAAGTGGTGTGGTGGCTCAAACGGTAGAGCATTAGCCTTGACCTGAAGAGCTCAGGAACAGTGCCCACGACAACAACAACAATAACAAAAAAGTAGTTACTAACCTAAGAGTAGCTCACAGCTCCAAGGAAGCAAGGGCCTTCTTCACATCAAGACCCTAGCAGGAGGAGGCGCTGATCACTCCAGACAGGCCTTGGATCCCACTGCCTGGACTCTTCATTAAATACTTTGGAATCCCATCCAACAGTAATGTATTTCATCAGTAATAGAATCAAATAAGAACACTAGGCAAGAAAATTCTGTATAATGTGAAGAATCATAAAAATGCTGTAGGTAGCTGGACATTAGTGACTCACCCCTGTAATCCTAGCTACTCAAGAGGCTAAGATCTGAGGATCCTGGTTTGAAGCCAGCCCCAGCAGGAAACTCTGTGAGATTCTTATCTCTAACAAACTACTCAAGAAAGCCAGAAGTCGCGTGTGATTCGAGTAGTTGAGCACTCTCCTTGAGCAAAAGAAGCTAAGGGACAGCATCCAGACTGGCAAAATAATAAATAAATAAAAATGCTGCAAGTCTGAGCCCTTCATGGGAGAAGAAAATCTCATGGAAGATTAAAATCTACAAATGAAGGCTTAGTTTCAATTCCCTAAACAAGCTAGAAGTGCTGTCTGCAACACAGAAGGTGGACACGTGTTGCCGTTTTCTTTATACAGCCATGTGGTAGATATTAATAATTGTGTACATTGCAGGGTAGGGGAATGGAATGTGGCTAACATCAAGCAAACCAGACTTGGAAATCAAACTGAGAATATACATATACATACACATTTGCCTCTCTGCCTCTATTCCCGAACTCCCTAAACAGGGAGAAGGAACAAAACTGAAAATGACAAAGATGAGAGAAGATAAGAGGAGAGAGAGAGAGAGAGAGAGAGAGAGAGAGAGAGAGAGAGAGAGAGAGAGAGAGAGAGAGAGATCGGTAAAACTTTCTAGCTTTTAGCTAACAGCTAAAAGCTGCCTGTCTCAGGATGCTCCAGAGTAGTCAGATTTCCCTCATACTCCTGGGGGCAGGAGTGAGTAAGGGTAGGCATTTTGATAGAACTTTTTAGAGAACCAGTAGATCTTTAGATTCTCTGGTGTATTCCAACAACAGCCAGCAGGTATAATCTGTGAAGAGGTTAATCGAAAGAGACCCTAAAAATCAAGCACAGTTGATGGAACAAAGGCTCATCTCTTGGATAATTAAGCTTAAAACATCTTCTAACCATCAGGGTAATGGTTTTCTTCCTTCAGAGAGCTCCACAAAGGTAGGCTGGTTTAGAATAGATCTCGTCCTAATTCCCTCAATGAAGACACGTCTTAATAGCTGCCATCCAGTGTCTCCAATAAAATCCCAGGTACCTCATTCTAAACTATAAAGAAAGAGGTATTTGATAAAGTCCTCACATACCTGGAATGGTTGTAAATCCCTGCAATATGAGCTTTCAAAAGTGTGAAACAGGAAGATTACAGATTCAAGATTAGCATGGGTTACATAGTGAGTTCAAGGTGAGCTGGAGTTACATAGTAAGACTACATCTCAAGAAAACAAACAAAAAATGAAAATAGCACACAAAAACTAAATAAAATAAATTGTAAAGGGACCCAGAGGAGATGGAGATCATGTAGTAAGTAGATGAATTCCTCCCAAGAAACTAGTCTCTTCAGAGAAACAAGTAACTATATTCATTATGTGAGAACAAGAAGCTAAGGAAAAAGAATGCTAAAGAATGGAAAGAGACCTTAGATAAACTTCTAAATAGCAAAAGTTAAAAAAAGTAAAAGGATTAGGAACCAGAAAAGTAACCTTATTTCATGCATGATTATTGTAGGATTGAATTAAGAATATTTCCTGTGTGCATAAAACATGATCTGCCATGTATTAATGATAAGTGAAAGAAAATTGTTCAATGAACATGTTGGCATTCATTTATAAAACATCAAATCATTTCTCTTCTTTATATGTCTCCATTTGATCTGTGATTGAGTGGTCTTCAGATGCTTCTTTTGCAGCTTCTCCCACTGCAAATGTTTTGTGAGGATCAGTGTTTCCAAATAAGGCAGATTAAGCTGGAGAGAATCCTTGTGGGATTTTTAATTTTCATTATCTTTAAAGTAGTGGTACGGAGGGGTCATCACTCAACACATCAATTTGTAAAGCACAATACATCTTGATCAATGTCACTTCTTTCATCATTCTCTCCCATCCTTCCCAAATCTATCGTGGTGTAGTTTTTACAAACAAAACATCAAAGCCACTGTAGGGTTCAATTTAGAGTGACAGCAATTCTGTAAGTCAGTAGTCCTAGCTAGTTCACAATCAGATTTAGATCCCTGAATACTCCTATTTGAGGTATAAGTTCTGCGAGGCTTTTGTTGGTTTCAAAGGAGTAGATGAATAGATTAACTGATATATAGTTATCATATGAGCTCTGAGATATAAATGGTTGTATTGATTGATATAGAAATATCATAGTATATTATATTTATATGACATATATCATATATATATATATATATATATATCAGGCACTTCATTCTAAGCTATAAAAGAAAGAGCCTGAGGTCACCAGGATTGCCAGACATTTGATAAAATGTCATATACCTGGCACTGTTGTGTATGTCTGCAATATAAGCTCTTAGGATCCAGAAACAGGAAGATTACAAATTCAAGATTAGCATGGGTTACATAGTGAGTTCTAGATGTGCTAGGTATATACATATGTGTGTATGATATATACAATATATGTACACATATATGTGTATATATGAGATGTATATATATGAGATAGATGCACTTATGAGATATATATCATGTAAATCTTAAGCCTCTAAACCTTCAGTCTTACAACAGTGCAAGGATTAAAAACAAAAAAAAATCAATCAATGGGTAAACAAGCTAAATAGAGCATTCTCAGAAGAAATAAAAATAGCTGATTGATGTGAAGAAATACCACATCTCTGGCCATGAAGAAAGTGCAAAGAAAAAAAAAACCCATTTAGAATTGCCATTATCAAGAATACAAACAATACAGATACTAGTGTGGGTATTGGCAAAAAGGAACCCTAATACACCATTGGTGGGAATGTAAATTTGTTCAACCGCTCTAGAAAACAGTATGGAGATTCCTTCAAATCTAAACATAGACCTATCCTATGATCCAGAAATTCCACTCTTTGGCATTTATCCAAAAGATTACAAACTGTGATACAGTAAAGCCACCAGCATAACCGTGTTCATTGCAGAAATAATCATCATAGCCAAGGTATGGAATCAATCCAGATGCCCCTCAATGGACAAATAGATCAAGAAAACGTGGTATAAATACATAATGGAATTTTACTTATTTGTTAGAAAGAATAATACTGCATCATTTGCAAAGAAATGGAAGGACATGAAAATTTAATGTTAAGTGAAGTCAGGCCCAGAAAGATAAAATTTCCATGTTTTCTCCAATATGTGGAAGTTATAACTAGATTGTGAATATATAAGTAAATACATGGGGTGATATGCAAGTATATATAAATGTATTAGCTAAAATACAGTAGATTCAAGGGAGAACTCAGTGTAATTCCTTAGAAAGGCTAACTAACAGTCCAACAAAATGAACACAAAGAAATAAGCACTCACATTTGGAAGGAAGTCAAGGAGAGTGAGTTAGAGAGGAGCGGGGAGAATGAAGTCATAATTCAATGCATATACTACAGAACTAAGAAAAATGAGGGTTAGGAGGGATGGGGAGAATGATGAATGGGGTGACATTAATCAAGATACATTCTACTCCTACATTGCTGTATTGAATGGCAACTTTGTACAACTACTTAAAGATAAGAAAAAAATCAGCCACTACTTTTCCTGTTTAATCTCTCAATTAAATTCAAGTTCTTTTATTGGCTGATAAACTCATAAGCAGTTCATTTCTCTCTTATTTTTTGTGTTGCCTTGGAATTAACTTTGTTTCTAATCTTCATGCCCAAGAGGACAAGAAGGACAAACACCCGAAATAAGCCCAGACTGTCTCACCAGTCCCTTAGAAGCAGAAATCTGGAAATTCATCAGTGGATGAATGGACAAAACTATCATAAAAGAGACATTAATAGAAAATTACACCATCTTACAAAGAAAATTTCAACACATTCTACAATATGGATGTAGCTCAAATTCATTATGCTAGTCAAAATGTCAGCCAAAAATGGACAAATACTATATGATTCCATCTCTATGGGGTACCATCAAATTTAAAGAGAAAAAACTGCAATGCTGGTTTCCAAGGATGGGATTGGGAATATAGATGGTGAGCTGTCCTTCAATAGCATTCTTATTGCTCTCTTCCTTTTACTTACTTCTGATCCCCAAATAAAAACCAGTCCATGAGCTAGGTGCTGGTGGCTCACGCCTGTAATCCTAGCTACTCAGGAGGCTGAGATCTGAGGATCCTGGTTCAAAGCCAGCCCCGGCAGGAAAGTCCGTGAAACTCTTATCTCCAATAAACCACTAGAAAACCGGAAGTGGTGCTGTAGCTCAAGTGGTAGAGCGCTCACCTCGAGCTGAAGAGCTGAGGGACAGTGCTCAGGCCCAGAGTTCAAGCCCCACAACCAAAAAAAAAAACAAAAACAAAAACAAAAATACCAGTCCAGGGAAACTGGAGAGTACTAGGGCCCAGGAAATGTAATTTTCTTCTGTTTTCCTTTCAATCTCCATATATTGTACTTCATTCCTATATTCAGGATATGAAGATGAGGGCCAGCTTGGAAATTTTAGTTACAATCAAGGCTGTTAACCATTTCATTCCTATTCCTTTCTAAGCTCTTGTTTCATTCCACTCACATCTTCTATAATCTGATTTTTTCTCTACTTCTCCTGCTTGGTAGGAACTATAACCACCAATGATATTTAAGTTTGTACGATTCACCTTCAGATGGAATTTCTTGCAGTGTCTGAATTGTAGATTCCCAAGGAAGGTACCAACTGAACAACTAGAGTCAGAGGCCCATTCTGGATCCCTCATGTATGGAAGCATGGGTGGTATCCCAATATTGAAACCATGTCATAAGCAAACAGGCCATTCTCACATGAGAAAAGGAGAAGGGTGTTCCTCAAAGAATCCTACACTAGCCTAAATTGAATTCAATCTAACAACCTAAAATATAAGACTCTATACTCACGTTTCCAAGTTATTGGTGCCTCTTTATTCTATGGCTCATTAAACAGATTTCTTGGTAATTGAGATTTTCCATGTTTGACTAGGGTAGAGTTAGACTTCTATCTAACTCTACCCTAGTCAAACATGGAAAATCTTTGCTGGTGATCCTGGGGGAAGACTTCCAACCCTTTGTGTTTCTGGAGGAGAATTCCAATTCTGTGTATCTCCCTCTTACAGTGCAACACTTCTTGTGGAGGTGGATTTCAAAAGAGGACCGTCCATTGTGTCCCTTCAGAGGACAATACAACTGAAGAGTCAGACCAGTGCCTGTGTGATCATGAACCCAGACCTCCAGAATTCCAAAAATGCAACCAGCAAGCCTGCAGAAAGAGTGCTGGTAGGTGAATGCGTTTGTTTAGCTGGGGAGAAGAGTGGTAGCCATTCTGTATAGCTGAACCTGTATAGGTTCATGTCCCTTTTGCTGAAGAGAAAATCTAAGTGCTCCTAAGGCTAGCCCGTGACTTAGAGAACAAGTCTGTTTGCTGAAGTTTAACTAATTCCTTAAGGAATTATTTCAACCACTTTCCTATCTCAGAACATGTTTGCACTGATGTCGTCTCACACAGAGGAGAATTAATTCCATTGTTTTTAGAGATATCTGAGAGATGTTCCAGCTTTTCTTGGGAAACAGCTAAATGTAGGGTGGTCAATAAATCTAAATTTATTGTTTTAAACTGAATTTTACAAAAGCAACTTCTGGGGCAAAGGTATCAGGATCAAACAAAGAAGGACAAATGTTTCATAAAATATTTATGTGATCTTCCTGCCTTGGGTAATTTGCTCTATTGATTGCACTTCTCTTGTCCATAAATGAGTTGGCTTAACCATAGGCCAACCATTCCAATGTATCTTTGGCTCTATTAATCCACAATGAGTTTCTAAATCAAATTGAACACCTGGGGGAAAATTTTTCAGAAAGAATGAGATGTTTTTTGGTAGTTTATTTACAGCATTTATAAAGTAAGGAATACTTCATGGAGAAGTTAGTTTAGTAATTACACTGTGGGGCAGCAACTGAGGATCATGTTGTTCCTGAAAACATAGTTCGTTGGCAGCATGCAATGGTAATATCTTTCAAAAGATTCCTAATGATAAGTAGTGAGAAGTGTGCTTACTTACTTCAGTACACTAAAGACATCCAACAGCGACTTCCCCTGAAGTTAATCCTGAGTTTTCTCCGAGGGGTTGTTTATTTTCAAATCATGAATTCATGCAACATATAATTATTGGACACTTGCTGAATACTAGACACTATGAAACAAGAAACAAAACTACGAACTAGTGTCAGGCAGTATGAGAAAGCAGTAAGGCAGAGCAGGTGTATGAGAGTATTATGAAAGGTATTAAACCTAAAGCTCCAGAGGAGGTCAAAGCTGAGCAGAAAAGTCCAGCAAAAGATTCCAGGAAGAGAAGTTTTTATCTTCCAGAGTAGCCAGGAAGAAGACTGGATGGTCTGTCATATAAATACAGGTACAAGCACAAAACACACAAGAAGAGTTAGGAAATGATATGGTAAAAGAAGCAAGCTGGAGTTAGAGGACAACGAACCATGGGAAGCATACTGATGGACTTGTTAAAGTGGAAAGGAAGAATGAAATATTCCAATTAAGAAAGTGAAGATTAAAAAGTCATTCTGGCTGCAGTTGTTGTAAAGGAACTCAGGTGTGAGAAACAGGAGAAACCACCACTTAAGAAACCTAATTGGGAGTCTTTATTAGAGAGCCAGTGGACTGCTGGCAGACTCTTATCTCAAAGACCAGCAACCATGAATTCAATTAGCACCAAGATTATATAGGCCAAAACCACATAAGGTGTGAGGAAATATCCTAACAAAACTATTATATATAAGCAAAGAAGACCAGATATGAGAGAGAAAGACCAGTTAGCAGACAACTATACCCTGTGCAAAATATATGCATTATATGGCATCAACTAGGCAAATGAATCGACTTAATAGTAGATTCAGAAACTACATAAAAATAAGGAGAAGAAAGCTCAGCCTCCATTTCTGACTTGAACAGCTGAGAAAATGATATAAAGAAAGATCTAAGGATTGTTTTGGGGAGAGAATTCTAGCTAGGGCATTATTTGTTGAGAGATATATGAATCGTCCACAGCAGAGTATTCGTGATTGGTTTGCTATACAAGTTATGAAGCCAGGAAAGAGTTCTGTCTTGGAAATCTTGATTGTAATGTACAGGGAGTGAAAATACTTTAAATGTGGTACCACGTGTAGCTACTCTGTTAAGCATCCTGTGTACTTGAGGATTGCTTTCATTGTCTCAAAAGTGCTATTAGGGGCTGGGAAGATGACTCAGTGGTAGAGTACTTGCCTTGCATGCATGAGGCCCTGGGTTCGATTCCTCAGCATCACATAAGCAGAAAAAGCCGGAAGTAGCGCTGTGGCTCAAGTGGTAGAGCACTAGCCTTGAGCTGAAGAGCTGAGGGACAGTGCCCAGGCCCAGAGTTCAGGCCCCATGACCTACAAAAAAAGAAAAAAGTGCTGTTAGTGTTTAGTCTTCCAAACTCTTGCTACTCAAAGTGTAGTCCCTGGACCAGATGAATTGGTATCTGCTGGGAGCTTGCTAAAAATGCCAGATCTCAGATCTCCCTCTAGACCCACTGCATTGGGATCGACATTTAAACAAAATCTCCTAGTCATTCAGGTGTTCTCTAAATATGAATAGCACTTGTTGTAGACCAAGGAGCCAACCTAACACCTTTGTCTTTCATTTCATCTTATCACCTTCTATGGCACCAAATTTATAAAAACTTAAGACTATTGAATGCCTTCTATGTTATGTTTTTCACATAACCAAAGCAACTACCTGGTTTTAGTTGATCATGCTTAGGTGTTAAGGGTTTTTACTTTAAATTATATGTAGATTGTCTCCAATAATTGTCCTATTGCTGGACAATTAACTTCAGTAATCAAAATTGGGTAAAAGCAAAGATAGTTTTCATCTTGAAATCTCTGAATAAGTACTCACATTTGGCAGGTGATTGATATAAATAACAATGAATTACATTATGACAATTATCAGGGCAACAAAGTTAATTACTAGCTTCCCTTGAAGGCAAAGCCTTCAGACAAAGCTAGATGAAAGAGCTGCAAGAAATTCTTTGATTTGGGAAGCCAACTATTCACCCTGACCATGCACCCTCAAAAATGCTTTGAAAATGAATCATCCAATGGTAACATTGTTGTCAGCTAGCCGTCACAAGAAATACCCCTATTTCCATCATGTAAGATCGGTATGACTTCAAGACACATTGCTTTCCTAATAATCATTTTCCTTCTTTTAGTTACCAGCCAAATATTTAATAACCTAAAGTCTAAATCATAACTACCATTTCCATAGTAGATGTTATAGAATCCTTTGCAAGTGTCTTGAGTAAAAAGCAGAAGCAGAGCAAAACTCCTATATACACATCATTCCTGATTCCTTTTCTTTGTCTTGTTTGTTTATTTAGGAATGGGAGTGGGAAGACAAGAAAAATAGGGAGGATAAGAACTTTGATTCAATTTTGATACAAAGGAATATTTTGAGTCTATGGATTTTTTTTTTTTTGCTAGTCTTGGGAGTTGAACACAGAGCCTGGGCGCTATCCCTGAGCTGCTTTGTGCTCAAGGGCTAGCACTCTACCACTTGAGCCACAGGGCCATTTCTGACTTTTTCTAAGTAGTTTATTGGAGATATAATGGTCTGATTGACTTTTCCGCCCAGGTTGCCTATGAACTGTGATCCTCAGATCTCAGCCTCCTGAGTAGCTAGGATTTTACAGGTGTGAGCCACCAGCACCCAGGCTTTTAAATTTTTTTTATTTTATTGTCATTGCATGGGTGATATACAGAGGTGTTACAGTTATATAAGTCAGGTAATGAGCACGTTTCTTTTTGAATAATCTCACCTCCTCCTCATTTTCTCACAGGTTTTCCCTCTCTACCCCCCTCACACACAAGTTATATAGTGCAACATAGTGTCTCGTGAATTTCACTAATGCATTTGTTCACTTTTTGTCCAACCCTTTCTGTGCTCCCTGTTACCCTGGATTAACTTACCTACAAGACAAAAGGTACAGAAATAAAAAACGGCGACAAAAGAGAAAAAATGAAAATTAAAAACTAAGAATCAAAATAACATAAGACCTCCTGCTTCCATTTCTTAAAATTCATTTCCATAAACATCATTTTATATGCCCATAGCTATTGAGCCTTTGTGATCCTCTCCTAAGAATATCCTCCTGTAGTCTCACTATATGAATGTCTAGAGTACTATATAATACCATGTGTCAAAGTATATTTTTTGCCTTTTAATATCCAGCATGTTTTATTTATGGATTTAAAGGCATTTTCTAGTTCCACAAATGAGGGAAACCATGCAACCTGTGTTTCTCTTAGTCTGACTTAATTTGCTTAATATAATTTTTTCTGAGTCTTTCCATTTCCTTACAAATGATACCACATACACAATGGAATTCTCTGCTTCCATCAGAGTCTTGTTATAAATTTTCTACTGAAGAATTGTTGTACATAAGTACAATTGCATTCATGCATTAATGCAGAAACAATTACTAATACTTATGTACAACTGCATTCATACATTAATGCAGCAACAATTATAATAACTTAATATATCTTAGGTCAGTGGTAAGGGCTAAATATATTATGGGTAAGATACCATTTCTGGTCTCAAGGAGCTCTAAGTCTTATGGAAACTTTTTTTTAACTTTCTTTCATAAGCAAAATATGCTTTCAATCTAGACCCAGGCGTATACAAACAAACAAGTATATAGCCATCCCTTTAAATTTCCAAGTATGGTTTGAATTGAACAGTCAGGGGGAAATTGGGATCTGCTCCTCAAGTTGTCCCTAATCATACTTCAGGGCTGGGATCCACTGGCTGGGCACTACAAGCCTTCATTATTTTACAATACTAAGGAGAACTGGTAGAATTAAGTACCAGCATGATGCTGAACTTGTAATCATTGTCTAAATGAGCTGCTAAACATAGGCCTGGATCACAAACTATCAATACAGGCCACCACCACCTTTCAGGCTTGCTTCTGTGTAAGATGCCCAGACCCAACGGGTTTCCAGGGCCCTGAGAACCTTTGAAAAGCAGTATTCATGATCTCATGGAGATCTGCCAACAGACAGACTTGGTTGTGCCTCTTTTAGTCCCTTAGATGTTCATCTATTCTGAAAAGTGGAGCCACTGTGTTGAGCAAATGCAACTATTTGGGGCAGGGAAGACCTGTTTGTGTGACCTTCTTCTTCTTCATAACCAGTGTAGGAGAATCAGCATCCTGACACCAAAGCTCTAAAGCTCTAAAGACACCTAGACAACATTCAATTCCAGTAGCATCAACTATATACCGGCTATGTGGTGCCAGGCCAGTTCCTAAGCTTCTCTGGAACCCTGCTTTATAAAAGAAGAAAATAAATATACATGAAAACAGAGTTATCTGAGGGTCAATTGGTATGGTATATATCAAACACATTTCCTCGTCCATGGGAAATGCTTAATGAGTCATTGTCATGGAATTATTGTCATGGCCAAAGGAACACATTAATTGATTCATTTTTTCTAGAATTACCCAAACAAAGTACCATAAACTGGGTGGCTTAGTACAACATAAACCTATTCTATCATAGTTTTGTAGTCTAGAATTCTAAGAGTAAGGATCGTCAGATCCATGCTTTGTCTCATAGTGCCTGCCAGCAATTCTTGGCTTTTCTTGGCTTAGAGCCATTTAATTCCAATCTATGTATCATTATGATATAGCCATCTTTCTTCTATATCCTGGCTGACTGTACATGTGCAAGTATATGTGTCTCTTCTCCTCTTCCTCTAGGGACAGCACCAGTCATGTAGGATTATGGGTCCACTACTCCAAAATAACTTAATCTCCATTTATATAATAATTACATCTACCAAAACTGTATTTCTAAATCAGTTTATATTCAAGGTACCAAGGGTTAGGATTCCAACTGTGGGATTACTTAAATTTCAGAGGATATAGTCCAACTCACACAGGGTTAAAGGCTTTAGGGAGTTCCTACAGGCTTTTCTTACAATGACAAACACCTCTCAAATAACAGATCGACTTTTAATGCTGAGCAGAAAATATTCTCCCAACCTTTACAGTCCAAGAAAGAGTATGGTGCCATGTTTCAGCAAGTGGTGCAAAAATAAGACAGATTTAGATATTGAGACAGATCTATGCAAGTCAGCATCACCCAAAGAAGCTCTGTGGAGAAGTGGGAAACCTTCATGTTTCCTCTGATTTCCCCTTTCCTTACAGCAACCCCTGAGAACTCCTATTGTCACAGGAGGGAGAATGTAGACCAAAGACCTACTCTATGTGTACACTTTCTCCATCTACCATTTACAAGGGATTGGGGAAACGTTGGTGAGAAACAGGACCATATGTGACACCTAGGTTTTCATGCCAGGCCCTGGTCCTAAGCCAGAAGCTTGGGGAAGAAACCTTGTTCTGAACCCTATTCACATGACGCATGGCCAAGGACCCATGGAGAATTTCTGCTGCTCTGATAGGGACACTAGGGACAAAAAGCTCAAAAGGACATTTCTCGATAGGAAGGATGGCCAAAACGTATTCCTACTGAAAACAAAGCATGAGAGAAAACTTCCTGCAGAATTTTAGAAAAATGGATGTTTAAAATGAAGGACTTAAAGAAGAATCCTAAAGAAAAGAATCCATGAGAACCACTTAGGTTTGGCATTCTAGCCTCATTTTTCATTACCAGTTCCTAAGTACACTTGAATCTTGCACACAAAATGGAAATATAACAGATGACACTTATTTCTTCACAAAAACAAAAACAAAAAAACAGGACAGTCAAGAAAATGATGACTTCTAAGGAGATATAAAAGCATTTTTTGTCTTCCCAATCTAACGGTGAAAAGAGCACAGAAGCAAAAATCACAGGTTTGGGGTCAATTTCTACTTTACTGACTTCTGTTTGCAAAGTACAGTAGCTGATTTGTGAAAAAGGGGTTTATCTGGGACTATTAAAATATATTCTCTGTAAAGCAAAAAGAAAGCAACCACAGCTCCAAGAGGCACTCAAAGTTTGAAACAATTTCACATTCTGAAAGGAGGAAAAATCTGTGATTTAAACCTAACTGAACTCCCTGTAGGCAAGTACTCTATGGGCTGGTGCATTTGTAGCAGCATTTATAGAAAGCATGAGTGAATGGCCTCTGAGCAATCTATGTTAACTCCCTGATTCACCTATGTTAAAGAGAAGGCCATGAAAATGGGGGTATTTTTGCCTAGAGCTAAAGAAAAATGAGAATTTGAATTCAAGTAATTGAGTTATATTTTGAGGATGGGAATTGCTTGCTCCTGCCTCATGCATTCAGCTACATGGTATAGTCTAGACAGTAGACACCATCATTTATGTATCTGTATCCTTTGCACCGTGCTGAGAAATGCTTGGGTTAACTGGATGATTGGTCAATGGCTTGGCACTCTGAATAGAGTGATGGATAAAAGCATTAGACCTAGAGTAGAATCTGCCTAAGTTCAAAACTGGCCATGCCACACACCAGCTAGATAACATCATGCAATTTATTAGCTACTCTAAATCATACTTTTCTCATTTGTGAAACAGGGGAAGAGTGTTGACCTGCTAATAAATCTATGAAGACAAAGGGAAGGGAAGCCTGGAGCAGGCTGCATTTGTCTATTGCCAAAACAATCTAGCTAAACACCCCGACACTGGGAGTCTTTAACTGTAACCATGCAGTCTTTACTCAAAATGTATAGGTCCACTAATACTTAGCTCAGCTGTTCTAGAATGGCTTTCGGCTGGCTTAGCTCCAAGCTGTTGGGTCTAGGTCTGCTCCACATGTTCCCCTCCCTTTATCCCGTGGTTTCAGAAACTAGGTTCTTTATGGTGATGGAAGATCATCACCTTAGCACATCCTCTAGCACTTTCCAAGGACCTGCAGGGATTGTATCTACTAAGAGCCTTTTGTCCAAAGCAAGCCATAGACATGAACGCAAAATCAAAGAGTGGGGCGATATTCTTCACCCACCATGCAGCTATGCAGAGTGGGAATGTCTTACATGAGCACACAGCAATTAAGAATTTTGACTGGTAAGTCAGCTTAACACAAATATTTTTCAGTGTCTCATATAGAATAATTGCCTATTGGCCATCGTGATTCAGAAGTGCTATGGCTTATTTCATTGTAGATTTATATAGTCTTACAGTAATATAAGTGTGATTGGTTCACCTACAAAAAGTACTCTTTGGGTTTATGTCTCTTTTTCTCTTCCTACAGATATACATTGTACCAAGGACAGGTTGTCGGCCAGTTTCTGCCAGACACTCAAATCCATGAAGAAATGTTCTGTGCCCACGGTGAGGGACCAGTGCTGCTCCTCATGTTCCCAGACACACAGCATCCACATGCAACGGCCAAGAAAACAGCAACTGCTCAAAAAACCCAAACTTCCCTAAGTCTGGAAGAAAGCCACCCTCCACCATAGACTGCCATAGCCTGCTGATTGTGACATGTGTTAGCCCGGAGGCTGCTCCACTGAGGTTTTCTACTTTTTTCAGGTTTAGCTTTGGATTATAGCAGAGTTAAATACACTGTGTCCCTCTAGCCACAAAACATCCCAAGCAGGAGGTCCGGGACTCCCACCCTTGCTGCTCCTCACAGGAAGGTGAAGTGTCCAGGAGTATTCTCCATTAGCTGGAATCAGCAATCGGGAAAGGTGACAGATTAGACAAGTCTGTGTAATGATGTATTTTCCCCTCTTAAAGCTAAAAACAAGAGACCAGATTTTCTCGAGACTACCTCAGGAGAAGCAGGAAACACAGCCACGTTTACCCAGGGAACAAATCATCTTTTGAGTAGATCCTCCCCATTGACCTGAGATAAGGTGCTGTTTAAGATATGGAGATGAGTTAGGAATATGCATCTGTTCTTCACCTCCTGTTCATTGAGGGTAGGATGACACAGCTGGCTATGTCCCTTAAACTATCTTCCTTTTTTATTTTTATTTTTCCGTCAGTTGTGGGGCTTGAACACAAGGCCTGTAATCTGTCCCTGAGCTTTTTTGTGCAAGGCTAGCACTCTACCACTTTGAGTCACAGCCCCCCTTCCAGGGTTTAAGTGGTTAATTGGAGATAAGAGTCTCCTGGCCTTTCTTACCTGGGCTGGCCTCAAACCATGATTCTCAGATCTCAGCCTCCTGAGTAGCTAGCATTACGGGTGTGAGCCACCAGCAACCAGATTCAATCTCACCTTTAATCCCTTCAGTTTTCTACAGCTGGCTTTCTCAGAGTCCTGGATCAATGTAAGATTAATAAGGTGCAAATATCAGCTTCAATCCAAAGGGGTTGAGATCAGTTACACACACACACACACACACACACACACACACACACACACACACACACACACACACACCTCTGATTTGAGAGTAATTTCTTGGAAAATTCTTCAAAATCAAATGAATAGAAGTCAATTTCTTCCTACTACAGAAAGGAAATGTGGGCCTTTATTCTTCCACTTCCCTGGCACTGGCAGGCGAAAAGAGCAAATGTTTATCATTCTCTCTCACACTCAGTCCCCACCTGAGTCATGACCTCAGGTCTCACTCTCAACTTGGGTGTAGGCTGTTTATACACAAAGACCCACTTCACCAGAACCCAGCTGTCACTTGCCTTCATCTCTCTTAGGGAGGAAAATGAGGCTATAGATTAAGCCAATTAAAAATCAAATTATATTAAATATAAGAATTTAGAGTAAATGTATAGTCTAGAAAGAGAGAAAAATAAAAACTCTAAAATGTAAGATGAGTCACTAGGCACCGATAGCTCATGCCTATAATCCTAGCTACTGAGGAGGCTGAGATCTGAGATTGCAGTTCAAAGCCAGTTCAGGCAAGAAAGGCCACAAGACTCTTATCTCCAATTAACCACCAGAAAACCAGAAATGGTGCTGTGGCTCAAAGTGATAGTGCTCTAGTCTTGAGCCCAAAAGCTCAGGGACAATGCCCAGGCCCTGAGTTCAAGCCCCACAACTGACAATAATAAAAAGAGGGAGAGGGAGAGACAGAGACAGAGATAGAGACAGAGGTAGAGAGAGAGGAGAGGGAGAGACAGAGAGAGACAGAGAGAGGGAGGGAGATGAGAATTATCTACTCTGCATACTCGTCAGCTATTGGAGATGTATTTCTGTGGTAGAGCCCATGCTGAGCTGAATTTGATCTCCAGCACTAAATGATGATGTTGATGATGATGATGATGATGATGATGAAGCTATGGAGTAAGTTACCGTGGGGAAACCAGCATGTCAAGAGAGTCCAAAACACTGAAATAGTTTAGCATACTTATTTGCTATGTCCCTACTGCCCAAATAGAATGCGGTCTCAAATTCAGAGCAAATTTCCAGTAAACTTATTTCAAACAAAATGAACCCAGATAGAGAGCATAGGTGGGGAAGGGGAGAAAAGCCTCAAGAGGAAAAAGACTCAGAACAAGGCTTGATTGGGTTGAAGCTAACACATGCCTTCATGTGATGGGCAATGTAATTTTAAACTCATGTACCTATATACTTCATCTTCGCTTTAGATCACAGCGTCCCATATCTCCTTTCAGTTACCTATCTGTTCAGCAGAATGGTGCTATTGAAAAATGGTGCTAATATCTAGATGGTGGCAGAGCTAATATAAACCCATAGTGAGTCCGGCAACTAGAGGTGTGTGAATCTCCACAGAAACATATTCTATTAAGGGTGGGATGGTGTTGCTGGCCAATGCCAGTTCTAGACTTGGATCTCACGAACCTAGCATTTTATATTATTTGCTTGTTAATTTTTTTTACAAACCAATAGTATATAAATTTGATTGATTCCTATGGAAAATAAAACAGTGAGCTTGAGATGAAATTCAAGGTAGAGCAGAAACACAGGAGGAAAGTAGAAATATTAACGTAAAGCCAAGGAATTTATTTCTTAATAATACTTGCATTTTTGTCTTTATCTTTAAGTATATTCATTGCTGGCCAATGATAATCTCTGGTGAAATAACCGATTGTAGACACTTACATAGTTAAGGACATGAGAGGAGGGAGATCTTGAGAGCTCTTGTTTAAATAAGATAATTGACAAAGACTGTGCCTTAAGTATAGTATAGAATTACAGAGGGACTGACATAATTAATCAGACTTATTTAACTTAACCTGGTACTGTACTATCATAGCATCCATACTTTGCATCTGAGACCTGACATGACCAGGCATAGAAAACTCAGGAACAAATCCAATTCCTACTGACCTCAACAAACTAAAACTAAGCCAGAGGTCCCCAATATACAAAATGGAATATTTATAACCCATGTGCTGAACACATGAGGATCTGGCCAGGTGCTTCATTACAGGTATTTCTTCAGTTTCTCAAGGATGGAATATTGATCCCTGAGCCAGCATCATGAACATTCTCTTCCCTTCCTGGAGTTGTTTTATGAGACAGTTTGAGTGACTTTTGTGCTTCTTGCTGTCAGAATCCTGTCAGTCACTCAGCTATGGGTCATCAGTGTTTCCCCATATCCTGTTGCTTTCTTTAACTACTGGTGGGGTTTTTAAAGTAGCAGGAAGATTCTGAATGCAAGAACCTGGACGTGTCTTTATTTCGTTGATGCTCATGGGGCCAATATGAAGCTGAGTTTTTGGTTTACTTTATCCGGGTCCTCATTTCTCCCCATCTTGAAGAAGCAACCAGAAAGTGTTGCCAGAGACACTGGATTCACATATACTGTGAGCCAGAGAGGTTCACCACAGGGCCTGGTGCTTATGTACATCAAGACAGTTTGGTTTACATTGCCTTTCACTGTGGTTAGCATTACCTTTTCTCTTTAAAAAAAACCTACAAACTTCTGGGTTAATTGAATCCATTAACATCAAAACATAATTGCACTGTGAGAAAATAAGATTCAAGAAACTTAATAATGAATATTTTCCTAAATCAGGAAATGATTTCCTGGTACAAAAAAAAAAATTGCCTCCTAGTATAGGAATGCTTTGTTTAGTGATAGATTTTTCTTAAGCAATACCACATCTCCATCCAGTCTCCTGAGACAGCCAACAATCTTTCAGCACCCGGATGTGATGCTTTGAAATGGTCAGTGAGTATTCTCAACAACCTTCATGAAGTATCTGACACACAATTTGAGAGATTACATGGCTTCAGACCAGAACTTCTCATTTAATTGGCTAAACCCTTCAAGCGCTACATGCTACACATTGCTGTCCTCGAGAGAACCAATACTAACTCTTTCCTTTCTAACTCTAACATGAAGCTCTGGGACAGCAGATTTGGTGCTCAATTTATATAGACTCATCTTCTGGGGAGAGATCATATGACATTAGCTTCCTGGTGCTACAACCTAGTCAATGTATTTAATGATACTCTTCTTTTTCATGTTATTAAGTTATAGGGTGAAGAAGGCACATTTCTGCCTATTGTTGTCCTCCAAGGTGGTGGTATGACACACATGGCCAATGTATTGTCCTCTGTGTTTCTGTGATGCTTCCCCAGCTACTTCTCCATCTCCCTCTGGGGGTACCTTGTGGGTATCAGTACTTAAAGCCAGATTGTAGTCATAGCCTGCCATTGTGTGGGATGAATAAATGGACAAACTGGTTGGTGTATCCATGTGATTCATTTATTTCTACTGAGCAACTTTCACTGCCCAATAATAGCACCCTAAGTAGGAGGATGCTCCTCCTACCCTGCCTCTAGACAAGTACATTACCAGGTGAATCACTCCCCAAGTGACAAAGAATTTTGTTCTCTTTTCATGACATACAACTACTGATACACTCTCCCATAGAATGATCAGAAGCAATGCTGAGAACTCCCACAATATTGAATCCTTTGTATTCCTACAATTCATAGCATGACCTATTCTCTCCTCTACACTAAATATAGACAAAATGCTTAAGAGAAAATAATAATTCCTTGAAAAATCACTCCTTGCTTTGGACAGTCAATCTAAAGCTAAAGGACTACACGGGTAAGGCAGACTAGCAACAGTAGAATTTGTACAGATGGACAGGTAACTTACTTGTATAAAATAATAAAAAGCAGTGATGCTGGGAAAAGCTAGCCAGATCATACAGATGACCCCATGAATGTTTGGAACTATGAGTAGAGGTAGGAGGAAATCTGGTTTGGGTCAAGAAGACAACTCAGAGAACCAAGAACAGCTCCCTGGGTATGCCTTAAATATCCTGTGACCATTAGGAACCACTTTACCTTACAAAGCTCAGCTCAAATGCTCCTTCCATTAGAAAGCCTATTCTGACCCCATCAGAAAGACCAAGGCATACACACTTTCCTTGCTACAATCCTATACATTTTCCACTAGAAAAGCATATCTGACCAGGGGTAATCTCATTCCCCAGGAAATCTTTTAACAATGCCTAAAGCAATTAAGGTTCTCACAACCGGAGATTGAACAAGGAGAAAGTGTTAGTGGGAGAGAACAAGAATATTCTATAGTATTACATTGCCTCTCCCCAGCAACAAAGAATTAATTGTCTGGCTCAAGATGATAGTAGTTATGATGCTGAAAATCTCTGCACTAAAACAAGGACCACCTTGGAGTGAGTAGCATGGGATTGGGGTTCAGTGAAACTAAGCTTACTGTGAAGTGTAGACCTCAGAAAAAATAACTGGGGAGAAGATCAGAAACTCTCACAAGGAGAGGAAATGCACATTAGGATTCAAAGCACAGCTGGCCCAGAAATGCATTTTGAAGTTGGAGGGAAGGCATGAGAGTGGGCACAACTATCTTGGGCCGGCTCCTGAGAACTCAACTACCTCAACCTCAAAGCTGGGGCAATAAATCAAAAGCAGGAAAAGTGGGGAATGGATACATTAAGGTTTGGATTAATCGTCTGCCTTCAATTAGGATTTCTGATTAAACTGAGAGAAGACACATCAGCTAGATCAAAATACCAGCTTCACTCTCGACCACGCTGGCCGGGAAAGCATGTTGTGGGTACAAATAGAAAATAGTTCCTACCCTTCACATCTTCCTCTCACATGGTAAGCAGGAGAAGAAATTCAGTCACAAGCTGATGCTCAGAGCTGATGCCCAGAGCTGAAGATGGGAAAATTAAGAAGGGAGAGACAAATGGACTGTTAATTCCATTATCATTATCCACATCATTATCAGACATACCTAGGCCAATGACAATTTACAAAAGAAAAGAAACTTTCCACCAATATTAGCACCCTGCCTGAATTGGGAGGAACAAGTAAAGCAAAGATAATAAGGACCCCAAAAGAATATCCCATAACCCTCTACCCCACAAGTGGAGTCTTTTTACTTGTATCAAAGGAAGGTTAGATTTGCATCAATGGAAGGGAGCAGTTGGAAGTGAGTCCTAGAATGCATAATCTGAAAAACGGACTTTCCCCCATATGTTCTATTTGATGATGCAACTTTATTTTAGGATCTTAATGAAAAAAATATCTAAGTCATGGAAAAGCAAGGCAAAGAAATTGATGAGAGGCTGGCCTTGTCTTTGATATTCACTCCCCCACCAGCCACTGCCCACCCCTTCACTAGTTAGCCCCTGAGCCAGCCGTGATGGTGGCCCCTCTTGCCCTAACACTGACCAGAGCTCCCTCTTTAACTACTGCAACATAGAGAGTTGCAAGCAAGACAGGAAAACAACATGTCGTGAAAGTCATGGAGAAAAGCAGTCCACAGAAGACATTCTCCTTGCACCGAGAATTCAGAGGGCATTTCATAAGACTGGAAATCCCACAGAGCAAGTGGGAATGGAGCCAGGAAAAATGTTTCCTCTGAACTGTCACTAACACCCTAGAGTAGCAAGAACCAGAAAGCCCCATTCACAACCTTTTGCCTACAGGCCTCTCCTCTGGACGCAGTGTTCTGGGGAAAGGGAAGAACACTGTTTCATATTTCTATTTCTAAGCTTGGCTCCCTGCTTGACACCTTGTATGTGCTCTATAAAACTATGTTGATTAATTTAATTGGTGCCAAGTTACGGAGCTGGGAAGAACAAGTGACAGTCTTGTAGCAACTGAGAGACAGAAGATTACTTTGGAGCCCTGTTTTGTATGCCATTCTGACCCATCATATAGCACTAAACTAATTATCACAGCCCAAATTAAACAATTAATTACAGAAACCTCCAAGCAAACTTCAGGAAACTTTAATACATAGAAAAGTAGCACGGGATGCCCACTCATGCCAGATTCACGGGACAAGCCTAAGGAAACCTCTGTTTCCACATTTGCAATATCTCAGATTAATCCTTTCTCAAGGTATTTTGGGGGGAGAGGCAGTATGAGGAAGGGGAGGAAACAGAAACAAAAAAAAATGGAGACTGGCCTCCGTTCTCCCATCAATTAACCACAGACTTTGGACAAGTCTGGAGCAATGATTTACAGACATCTCCATCTTTACTAACAGGTGACTCACCTTTCTTATAGCAAGAATCAGTTTTAGTCATCATTCTACTCCCAGTTCTTAGCACCATGCCTGGCATTAAGAGGGATTCTGAGGGGCCAGGCATGGCTGCCTACTGAGTGGAAAAATTGGCATGATGGAGGACTCCACTGGTGAAGTGAAGGTGCTGAGCAAATTGCAAGTGTCCGAGAATGTTAAAACCACAGGACAAATGGCACACTGATTCTTGAATCATCAGTTCTAACCAATGTTGGCAGAAGAGAGCATTTCCTCAATCATGGGACCCCACTAGGTCAACTGATGGGTATCTCCTCTGCTTTAAAGTTCCTTTGTTTCATTTTTAATTCTTTGTTGTTGTTGTTGTTCTGAGATAGAATTTCATTATATAGCCCAGGCTGCTCTCAAGTCAGTGATCTTCCTACCTCGGCCTCCTGAATACTGGCATTACAGGTGTGCACTGTCATGCCCAGCTCACCTTAGGAATTCTTTCATGGAAGTGAGTAAGTCTACACTCAGTTCTCTCTGAGATAGGATCTGATGACATCCTGGGACATGATGACTTCTTAGATTCTAGCCACGGAGGTTTATAAACCCCCACCACTCACACCGACTGGCCCTTCTCTCCGATATAGTTCCTTACTGCAGAACCTTCACAATGGGGCTGGGAAGGTGGCTCATGGTAGAGTACTTGCCTTGCATGCATGAGGCCCTGGGTTCGATTCCTCAGCACCCCATAAGCAAAAAGAAAAAAGCCGGAAGTGGCACTGTGGTTCAAATGGTAGAGCGCTAGTCTTGAGCTGAAGAGCTGAGGGACAGCGCCCAGGCCCAGAATTCAGGCCCCACGACCGGACCCCCCCCCCCCAAAAAAAAAGAACCTTCACAAGACTCATTATTATTAGTAATCAATTTTTTTAGTAATCTTTTTATTTGGGGGGGGGTCTGGTCATGGGGCCTGAACTCTGGGCCTGGGCGCTGTCCCTCAGCTCTTCAGCTCAAGGCTAGCGCTCTACCACTTGAGCCTCAGCGCCACTTCCGGCTTTTTCTTTTTGCTTATGTGGTGCTGAGGAATCGAACCCAGGGCCTCAGGCATGCAAGGCAAGCGCTGTACCACTGAGCCACCTTCCCAGCCCAGTAATCATTTTTTAATCGCATAGATAAATTTTTTTTTTCCAGTCCTGTGGCACTGTCCCTAAGCTTCTTTTGCTCAAGACTAACACTCTACCACTTGAGCCACAGTGGCACTTCTGACTTTTTCTGTTTATGTGGTATGGAGGAATCAAACTAGGGCTCCATGCATGCTAGGCAAGCACTCTACCACTAAGCCACATTCCCAACCCTAGATAAACCTTTGAGAGCAGGCGAATTGCTTTTTCCACTCCATCCCCTTTGTAATATCCTAGATGCAAAGGCGTGTGCAGAATGCCAACTAAAATGGGCATTCTACCTGTTTCAACGCATATAGACAGTTGTTGACTATAAAAGTCAACCTTTGACTCCAAGGACATAAATAACCATCCAGACACCTTTACCAGGCTGGTTTGTTCACCATGTACAGTGGCAAGAAGTCAGGTGATTACTCCCACCAACTCCAGAAAACTGCACTGCTTCAATTAGTTTTGCTGCCTTCCAAAATACCTTCAAATGAGATAAATACCTTTAATGTGATAAGAGTGGCCAGTGTTTATATGGACATCAGTTCTATGGAGCAGGGATTCAAGCAACACAGAGATAGTGTTTATCTCTGCTCCATGATCTTGCAAACTGCAAAACACTCTTCACATCCAAACCCCTGCACAAAGAGACGTGAAAGAACTCCAGCCAGACTTCTAGCAGCCCAAGGCAGAGTCCCTGTGATGCCTCTCCCACCCCCATGTTCCTTCTTGAAAAGATCAAGACTGCTAGAAAACTTACTGTCCGTTCCAAACCACATTTGATATAAGCTCCCGATATCCCTTTTCCCAGAACATTCATTAAAAACTCACAACTGCAACTCTCTTCCGTGTTCCCTTGAGATAGATATATCTGTTACCACCCAGGAGTGTCTTTCTCAGGGACCTGAAAGCTGCTCCTTTGAAATACAATCGGCCAGAAGGATGGGGCTCATGTCTCCCTGTCCCTGGGGAGACACAAACCTCTCTTGGATAAGTTCCAGTCAGCCTGTTCCCAAGGACCAATCTGCCACTTGCAGCAAAGTTTTCACTTTGCTGTCTCTGCTCAAATTACCACTCACTGCTTCTCTCTCCTGTCTTACTTTCCCTTTAAAGTATCCAGTGAGCTCTTTCCAAAGCAGAACTGAGCTGGGATTGCTGGGATAGTACTTAAAAGCTGTTTTGACATTCCTTGCCAGTGGCCTTTGTTTATCTTTGACAATGTCTGGTTCTCAGCTGGGAAAACTCAAACAGTTGGAGATTACTTGAACTGCTGCAGGCTGGAATGACCTGGAGGCCCTTTTACTCACATATTCTGCCGGGGACAGGTGACCGGATCTGCTACACAAGGCTTCTGCATGGGGATTGGGCTTTTCATAGTATAGGGGCAGTATTACAAAAGGACGCTTGATGGCTCATAACTATGTGTTCTTGAAGAAAGCAGAAACAAGAAGAAAATTACAAGCCTTTTTTTTTCTTGGAGCTTTACTCTTGCAATATTCTGTTAGTCACAGCTTTTACAACTCTTTCCTGATGGAAGAAGAGAAAACTTAGGCCCCATGTTTCAGTGGAACAAGTTCTAAATAAGGAGAAGGAGGAGCATGGTTAAAATATGCACATACACAAGATCCCAATACAGTACATCTTCATTATTTTCAGATTCCAGATCTGCCAATTCACCTAATCGCTAAAAAAATTACATATGTGTAACCCTAAAATCAATACTCACCATGCAGAACACTGAAAAATTGGATCCATCCTATATGATACTGTCGGTTGAGTTCCCACAGAATGGTGACGCCTTTGTGCTTCATCTTTCATGGTGCTAACAGGGGCTTTTCCAAATTTCGTTCGGTACAGATTTGCAATTTTGTCATTATTTGGATGTTGCCAATGGTCTCCAGATTCACTGTTTAACAGGTGTTTGTTATTCCTAAGAACAAAAAGGCCATTGGATTAGAGTGATCACCATGGATACAGCCTTATGAAAACATGGGGGTAAAGTTGAAGCAATTATATTGTGTTCCATGATTATTAATCTGTAGACAGTATGGTACCTGTCCAAAATTCTTACATAAGAATCCTTGTAATAGCCTTATTCAAAATAGTAAAAGTCTGGAAACAGCTCCAGTATCCATCAACAAAAGAACAGAGGCTGGGAATGTAGGTCAGGAGTAGAGAATGTGCCTAGCATGTACAAGGTTCTGAATTTGCCCCAGCCTCATACAAATAAGTGAGTAGATAAACTGTGGGTTTGCTTATACTATAGATTGCTGCTAAGCAAGAAAAAGAAATTAATTTGTAATGCATTTAACCATATGAAAGAGTGTCAACCAGGCAGAATGCTTTCCCCCAAAGAATGCATAGCTACAAAATTAATTATAAAACCAATCTACAGTGGAAAAAAATCCAGTGATTGTCTCTAGGCTTGTTGAGGAAGTCAATTTCAAGAAGAAAAATACATGTGGGACATGGTTGGGCTTCGTCTCCAGGTTTTCTGATTCAGGACCAAGAATGTTCATTTTTAAGAAGTCTTCAGGTGAGGGTCATACAGCTAGTTTGGAAAATCACAGTTTGAACCACTGCCCTAAACTTGTCTTTCTTGATTGATGTAGCAGATACTTCTGGTGTCCATATCACCTTCCCAAGAGTCTACTTAGTCCTATAAGAGTTCACAGACCCTTACCATACCCACCTGCCATGCATCTGTTTGTTCATATTTTTGCAAGAGAGACGAACCATTGTGATGAAGGAGGGAGTAACTCCAAGTCAATGGAAAATGAAGTGGTGAACAAATGTTCTGGCCTCTTGTCTATTCTTTTACTGACAGAGTACAAATGTTAGGGAATGCTGCATATTTCACACTGCAGCATTGTTGAATATGAATGTGCACAGCAGCAGCCTCTATCGCATGCCTTGAACTTGGCTTTTTCTTCTGTTTTGCTCATCTTCCTCACTTTTGTTTCCTAATGTCACTTCCCAAATAAACCATACTGAAACCCAACTGAAAAAAACTGGGTAAATATTTGAGAGATAGATGGATGCTAATATGATTACAAGGAAAGTAGCTGATATTACCATAGGAAAAAAGATGGCAGACATTGGCCTTGAATGTACTATGTTCTTTCTACATTTCTCACTTGAACCTACTATACCTAACTTGGTCCTTCCATAGTCCAGGACCTACCCACTCTTACACTTCAGTCTTATTTGGACAGAACTCAGAGTGGTAGCTTGATGATACAAGAACGAATATGACTGAGTCAGGACCAGGCTCCTGTCTCCTGCAGACTACTTGTGCCCATCTTTTAGTCCACTCCCCGGACTCTATGTTTCCCAGATGCTCTGCCTGAACTCTGTGCCCCTTTGGGAGTCTCAATCACAAACACCTCACATTGTACAAGTTTTGTTTCTTGGACTTTCATCACTTTGCCCATTATTTACCATTTAGAAGAAGGATTGGCTGAAACAGCAATCCCTTGGTCTCTTCATATATGACCTAAAGAAAAATAAGCCTACAGGACATTGGTGGCTCATGCTCTAATCCTAGCTACTCAGGAAACTGAGATCTGGGGATCATGATGCTAAGCCATCTCAGGAAGAAAAATCTAGGAGCCTCTTAATCCTGCATAAGCAACAAAAAGCCAGAAGTAGAAATGTGGCTCAAGTGGTAGAGTGCCAATCTTGAACAAAAAAGCCAGGAAAGAGAGCAAAGCCCTGAGTTCAAGCCCCAGTACTGAAGAATAAAAAGAGAAAGAAAAGAAAGATAAGCCCATGTTCCTGGCCAACTAGCAGTGACATTTGACCAGAGCTGACTCATCTGACCTCTGGATAGGTTCAATATCTCAGGCACACCTGCAACCCACTCTTTTTTTTTTTTGGGTCCGGTAGTGGGGCCTGAACTCTGGGCCTGGGCACTGTCCCTCAGCTCTTCAGCTCAAGGCTAGCGCTCTACCACTTGAGCCATAGCGCCACTTCCGGCTTTTTTCTTTTTGCTTATGTGGTGCTGAGGAATCGAACCCAGGGCCTCATGCATGCAAGGCAAGCGCTCTACCACTGAGCCACCTTCCCAGCCCCCCTGCAACCCACTCTTAAGTGTACTAACTTAGACGGTGAGAGTTGTCATATTTCTTTAGTCCCACCCAGTTATATGGTTTGACTCTTAATTCCTTAAATTGTCCTCAATTTGATGTCTTCCCAGTACTGATCGGGGGTATAGAGATGTACATCTCTTTCCTATCTCCCTTCTATGTGGCAGGCAACCTAATCAGATACTTTCATCTCTAAGTATAGAACACAAAATGTCAATGCTCACAGGAATACCAACCTTCTAGAATGTAGGGAATCAAATAATGTATAAAGACAGCAAGTGATATTTGAACACAGTGAGCCCAACCCTGAGCAACCTCTGTTCCCTCAGATCCCATGAAACCAATACAAGCTCTCATCCCTCCCTTCGGGGTATGTGAATGTTACCACCCTGGAGCTTGATGTCAGGGAGTCTTCTGAGAAAAGGATAGTTTTCCTGGTCTCCTGAATTGTTTGCATATATTTCTTCCATATTTGCCTCATCCAGATCTGAATGTCAATGATCCAAATCAGTCATGACCTTGGTCACAAATCTTGGTGTGGCTGTGTGTGTGGGCTGCCCCCTGGTGTCTGTCTACAGGAACAGACAAGCTGCCAACCCAGAAGTGATATTTCCCATTTTCAAATCAGCGTTAAGCCTCAGCAGGAAAGGAAGACATCCATGAAGAGTTAATTGCAGCAATAGACAAAGACAGTGCTGATCAGCTGATCAACAAGAATAGCCTTTCTGGAGCTCAGTTGCAAATGGAAAATAGAGTTAATGGATGGAGCAGTAGAGAAGAGCATAAAGCCAAGGTACACAAATTGTCAAGTTGTTTTCATTTGATTGTCTTACACCTATTCTAGGACACACAGTGGATGATTTAATGGATTGTGAGATCCAATTAGCTCATCATAGCCCTTGTAGATTGGGAGACAGATGAGTACTCTATTACTCTGCAGTAAATAGCCTTTATAATTCAATTGCCTTTGTAATCAACCGAAGAGCATAACATTAAGGAAATTCTCTTTTACTGCTACTTTTGGAGGGACAGGTCTGTAACTTCAACACTCAGGAGGCTGGGGCAGAAAGATCATGAATCTGAGGTCAGCCTAGGCTGCCTAGTGAAAATGCTGTCTCAAAAGTTAATTAGCAAAAGGGAAAATGTTCCTTCATTTGTTTGGTAGTTGGGACAGATTTCTTGTCTTAGTGAACATCTGAACCTCAGAAAGGGAGGTAGGCATACAACTGGTAAACATGCATTTCTTTTCTTTTTGCCTTTGGTAATACTGGTGAATCAAGCACAAGATCTTGCCACGCTAAGCACTTGCTCTCTTGATGTCACAACCCTGTCTACTTCTCTCAATCTCTCTGAAGGAGAGCAGGGAGCAAGGTAATTTTTTCATCTAAACTGTCAGATTGACGCCAAGAAACCTGAAGTGAATGTGGTGATGTTGTATACCTCCATTTACAGGAAATTTTTTTTTCTAGATACATCAAGTTAAAAGTTGAAATATTGCTATTAATTTGTACCAGAGTATTTCTAGGCTTATATTTATATATTTCATAAGACAGTTTTCCCTCAGATGCATTTTACTACTAGCCAAATGCAGTCCTAAGAAGAAGAAAATATCCACTCTGACCCCGTATGTTAACATTTTGACATGTCATTTCAACTTTAGCTAAAATCATCTTTTCTTTTGCTCATCTAAGCCTTGGAGGTATGTCTCAGGTGAAGAAGTTGGAACTAGAAGGAGGTTGTGGTGGCACAGGTAAGGGATCAGAGCAAAGAGATAAAGATGAGAGCGCACAGTCCACGCATAGGGACAAGAGTATAATACAGAAGATAGGATCTCATGTATGTGGATGTGTGTGAACAAGTGTTTGTGTACATGCATGTGTGTGTGTGTGTGTGTGTTCGGGTTTTGGAGGAAAGTGTGAAAGAGGAAGAAGTGCATAGTACAATGCCCTTCCATGTTGACCCACCAAAACCAGAGACTGAGGGCATAGCCAGACCTCCTCTGAGTGGACTGGGGATGAGTACTTTTGCCCGATACTTGCACACTTTTGCCCGATACTTGCACTGACTAGCACCCTCCTTCTGGGTCTGAGAGTCCCATCCAGCTGCAGCCCAGGGAGTAGGGAAAGGCATGTGCAAGGCCTCTTAAATGTATGAGTGGTTTCTCCTTCAGAAAGGAAGTTGGTGCCCTCTGAACGGGCCTGAGAGATGTTTGTTCTATTCCTGTCTCCGGCATATTTGGGGAACTGGGGTAAGTGATCCAAACACCAAACGTTAGAAAGGGCCACCACCTGCCATCTTAAGCTTACCCGTTTCCATGTGATCCCAACACACCTTGGAAACCCTCAGCTTCCACTGTGCTACTGGCTCCGCTCACTGTAAGATATGACTCACACACACAAAAGTCCAAAAGCAAATGGAAGGCCTCTTCCAATGTACCAATTATTTTCCCTCTGCTTGCAGACAAAGAATCTGATTTTCTTCATGATTACAGGTCATCCTGAGTCATTCACAAACTGTGAGGATTTCACAAATAGCGCTCACATTTTACTTCAAGGAACCAAACACGATCAGTAACTACTTATCCAGTCACTAAGCATGTAGAGATTTGACCATTAAATTATCTGTAAGAGCACATGAAAGTTTACATCTGCAGTTACTGTCTAGGGGACTCCCAGGAACAGGAGGCCAGAAGGAATACTCAGGACCAATGACAAGGGACAGCACCTCTAGTTGAACCTTAGGGGAAGGCCACGCCCTTTGACCAGGCATGTACCTGAGAACACTTGTAGGCAACCACCTTAGGAAGGAGAAGCCTCAACACAAACTTCAAGGAATTTAAAATACTGGACTAGCCCTTCGAATTTAATACTGGACTAGCCCTTCAAGAAGTTTTAAGAATATCCTACTTTCCTCTCTCTATGTTCATCTCTACGTTCCATTCACATAAGGTGACCGCCATCCATGCTCTTTTGTAGAAAGGGCTCGGATGTCAGCTCTCTACACACTTCTATAGAAGAGGTTAAGTCAAAGCAACTCTTTTTCAGAGAGAAAAGAATAAGAGTAGAAGAGAATTAATATATAATTGCTTTCTCCAGGGCATGTATGGGCATTTGCGTTCTAAACATTTTTCATCACAGCCTAGGAACCTGTCAAACATAGGTTAAATCATATGAAGTCATATTAATGGGTCAAACACTGTTATATGTCGGCACTACTATATAGTTCAATCTAATATTTCATGAATTAGAGAGCAGGTAACTATAGGATTTTGGAATCTGCACCAATCTGGTTTTTGTTCTTTATCATTATATAGACATATCTATCTGTATAACTACATATATAGATATCTATATAATGATGAAGAAGAAAAGTGTGTAGCTGGGTATGGTGGTGTAGGTGCTGTACTCCTGTAATCCCAGTCTTTTGGTGTTGAGGCATGAGGATGTAGAATCTGGGGCCAACATGGGCTACATACATAGGGAAATGAATGTGTGTGTGTGTGTGAGAGAGAGAGAGAGAGAGAGAGACAGAGAGACAGAGAGACAGAGAGACAGAGAGACAGAGAGAGACAGAGAGACAGAGAGAGAGCAGGGTGAGGGGATCTGGATTATGGATTTTGAGATTCAATGTTGTACAACTCAAAGGCTATAACTTTAGTACTTGGTGACAGATAACCATTTTGCTGTCAAGATTGCAAGGTGGCACAGGTCATCATATGGCAAAAGAATGATAGCATCCACGTATATATCCTCTAGTCTTCTCCTCCTCCACCACCTCCTCCTCCTTTACTTGTGACAAGGTCTTACTTTGGATTCTCGTCTGGCCTAAAAATTGCAGTGTAGACCAAACTCCTGCTTCAACCTTGTAAATACTAGGATTGTAGTAAAATTCAGTCATCAGAGATACACGGTGATGATCATTTCCCTAATCATCTCCTTAAAGCCCCACTTTGGTATTCTAGATTATGATTCTTATACAAATATTCTTGATACAATAGTTACTAAATGGATTTCAACTCATGAACCTTTTGGAGAAACATGTGAAGTATATCTAAACTTTAATAAAACCTCAGCGTCCCAGTCATATATAATAAACTATGACAGAATTATTGGCTTAAAACAGCAATTTTTTCTTACACTTTTTCAGAAGTGCAACATAGGTTGCATTAGGCCAAAATCAATATGTTACCAGGCTGATATTCCTTTTAGAGACTGTGTGAGAAACCATCTCCTTCCTAGTTCTACTGGTAGAGACTTCTTGAGCTCCTTGGCTCCTGATCCTCCTTTTTCCATCTTGAAAGCCAACAAAACCTCATGAAGTTCTCACATCTTGTCATTCTGATTCTGTTCTTTGCCTCAATGTTGGACTTCTAATGATTGTGATTACATTGTGCTCACTTGAATAACCCGTATAACCTTCCTCTCTTAATGTCAGCTGATTAACATTTTATTCCAGAATTCATTCCCATTGGTCACGTAACCTAACATTTGTGTAGGTTGTTATGGGCAATTGGTCATGGATATCTTTGAAGAGCCATTATTTTGCAATGGAATAAAGACTGATTACTGCCCAGTTGAATTTCTAGACTGAATCTGATGATAGTAGATCCTGGAGAAAGGCTGTCTCAGGAACAAAGCTGGAGCAGTTGTAGGTATAATCCCAAAGTTGGATGTCTGTCACCTAATTGCCAGACATTTTATGTATTATAGTAAATCAAGAGTCCCATTACGTATAGCTAATTACCACCTCACCACAGAGCCAGCTTTGATTGGGTGAATTTGTGAGGAAGTTAGTGGGCTGCCTCCTTGTGTGAGTCAGCATTCTGTTACTGTAATAAATGCCTGAGATGATCAGCTTTTAAAAGAAAAGGCTTATATTGGCCCACAGTTTTGGAGGTTTCAGTCCATGCTCAGCTGGCTCCATTGCTTTGGGGTCTATGCGAAAGAAAGTACATCATGGCAGTGGTCTGTGGAGACGGAAGCTGCTTTCTTTATGAAATCAGAGAAAGCAAGGGAGGAGAAAGTTCCACAATTCACATCAAGGGCACCCCTCAATAACCTCCTCTAGTCTCTACCTCTCAACAACAGAACAGTGGGAATAAGGGACATTCCAGATCTAAACATAGCACTCCTAGAAGTGGGGACACATGTTTCCACTGGCTTCCTTTCCCCTCCTTGCCCTTGGCAGGAACGGCATGGATAACCTGTTTCTACCCTAGGCTCTTACTGAGGAGCCAGTCTGGGGAGTGTACCCATTCATCTCTTTATCGCTTTATCACAGGGAGGGATTTCCCAAATCCTAAAGTCACAAGAATAAAGTTGGAAAATGATTCTCTTCCCATTAACACACTTTAAAGGGAGAACTTGATAGAAATAAAGACTTATTAGAAGTCAAGTCTCTCTCCTAAATGACATATTTAGGAAGCTGGAAGGTTGAAAACCTCGCATCTCTTTGAACTGTTGTGGTTAGTGTGTCCTTACAGAACAAGTGACAATCATTTGATTTGCATGTTTCCTTCCATATCTTTGGATTAAAGATTACAAAGTTAATACTAAACTAAAGGGATCTTCTCAATCTCAAGCTCCTAACTCTCCCCTGAAGAATGGGGCTGGTTCTTTGAGTTTGCCATTTCATTGGTTCTGATTGACATGAAACACCCCAATTCAACCCAATTCCATCATCCCATGCCATTTCCTATATCCTCTCACTTAGTCTGGACTGGTTTCCATTGTCCACTCAGAGGGTCCATTAGCTGTGAGTGTGGTCCTTCCAGGCCAGACCACAACCAGAGTGCTTTGCCCACCCTCCTTGACTTAAGGCCTTAGGAGCAAATTGTTTCTGAGGCATCCTGCACTCTATCTGGCTCATTGGATGAACTTTCCCCTGCCTCAGAAAAAGAGACTTACCATAATGGAATGGAATCTGCAATTTCTTCACTCTGTGACCTTGAGAAGAGCAAACTCTCCGACCTTCAATTTCTTTATCTAAAACTGATTATAATAACACTTTTCCCACAGTGCTATTGTCAGAAATAAGCACAAAGCGTTGTTTAGAACTTGGTCCTATTTCGCTGCCCTTAGCAGGCAGATGGCAAACAATGTAGATGAGAAATGATGCCGAGGAATCGGACAATGGGAGAGAGGACTTCTTTCCTCTCCACAGGTCATCGTATCATCTGCTCAGACTTAGCTGACACAGCCATTTGCCCTGGGATTTCTATCCATCTGGATGCAGCAATTTGATAACCTCAATTTGTCTGCATTCTTCATGGAGCTGAGACAAATTTATTCTAATCGTTCCTCTACAATTAAATTATCCCCATCATGATTATGGTAGAAGGATAATCACGATTTGAAGAATTAGGGACTGTTCAAGCAGAGCTTGTAAGGAAGTCCCTGCAGCAGCATCAGTATGCCCAGATGAGGGAGTGAGGATCCCTACTCCCATCCCAGAGCAGCAACTCAGAGGCCGGGCATAGCACAGGATTTGCCTCGTGCTAACTCTAGTTTGAGAGACACTGGTTTCATCTGGAGAGGTTGCTCACTCTTTCAGTGCCAGTACTCTAGAAGCCATGTCAGGAGGACTGTTCAAGGCCAACCTGGACTTCATCGGAGATACTCTCTTACCCTTACCCCCAGCACATTAAAAGAAAATTAAAGAAAAGAACTACTGGTTTCAAAAGATGACCTAGTGGGTGGGGCGCCAGTGGCTCATGTCTGTAATCCTAGCTACTCAGGAGGCTGAGATCTGAGGATCATGGTTCAAAGCCAGCCCAGGCAGGAATGGCCATGAGACTCTTATTTCCAATAAACCACCAGAAAACTGGAAGCGATGCTGTGGCTCAAGTGGCAGAATGCTAGCCTTGAACTGAACAACTGAGGGACAGTGCCCAGGCCCAGCATTCAAGCCCCAAGACCAACAACAACAACAACAAAAGATTTTCTAATGGGTGAAGTTGTGCATGAAAGAAAGTGATTTTTAAGTTTCAAGAAATAATGTCAATTAGAGGCTAAAACCTAGAAGAAGCAAACACAAGCCCATTTCCAGTTCTGCTCTCAAAGGCAATGATTTTAATGGCCTAGGTAAGAAGCTGTGCCTTGATTGAAACCATCAGCTTAGAAAAATGAACACTAATGACTACTAAAGTATGCCAGACATATGAAATTCAAATGAATCAGAAGTGAAACACTTTTTCTTTAGAATTTGTGAATTTTAGTGTATATAGAAGACGTAGCTCTAGACTAAGAGATAAGAGTAAATAATACAAATATAAGCAACACAGATATAGTAAATGAATTAATTCTTTATTTGAAACTAATGCTCCTTCAAGGTATCTGTACAATTCTCTAGCTTTGGTGGGTAAGAGAAATGTAGAACCTTGTTGACATATATATATATATATATATATATATATATATATATGACATATATATATATATATATATATATTCAAGTCTTTTCTTCCAGAGATATTGATTCATAAGGTCAAGGATCAGCCTAGAATTTTAGCATAAATCTCAGGTTATTTAGAATTGACAGTATTGAGGAACTAACATTTGAAAAACACCTAGAAAAAGACTGAATTCTGCTCAACCACTGTTTCCTCACAACAGCTCTTTAAGACAGCTCATTCAACCAATCTTGCCAAATGAATTAATACTGGATGACTCATTTTATATTGCATGCCCATTTTCAGAGCCGTGGTGACAGTAACAATTTTCACATCCCAGAACTGGATTTTTGGAAAGTAATGATTTCTTATGAGAAGAACTTTGATGGCATATTAACGGAAGGTGGCTCTCTACTCCCATCACATGAGGGATGCAAATCAAATGTATCAAATCCTATATTAAGTTTCAGTCTGTGAGAAACACTACAGTGGCCAGTACCTGTAATAATGACTACTTGGCAGGCTGATCTGGAAGGATTATTAGACAACATAGTGAAACCTGATCTCAAAAAATAAAACCAGCCTGGTATAGGTGGCCCACACCTGTCATCCTAGCTGCTCAGGAGGCTGAGACCTGAGGATCTTGGTTTGAAGCCAGCCTAGATAGGAAAGTCCATGAGATGCCAACTAATTACCAAAAAGCTGGAAGTGTAACTGTGACTCAAGAGAGAAAAAAAATGCTAAGGCATTGTGCCCAGGTCCTGAGTTCAAGCCTCAGTACCAGCACAAAAACAAACAAATCAGTCTCTTTTGGCTTCTGACTATAGAACACTGTAATAGGGGCTGGGAAGGTGGCTCAGTGGTAGAGCGCTTGCTTTGTATGCATGAGGCCTTGGGTTCGATTCCTCAGCACTCCATAAGCAAAAAAAAAAAAAAAAAAAAAAAGCTGGAAGTGGCGCTGTGGCTCAAGTGGTAGCGTTCTAGCCTTGAGCTGAAGAGCTGAGGGACAGCGCCCAGGCCCAGAGCTCAAGCCCCACAACCGGACCCAAAAAAAGAAAAGAAAAAGAACACTGTAATAGTGAGCATAGATCCTTGTCACGCTTTTTGGTCACGTTATGTTTTTTGAGTTCTGTGCCTGATATATGCTGCCCCCAAGGTAGAAAGCTTCTATCAACTTTTCTTGAAACCAAAATACAAAGGGCGAGATTTTTTCCCTGGGAAGGAGGAGGCGCATGAGAATCCAGCCAGCAGAGAGAAGCAGGTGGATAGTAATGGAGAGATGCCGGCTTTTGGAGGTAGCATTGGAAGAGAGCAAGTGCTATGAACTGAGGGCTGGGTCTGCCATTCAGAAGCTCTCATCAATGGTACAGTTTCCCTGTCTGACTCCAGGCAACACCCGGAGAGTCTGAGAGCTCTTACCATCCTTGAATGATCTCCTTTCCACTGGAAACTGGCTGCAGTGGGTTCTACTGATAGCTACCAAAAACACTGACAGAGAATAATTGCCCATCCTGTCATCTACAAACATTTGGAGTCGCCTGTGTACTATGCTGAGGTTTTCTGTCTCAACATAGGTGTGTCAGTTAAACTATGATTTCTTATGTGTTTTGTAAATTATGTTTAAGTGGTTGCACAACAAAGAGGTCGCCATTCCACACGTCAGTTTATAAATGCAATGCATCTTGGCCGATCTCAGCCCTTTCATCCTTCTCCCCCCCCCCCCCTTCCATTCCTTTTTCCTAGTTTCATAGATCCACTGAGTATTATGACTGCATTTCCTCCTTCTCTTCATTCTTCTACCCTCCTCCCCTTGACACCACCCCGCCACACCTCAAGTATCAGCTTTCTGTTTGTCATATTTTGGACCATGAGTTAATTTTCTAAGGAGTTACATCATTTGAATTTTCTCCTGCATATACTATACTTGCATATACTTGTATATACTTGCATGCAACCCCATATGTATTTACCGATATATCTATAAATTAGATCTAACTTCCACTTAAGAGAGAAAGCATATGGCCTTCATCTCTCTGGCCCTGACATTTTCACTTAACATAATTTTTCCAGCTTCATCCATCCTTTCTTTACAAAGGATTCTTCCTAATGGATGAGTAAACTTTCATTTTATTTTTTTTTCCCTGATCTTTTGTGTATTTAAGATAGGACTAGTGATCAGGTGAAAGGAGGTACCCTCAATCATATCCTTCATTTTGTGCAGGAAATGGAACTGAACCAGAGAGCCACAGAACTGGAGTTGGAAGAACAAGTCTTCTGCTGTCATGGCCATCTTCCTGCCCACATCCTGGAGACATAGCTTAGAATTAGGCCTAAGGGATGTTTTCTTCCGTGAATGCATAGAAGGTGCCAAGACTTGTCAGTGTCTAAATGGATTCAGCTCGGACTACATAAGCAAGAACCTTGGGTCTCTATTTAGGTGGCCAATTGTGACTATTCAGAGTCCTAAAAAATAGAAGCTTTTGAAATTAATGATATTAACAATTCAAAGACTCTTCACCTGTATCTTACAGATGAGAGACCGAGACGAAGCTCTGGCCTTTGCTTTGGCAACACCCACATGGACCAGGTCAGTGAAGAAGGATACTTAAATTCCAGTGGGAGCTTGCTCTTCTGTAGACTCCACGCTAGCCCCTCCACATGTAGCCACTCCCTCCTGCTGACTACAGGGAGACAAATGAGCCTTTCTGCTGCGAGGGACGAAGAGCCAGATATGCCCCAAGCCCCTTCCCCAGTCCTCTTTATTGGCAGTAGGTAGTCCCTGTTCTATGTTTGAACAGGAAAAGGATTTGTACTCTCTGTGGACTGGAAGAACGTATCACTGCAGGGATATGGTGGGTAAGTTACTATCAGATCACATCACAGATAAGAAGCTGTGTGTTTTACCAGCCTTATCAGTAGTAAGGAGAAAGGCTTGCTCCCAAACTCCCCCAGGCTCCTCCTCTTCTCTCTCTCTCAATAGTAAAGGAAAGAACTTGCTCACCAGCTGATAAGACCCCCAAACTTCCCTAGCCTTCAGTCTCCTTCCCTCCCCTCTCACACATGTATACAAATACACACATTCCTGGGTATAGGTTGAGGGTTGGCTCTAGGAACACCATGGATATGAAACTCTGACAAACTTTATATGGGAGTGTTTGAACATAACCAGTATTCTTTAAAACATCTCTTGATTACTTAAAGTTCCTAATAAATGCTATGTAAGTAGTTATGCTTCTTTTATTGCTTTGACAACAATAATAGTAAGAAAGGTTTATATGTGTTTGGTACACTTTTTTTTTTGGGGGGGGGGAGTAGAAACCAAGCTTACAGCCTTATTCCTACTATGGGTGGCTGAATGCACAGAGGGCTGATTGAGTGTATAAATCTTGGCTCCATGCCCATGAAAGGGAGAAATTATTCACTGAGTCCTAAAGCCTTTATATCCTTATGTAATCCCTTTTACAGAACCATCCTTATCTATATAGTTACCTGAGACAAGGAAATGGGAAAACAAGGAAAATATTAAAATAAATTTTCACAGTGGTCCCCTTGAAGGACCACAGGTAACTCATACTAGATCTTAAGTAAAATATGTTAGGCCAGGAGTAGTGGCTTATTCCCAGGTATTCAGAAGATATATCAGGTGGATAGTAATTTGATGCTTGTCCAGACAAGTTATCAGGGCCTTTCACTCAACCAAGTCCAGCATGATGGCTCACACCTAGGAATAAGGAGAGCAAAAGGAGAAAGACTGTAGTTAAGGCTAATGGAAGCAAAAATGTAAGACTCTATCAAAAAAATAATTGAGCAAATGGTTGCTCAATTGGGGTTTTGCTCAAATGGCAGAGTGCCTGTCTAGCAAGTGTGAGGCCCTAAGTTCAAACTCCAGTATCATAAAAAAGAGGCATGAACACAATCAAATACTGCCATTGCATTCCATTGCCTTTCCCTAGCGAGTAGATAACTCAGGAAGATGTTCCATAAGAGTTTATTTAGCATTAATGGGCACCTTATTCTGAAATTTTTAAAGCCAATTTTCATAAATAATGGAAACAAACTAGGGGGGAACCAGGCCCCAAACAGAAAAACTCCTTTTGGAGTTCAATCTAACTCTTAGGTTTTTTTAACTGATTTACCTCAACCTTGTCTGGTGCACATATCCATCTGGATAAGGAGGACAAGCCTGCCCTCTGCTGTCTGAAGAGAAAATTACCTTCAATTTTTCATAACTCTACATGTTCATAGGTTGTTTCCCAGACTACATTCCTGGTACTAGTAGCCAGAGAGCAGCGTCTTTGGACAGAAGGTTCAGTATCACTGGAAATCCATAATGCACTCTGAGATACTGAAAATTCATACATACCTTGACAGGCAGGTCTACCTAAGCCTCTCTCAGACTGATGTTTCTGGAGGCCCATGACACCATCCAGCTTTCTAGCTCCAAAAGCAACATGTGATTGTCACTTCACCCAGACGTCATGAATCTGGTCTAATTTTCCACCTTCCCTCATTCATTCATTTTCTTGGTCAACATCCTCAATTCCCTATTTCTCTGGCTGCTCTTCCCCATCAATCCCCCCTCCACATTCCAACTTGTCACCCTCTCCTTTTGCCACTCCATCATCAGTCCATTCTTTCTTCATTTTCTGCAGTCCTTCTTTATGGATCCTGCCGATTCTGTGAGCTTCCATTGCACTCACTGTCTATGCCTGAATTAATGTCTCAGAACTCTAAGCACTAATTTCCTCTCTTGCTGGATGACCACAAAACTCCACATGAACAGGGATTGTGTCTACCTTACTCATAATCAAGTCATAAAAATGGTCAAAGGCTTCACAGACCATAGACAACGTTTTTGAAGAAAATAGGGAGATGCTGAAATAAAGGGATACCAGTTAAACCAAGACACTGGAACAGGCGAACCAACACATCATTTTTCTTACATGACACATGAAACTTATTCATCTCATACTTCCATGAAAAAAAGCATTAAGTAATTATGCATGAGCAAAGCAGCTTAGGTACAGGTGTAGTGGAACAGGTCTGTAATCCCAGCCATTCAGAAAGCAGAGGTAGAAGGATCATTGCCCAAAGCCAGCCTGGGAAACCATGAGAACCTATTGGACCATTTTTAGTTCCATGGAAAGGAAGAGGAAGAGGAAAGGGGAGGGGAGGAGAATGAAAGCAGAGGAAAGGAGGGAAAAAAGAAAATGGAGAGGAGAGGGGATAGGAGGGGGGCGACAGGAGAGGGAAGAGAGGGGAGAGAATGGAAAAGAAAAAGGAAAGATAAGGAGAGAAGAGAGGATGTAGAGAGAAAAGAGACTCAGGGGAAATCAATAAATTTATCTAAGGTTATTCAACTGTAAATTCCAGAGTTAGGGTATCAACCCAACTTTCTGGCTCCATCATGGTACAAGTTCTAATAGAATGGTCAGCCATATAAGAATGAAGGCTCACACTGGCGGGAATAAACTTTCTAAAATCAATAAATGTTTCTAAATTGACAGAAGCAGGAGAGTTAGATGAAATCATCTTGGGTTTTCTTCATTCTAGACAGAGGCTTTCAGGGACATCTTACTAAGAAAACCACTCCCTGATCTCGGGTTCTTGGCTCCTACTTCTAAGTCCCTAGCATGATCGCAAACCTTAGTCACCAAAGTGCCTGAGGAACTTGACTGCTTTGTTAAATTGCTGTCCTCAATCTCCACTAGAGTGTACTTTGGCTTTTGTTCGGATAGATCTCACCTTTGCATTTGCATTGGTTCAATTAAATCTTGTTTGGTTAATACTCCTCTGAGGTCTAGCCTTGGATTCTTCGGGGAGGCCAACAACCTGTCATTCTACTGACAAGAATAAACTCAGGATGGAGATCACGTATTAGATGGAAGTGACTCTAATTTGTACAGCTCTTACACAGAGCGTTGTCTCTAACAGAGGCTGGGGATGCAACTCCATGGGAAAGGGTTTACTCACTTACTGCAGGTTCACAATTTAAGCCTCAATACACAAACACAAAGTAGATTCTACATATTAATTTTTCGGACTGAAAAATACTTTAAGGAAATATAAATGAATTGAACCAGAACACTGGTTTATAAAAATTAATTACAAACCTATCCAAGGCTTACAGCACTCAGAAGGCTTATGAGGTTTCAAACAAATCCAAAACAAAACCCTTCTGATTAAAGATCTTATCTCCTTTATGAAAGTGAGGACTAACGTATGCAAATTAGCTCTTTGAAGTGACCCTGGCAATCAAGTTACTCAGGATTGTAATTGACCATGTTGACTTCTAAAAATTGATTATAATAAAGAGGAGTGAATATAAGGAATTGTTACTTTGTGACATTCTCTCAATCACCATTTATTGGTAGAAATATTTGGAAATTATCCTTTATAAAGGAATAGGAAATCTGTATAACAAGACTTTCCATGGCGTGGCATAGTGTGTCATAAACAGTAACTTTGTGTGCATGTGTGTACTAGGGTTTGAACTCAGGCTCTCGGGCTCTTACTTAGCTTTCTTGCTCTACTGCTTGAGCCATACTTCCAACCCAGAATTTTGCTGGCTAATTAAAAATATAGTCTCAGCTTCTCTATCCAGCCTGGCTTCTCTGTCCATGTCTCAGGCTAATGAGTAAAATTATAGGCAAGAGCCACTGTGTCTGTCAAACTGGTATTTGAAGATATTCTTTGCCTTAAAATTTTGTGCATATCTACTGGTGGTTTTAAAAGATATCCATCTAAAAAAGAAGCAAAAGTGACTCTCTGAAAAAGATGTTGTTCCTCCATGAGTAGGCCACATCCCAGTTTGGAAGACTGATCTGCCCCTCCAGCACCCTGCATCATTTTGTGAAACTTTGAAGACAAACACTGAGTGGCACACAATCTGACCCTGGTGCGTGTGTAATCATGTTAATAAAAGTTTTTATTTTACATCATAATGTTCTTCCACCTTAGTCAAATTCAAATTATCTTATTTCTGAACTGATAACATTTAAACAAGTTTTCCTACATGACAATAAACCATTCCTCCTGTTTCGTTTCTACTGCTCAGACATTTAATGAATAAAAGTTTTAATGGGTCTCAATGCCATCAAACACACATGGTCTAAAATCTGCCTAGGTCAGAAAAGATTGATCTTCTAGTCATCTGTGCACATTTAGCAGGACTGCTCACAGTCCAGTTGGGCTGATGTTCTCCGGAGTAAAAGTGAATGTTCTGGAAGCACCACTCAACTCAATCTGGGCAGAGTTCTCTGTTAAAATTCTTCTTCAGCCTGCTTGCTTCGGGACTGCTTCAGCTGCTGTAGCCGCTCGATGGTTTCAGAAACAGTGCGCTCCCCGTGGACCTTATTGTCCCTTGTGCGGATATTAACTGTGCCACTGCTTTTCTCTTTTTCACCAACAACTAAATGGAAGATATACGGCTGTATGAGACTTAACCTAAAGTCATGGGACAAGCCACCTGTGAACATCTGCACACAAACAATCCTAAGGCACCCCAAAACTACCCTGTAGCTTCAGATACAAAAAAATGTACAGGTGTCTATGTACAGTTAGACAAATGACTTAAAAGTTCGATTCATTAAGGGAAATTAAATAACAAAATACAGTACATACAACTTCTGCACTGAGTCAATGTCAGCAACTTAATAAATACATATTAAAGCAATATGATATGAAGGGGAGAAATTTTTAGGTAATTCTTTAAATCCTTTTTTTCCTTACACAAGTTTTTCTTTGTTATTATCAATTGAAAAATACTGAGTCAGGATTAGAAGAAACTTAGCATGAATGAGGCTGAGTTTAAAAAAAAAAAAAAACAGAAGTAAATACATTCTTAACCACATTACACTTAAATCTAATTCTCAACTGTCAGCATATTTTCTTTCTTTCTTACCCAGGATGAAGTTATACTGTGCTAACTGTGCATTTCTGATCTTCTTATTCAATGTACAGCCTGGGTCCAGATCAATGTCTGCCATGAATTTAGCATCGTGGAATTGTTGCCTTACCTATTAAACAGACACAGAATACAGAATTATCAGTTACTACAAGAATTTTAGTTTTAACTCAAGTGATAATATTTAATACAGCACAAGAATAAGCATGCAGCCAGGGCTCACACCTATAATCCTAGCCACTCAGTAGGCTGAGATCTGAGGACTGTGTATGGTTCAAAGCCAGCCCAGGCAGGAAAGTCCATGAGACTCTAGCTCCAATTGACCACGAGAAAACCAGAAGTGGTGCTATAGCTCCAAGTGTAGAATGCTAGCCTTCAGCAACAGAGCTCAGGGATAGCGCCTAGGCCCCGAGTTCAAGTCCCATGACAAAAAAAAAGTATAATCATAATCATGCAAACATCTCAAAGATGAATGCTAGCAGATGTATTGAAGCATATAAAATTCTGAGTTGGCTCAACATTTACAAAGTCAAAAATGTAGACATGGTATGTGGCTCAAGTGATAGAGCAGCATCAGCTTAATAATAAAGGCAAGGAAATAGAGCTCAGTAGTAGAACGCTTGACCAGAGTGAAACAAGAAAACATATTTTGTTCTTGGGCTGAATGTTTTAGAAAATCCTTAAAATCAAGTGTCTTAGAACATAAATCACAAGAAAAGAAACCCTTTTGAAATTATATCTCAAGTTCCCAACATGGCTGCTGGATCAGCCTCCACATAAAACTACCACTTGCAGTAAAAGGAATAATAGAACTGAATGTCTTGGTTACCAGATACTTTAACATTCATTTCTTTCTTACAGAAGATATGATCTGAGTATAATTTATTCTGGTTATCTGGAGTGGTGATAATATTTATGTGATAGTTTTATTCACTTATCAACTTTTAATTATTTTTAATGCTTTAATTTGGACTTTTTTTTAAAGCAGAATAAACTGTTCTAGTCTTTAAGTTATAGAGTAGGATTAGTTATTTATGTATTAGTAAGTTAGGGTTCTTACAGCAGAAAGAGCAATAAATAAAAAATTTCATTTAAAACAAAACGAAATTGCTCCCTTAGTCAATACAACCTAAGCTGTCTTTGTATATGAATTTACAAATAATATTCTTTATAATAATAAACAGTAAAATACATGTGTTTTATAAAATGCTAAGTAAGTATGTCTTCTGATTGTGGAGCTAGGAAGAAAAAAAGCACTGTAGAAGTGATTGAATCTATGCAGGGTTATCAAGGCAGAAATCAGCAACAGATGTCAATGCCACAAGTAACTTGATTTACTCAGAAGATGCAGCATAGTCTGAGTGCAGTGTGCACATCTGCAATTCCACATACTTCAGGGGCTAAGGCAAGAGCTAGGTCTGCCTGAGCATTACCTTTTGGGCATAGTCATCACACGTTGGTCCCACTGGAACTACCATTACCTGACGAGGAGACAGCCAAAAAGGCCTAGAGAAAGTAAAAAGAGTGCAGATTTGGGTACATTCAATACACAATGACACATTTCTTAGTTTAGAATCTTTGCCTACAACATGTAAAAGCTACTTTTAAACCTAGAATTGGGGGCAGCTAGTTTATGTCTGTAATCCTGCCTTCTCAGGAGGCTGAGAGCCAGAGGATTAAGGTTCAAGGCCAGCCTGGACAGAGAAGTCCTAGAATTCATTGTCAAAATAACCAGCAGGGATTGAGGTATAGCTCAAGTGAAAGAATGACAGCTAAACATGCAAAATAAGCATATGAGAGGCCCTGAGTTCAAGCCCCAGTGCCAGCAAAAACGAAACAAAGCAAAACATAACCTACTTTATAACTTGGCTTTTCTCTTTTAAAACTACCATTACAGATTATGGAGAGGAGACTTGAGTGAAGAAAACCAATCCTATATAAAGAAAATCTGTAAGTAAGATCTATGTTGCTTAAGCAGAAAAACAAAGCAATTTCATGTCAGTGACAAGGATTCACACTTCAACACATTATAGAGTAAAACAACAGTAGAAAACTAATTTCTAAATAACTGTACATAATGACTTAAGAGTATATTGTAGATGTACATGGTGGCTCACACTTGTAATCCTTGCTATTGAGGAGGTGAAGAATGAGAAGAAAATAGAGGACAACCTAGGAAAAAAATTCTCAAGACTCTATCTCAAGCAATAGCTGAATGTGCCCATCATACCACCTAAGTAGAAAGCATAAATAAGGAGGGCCCAGGTAAGCCCCAGCAAAAAGCAAGACCTCTGAAACATAACCAGAGCAAAAAGAGATAAGAGGCACAACTCAGTGGTATAGTTCTGCCGAGCAATTACAAAGCCCTGTGTTCAAAAATAAAAGATTATTACTTATTCTTCACGAGAAACAACACAGATGGTGCCTCCATATTCAAGATTCTTTCTGCAATACTTAGAAATTCTAATATATGTTGATTATGGCACTTGAAAAATGATGACTTTTCATCACTTAAAAAATAATCTTTTTGGAGCATTACCCTATGAATAGTACAAATCTTAGCCCAACTTCTCTCCCATCAACTATTGTTTTAAATAGGCAAAAGGCTGGAGCAGGCACTAAATTCTATCCTAATTGTGGGATATCCTCGGTCTATCACAGGTCTGGCAGAATAATTAGATAAGAGCTCCCCCAATTCTCTGGATGCCATGTAGAAAAAGACTGTTTATTTTGTGAAACCTAACTAAAAAAGTTATCTTATCTCATTGACAAGTATGGAAAACTTCCTTTAGTAACTGAGCTAAATAAATTCAACTAACATTGAAATAACAGCAATGTACAAGAGTCAATCAATACATATTTTGCCAAAGTATCAAATGCACAGAATTAATACTGCATTCTCAAATAGTTGTTTGGTAACCCAGTACTGTACTATAGGCCAAGGGAAGCCATTAAATTAAAAAGATGTTCATCAATCTTGATGTATATAATTTTATTTTTCTACTACACAAGAGCTGCAAGTATTAGCTTATTTTGACCAGCAAAGCTGAAAAAAGTAAGCCAAAAAGGACCTACTCATTTACCCATGCAGAAATGATAAAAGCCATACAGCTCCAAACAAAGTTAACATGCTGAAAAAGCAATCAAAAATAAATTGTTTTCCTGTTTCAGAACTGCTCATTAGAATAAATATTTAAACAGATCAAGTTTTAAAATGAAAATTATAGAGCAATAACAAGTATTCTTTCTCTCTCTTTCTGTGTATACGGGGAAGGAGTGCTGTTTAAACCCAGGGCCTCTCAGTGAACTACTGAACTAACTTATCTCCAGCCCCCCAAATATTCTGCATGCCTAAAGGTTTGGCTTTAGATTGTAATTCCCTACTTACTAGTAAAGACTTGTCCTTAATTAGATGTAGCCAATCTCAATCATTCTCCCAATTTCATAAGTATAATGGAAAGGAGACTTTCTTCTAGCCAATGCACAAAGTAATAAGACAAAAATAAATAAGTAAAATAAAAATTACCATTTTCCCCCATAGTTTTCAGTAAGGATAGCAATCATTCTTTCCACAGACCCCAAGATGGCTCGGTGAACAATCACTGGCCTTTTCTTATCATCACCATCATGGCTATGAAGAAGAAGAATTTGTTTTATATATTTTCTCTCACATATCCTTGAAAAAATATGCAGAGAAAATAGCAGACACTAACCTTACATAAGTAAGATTAAATCGAATAGGCAACTGAAAATCCAGTTGGATGGTTGCACACTGGTGATAGCGTCCAATCGCATCCTTTATCTGTATGTCAATCTACAAAGCAACGATGCTGTTACCGTAAAATGCTGTCAATATTAACGCTGAGCTCAGCAGCTGGATCAGTGCTGATTTTCCTTCTGTTTTGAATTTATCTTAGGGAAATCTTTCTTTGCCCACAAGAATCACCTTACTCCCATAAACTTTGCTACTCACCTTTGGGCCATAGAAAGCACCATCACCAGGATTTAACTCCCACTTTTCACCAAATTCATTCAAACTGTTTTCAAGTTGCTAAGGATAAGACAAAATGATTAGTATTTGTTCATCTGCAACCTTTCTCCTTATTTCAGGTTAAAAATATCGTAAGTACTTTCATGAATCACTATATTCTGCTTTCACATTTTGTCCCCGAAATACACTCTCAAGTCTCTTTTAAAGCTTATAGCTTATAGCTAGGGGGAGAAAAAAAAACCATTAATAAACAACTAATTTAAAATATTTCAAAATCGGATTGAAAAAATTTAGCTAATTCCAACAGAGAAACTACTTCCAATTTTCCTTTATGTTTACCCATCGTGAAGCTTAGAACAGCCGATTTCAGGCAAAGCACATTAAAATACACCACTTACTTTCTCAGCTTGATTCCATACTTCAATATCTCCAAGGAATTTTTCTGGGCGAGTGGAAAGGTTCAGTTTGAAGGAAAATCCAAACACATTGTATACTGTACGTAGGAAATCCAAGCAACCTTTTATTTCATCCTCAATCTTTAAATTAAAAATAAATATATATAGTGACTACTTATCCTTTGTTTCCTTGACACTTCTTCCAAAATACTTTATTCCACTGGGCCTCATACCTGTTCCATGGCACAGAATATGTGTGCATCGTCCTGCTGGAATCTTCGTACCCGGGTGAGTCCTGTGAGTGCTCCTGACAGCTCATTCCTATGAAGGACCCCAAAATCAGCTACTCGCAGAGGCAACTCACGCCAGGATCGTGGCCGATGATCAAACATCAGGCTGGAGAAAAGAGAAAAACAAAATCGACCGATAGGATTTCCAAGAATGCAAGGGGGCAGCCCAGAAGTTAAGTGCTTAACATACACGAGGCCTCAGGTTCAATGCCTAGCTCCTCTCTTTGCTCTCCCCCTCAAAACAAACAAACAAACAAACAAAACCCTACGTACCTGCATGAATAAAATAGCAAATAATTTATAACAGAATGATAGCCTAAGATAAAAAATATATTCCCACAAACTTGGATTCAAATCTTTGTGGTCAGTATTTCTATTGATATGAAAACTGTTGTCTGTAACGCTCATAATAATAAATAATAAATTAGGTACCTACAAATAACTATAATAACATGAAACCAATGTTATATCTGCTTTCTTGTAGGCAGAAAAGAGCTTGAGGTGACCTGTTAGTAGATGATTCAGAAAGAGAATTCTGAGAAAACTAAGTATGAACTGGGTTAGCCCTCTACCATCTATAGCTCAGTTTCTTCTTCCTCTCTTACTCCTCTGTCCCATGAACTCTGCCTATCAGGGGCCATGGACACCAAGCTACCAAAACCACAGCTCTTCCAAGTCTTCCCAAAGGTAACCCTTCATCTGTCAAATAAGTACTCAAGGGAAGGAAGATTTTTCAAGGGTATTAATCCATTAGCAGTAGGCTTTGATAAAGCACCTTCCTTTAAGGGAAGGCTCATCCATGCTTATTCTCCTGTTTTTATATATATCCTACTGCAAACTCAACTCTACTCCTAAAGAATCACAGATTTAACAGGGCATGAAAGTTATAACAGCATGACAATAATTTTGCATTTAACAGTGATTCTGATGACAGAATCTAATAAAAATTCTTTCAAAGCAGGCAAAGTATTTTACAGCTATAACACATGAAACTCTTCAGCAGAAATGCAAAGGGGAATACCAATGTCCTGGGCAGTTCATGGGCTTAAGAGCAAACAGCTCCTTCTCCACCTCAAAAGAGAACATGTTCTCGCTGTAGTGCTGCCAGTGTCCTGAGGTCATCCAGAGGCGGCTGTTATAGATGTTTGGGGTGACCACCTCCTGGAATCCTCTTTTCCGGTATTCACTCTGAGAGAGAACACACAGAACACCTCTAGGCAAACTACATTTCACATTTCTAGAGGCATTATAACCCAAAGGGAAATTGTATATTATCTAGTAACGTTCAAGACACACATACACCATGACCCAGAAAGTCTACTTTGATAAAGGAAACTCTTACACACGTTACATAAGGGGGCTAAGGAAAACTATGCTATGGCAATGAAATTAGAAATACCGATAAATAAATACCAATAAAACATAAATACATGGTGTTAGGTATATAACAGAGTACTATGTAACTAAGAAAAATAAACATTTTTATGTATCTAAAAAAGAAAATCACAAGTAATGGAGATACAGATATGCAAATTTGAAACAAACACATAATTTGAAGGTATGTACATACAGTGTAAATATAAATAACATGGACAAAAGGATCCATGTCAACTTTTGAACAGTACTTTCTTTTAGGATGGGAGGAAATGGATCAAAAAGAAAGTCCACAAGGTGTTTTTTGTTTGTTTGTTTTTTTGTCGGTAGTGGGGCTTGAACTCTGGGCTTGGGTGCTATCCCTGCGCTCTTCAGCTCAAGGTGAGCACTCTACCGCTTGAGCCACAGCGCCACTTCTGGTTTTCTAGTGGTTTTATTGGAGATAAAAGTCTCACAGACTTTTCTGCCTGGGCTAGCTTTGCACCATGATCCTCAGATGTCAGCCTCCTGAGTAGCTAGGATTACAGGCATGAGCCACCGGTGCCCAGCGCTGTGTGTGTGCGTGCGTGCGTGCGCGCGCGCGCGCGCGTGTGTGTGTGTAGCCATTTATATAGTTGTTTGTGTGTGTGTGTGTTTTAAGCCATTTGTATAGTTGTTGTTTTTTTTTAATAACTTGAACAAAAACTCTGGAGCAAATGTAGTAGGACGAAATATATGTTAAACTTGGGTGGCAAGTACACCAGCTTTTGCTTTTACTGTTCTCCATAAATTTAGGAAATATTTCATAACTTAAAAAGATAAAAAAAACAATGTATAGAATCTTTCTTTAAAAATAAAGTACAAATGAATGGTTAAAGAGACACAAAGCTCCTATGCAAAGAGTTACTAGTCCGATTTTAAGCTCATCAGCTTTTCCTGGTATACGTTCATGTATACAGACAAAATCAATACTAGGAACAAAGAATCTTTAAGCACTTTATAACACCCAAACTTCCAGTCTTGTGGAAAATCATTTTCTATATTTCTTCTCACATACAGATTATCCTTTCTTTTGGCAGAAAATCATCTTTTTAGTCCTAAATCTTCAGAAGAAATTAACAGATATAGTTTACCCTGATAAATTCCATAAGTGTATTATAAATGTAGGCTCCCTTTGGCAGGAAGAAGCAACTTCCAGGGCTGAGTTCATGGAAGAAATATAGTTCTTGGTCCTGGATAAAAAAGCAAAAGATTGTTGATATATATATTTATATAAAGTAAGTAAACTATTGTGATGTTCTGTAGTTAAATTAGTGTCACTCTTAAATAAAACAAACCATGGCGGTGTTTCTAGTGTGCACCCATCTACAGCTTAGCAGGAATCTGATTTGGTCTGTCAAAGCCCTCAGTCCATTCAAGGTTCCCAGCAGTGACATGGAAGCAGGAAGAGCTGCTTGATTCTACGGTTCTCAAGTGTTTTTTTGTTTGGTTGTTTTTGTTTTGCAGGACTGTGAATTAAACTCAGAATTTCCAGCTGGCTAGAATGTTCTACCACTTGAGTCATATCCTTAGGGTTTTTTTGCATTTAATAAATTTTTCTCTCTTCCTTCATTTTTAAATTAGGAGGTAAGAGAAAGACAGGGAAAATAGTACTGAAAACAAGAGATAGTGAAAGACAAAATATACTAACTTAAAGTTATGGTGAAAAAAAGTTCTTTTTATTCCCCTCCCTCCCAAACCCTGCTCCCACACCAAACATCAACTGCTTATGGCCCTTGGAGAGGTCCAACAATCATGGAGCAGTCAGCTTCCTCCCTGCTACAATTTATTTCAGGAAATTAAAGGGGCAGACCAGTGGATGCTAGGACTCAGTTTCCCCATCTTTATGAGTCTTGAGATGAGATGCTTTCCCAAGTCTCCCAGCTGTATGAAATGCAACTATATAACTACAGGTTACCAGCATTGTTGTCAATAAAAGTAGTAATTAAACCATTTTAATTAACTTTAATTAACATTACCAATTAACTTTTGTGCACACTCTAGAAGATGTGAACCATCAATAAGTATTTGCAATTAATACAGAACATGGTATCAGACACTTTAAATCTAAGCACCTCTTCAAAATAAAATTCCTAGTAGTCAGCTCAATTTAAACTGAAGAATTCAACTGGACTTCTCTTTAACATACCCTCCCAATTTTCCTGTGATCTCGGTTTTTAGCTTCCTCTTGGAATTTCTCCCACTCTTTCAACATTTTAGGATCAGGGAATGAAATGCCGTAAATTCTCTGGAGACTCTCCATATCAGCTTTGCCTTCCCAGTATGTAGAAGAATTCTGAAAACAAGGATCAACAATGACAAAAGATTCACATTTGTGAGCATTTCCTTTATTGTAAGAGTTGCATGTTATTTTTCATAATCAACTTATAAATCCAATTTATACTCATTCTTTTGATTGAAAAAAAAAAGACCCCCTCCCCTAGTAAATGTCTCCCATGGCTTTGAGATCCACCTGTGAATAGTTGGACTCATTCACAGCACACTTAGCTGTTTTCCTCCTTCAAAAATGCCCCCTTATCATTTGATAAACAAACCACAATTCTACCAGCACTTCTCAGACTGCTAAGGTACTTACAACAAAACAACGAGGTATAAATGTAAAGGTACCAAGAACAAAGAAAAGACTTTCAAGTAACTCAGTTATCCTCATGATTTAAAGTGCACTCTACTAAACAGCATCTGGATGACAAGCTGTATTGACAAGAAGTAATTTACTCAGTGTGCTGGTACTTATAAGACTGATGATGACACATGTGGCCCAGGCAGTAGTGATTCAAAAAATAATCATTCTTATATATGCAAGAAAAAATGGCCAAAAGGAGAAACCAAATACACCTCGTACAGATATGTACGCTTAAAACATCTGTACTAGGTAAAATCTACTGACGTCTTCAAAGTCTTACATTACTTACCTTGTGTATTTTTAAAGTCTTAATTTTGCCAGTGTGTCTAACATGAGGACCTCGACAGAGATCTATCAAGGGGCCACACCTAAAAACACCAATGAAAGGATTTCAACAAAGGCAAACTGGTATACACACATTTGCATGAAATGGCATGTGGGAGATATTCTCACCTGTAGACGGTTGTGGTTGGAGTATTTACTTTTTCATTCAATATGCGGCATTTGAACTTGTTGTACTAAAAACAAGGGAATGAAAGATTTCAAAATCCACCCTTTACCTCTAAATCACATGTAGCTAAAGTATAAATCACAGTACATCTTAAAAAGCACTCTATAAATAAACATGCCAATATTTTACATTTTAAAACATTTTCCCTAGAAAAAACTTCAGCTTGGTACAACACTTAATCCCAATATAATTAGTGAAGGTAATAGGTTAAAGCTCAATAAAGATGAGAAATTGGTAAGAATACAGGCAAGAATTTAATAACTATCTTACAAAATTCAGTAAATCAGGGGAAGGGGTGCACTGAGAGGGAAGGATGAGCACGCTGAGGGGGTGACATGGGTCATAAACTATTAAATGTCAACTTCTTCGTATAACTAAAGATAATAATAAAAATCAAAAAATTACCTTAAACATTTCCAGTAGAGTTTCTTTCTTAACTTCCAATCTTTCAAAAGCTTGTTTCTCTTTTATTATTTTCTTACATAAAGTCTCCAAAGAAGAGAAATCATTGCTGGACACACCCCTGAAGGAGAAGAGAAGTTAACCTTCTAGATGACCCTGAATCATACCTTGGCTTTAGACATTTCTGTGGATCACTTCAAGGGTTTTAATATTAAATAATTAACCAGACCCACTGTCATAGATACAAATTTTATACTACTTTAACACCTTCATTTTGGCAGTTCTGAGGTTTGAACTCAGACTCTTGTGCTTACCAGGCAGGCTCTCTACCACGAGTTGTGCCCCCAGGCCTTTACTTGCTTTTGTTATTTTTCAAATAGGGTTTCACTTTTTCCCTTGACTGACTTGGACCCTAAACCACTATTTATGTTCTTCACATAGCACAGGTAACAAGTCTGTGCCACAACACCCCAGTTTTTATTGGTTGAGATGGGGGGGGGGTCTTATAAACATTTTGCTCAGGCTGGCTTCCCAAACTGTGTGTCCCAAGTAACTAGGATTATAAGCATGAGCCACTACAGCTAACTTCATAAATTATCTCTATATTTTCAGTGGCTTCTACCTTGGTTACCATGGCAACCTTTCCACAAGTGATACAGCCTCCAACTCCCCCACCAGGTCTGAAGGACATATTACTTGCCAACATTTTATAGACCTCTATGTCCATGAATCAAGAAAAGAGATCTCATGAAAGCCTCTATTACTGTTAAGTATATGATAGTACTTCAAGGGGAATGCTTGGTGATTAGGAAGCAATGGGCTTCATACCTTTTTCCCTTTACTGAGAACTCCTTACAAACACATTACAGACCCATAATCATTCAGATTTTTCTTTATCCATTTCTATAACTTACCCTTCCTCGAGGTACATGTCATAATAGAATCCATTTTCTATTGGCGGGCCATAACATAAACATCCACCATAAACTCTTTCCATGGCTTCACCCATTATGTGAGCACTTGAGTGCCAATACACCTGAAAATGTAAAAATCAACAACAAAAAAGTACAGCTTCTGTCTTGTCATACAACTTGCTTATATGAAAAAGAAATCACACTATAAATAAAGCCAAGATATAAACATGTAAGTTACAAATCTATAAACTTTACTGTGATTCTGCCCATAGCCAAAACTTAAAAAGGTTTCTAATTACAAAACTGTACTAGCACTATAGGAACCATTTGGTTCAACTGTTTTCAAGTCAACTGAACTTAACATCATTAATTAAACTGGATGGATTCTGTTCCTTGAATACAATTGTCAGTCACAGGGTGACTGTCTATTGATTACAATCGTGCGTATAGCCCTCATGACTCCAATATATGATCTGGCTTACAGATAGATGGTTATGGAACAGCACTTAAGAATTACGCCTCTTGGAAGTGACGCTGTGGCTCAAGCAGTAGCGCGCTCGCCTTGAGCTGAAGAGGTGAGGGACAGTGCCCAGGCCCAGAGTTCAAGCCCCATGACCAACAAAAAAAAAAAAAAAGAATTATGCCTCTTTTGCTAGGTACTTGTGGCTCAGCCTGTGATCCTAGTAAGATCTGTGAAGCAGTTAGAAGCCAACCCAGGCAGAAAAGTCTGTGAGACTCCAATCACCAATTGATCAGAAGAGATATGGCTCAAAAAAGCCAAGGGAGAGTATGAGGCTCTTTTTTACACTGTTGGCCTAAAACAACTTGACTCCACACCACAATGATCAAACACAATGACAAACATATGAACTCTGAAATTAAATGGCAGTACTTGGTTTTTAGGTGCAAATGGCAGTACTTAGCTTTTAGATGGTCAATCATTCAGATGAATGAGAGAATATACTTAATATTTTCAGTATTTAATACCAAGATACCAAAGTGATATTACGTCATTTATATAAATAACTTATAGATTCCAGGATACACTTGAAAACCACTAATCCACATAGCCAAGTCACTGAAACCAAATAGTGCTTATCTTCTTCCATAGCATATGGTCAGATGTTCACCCTAAATTCATTTAATACCAAATAGAAATCTTACTGCTTGAGCTTCCTCATCCTCAAATTTGAGAAGCTCCAAAGTACAGTCTTCCTCCAGAGGGCGGTCTAGGTCCCAAACAACTTTGTTCACTTTAGCAATAACAGTGTTGTCCGCCAGACCTTGACTTAAAAATATACAGACAGATACAAATAAAAACACAAGACTCTAAAAAAAAATCTACATTTCACATAACATAAATTGCAGATAGAAAAAAAATGCTATATTCTATGTTAATATATAAGAAATGTGTTTTTGTTTTTTGCCAATCCTGAGGCTTGAACTCAGGGCCTGGACGCTATCCCTGAGCTTCTTTTGCTCAAGACTAGCACTCTACCACTTGAGCCACAGAGCCACTTCCAGCTTTTTCTGTTTCTGTGGTACTGAGGAATCAAACCCAGGGCTTCATGCATGCTAGGCAAGCACTAGACCACTAAGACATATTCCCAACCCCATAAATGTTTTTTATATAGATGACACATCTATAGCCTTCTGGTAGAAAAAAAAAATCATCAAACTGCAAGAAAATACACCACAAAGAATACAACTGTAAGATCCTAAAAATTTGGAACACTATTATGACATTTAATGTTTCTTACTTAAGTAGATATGGCAACGCTAATAAACAATAACAAAATCTAGTGGCTTGATTAACTTTTAAATATTTCCAAATAAGTTTTTTATAAAGCCAAGCTACAGCAAAAAATACAAACAGGACAATCATGGCCCAAATCAGCTTGTTTTATTTTTTAAATAAAGCAAGACATTATCACAAAAATAGCCAGAACAAAAGGAGCCAGAGCTATGACTCACACTAGAGCACCTGCTTAGCCATTACAAACTCAAATACTACCACACACACACACACAAAAAGACACCTTCTCTCAATGTGTTAAGATAATGTAGGAACTCTCATAGCACGCTACACTATCCCCAAAAACCTTAACCCTAGAAATATACAATTGACAAATATGTCCATTTTTACATACTTTAAGTTAACACATGTAAGACAAGTTGAAAAAGTGCTCTGAAAAGATCATTCTCTGTTGCAAATTCTTTGTAATTGTTTTTATTCTCCACTTAAAAAGTATGATAGGACATTCTTAGATTTCATACTATATAACAAGTGACAACTGACTTAAAATACATAACAAAGATAAACAGACCAACTGCTGATCCCCATCATATTAAATTAAGAAAATTATATATATATGCATATATATGTAACTTTTTTCATATGCCATATATCAGCTTCTGAACTTACCATGTGAGAACATCATTAAGTGATGTTCTCACCATTTATGCAAACATTGATGAAACATTTATTGGGCTCTGTGACATTTATGATCATAGAAAATGACTAAGAATATAAACTCCTTGATTAGAACTAAAGTGGATATCTTCAGAAAGTACCTCACTTTGTTTTTTTTAAATCTCAAATAAGGTAAGTTTAACACATTAAACCATTAAACAGTAATATAAAAACTTTCTGTAGTAAAATTTAGCAAGATAATTAAAAAAAAGTTTAGTCGTGTTACAAACTATAGAAGGTTGAGACAGGTGTAGCTCATACCTAATTCCACAAGCAACTTGGTATGGAGTAGTTTTCCAGGATTCTGCATCGACCTGTTTACCATCAGGCAGAGTGACCTTGATAGGCTTGCTATCTTTTTCTGCCTTTTCGGCAAGAATGGAATCATGCTCTGCTTTCAGTTTATTATACATCTCGAGACGTGTGTTAATATATTCAGGCCAAGGATTCAACTGTAAGATAACAAACAAGGAATTATCAGTGAATTCTTGTTTTCCTTTCAGAAAAGGAAAAAAATAGTAATAAAAATATAGTCAATTCAAAACCCCACAATTAAGCCAGACATTGGAGGCTCATGCCTATAATCCTAGATACTTAAGAGGCTGATATCTGAGGACTAAGTTTCAAAACCAGCCCAGGCAGACAAGTCTAAGAGACTCTTTATCTTCAATAAACCTGCAAGAAGCAGCAACTAGAAGAGTGGGTCAACTGGTAGAGCACTAGCCATAAGCAGAAAAAAAACACAGTAGAGCTCCGTGGTCAAAGTTCAAGTCCTAGCATAGGAAAAGACCGGCAGGGAGGGAGGAAGGAGGGAGGGTGAGAAGCAGGAAGGCAGACAAACATTTTACTACTTACTTGTAAATCTTAAAGTCACAATCAACTGTTTCTCCCACAATTACAGTGGAGCATCATGGGCAGGGCTTTAAACCATACCATGCTTGGCCACTTACATTAAATAAATGAAAACACTATAAAGTTAAAGGTAGTAGCTACAGAATTTATAAGTTCTTTAAAGTCAGTTTTATTATGTTACTTTTTAAAAGTTTATTGCTTTGTGCTTCTATACCCTAATAGTTTTCAAGAGTATTCTAGTAAAATAGGTGAACTAACTAAAAAAAAGTCAACAACAGTTCATAGCAGTTCAAGTTTGAAAATAAAGTAGGAAGACAAACTTAACTGCCTCCCAAAGCAAAGCATAAAGGAACCAGGTAGATTCTGCACTGGACTTTTTTTTTTTTCTTTTTGCCAGTCCTGGAGCTTGAACTCAGAGCCTGGGCACTGTCCCTAAGCTACATTTTGCTCAAGGCTAGCACTCTACCACTTGAGCCACAGCACCACTTCGAGCTTTTTCTGTTTATGTGGTACTGATGAATTGGTTTCATGAGTGCTAGGTAAGTACCCCATCACTTAGCCACATTCCCAGTCCTGCACTCTATTTTGAACTCCTACTTCTTTTGAGGGTGGGCATTTTACTTAAATTTGGGAGGTCCCAAAAGTTTCCTTATCTTTAAACCAGACACCAGGTGCAGGTCCAAAAGTAGAGTGAGGAGGAGGTCAAGGAACTGGCTTCCTTTGTTTTTTGGTAAACACAGCATAAGCTCAAACCTTGTTCGTACTCCCTATGGTCTAATTTAATGAAATGATAGAAAACCCAGTATCTAACTGGCAACTGAACAATCATCACAGTCCTTTTTCTTTAGCCTTACTTCTCTGATTTCTATTATCTGATGCCACAGTCAGAACTTCTTACATACATACTGTGTTCTAGTTGCAATTAGATAAATACACATCTTTCTCTCCTCTGAGACTATCTTTTCCTAATTCTTCTCCCTGAGTTTTCCATTTCATGCCACCTTATATTACAAATCTCTGAAAAGCTATTAGATCCTTACATACAGGAGAAGCCTAGGACAGCTACCTGTTTCCAGCAAACCTCTGAGAAGCCTTTATAACAGTAATGTTTACCTCTGCTCGGCCTCCATCTCCACATGATTCCTTGTTCTTTTTCTTGCCTCCTTCCTTTCGCTTCTCTTCACTGGCATCTACCTACAAAAGTAAAAGGGAAGAGAAGTCTTCATATTTTAATCTAATTTGACACCCTCTCACCATGATACCCCCAGGCATGTTTTAAGTATATTATCTTAGTATTTGTTCAAAACAAAAAGGAAAGGGACAAAGAATTTTGAAAGACTGGATGGAAAATTTTACCTCTGACAAAGGTAATTTGCCATTCATAGTAAAGGCAATTCCTTAAAAAGTACAGGGGATGGTTAGTTAACAACGTGCAATCCATTATATTTATTTCAATTTAATTTCTCATTTATTTCATTTTAACTCTTCCCCTGACTCTGAGTTCAAACCCTAATACCATTTAAATAAATAAGTAAAATAAATAAAAAATAGATTATTAAGCTAGGCATGGTGGCTCATGACTACAATCCCAGTTATTGAAGAGGCAGCTATCAGGAAAATCAGAGTCTAAGTTAGCCCAGGCAAAAAGTGTGAGACCATCTTAATCAAACAAGCCAGGTATAGGGCACATGCCTGAGGTCCCAGCTACTAGAGATGTACAGGTAGGTACATTGTGTCCAAAACTGGTCCCAGGCAAAAAGTGAGACATTATCTGAAAAATGACCTAAAACAAAATGGGCTGAAAGTATTGCTCAAGTGATAGAGGACATAACTAGCAAGAACAAATTTTAAGTGAAAAATGAGGAGAACTGCACTATAAAGAGAACCTACAAAACTATCTTCCTTAGGACAGTAAAGTATTGAAAGAGAAGGACCAGAAGACCATGGTTTAAGTAAATTTAATCTCAGAAACTGAGAGTGGAGAAAAGCCTGTGGAATTCCTGTAATTTGGTGAAATATCTGTCCTTGGCTCATTCCTAGACCCATGATGGAAAGGAACCTTTGGACCATGGGCTACAGATTGATTGTCTTTCAGCAAAATATTTATTGCTCTTCTGCAATTTCCCATACAGAATGAATGATAACAGAACCCAGTTCCTAAGAGCTGTTATGAAACCTGAATGAGTTAACACATAAACTATATAGTATACTCTATACATACATTCTATCCAGGCCTATAGTTAGCACTAATAAACACTAGCTATTGTATCATCATTATTTAGGAGGAAGTTGGGGTGCAGTTCAGTGGTAAACGGAGAGAGATCATTTATTTGCCATACATCACTTCCAATGAATAGGAGGGGAGAGGAAGAAAAGAGAAAAAAAGAGGAAGAAAAATGAATGGCATAGAGATATACTTATAGACATGTGAAGCTGTTGACTATATCTTATTGAGCAAAACAGATAAGTCACAAAACAGCAAAAACACCATTCTCAATAAAAACACTTATGTACATCCACTACTTGTCACCTTAAATTTACAATTTAGAAGGTACATGAACATTTTCCCCGTTCAAGTTCCTACAGTGTGGGTTCTTAGTAAACTGTCCTATCAGAGTCAGGGTGAAAGCTCGTTTTCTTAAGCCCCCATCACTTGTCACCTGCACTATTCCAACAGCAGCCTCCTTTGTGTGGCCTCGACTCCTTCCCATGAGCCCTCTACCACCATGCCAGAATGGGTTTTGAAATCCAATTCCCATATACCATTTTCTTGGTTAAAGCCCCTCATGTGGCAAATGCAAATAATCCTTCTGACTGCCCTATTTCCCCTTTACAGTCACATTTCTTCTAATCCAGTCCCCAGACATAACTCACTACTCATGTCTGTTCAGTCTTCCTTTCTACCTGAGCGGTCTTCCTCTGCCCAGCCAGGAGTCCAGCAGCTAGTGACTCCCCTAAATCCCGAGCACATGCCTGTACTCCAGGCTTCGGCTAGGCTGTTCGCGGCCCTCAAGGCCAGGCATTCCGTCCTGCCACCCGAGATCCCGAGCGCCAGGAAGAATGAACACCTAAAACATCGTATACTGCGAAAGAAACGAAACAAAAACAAGCAAGCTGAAACTTCCAACAGCGTGAGAGCGACGCCAAAGACGAAGCTGAAACGAGCCTTCCGAAGTCCTGGTCGAGATCCTCACCCAGAAACTCCCCATCCACCCGGCCCACCCTCCCTCAGCCGGGTCAGGTCGTCCTGGCTCGCAGAAGAGCCCAGCCCAAGCCCGCTCACCCGCTTCTCCTCGCCTCCCATCTTCCCCGATGCGTTGCGGGCCTTTTCCTCGGACATTTAAGAATTCCCAAGAGACGGAACACGACAAGGAGACACTGCGCTTGCGCCACGTGGCCCCGAAACAACCAGCTGATGCAATGTTAGGAAGTTCAAGCCCCGCCCCTCTCCTGCCGGCAGAACAGGCAGCCAATTGACAACGGGAGAAGGCGGGTCCTCCCGTTTCTAAACCAATGGAAGCGCTTTAGGAACTAAAACTGCGACAGTGAGAGGGACCTCAGACCCTAAACCCGACTTGAGACCCGCCCCGAGCCTGGAGGGGAGCAGTGCGCATGCGCCTTTGCCTTAGGGGGGCCCTTCCGGTTTCTGGAAAGCGTCCTGCGACCCGGGTACCGACTCCGGCTCCTGGGGGAGTGCTTGCTTCCCTGCGGCTTCAGCGCCCCCTGGCCGGGTGGCAGTCGGCCTGTGAGTCTGAAGCGGTACGTCGAGCCTTCTTGCGGCCCTTCTGGGCTTCCCCGGGCCGGAGCCGTGACCCCGGCGGGCCTCGGGCCGCGGGCGCTTCACAGTGAAGACCTACCTCGGTGTGTTGCCGGCAGGAAGGCTTAAAAACGAGGCTGCTTGCGCTACATTTAACTGTGAAGCCGCGTGAGCGACGGGAGCTTGCCTCCAGTACTAGTGGAACGCTTGCTAAGAAGTACCCAGGGTCGGGCCCACGCCTGTCAGCCTAGCTGCTCCGGAGGCTGAGACCCGGGATCGCGGTTCAAAGCCCGCCCGGGCAGGAGAGGCCGTGAGACCACCAGGAAACCGGAAGTGGCGCTGTGGCTCAAGCGGTAGAGTGCTAGCCTTGAGCTGAAGAGCTGAGGGACAGCGCCCAGGCCCAGAGTTCAGGCCCCTCGACCGAAAAAAAGAAGTACCCGGCCCTGGCTTCAATCCCCAGTGCAGAAAATAAAGACAGAGGGAAGGGTTGGGGGAGAGAGGAAGGGAAGAAGGAAGAGACAAAAGGAGGGAGGAAATAAAAAAGCAGGTACTTAACATGGTTGGTGAAAACAGACTTCAAAAACTTTAGTCCTTTCCGACTCCTCTCTTTAAATGTCATAAGGAAAACCGTAGTGGTGCCCACTCGTAATCTGCTTGAACTTAGGACTCCCCCCCCCCCAAAAAAAAATGCATAGTGAGACTCCATCAAAAAACAAAGTTATGGAGATAGAAAAATTTACATTTTTTTAATAACTTGCATTAAACTGTTAGAATTATTCTGTCATTGCTGTTGTTGACTTAAGTTGACAAATTTATAAATTAAACCTTATCCTAGATAAGTGTGTACACAAACAAATGTAATATATAGCATGCTATCTGCAGTTTAGAAATCTTTTTAGCGCCTTAGAACATACTCTCAGCTATGGGAGAACTACTGTATATAGTCCCTGGGATAAATTTCTTTCTTTCTTTGCTGAATCTCAGTTCTGCAAGTGAAGCCTGGTAGGAAAACAACAAAACAATACTATTCATTGCCTAAGGTGTTGTGTCTGTAAAAGGTCACAAGGACAAAGACAGGGTTTAAAAATGATCGTCAATGTTTTTAAACTTTCCAGGGTTGAAAAGCCATGAGAGAGAATGTGGCCTATTAACTTCATTTTAGCGCTGTCATTTTGTGCTGTACAGAATGAATTGTAGCTGTAAATGTGGAGATAGTTTCTTTTAGCTGAACATGGAGTTTAAAGAATATGTTGTTACATGCTGCAGATGAGGCCTAATATTACGTCTTTATATCCTCCCTACCTACCAGGATGCTTAATTCTCTTACTACTAGTAAATTGAGTTGTCATTCTATAATGGATCAAGAAACATTATGGCTAGAACTCAGAGGATTATTAGACTACTAATGGCACTCTCTTATCTGCTAGGCTTCTTTAAGGTAAAACGGTCACAATCCAATAAAGTTAGCACTAGCAGAACTCATATCCGACAGGAAAAAGTATTTAGGTTGTCCCATAAATAAAGAATACATTTGAGATCCTATTAGAAGGCAAACAAAACCTAAAGTGTGAGAAGACAATTGTGACTAACAACTTTAAACTAGTAATTATGTAAGTAAGGATGGTAGCAGCTATGATAAATACTACTTTAGTGTCCCCACCCCTGCTTTCCAGTCTTCCTCACTTTCAGAAGAATTATAATCCCAGCTAACATTAGTTTTAACACAAGTGGAAACAAATGAACACACATCCATAAGTATAAAGTTGCTTATATGTGTTGAATGTTACAAAGTCTTCACTTGAGTTAAGGACAACACATGCCAGGAGTCACAAAAATGGGTTATGTTAGGTGACTTGCATTTGTTTTTGGGGGGGGGGGGGGGTGTTGGTCGAGGGGTCTGAACTCTGGGCCTGGGTGCTCTCAGCTCTTCAGCTCAAGGATAGTGCTATACCACTAGAGCCACAGCGCCACTTCTGGCTTTATTTTTTCCTACTTATGTGGTGCTGAGGAATCAAACCTAGGGCCTCATGCATGTGAGGTATGCACTCTACCCCTGAGCCACCTTCCCAGCCCCTTGCTTAGCTTTTTTTTGTTCAAGGCTGGTACTCTACCGTTGCAACAGCTCCAGTTCTGACTTTTTGTTGGTTACTTGGAGATAAGACTTTCTGATTTGTCTGCTTTGAATGGCTTTGAACCCCAATGCTCATATCTCAACCCTTGAGTAGCTAGGATTATGGTTGTCAGCCACCAGTGTCTGGCTAGGCTTATTTTTCTTCTTCTTTTTTTAATTAAAAAATAAAGCTTTCTCCACATGACTGGGGAAAAAATGGATGCCAGCCATTCTAAGTTTATAGTATCTTTACATCTTTGTTGTTCAGGATCCCAGAGGACAAGGAGGCACCCTTTCCAGAAAAAAACCTGATCCAGTCACTGTGAGGTAAGATAGATAGAAAAGCTGACAGGAAAATCAGAAAACAGGGCTGGGAAGGTGGGTCAGTGGTAGACCTCTTGCCTTGCATGCCTGAGGCCCTGGGTTCAATTCCTCAGCACCATATAAGCAAAAAGAAAAAAGCCGCAAGTGGCGCTGTGGCTCAAGTGGTAGAGCGCTAGTCTTGAGCTGAAGAGCTGAGGGACAGTGCCCAGGCCCAGAGTTCAGACCCCACGACCGGACCCCTCCCCCCCCCAAAAAAAGAAAATCAGAAAACATCAGTCAGGAACTAAGACTAGCAGAGATCACGAAAATACTTAAATATTTTTTTCACACATTTCTACACATTTAATATTCCATAAAGTCAAGTATTAAAAAGACAAAACCATCCACTCCTTGCCATGGCGCCCTTTCTGGTCCAGGCCTCACCCGGAGGCAGAGAAGGGGTGGACGGGAAGGGATGGGACATATTTTTTGCCTGGTAACACTGAGAAAAAGCTCCTGAAGTCGGTCTGTGGTCATCTATTTAAATATTTTATATAGGAATAAAATGTCACATACCACAGTGGCCACTCCATTGGGAGTTGTACCTGGCAGAGTGACTTTTGTTTCCCCTGCTTTTTCCAGGCATTCCAAATTCTAAATAGAAGTCATACCCAAATGATTAAGATGTTTCTTGTTATGTAGCCTTTCTTTTAGAGTAGCAAAAGTTAATCCTTTGAAGAACATCCATGCATCCATCATTCTTTTAGATGTTTATTGTGTGATAGATTCCAGAATAGAAGAAGTATGCGATGAATTAATTCTGTGGCCAGAAAGGAATACTCCAGATCACAAAAATCAGATGTTCATATAACTAAACACATTCTCTCCATATTTGGATAGTAGTAAAGCCTCCATAAAAATCCATTGCCCCCATGATTGGGTGATAGCATCAAAGCAAGAATTTAGTAAAATGATTAAAGGCTATGATTAAAGGTGATGGAACCACTTATCAAGGAAAGTTTTCAATCATTCCCCAGCTTAGTCTAGAGGGCATATATCCACCCAGACTGAGGACCGCCATTTTGACCCTCTGGTTCTCGCCTCTTGCGTGTCAGGAGCTGTCCTCTCTCCCTTTCTACTTATCCCTGCTTGACTGTGCTTTACTCAAAAATCCTTGATAAACTTTCATTGTGTGAGTTGGGTTTTTTTTGTTTTTTTGTTTGTTTGTTTTTTTGTGGAACCCCTCAAAATGCTATTTGCTATGGGTTTCAGGTCCCTGTAGTTTGTGTGGAAACTGAGCAGCTGAATCAGTAAGTTCTCCTTCCTTCTCTCTTGTCAGGGACTCTCCCTCTCCTTTCTCCAATGACAGATGTGTCTGGAGGGGAGCAGATGGGACAGGCAAGACCGTGGTCTTGCTCACCTATGGCTGAAGAACAGCTCTATCAAAGGAAGGCAGAGTGGAGACAGGTGATTTTCCAAAGGAAGGTGGGAAAAGCAGGTCACAGAAAAGTGGTTTCCTTTTGGCCAAACATACAATACACAATTACATTCTCATGTTACAGAAGTACATACTTCCTACTACTTTTAAAAATGATATATTAATAATATACTATAAATATTGCTTGATTGGTAGGTAGGGTAGTATAATACAGTTAGGCAGGTAGAAAGGGAAAATTAATTAAAAAAGGAGCAAGGGGGCAGGTACAGCAACACATCCAGATGCATTTTGCAAAAAATTCTGTTCTACCATTATCCTGGAATAATGATTGACTATAGTTGAAGCCACTCTTGGTACATCTGCTACTGGTCATCACCAGCAATGACTTCAACAAAGACTTTTCCAATTCTAGCACTTAGCCAGAGGCCTCTTTGATATATCATTATAATTGTGATTTCATGCAAGCCTCCCTCACATCACCATATTGGCTCTGAAGGCAAATTGTTAGCTGACCATCTTATTATGCAGTTCTTAGAAATGTCCTTCTGTTTCTTGGAAAACTCCATAATTATGTATACATTCTTATCATAATCATTAAATCCTTTCTACAAAAATGCCTACTAAGCCAAGCACCAGTGGCTCATGTCTGCTGTAATCCTAGCTACTCAGAAGACTAAGATTTAAGGATAGCATTTCATAGCCAGTTCTGGGCAAGAAAGTCTGTGAAGCTATTATCTTCAATTAGCTACCAAAAAAGTCAGAAATAGAGCCGTGGTTCAAGTGGTAGAGAGCTAGCCTTGAACAAAACAAAACAAAAAACCTCAAGGACAGTGCCTAGGCCCTAAGTTCAAGGCCAAAGATCAGCACCAAAAAAAAAAGAGAGCAAAGAAAGAAAAAAAGAAAGAGAAAGAAAGAGAGAAAAAGAAAGAAAGAAAAGAAAAGAAAGAAAGAAAGAAAAAGGAGTAAAGAGAAAGAAGTGAGGATAGGCAACTTGACTGAGGAGCTAAGGCTTCCCAAGTTGCTAGTGGTTCATTGGAGATGTGTCTCATCCATGGCCTCTTATGTAGCTAGGATTTAGGCATGAGCCACCAGCACTCAGCCAAGGTATAACATCTTTTAATAAAATCTGGTTTTCTCAAGTCCATCTACTTACTTGATTTGTGATTTCATTGCTTCTTTGGATATAAGACTAAAACCTAGAACACTCTTCCTGTGTGGAGAAAGGGAGAATTAAAAGGGAAGTATGACAGCACACCCTGAATAATAATGTGTTGTGGGCAGTTCTGGTGAACGCTAAGGACCTCAAAAGTTTTGGGTGATTAGTGGTTGTTTATATCAGTAAGTTGGGCTAGTAGGTCTTGCAAAAGTGACACTCCTTTTCTAACCCCTCCCCAAAGGGTTCGACAACTGCACAGTGACTACCCCTGTATGGGAAATCATTCAGCTACACTTTTCAGAAGGGGAGAGTAGTTACCTGCACAATTTTGATATTATTATCTACAAATAGCTGTTCAAGGGGTTTCACTTTAACATGTCCATTTATGAACACATTGCATCGTGATCAGAGTCACCTCTTCTGTTATTTTTCCTCCATCACCTATCCCATGCCCACACTTCTCATGCTTCCTAGTTCCATTTTCTCATCTGCACATTGGATATTATGACTGTATTGTCATCATTCCTGTCTCTATCAGTCCCTGTTCTGTGTGTGCCAGCCTCCACCAACCAAGACATGTTTCAGCTTATTGACATTCATTTTGTTAATACCCTAATTTAGTCAGGATGATTATGTATATATGCATTTATACATATGAACTTGCATGTGTGTTTATACATGTTCACATTTTAGTAACATCCACATTTGAAAGAAATCATACACCCTTTCTCTTTCTGAAATTGGCTTACTTCACCTACTCACTGTTAGTTTTTCCACGTCCTTCCTTTGCCTGAACTCTGGGCCTGGGCACTGTCCCTCAGCTCTTCAGCTCAAGGCTAGTGCAGCACTCTGCCACTTGAGCCACAGCGCCACTTCCAGCTTTTTTCTTTTTGCTTATGTGGTGCTGAGGAATCGAACCCAAGGCCTCATGCATGCAAGGCAAGCGCTCTACCACTGATCCATCCTCCCAGCCCTAGAGTCCTATATTTTAAAATTATACATATTTGCAGAAATGAAACTGTTGTGATCAATGGGGACTTTTTTTTTTTCATTTTTGTCAGTTATGGGGCTTGAACTTTGGGCCTACGTGCTGTCCCTGAGCTCTTCAGCTCAAGGCTAGTGCTCTATCACTTGAGCCACAGCATCACTTCTGGTTTTCTGGTGGTTTATTGGAGATAAGAATCTCACGGAAGCCAGGTGCCAGTGGCTCACACCTGTAATCCTAGCTACTTGAAAGGCTGAGATCTGAGGATCACAGTTCAAAGCCAGCCCAGGCAGGAAAGTCCATGAGACTCTTATCTCCAATAAACCACCAGAAAAATGGAAGTGGTGCAGTGGCTCAAGTGGTAGAGCACTCACCTTGAGCTGAAGAGTTCACAAACAGTGCCCAGGCCAAGAGTTTAAGACCTACAACCAACAACAACAACAACAAAAGAGTTTCATGGACTTTCCTGACCAGGCTGGCTTTGAGCCATGACCCTCAAATCTCAGCCTCCTGAGTAGCTAGGATTACAGGCCTGAGCCACAGGCGCCAGGCTAATGGGGACTTTTGAACTGATTTTCCTGGATGTAAATAAACTGAGAAGCCACCAGATGTCACCCTGGTCACAGATGTTGCTATTGAAACTTGCTTTAAATGCCAGGGTATCTGGCAGTTGAGCAAGACGTTACAAATCATATTTCTTCAGTCATGTCAGTTAATTGTAATTTTTAGGAAAACTGTTTAGACAAATCAAATGACAGTATTTACATAGCTAGTTAACAACACCACACTTATTTTTTCTTATTTCCTTTTCTTTCTCTTCTTTCTCTCTTTTCCTTTTTCTTTTCAAGACAAGTTCTCAAAAAATCCTCAAGATCCTCTTTGCTCCACTGCCTGATTGCTGGGATTACAGATATGTACCACATAGTGAGCTGTTAATACCAGACTTCTTGACTTGTATTCTAGTAGATTTGTTTGATTTTAAAATAAATGCTTGGAAATGATGTTTTCCTTCAAACTATCAACTTTGTGACTATTACTTGTGACTTTTTCTCCAAGAACTACTACAAGCAATTTAGGGAAGTAAGTATTTTTTGGCAATTTAAAATAATATCAGTAACATGGGGCTCAAAGTGCTCTTATTTAGAGACTACTATACTGTTGAGATTTGTTTGAAAATGATTCACAGGAAAGTGTACAAAATTGTGTGGAATTGAGTGAAATTAAAATTCAAGCAACAGACAACTAGTTTCTCTGCAGTTCAGAGTTTGGCAACATTTTCTACTTTCCAACAGGACCATGTTGACAGATTTTCTTCCTTCCTTCCTTCTTTCATTTTGTGGCAACACTAGATATGAACTCCAAGTGTTTTACCACTTGAGCCCTTTTTGCTTTAGTTTGGTTTTCAGATAGGGCCTCATGCTTTTGCCCAGACCCAGCCTTTCACTGAGATCTTCCTGCTTCAGCCTCCTCTATAGCTGATTACAGGCATGTGTCATGTTTTCCAGATAGAATCTTAGTCATGTTTTTTGTTTACATTGATTTATTTTGTTTTGCTTGAACTGGCTTTGACCCCCCACCCTCCCATTTCTTTTTTTTTTTTAATTTTTATTGTAAAGATACTGTACAGAGGAGTTACATTTACATGAGCAAGGTAATGAGTTCATTTCCTATCAAGCATTTTTACCTCCTCTTTTGTTTTGCCCCTTTCCTCCCCACCTCCCCGACTCCTCCCTCCGAGGACCACCCCACCCACGCCCACTCCCGCAAAGTTGTAAAGTTCGTTTTCAGCATAGTGTCTTATTCATCTCATTGTTACAATGGATCATCCTGTATCCTTATTTCAGCATTTTGTTATTTCCCTTCCCTTCCCCAAATTAGAAAAATGTATATACAAGATGCAGGACACCAGAATCAAACATAGTGACAACAAGGGTTATACTAACATGGGGGAAGAACATACAAAGAAACCAAAAAAAATCACATTAACAAGAACAAGAAAGATAAAATCTCTTATGTCCTTATCTTGGGGTTCATTTCACTTAACATCAGGTTATATGGCCTTATGTGCATAGCTTTTGACCTCTTCTGCTTGTCCTATACATATATTAGTTACTGCAGATAAGGGTAACCATGGGACCTATGTTTCTTTGAGTCTGAGTCACTTCACTTAATATAATTTTTTCCAGGTCTTTCCATTTCCTAACAAATGAGGCAGTGTCATTCTTTCTGATGGAGACATAGAATTCCATTATATATATACCACATTTTCTTGATCCATTCATCTACTGAGGGGCATCTGGGTTGGTTCCATATCTTAGCTATGGTGAACAATGCTGTGATAAAAATGGTTGTGCTGGTAGCTTTGTATGGTCTTGTTTGTGATCATTTGGGTAAATGCCTAAAAGTGCTATTGTTGGGTCATAGGGAAGCTCTATGTGTAGTCTTTTGAGGAACCTCCAAACTGCTTTCCAAAGTGGTTGAACAAGTTTACAATGCAGTAGGGTTCCCTCCCATTTCTTGTATCTAGGATTATAGGCCTGTACCACCATGCATAGCCCTTTTTGCTTTGTCATTTTTGTTTTCAAACAATAAGAAAACACAGAGATGAACTCTCTTACATTTTTCATTGAAAATGTTTATTTTTGAGTAGAATGTATGAGGAAATCTCTTAGCAAAACTTCCTTAATTTGTTGATGTCCTGGGATTAAAACAAGTCTCCTAATCCTTTGTTCACAAAGCAGGTGTCTATCAAGGACCATCTGTATGTATAGCAGGACACCCAAAAGGCTCTGAGGGATGTGGAAGAATGGTACCTTAATTTCAAAGAGTTTATAGTCAATCCCATCATGGAAATAGGTAACTCCCAGAAGAGCCTCAGTGGGTAGTTGCACTTAGCAGCTTTGGGGAGATGGGTGGCTATTGGAATGAATTGAGCTTGTTTGAGCTCCTGGGGAATTTACAGACTAAAGTAGGACTTGAAGGGGAAAACAAGGCTGTGTACAGCTCTGATTTCAGTGAGAGATGATCAGAAAGAAGGTTACTGTATTTAGATGACTGTAAAAATGAGAAACAGGAATTCAGGCTTCTTGGGTTAATGTGATTTATTCTCAGAGGATGGGGCAGGAAGAGGAGAAAGTGGGGAGAAAAGCATGCTTGTGCTCATTGGTGAAAATACAGAAGTGTCAAACAGCAGAGTCTTTTCGTTCTGGAAAGCGAACTGAAGAAGATAGGAAGGCTCTAAGGTAGTGCCTAACTAATCTTGATCCTCTGCTGAAAGAAAGACACATGGGACTTTATAATGTTAGGAAATGAATTTTTCCTATCTATATCACTCTATAATACCTTCATATCTCTGTCATTTCCCTTCTGCTATGAATTTATTCATCTCTTAGTCCACCCAAGGAAAAACTTTCCCTCCATTTAACATTCCTTCAAGTCTTCCAAGCTAAGGTACTTCTTGTCCTATCTGTAAGGTGGCAGTGTTTACTACATAGTAGAAGTCATTGTCTAATAGTCCAAGTGCCCTCTGCACAAGTCCTTGGGTCAGAGGTGTCATGTTCCCATTGATGGATCAACTCTCTACTTGTTCGGGGCTGTAGAGCCTAAAATCTGTGCATTGTGCTTACTTAAGACTATTGTAGTTGTCTCTCCATTTCAGATATGACACTTAGAGACGCAATTGCTCGGGCACTGTGATCACTGGTTTTCACAGGCCTCCAGCTCCAGCACATTGCCTCATGCACTAAGAAGCCACAGTTGCCCTTCTAGGCTGATTCAATGGCATTTAATAGTATCTTACCTTGGCCCGCTGCCTTCTGGACTCGGATCTTTAAGTTGTGGCCAAAATCTTCGTTCTGAAGATGGAGACAGATGGGATCAGGTACCACATGGTCCTGAATGCAGGAGCCAGTCTGAATGTGTCCTGTCACTTGATAGCAGACAGACACTCCTCATCAGCTACTCAGGAGTCCAGGCGCCAGGAAGTAAGTTGAGGTCAGGGAGTTTGTTTTATCTACTGATTTGGAAAAATATTTAGCCTCCCTGGAACAGGGATGTGCATTCCGTGAGTCTGAAGCCATGAAATTTGGCAAGTCCCATATCAGATGCCTAATACTGTTATACAACATAGTCTAATTTAGATTGTAAGACTGCCAAGAGAAAAGTAGGTCTTTCTCTTGGTCCAGAAGTGTTCTTTGACAAATCTTGGACCCAATAATCAATAATCAATTAACAATCATTATCATCATCATCATCATCACCATCATCAGTAGTCATATACACTGTCCAGTCTCTGACCTAAAGCTGAGACACAGCTTTGGCTAATCAAAACTTACTATTTGTCCCAGAGGGACATGGAAACAACTTGTGCAATAATTTGTCCATCTTACAAGTAAAAGCAAAGGTATCTGACACTGTGAATGAAAATGGAAACATCTCCCAGTTGTCTGTAGAGACAAGAAAAGGAAAGTTTGTCTTTGGGTTTTTTATCTTAATTACATTTTTATTATCTTTAGTTTTATAAAGGGCTACCAATCAACAAGTCAATTTATAAGCGCAATGCATCTTGATCAATCCACCTCTTTCAACATTCTCCCCGTCCCTCCCAACTCAACCTCTCCTCTCAATTTTCCTAGTTTCATAAGATATGCATTGACTATTCTGAAAGCTACCCTTTAAAGAGACCCTTGCATGACTCAGATAATTTTATTCAAACTTGTTTTTAAATACTATAATTCTGCCACTTATTTTTGGATACTATATGTGAATCTCTAAGGGCAAGCAAATAAATCTGTGTCATCTTGGAAAATAAGACATAAAAGGAAAAAAGCAAACTGAAAATCAGTGGGTTTTAGTATACACTTTTTAAAGCAATCAGTGATATATATACACATATATGCATAAATAAGAATATATATGTATATATATGCATGTACTGTGCAGAGTCATTGAACATATCTTACAGAAAAACAGGTGTGAGCTCACCTTGTGGCTCAGAAGAATCCTCAGTTTTCTTACTTGGATGTTCTGCTTATCAACATATACTCTGTAGAACATTATAGGAAATATGATCACAAGGGAAAAGGGAACTCCTGTTAAATATGCTCGGATGTCAGGCACCGGTGGCTCACACCTATAATCCTAGCCACTCAGGAGGCTGAGATCTGAGGATGGCAATTCAAAGCCAGCCTGGGCAAGGAACATCTG